>NC_141065.1:49254529-49864529 GCF_041138505.1 Cibotium barometz
GCACACCCTCCTGTTCTGAGTTTTTCTGCACCTCCTCAGCTTGTTTTCCCAGGCGGCCCGTCCCTCCTATCCAGTTGTAGCTCCTCTTCTTGTTTTCCCAGGCGGCCCCTACACACAAGGCTACACCTCTTTTTGCAGCAACTGCTGCGCCCCTTTACTGGTTACCTGCAGCGCCTCAATGAGGCGATTCCCCTCTCACAAGACAGCACCCTCAGATGCGCCTGCTTGCAGCTCGCTTCGCACCACGCAGCTATGAGAGACTTCCCCTTTTTCTCCTCTTGCAGCTGCCTCCTCAGCTTCTCCCTCCCTGTTGCGCCAGCAAGCCTACCTGCTACTGGACCCCCAGAGAGTCTCTCAGCTCAGTACACGGCGAACTCCCTTCGCCTACGCTTCTCTCCATATCCCTGTGGCTGCACAGCAAGCCACCCCTCTTCTCTACCCACTGCTCTTTTCTGCCTATCCTGCGGCTCCCTAAACTGCTCCCCGACGGCCCCTTTTTCCTCTCCTCGCCGACTTCCAGCTTCTCGAAGAGCTTGGCTGGCGGCCATTCCCATTTCGACGTAGCTGGCCACCAGCTGGCTACGTTTTTTTTTTCTTATTTTATTTATTAGGTTTTGAAGATGGCCACTATAATATCTCCTTTCACACTAATGCCCATATCTCCATAGCTTTTTCTGCCCATGCCCACATACCTTAAATGCAACCTTGAGGGCCCACTCATTTGGACACGCATACAACTCAAGTGGCCGAACAGTTGAGATCATCTCCAGCTACGTTCCGGACAAGCTTGCTTCCAGAATTTCAACTTTGTCCCCGCAGATACACTTCCATCAAAACCCTATGTCTGACTGCTGCATCCATGACACCCTCAAAAGCAAAACCCTCCACACGCCATACATCCCATATGTACACAGACACTTAATCCCACACATCTAGATTTGTATTTAACAGCCTCACATGCATGGTTTCACACCATAGACGTGCTGTGGCACGACATCCACCCCCTCTAAACCTGCACATCCTCTGGTATGTGCCACACAAGTCCTGAAATTCAGTGTCCACGCATTATTTGCACACCAACATTGGTATATGTACAAGCCTCAGCAATCACATCTGAATGGTTCTGCTTTCCCACCTAGATCAAATACCAATCGCTTTTGGCATATGTGGCATATCCTTTGCTCATATGAAGCCCTATCCTCATTTAGATTCCCTGCATATGTATGATCACCCTCATCATTCAAAGTGGGATGCTCTTCAAAATGATTTGCTTCAAAAATTTCCTCAGGCCATGTTTGAAGCCTTTGCACCACATATTGTATGGCCACACCAAGTAACAACTGCATTAATAGCATGGAACACACACTTGATAACATCCCATCCAAATCTACCTTGCTTGGATCCAGCTCACCCACTGATAAACATTCATTCTTCTCATCCAAAGACGGAAAAGCATCAACACATACAAAGTCCAACAAGGCATCATCGAGAATAGCCTCCAGATCTGAATCAATCTCATCACAATCATTTGGCTTACAAAAAAAGACTTGTAAACTAAATAGAAATTGGGAAAATGTACAAACATACTATTTAGGCCCTAATCTAGGCATGGATAAAAAATAATTCAAAAATCTAAAGTCTACATGTAAATATATGAAATTTCTTAATTCAAAAGTAAAAAGAGCTTAAATCCATCAATTTTGATGGAATTTGAAAGGAAAAATCTAGGAGGTTATTCAAGAGAGTCACATCAACAAGTTGCAATTTTAAGTTCAAATAAAAAAATACTTTTTGTTATCTTCAAAATCTGGTCCCAATCTTAGACAAAGATATTGTGACAATAAAAAAATAGGTGAACCTATTATAATATAGCCAAAACGTGATCTTTTAGATCCTAAAAGAAGAGAGAGAGAGACCTAATATTTTATAGTTCTTTTTGCACTTTTCCTTGATTCATGGAAGAGAGAGGCCCCTTCTTGAGTCCATATTTTTCCTAATGTATGGAAATATTGAAACATTTGCAACAAGAATTTAATAGCTCCATTTTAAGGACTGTAAAGTTTCATAAGATTTATTAACACCATATTAGATAATTTGGGAAAAATCCCATTCCATTTCAAAAATGGGATCGTGGGTGAACTTGTCCTAAATTCTGTCAAAACCCCCTTATGTGACATATCATTGGAAGAGTAGAATTTGGATCTACAATATCTGACAAATTTAGATCTGGCATGTTTAAGATATATCCAAAATTAAATACAGTGATTAATTCCCAAAATATGGGATTTTTTTCCAAATTATCTAATATCAACTTTATTGGTTAAATATTTAAATTTATTTATTTTTATCTTGGGTAGCCTAAGATTCTTGCACAAAAGGAAGCATCAAGAGAAGACCATGTGTGCTACCCAAAGTTGGACACTGCATGCTAAAAACAGCAAGCTAAACAAACGCTAACCCAATGTTGGATGCCACATGCTAAAAACAACATGGTAAGTGCTGCTAAAAATTATGCTAAAGTTATTATTATATAGAGGCGATTATGGCCGCACCATCTCGCCAACCCTGCCCACCTCTTCCTCGTCGTGTCCACCCTTGCTCATATGTTTTCCTGTACTGACAAAACCATATATTCTAATATGCAGGTCATGTAGTTTAGCTCATCTATGCTTGCTACACCATCTACTTATAAGCTTAAGAGTTGTCTGCTTGTGCACTGTAGACACCTTGCTCTAAGCCTACGCAAGGCTCTCTTTCTACTCTGAGTCGTAGTGTATTCGCTTACTTATCATCTGCTTTTGCTAGACTAAGTACCTAAAACAACATATACACTCATATGTGGGTGGTGTAGTTTAGCTCATCTACGCTTGCTACATCATCTACTTATCTGCTTGAGAGTTGTCTCCTCGCGCACTATAGACACCTTACTCTACGCCTATTCAAACCCTCCTCTCTTCTTGCCTAATAGGCTCTCCTCTCTTCTTGCCTAATAGGCTAGATGAGCTCGACCCCTTGGCTTGTCTACACTAGCTTTTATCGCACAACCCATATGCTGCTCCCCGACACTCAATTGAGTACCTCGCCTTGGCACGCTTTTGGTTAAAGTCTTTCTGGCAAGGTGAGCAAGGAATCCATCAGATGCCCTCTTGATTACTTAAAGCAAAAGATTATCAAACAAAGCAAGGTTTGCCAAAAATGCAAGTAGTTGCCTTTCTCTTTGGCATGGTTGGCACCCACAGTCATCCTGCTTCTCCTAGGTCCACAATATTTGCACGAAACAAAGAGCTAAAAGCGTGCATACTATAGTTGGTAAAATTCAAGAGCTTATTAGACACAAAAGCAAAGATAATCACACTATAGTTGATCATATTCAAGAGCTTATCAAACAAAACAAGGTTTGTCATAAATGTAGGTAATTGACTTTCTCTCTGGCAAGGTTGGCACCCAGAGTCATCCGCTTCTCTCGCAGGTATGCAGTATTTTCCCGAAGTAGGAAGCTAAAAGCCTGCTTACTATAGTTGGTCGAATTCAGGTGCATATAAAAGCAAAGATAATCAGACAACGCTTGCATCTAATCATATAGACTGTTGTTTTATGATTATTTCATCAATACAACCAAAGGGATGTCTCCATTACAATCCCTGTCTTGAATCTCTCCTAGGAAACCCCAATATGAAGAGGTGAAGAATAACAAGAATTCTTATGATTTAGGTACAGGATTTTCTGTGTCTTCAGCTCCCTGTTGCTTCCGTGCCCCACTTTTCCCCATCCCATTACCTTCTCAGGTCTCCAAGAGACCGAAAATGCCGATTCTACATCTAACAGCAAGTCAGAAGCATGTACACCATGAGACAATTCAAAGTTTCAGTAGTGTTTTGACAATTCAGGGGATAGCCAAACATGAAATTTTTGGAACATCTTTGTTAGGAAGAAATCGGTTGGTTGGCATCATCAATCGCGTCATGAGGTTGTTTGGTGGTATGGAAAAAGAGACCAACTCCACAGGTCTTAGACCTCTTCTACAGAAAAGCATGGACTAGAGAGTTCTTACAGGGAAGGATATTCGAACACCTCCAAAGTTTTCACAGAGTTCTTCAAGATCAGAAGCGTCTCATAGTAACACTCGTGTCGATGGTGTACAAGAAGGTAAGGTAAATTTTTTCTCTCGATTGCTAACCCGAGTAGAAAAAGAACTTCAACCCATTTAACCCCCCGGTTTGCCAAAAGCATAAGGTAGGCTACCAATGATGTAGAGAAGTTTGGAGGTAGTTAGCATATAGGAACTCCTACTCTTAGCATATCTCATACTCTGAAATGTACTGCAAACAATGGCCTTTCATCCTCGGCGGGAACTGTTACAGGACAAGATTTTCTTGCATCATATTTTTTTTCTTGATTTGATTTTTTTTTTGTAGATTGCAGCTTTGGTTACGAGGTCAAAGAAAACTTGCGCGTGCACCGACAATGGTTATAGCTCTACATTAATCAGTGATGACTGTGAAACAATATCACATGAGACTCGTCACATCATCGACTTCAATATCACACAAACTGACAAAGGTAGTCCTATTTTTCTCTCTTAAATATATTCGAACAAACTAAGGCCACTTTCAACTTTCGATACTGAGAGTGTTATTTGGGAAACGGGGAAGAACACGTTCCGTTATGTTTCTAAAATTTAGGAGAGGACTATGCCAACTCCCCACGCCATACTTATGTATGGTTTTTTTTCACTTTCAAAAACAAGCACAAGACTTGAATTCCGACGTGTAATTCAGCTTTAGATGTGCTAACCTTGGGGGTTCACTATAAGTAAGCCCTCTATATTACGTGCATTGAAAGCCTATTTTAAAAATCCCTTGTTTGTGAATTTTTCAGGAATAAAAAATACCCCTTTTCTATTCAACATGTGAATACCCCCTTTAAATGGTACCCTTCTGTATATAAAAACTAGATTTAAAAAAACCCTTCTATTGACCCCACGTGCTACACTTACATATTTATGAGTAGACCCCCGGAGGTGCTAACCAGTTTGTAATTTAAGATCTCCATCGATCATAAGCGTAGGTGGTTCATCAATAGCGGCAGATGTGCCTCTAGCACATGTTTACAGATTCATGTTCATTCGATCAATTCAGGATATTTAAAAGTAAAATTGCACGATTGTACGTTTGTGAATTTCGATCTTTGCCTTCAAGATATGTTAATCAAAACCAAAAAATATTTTCTATAGGTAACATGTCAAACTGAAAATTGTTGGGAAAGACACATCTAGGAAGAAGACGTGCTACAAAAAATAGGACTTCATGTTCGTTCGAGCACACTTGTGCACTTGTACATGTGGATAAGGCTACCCAAGAATTCTAGTTTATTTTTTATTTAAATTTGTATATTTTCATGAAGTTCTTTCCAAGGCATTCTAGGAGGATGGGGATAGCAACTAGATTCTTCACTAACAAGAATATCTTGCCTCTACAAAACGTATGGTTAAGCTAATTGGAGGAATCTAACCAAGAGATCCCACAATGACTTGTTGAGTATGTTACCAAGGAGAATCATGGGCAAGGTGGTAGGAGAACAAGTGGGAAATTTGAAGGTGACTTGTAGATTTGGTGGGGTTAAGACTATCATGGCAACAGGAGGTAAAGCAGGCTACCCAAGCATTCTAGTTTATTTTTTTTTTAAATTTATGTATTTTCATGATGTTCTTTCCAAGGCATGCTAGGAGGATGGGGATATCAACTAGATTCTTCACTAACAATAATATATTGCTTGCAGAACCTATGGTTAAGCTAATTGGAGGAATGTAGCCAAGAAGTCCCACAGTGACTTGTTGAATATATTACCAGGGAGAGTCAAGTGGGAAATTTAGAGGTGACTCACAGATTTGGTGGGGTTAAGACTATCAAAGTAAGAGGAGGTGAAGCAACATAAGGTACTATCACTTAGTATATGGTTGGTGGCTTATGATACACCGACTATCCTAGTAATAAGAGGGGGTGACATAAGGTGCTTTCACACTTAGTTGTATGGCTGGTGACTTCTGATAAAGAGGCTATCCTCGTAGGAGGATGTGAAGCAACATAAGGTAGTGCCACTCGATTATATGGCTGCTTGCTTATCTCTAAGTACCTATTACGATACCAATCTCTCAAATCTAAGTTCTTATTATGTCTCTCAAATTTTAGTACCTATGATGGTACCAATAGTAGAATGTATCAATTGGGGCCATTCTACCAATCTTAATATTATTATATAGAGTCAAAATAAATGTCGACATGATTATAAGCATCGATTTTAACTATTTTTTTAATCGAAGTCAGTAGAAACATTGGTAGGTGTATTTTGACACGTGTTTCGATGCTTATGCTGATCCTAGGACCATAGTACCGATGCTAACGGGAGAAAAAATCGCAAAAAAAAATCCTAAGACTAAGAGGTCAGTATGGGCATCAATATGGGGCCATTCCCTTGTAGTGTGCTCTCACACATCAAGGTGTCACTTCTTTACTCAATGCATATCTTTTCCAAGCCTAAGCCTCAGATTGTTACTCATTGGGTCCCAAAGCATGTTCTTAAAGCACAAGGCTATCATGAGGGTGCAACAGCACTTTGGCTTCCCAAATGCCATGGTTTGCTAGAGCCAGAAGAGTATATCAATAAGATTCCAAAAGCCACTCTTGGGTTTTCATATCAGTGTGGGTGCAAAGGAAATCAACACAATCGGACCTACAAGCAGCCTTTAACATTAGGGAGGACTACTACCTCTCGCAATCATTGCACAAAATGTCAAGGAGGAGGATAATTTTGTAAATATGGAGGGGGTAGATAAGTACCTTCTTCTCAATTCCAATGTTAAGGGTACATAACTCCTTACTACTGGGGAAGCCTTGGAAATGATGTTTAGAGATGCTTCATTATATGAGCAGGCTGGCATTCCATCGGAGGAATTCCATAATATTCAAAATAAGATTAACATTTCTAATATGGGAAAGAATGTTGATCTAGGGGAGTCCTCAAGGGGACGTATGAATGTTGAGCAAGGGGATTCCTCAACTAAACTTTTGATGGATGAATTACTTGTTTACGATGAAAATCAAAATGTGTGAATGAATGAATGGATCATCCACACTTTTTGATAGCTGTTATGTACATGTTTTGTTTCTTTATTAAAATGATACATGTTGCTTGTTTGGAGCTTGTTGTCGATGAAGACAATTTCATTCATCAAGGCAAAGGCTCACGCATAGGAGGATTGGGAAAGGACTCGGCCCTTGGAGAATACATAAAATCATTCAAATTGCCATAATTTATGATATATCACAAGACGACACAATTTTTCCATTGTTTGCAATCAAGACTTTGTCTAGATATCTTGAGGTCTATCCTATTAGATGGAATAATTGCAAGATAATGCTGCTAGAGAAGCAAACAACCTTGCGAGTGTTCGATCAAGGACCTTACCAGTTGACCTACACAGCATACACACTATCATGTGGACTTAAGGAGAAATAGAGCTCCTCATGTATCAAAAACAAATACTTTCTCCAATCAAAGATCATGTAGACGATGAGCTAACTTCAAAAAGGAGAAGTGTTTAGTGATTTTTCAATGATGATGATCATCTAAAGATGGGACTCATATGGATCCAGATAAAGTAAAAGCAATTGTGGAGTGGCCTATACCAAAGTCTGTAAGAGATGTGAGGAACTTCATTGGGTTGGCACAATTTGAGAGGGCACATATTCGTGATTTTTCTAAGATTGCAAGTCCTTTGACCGATCTCACTAAGAAAACTAAAGGTTTTGCTTGGAATGCATCATGTCAAAAAGCATTTGAGACCTTAAAACAAAAGGTGGCTGAAAATTGTATTTTAAAGATTCCTGAGATGGGGAAACCCTTTGTTGTTGCTTGTGATGCTAGTGGTTTTCAAATTGGATGTGTTTTGTCTCAAGACGGGAGGGTAGTTGCATATATGAGTCACGAAAGTTAAGGAAACATGAATTGAATTATGTTGTACATGATTTGGAAATGCTTGCGGTTGTTCATGCTTTAAGACATTGGAGACATCTCTTACTTGGTGTAAAATTTGAATTGAGAACTGATCATCAAAGTTTAAAATACATTTTTACACAACCATTACTTAATAATCGACAAAAGAGATGGATTCAATTGTTGAGTGAGTATGATTTTGACTTCAAGTACTTTTTCCATTGTAATCTCTTTACATAGCAATACAATCAAATCAACCTTCTCCAAATAGCAAACAAGCATGCATGCCATATCCAAGGTTCTTATCACATAAGCAAAGAATCATGTAATCTCAAACAAACATTCACATAATATAAATTTTCAATTACAGCATAGCATCTCAATCAATCACAATGTATGTGTCTATCTCAAGATTCTATCATCATCACCATGCTCGACAACATGGTTAGTCATAATGACAAAAATCCAACCAAATCTAGGGCTTTCTTCGATGCCCGTCCACCCAACCTCCACAGTGGACATCGCGGCTATCCTAGGTATGCCTCTTTCTGAATCTCGTCCTTTCTAGGTTCTACCACATGGCTCCTAGAGGGCATAAATCATGTTCTCTATCCGGCGTTCCTTGTCTAAGGACGGTCGGCCCGAATCTCAAAATCTCATGTCGAGTCTCATCATGCACATGCATATCAATCAATCATACGTGTGCGTATCAATCACTCATCTCAAAACAAAGCAATCATAACTCATATACATATCATCTCACACTCATCTCTAGTCCACAATCTTTCAAGGCATGCATATTCAAATCAATCACAATCAATTTCAAGTATAAAACAAGCTTTTAATTTAAACACTCTTTAGCGTCTCTTTATCTTTTAAGTCACATGGGAATACTTATTTTTAACATAATCAATTATCATGTTCTAACGAGCGAGGTCATCTGTAGTCACTATAGCTAAGTCTTAACTATACTTATGCGTTAGTCCATCTAGTCTTTATAGATAAGATAGTCAATCTTGATAGAAATTTCTACAGCAAAGCCTAATAATTGGTCTCTTTGGGAGAGTAATATCTTCTAATCTATTTGGAATTAGAGAAAAGTCAAAACTACAGAGTTTTAGGACTTCTAATGCTCCATAAAGCACGTCTTAGTGATGGTTCTCTAAAAATGACCTCTAAAAATAACTAAAAAACGAAAGGAATTTTGGCTTTTAAAGTCTCATACACTCTTGTAGAGTTTCTTGCCATCTAAAACTTTAATGCTTACATCAAAATCTGATTCTAAACGTAGGGAAAGATAAACTCTTCGCAAAATAGTCCCTCATGAAGGTTTTACCTAGAATCTAGTCATAAACTTGTCAAATATTCTATTTTCTAATTCTTTATCTCCAAAAGTGTTTATTCTATGAGTCTTTAGACTAAGGCGATCATTTATAATTAATAAGTTCAACCGTTAAGCATTCCATACCTCAAACTCAGATTCTCTCATATACATGATCGATTTATTTATTTAATCTCAAAAGAATTTAAAGAAAAATAATAAAAAAAAGTGTTTGTGTACTTCTCCGATATATTTTTAGATGTCTTGATTGATTGGGAATCCATGTCTACTCTCTAGAAGTTGTGGAAGAGCTTCTTGTAGATTTGGCAAGCCTCTCAGATCTGCTATCAGGGTTGCAATCTGTAACATTTATAACTTCGCGCACAGATACTACTCATGTGGGTACTTAAAATTACCAAAACATGTGTGGTCTACAATCCTTTGCAATCTGAATTGCCAAAATCAGCTATATGTGAAAGTTGACTTCAAAAATAGGACACATTTTACTTTCTTTTATCCAATTTCAATTTGCATGTCCATCTACACACTTAAAGGTTTCCTTTGAGCATACTAACAAATTGAAAACTCAATCTTGAATTTTCAATTAATTTTAACACTTGGAATCTTTAGTGCTGAAAAATCACTGAAAACCTGCTAGAATTCATTATTGAAATCTGTAGCATCCAAAACTTAAGATCATCTTTAATCATAACTTGGTTAATCTTGGAGGTATGTTACAACAATGCTGATGGTTCAGGATTAGGTACAAGGCAAGAGTGGTTGCCAAGGGCTATGTGTAGACTTATGGCATAGACTATGATGAGACATTCATCCTAGTTGCAATAATGACAACCGTACATTAATGACTCGCGAGGGTAATAGCTTCTGCATCTACACCACTGGCATGGTTGGTGAGATTATAGGTGATATGCGGCCAGTGGGATGAGGGGCTGTGTGTGACAGCCATTTTGGATTACTAGAGACTGGCATAGTTATAGCCCCAGCTCATTTAGTTGGGTTCACAATATGGACCGACCCTTGTATGTTGTAGTAGTTGAGTACTAACCCATATAGTGTGTACTCTTATCTTTATGTTATGTTGGTTGCATAGAGAAGAAGAAGATAGAAGAAAATTTAGCTATCCATCTCTCTCTTATGTTGTGTCCTCCTCTCTCTTGTGTGTGTGTGTTTTTTTATAGGGTTTGAAGCTCTCCCTCTCCCCCACATTCTCTTTAAACGGTGGGCACAATCACACTGCAAGTGCAAAACTGGGACAAGCATGTACTAATCGCGTGACTCATTCTAGGATGCCAAAGAAGAAGGGTTTTGATAACGAGGGTTTTTTTATAGGGTTTGAAGCTCTCCCTCTCCCCCACATTCTCTTTAAACGGTGGGCACAATCACACTGCAAGTGCAAAACTGGGACAAGCATGTACTAATCGCGTGACTCATTCTAGGATGCCAAAGAAGAAGGGTTTTGATAACGAGGGCGTGCTAAATGATCACCCGTGTGAGGCAAGAAGGAAGCTCTCCAAATGGGAAAGCTTGTACTAAACGTGTGACACGTTCTAGGACACCAAAAAGGAAGAGTTCTGATGATCAAGGTGAGCATTATTTATGAGTCATATGATTTAAAGACCTAACCACTATCCCTAGTGCTTTCCACTTATAATTTCTTGTTCTTTTAGTTGAAGAAGCTTCGCTGAATGTGACCTTACACCAACTAGCAAAGAGGAAGAAGAAGAAGAGAGAGACTGATGTTTTGCGGCCCTCAAAAGGTGTGCACTCAAAAGAAGATGTTTTGCTAGACTGAGAAATCAGAACAACTATAGCATCTGGGTTTGTAGAGGGTGAGAACAGAGAATTTAGAGTTGGAGATGAGCAAGCATCATGTGAGAATGAGAAAGAAGTTACTACTAGGCTAAAAGAAGCCAATGATTTAGTTTGTCGAACCTCAAAACCTAAAGAGCACAAGTTATGCTTGTAGCTTTCTGTAAACAGAACGCTCCTCTTTTATACTTTGATGATCTCCCATGATTAATATATTTCAAGTTTCATTTCGCTATTATCCCTCTACAATCCTCTTTCAAGTTTCAACATAGACATGGATACAAGAAGGAAACAATGCACATTGCAGAATACGAGGGACTTATCAGAGCAGAAAATCCACTATTGAAGCCCAAACTGATGTTCAAAGCTCTAGAATAGGGTTCAGATCCTGGGTATAACTCAATTGCATGATCTACAGACCTAGGAGGAGGTAATCACGGCAAATCATGAGGAAAAACATCTTTATACTCCTCCAAAAGTTTTTCCACATATAAAGGATTTTCGGGTTTCTCCTCCTCTTTCAACTCATTTGCAAATATTAGAAAAGTCTCACAACCTTGTTTTATACCCCTCAAGAGTTTTATTGCAGAAATAAGAACTCCCTTGGTATCTTTTTCAAGCCCCTTGATTTTGTGCTGAGTGTCGGTTTTGTGTTTGAATGTAAGAGTTCTATCTTCGCAATCAATCAACGCATGATCACCCACTAGCCAATCCATGCCCATGATTACGTCTCGCTAAGGGGCCAGCAAGATGCCCATGAGCCACCTTCTTACTAACCTTGTAATCCATGTGACCGCGCTGGGGGGGCCAATACCAAGTGAAATGACGAGACTCTAGTTGATTGGTACTGACCCTTGTGAGAAAAAAAACCCACAAAAGGGGGTTAATACCAAGCGATATGGGGCATGCCGGCGGATGTGAATGAGACTCATGTCTCGTGGTACTGACCCCGTGAGCAACAATCTCAAAGGGAGTCAGTACCAAGCGACATAGGGGCAACACAAGTACCACTAACCTCTTATCGCTTATTACTGACTCCCCTTGAGGAAAATAATCTCAAGAGGTATAACTATTAAGGATGCCAACAACACTCATGCCACTTGGTATGGACCCCGTGAGTAACATGGCCTATTAGGGGGTTCGGACCAAGCGATATGGGCCTGTAGGATGCCAATGAATCTCCTATTGCTTGGTTCAGGACCTTAATGCAACATTACCCTAACAACTACTATTCTTTAAGAAAAGGTTGTTACCATGCGATAAAGAGATCGCGGAGTGCCTATGAGCCCCTTATTGCATGGTATTGACCTAAAAGACGAACACTTATTGAAGCAGTCAAAAAATCTCAAAATACCTACAAACATTGATGGATGTTGAGGCGATGGCATTGTCTTAGCTTGGGAGGGATGAGGAGGCAAGTGTAGTCCTAAGGCAAAGGTAATAGGACACCACGATAACGCTTTCAAAAATAAATAAAACACATGCAAGGAGAAGAGAGGAGTGAGAGTACCTAGCATATTGACATGTCATTCATGCATCAGACCTTATAAATTCCACTTATGATCATCATTACACACCACAAGAGTGGTGCTAAGACAACGTGATAGGGGACCACGTTGGTCTTAACGGCCTGTATCTCCCTTGGGAGCTTCATTCATTCCCGTTGAGTTCCTTACAATCGTCGTTTGTGTCACCTCTCTGCATTGCCATTGCTCTTTCTTCTTCTTCTATCTCCACAAGAAAACTAAGGCTTTTAATCAAATCTGCAGGTATGATTTTTTTCTATCTCTCTCTCTAATTAAACGCTCACAATATTCATTCTGAACACACACAACATTCATTTTGAACACACACACAACATACAGAAAGAAAAAAACTCTGCTTTGTCTCCAACAACCTTACAGGAATAAAAAATGTTATGATGTTTTAATGTACCATACCCTACTAAACTATGATGCATGCTCATTTTTGAAGGCATGGGATGAAACTTTAATTTGAAGGCATGGGATGAAACTTTAATTTGAAGGGTTAATTCTATTATGTCATTTTTTCCCTAGGCATTACAAGGAGATATTGAAAAATTCACCCTTAAATTTTTTGGTGGCCTTATATATGAAGGGTAAAATGGCTTATAAATGCGTGAGACCATATAATGACATTGGAACTCACAGTAGGCATTGCATAAACTCCTAATCGCTTGATACTTACCCTCTTGTATTTTTTTCTTTTGGGATCTTCCATTTTGTTATTTAGATCAGTACAAAGCGGTAAGGGGCTCACATATATTGTGTAATCTCCCTACCACTTGGTACTCACCCCATGATCCATATGGCCTTGTGTTTGTCCCCATGTCTATCCTTTTCTACAAAAGGGGTCAGTACCAAGCGGTAGGGAACTCGCACTCATCGTGTAAGCCCCTAATCGCTTGATACTGACCCTCTTTTGTTTTTTTTGGGATCTTCCATTTTGTTATCTGGGTTAGTACGAGTGGTAAGGGGCTCATGGACATCGCATAATCCCCCTACTGCTTGTTTGGTACTGACCCTATAATCCCTATGGCCTCATGTTTACCCCCAAGTCTATCCTTTTATACAGAAGGAGTCAGTACCAAGTGCTAGAGAGCTCGCAGACAATGTAGTAGCCCCTACTAATCGATTGATACTGACCCCTTTTGTATCCTTTTGTTTTATGGTGCGACAAGGTGCTCGCATATGCATCACCCAAGCCCCTGATCGCTTGGTATTGACCCCTTGTATATTAAGCGTGCTTTTCCTAATTGAGTGAAATGTCTCTTTAGGCATGTCGGCTCTTGATTTGGAAATTCTCTTGGAATCTTGTGACAAGCCAAAAGATTCTTGTGCATAAAACTTGTATATATTCATATACAATGAACATGCCCACCACCCGTACTCTCGAATTGTATGTAATGTTCAATGCAGAATTTTCTTTTTTTGAGAACATTATCAAGATTTCTAGGATTTTTCTTGGTGACCGGGAGGAGAAGGATTATTAACAGATAGTTTTTGGCAACATCGTGACGATAGTGAACGATATGTTCACCCATCTAATTTTACAATAGACAAAGTCATGAAAAGAAGGTTAGACCGTTGTCTTGAAAAGATCCCCAACTGGGATAGCAGAGTAGAGGAGAAATGCCCAATACACTTAAAGAAGTGTCTCCCCTTCTCCAATACAATTATGGGTTTCTTTGTTTTCTGCATCTCCTTACTGAAGACTCTGAGCCCCAGATAATGGATTTACCAAGCAATCAAGTGCCAATCAAGAGGTGATGTACTCTGAGTCGTGGTGTATTCGCTTACTGCTCATGTTTTTGCCAATACCTACAACACCATATATGCTAATATGCAGGTGGTGTAATCTAGCACTTCTACGCTTGCTACGCCATCTACTTATAAGCTTGAGAGTTGTCTCTTTGTGCACTGCAGACACCTTGCTCTAAGCCTACCCAAGGCTCTCTTTCTACTCTGAGTCGTAGTGTATTCGCTTACTTATCATCTGCTTCTGCTAGTATCTAAAATAGCAAATACACTCATATGCGGGTGGTGTAGTTTAGCTCATCCACGCCTGCTACATCATCTACTTATCTGCTCGAGAGTTGTCTTCTTGCACACTGCAGACATCTTGCTCTATGCCTACCCAAACTCTCCTCTCTTCTTGCCTAATAGGCTAGAGGAGCTCGACCCCTTGGCTTGTCTACACTATCTTTTATCGCACAATCCATATGCTGCTCCCCAACACTCAGTCGAGTAGCTCGCGTTGGCACGCTTTTGGTTAAAGTCTTTTTGGCAAGGTGAGCAAGGAGTCCATCAAACGCCCTGTTGATTTCTTAAAGTGAAAGATTATCAAACAATTCAAGGATTGCCAGAAATGCAGGTAGTTGCCTTTCTCTTCCGCAAGATTGGCACCCACAGTCATCCTGCTTCTCCCAGAGGTGCACAGTATTTGCACGAAACAAAGAGCTAAAAGCGTGCATACTATAGTTGGTAAATTCAAGGGCTTATCAGACACAAAAGCAAACATAATCAAACTATAGATGAACGTATTCAAGAGCTTATTAAACAAAGCAAGGTTTGTCATAAATGTAGCTAATTGACTTTCGGTCTAGCAAGGTTGGCACCCAGAGTCATCCTCTTCTCTCGTAGGTACGCAGTATTTGTCATAAATGTAGCTAATTGACTTTCGGTCTAGCAAGGTTGGCACCCAGAGTCATCCTCTTCTCTCGTAGGTACGCAGTATTTTCTTGAAGTAGAGAGCTAAAAGCCTGCATACTATAGTTGGTTGAATTCAAGAGCTTATCAAACAAAATAGAAAAGATAATCACACAACGCTTGCATCTAATCATGCAGACTGCCGTTTTATGATTATTTCATCATGACAACCAAAGGGATATCTCCATTACAATCCCTGGCTTGAAGCTCTCCTAGGAAACCCCTATCTCAAGAGATGAACAACAACAAGAATGCTTATGATTTAGGTACAGGATTGTCTGTGTCTTCAACTCCATGGTTCTTCCGTGCCCCACTTTTCTCCATCCCATTACCTTCTCAGGTCTCCAAAGAAACCAAACATGCTGATTCTACATCTAAAGGCAAGTCAGAAGCATGCACACCATGAGCCAAATCAAAGTTTCAGTTGTGTTTTGACAATTCGAGGGATACCTTGTTTGGTCGTATTAAAAAAGAGGACAACTCCATAGGTCTTAGATCTTATTCTATAGAAAAGCATGGACTAGAAAATTCTTACAAAGATGAAGGGAAGGATATCCGAACACCTCCAAAGCTTTCACAGAGTTATTCAAGCTCAGAAGCCTATCATAGTTACACTGGTGTCGATGGTGTAGAAGGTAATGTAAATTCTTACTCTCGATAGGCTAACCCAAGTAGAGAAAGAACTTCAACCCATTTAACCCCCCAGTTTGCTAGAAGCATAAGGTGGGCTGCCAATGATCTAGAGACTTTTGGAGGTAGTTAGCATATAGGAATTCCTACTCTTAGTGTATCTCATACTCTGAAATATAATGCAAACAGTGGCCCTTCATCCTCGAGAACTATTACAGGACAAGATTTGCTTGCATCTTAATTTTGTTCCCGATTTGGATGTTTTTTTGTAGATTTCGGCTTTGGTTATGCGGTCGAAGAAAACTTGTGTGTGCATCGACAACAGTTATAGCTCTAGATTAATCAGTGATCATGAAACAATATCATACGAGACTCGTCGCATCATCGACTTCAGTATCACAGACTGACAAAGGTATTTTGATTTTTTCTCTCTTAAATATATTCGAATAAACTAATGGCCACTTTCAACACTGAAGGTGTATCTTTGGTCCACTTTTGCTACTAAGAGTGTTATTTGGGAAACAGAGGAAAGGCACATTGTGTGGAAAAAAATAGAGGCTGATGATGTGTACATACTGTGCAGAGTAGTGAGAGTGTCAGGAAATATGTAATTAGTTTGGGTCAGCTCTGAGTTTTGGTTGAGACTAAATCTACTGAGTGAGAGAAGTGGAGGCATAACCATTAGTATGGATGGAGATAGCGGGTGCGGGTGCTAATGGCATGTGGGTAAGAGATAAATTGCATTAGTGGGATGTGGTTTGAGACGCTGTGTACAGCCTTAAACAATAAAAATTAATTTGAGGATGAAAGGCTTTAAGTTTCTAGAAAAATGAGCAAGGGGTGACAGTTACCAATAGTATCCTGGCAAGTTTGACTGTTCACATGCGCTAAAGGGATGGAGGAGGCTGTATGTCAAGAGCAAATAAACTTGTTGTATGAGATGGGGCCAATATGATGTATATGAGGAGTGAGGAATATTCAAGAAAAAGAGGGGAGCATAAAAGGAAGGTGATGAGGGACGTGTGCATGGCAAAGAAAAAAGTGGTGTAGGGGATTCGAGAAGGGAAGATGCCAAATAGGGCCAGGTCATGGGTTCTTCCAGAAAAAGGCCGACTTGGTGAGAGAGGAAGTCGGGGGTAGCAAAGACGACCACGAGGTGTTCGGTGTGAGAGGGCCGCCCGGGATAATGGAGGGGCTACTGCAGAGAAGCAAAAAGGAAAAAGGGTTGTCAAGCGCAGTGAGACGGGGACATTGGGGACAGAGTGTGTCAGCAAAAAAGAACCAGGGGGTGCAGTAGTGCTCGTGGTGGTGTCACCTAGTATGGAGGAGGAGCTACAGAAGAGGAGGCAGGTGTTGAGCGTAGCTGAAGAGAGAAGAGGTGCACCGACTGCAATGTAGCGGAGGGAAGAGCCGTCATTAGGTGGTGGTGTTCATTGTAACAAGAGGAGGCTAGCGCCGATAGTGAAGAACAAGGGCCGTTTACTGCAACGTGGGTAGTAGAAGAGTAGGCTGGAGTCAACTGCTGCTGCAGGTAGAGAAGGGGAGGAGAAAAGAGGTGGCGACGGCGGTTGGTAGCAAAGAGAGAGAGAGTAGAGTGAAGGAGAAGAAGGTGTTGACTGGTGTGAAACAGAGAGAAGCAAGGTGATGCCGACTGCAGCGAAAGAATGCAAAAGGAACAGAGAGCATCAACAGTAGGAAAGGAGAGGAGAAGCTTGACTGTGGGTGATGACCAAGAGGTGTTTGGTGTGAGAGGGCCGCCTCTGGTAATAGGCGTCGAGACTGAGGCCACGGCTACACCGAATCCGAGAAAAAGCAAGGCGTCGACGCACTGAGGAGGAATAAGTGAGCATCAACAACCACGTAAAGGTGGTGGCGTCCACTGCAACAAAAAACAAAGAAGGAGAGTAGATAGGCGTGTATCTTGTTTAATATGGCTGTCTTTGAGCACAAGATTTTCTATGTTATTAAGAGGTGGAGTTTGATTGTGAGCAGAGAGAGGTGAGTTGTTTATATTCACTGCCTATTCTCTGAGGCTGGCGAGGTTTGAGGGAGTTTGGGTAATTCAAGGTCTTCAGTTCGAGGATGTTGAAGCTGCTTATGGAATCTCTATACTTGTGTTTTCTGGAAGTTTTTTGTGTAAAGAACCAAAGCTGGAACTGAGTTCTTGAATTCATGCTTGGAATAAAGTATTGTTTATGCTCTTGGGTCTGGTGTTCTGGGTGTGTTTGTATCCGAGTATGGAAGTGTGACACTCTATAAAGGCGTAAAGAGCTTTACCACTTTCGTGTCATCACTTTTTGGTGCCTCCATAGAGGAAGAAAGTTCTTTCGGTTTGTGAAAGAGAACAGGGGTTTATGTGAAGAAAGATTGGGGAGATGGCTCAAGATTTTCTAGAGTATTGGGGATTGCCACAAGAAAGTGCAATCAAGTTTCTTGAGAAGATGGAGTTTACAGCCTTGATGAAAGACAAGGCAACCCCAGAGATCCTTTCTCAGATTTTGACTTATTGCTTATAGGGTGATGCGAAAGCATGGCTACAGATGTTTGTGACTACACATAGGAATGCTCATTAACAGGATCCTGAGTACCGTGTAGCTAGAACTGCATTTTGGCACAGTTTGCCCGTGTAAGGAGTCCGTATGATGTGTGGAAGGAGTCCGTATGATGTGTGGAAGGAGTTGTGTAAAATTCAGCAGAAGGATGGTCAAGATGTGGATCAGTATTTGATAGAGTTTGGTAGACTGTGGAGTCTATGGTGTGAGGCTTTGATTCCTGAAGTACCCCCGCAAATGATAAAGAGAGACCGATTTGTGGCTGGTTTGTGGTCTGGAGCCAACCCTCCGTCTGAAGGTGGAGCTGAAGAACCTGGATAGCTTTGAGGAGGCTGTCAGAGTTGCTCGAGAGAAGGAGTGGAAGGTGAAGCGTCTAAGGCAGATGGGAATACAAGAAGAGTCAAAGAAATTTGTGAAGATGCTAGAGATTAAGAGTATGCATCCTGAAAGAGAAGCTGCTGTTGTTCCTGAACAGGAGGACACTTTGAAGAGAGACACTTTGAAGAGAGACATTCATGATGCAGTGGAACTCATGAAGTCTCTAAGTTTGAATTGGATGGAAGCAGGTGGAAAGGGAAGAAGCTAAGGTGCACCAAATAATAGAAGAGACAATATGTCAACAGGTGAAGGAAATATGGGAGGATCCGGGAGAGGACGAGGCTATTATTTAAGCAATGTCCAATGCTGGAACTCTGGGGAGCGGGGACATATCAGTCCTCAATGTGATAAACCGCCCAGAGCAGGTGGTGGAATGTATCTCGTGATGTAAAGAACTAATGATAGATCAGGAGATCACAGTGTTGAAGTAAAAGATCCAAATCAGCCCTCTACCAGTGGAGTTAAATGGGAAGACAAAGGGAAGGGACCGGTTCTCAGCTTGATACGAGTGGAGACCATTCCAAAGATCATGTCTGTGGCCAAGAGGACAAGAAGTACAATGGCGGAAGCTGAACCGTCTTCTAAGAAAGGAAAACATGTCCAATTTGACATAAGCCCTCAACCAGAGAAGAAGAAAAGGAAGCCAAGAAGACATTATAAAACTTCAGATTTGCATATCGATCAAGGTCAGGAGGAATATACATTGATGGGAGATTTAAAGGGAAGGGCAGCCAATATAACTTTCGCTCAATTGCTTGGATTGTGTCCGAAGCTCAAGAGAGAGTGGAAGAGGTTGGCAAATCCGAGGAAAACAAATGAGCAGGAGCCCACACAAGGTGAAATGGAGCTGATGTTTGTGGAAGAGCTTCCTGATATTTGTCCATCGGTTGATGCTTGGTGTGGAAGTGTGAGTGTTGGAGAAGCATATGTAGATGTGGCGGTGCACAAATCACTGTAATGACTCAGTCTTGTATGGAGAGATTGGGGTTAAAGCTGAATGCTAGTTCAGATTTTAGACTCCGTTTGGCCAATCATGCAAAAGTGAAGTGTCTGGGTGTATGTACAGAAGTGCCTGTGAGACTACTTTTGGTGTGGTTTGCAGCATAAATTGCCATATTATGCCGCAGTTGGTTTGGGAGCTTATCCACTGATTTTGGGTAGACCTTGGCTTAAACAGGTGGGTGCCATCCAAAATTGGAGAAGAAGGACTATAACTGTACATAATAAGAGAGGAAGAGCCAAGAAGTTCAATATGATTAGTAAGCACGGGAAATGAAGAGTGAGCCTGAAGAAACAAGTGCTGATGAGTATACAGATAGTGAAACTGAGGAAGAAAGTTCTACTTCTGATGATGATGAGCCAGGTATCATTTTTAGTGAAAGAAGAAAATGAGCATGTAATGCAAGCTGAAGAGGAGTTAAAGGAGGAAGAAGAGAGTAGACTTGAAGATATGGACAGTCTGATGCAGCCTCCATCACCCAGTACAAAGAAAGAGAAGTTGTTACAGGGTATGCTGAATCCCAGATTGCAGCAAGTAAAAAAAGAAGAGTATATGAAGGTAATACATAAATTCCTAGATCTGTTCATTACTTCATATGAAGAGATGCGAGGATTCAAATGTGAACCAATGCCTATAGTATTAAAAGAGGGTGTGAGGCCAGTGTTTCACAAACTGAGAAGAATAAATAGAGAGCTATTGCATGTGTTAAGAATAAATAGAGAGCTATTGCCTGTGTGTTAAGAGAGGAGTTGAGTAAGTTGTTAAAAGCAGGGTTAATTTATCCATCAGATTGGGCAAATCCAGTGGTCTTTACTCCAAAGCATACAGGTGGGTGGAGAGTCTGTATCGATTACAAGCCTTTGAATGCTGCAACAAAAAGCAATCACTATCCTCTACCATTCTTTGATGATATTTTGGACAGGGTGGCTCGATATGCGAGATATAGTGTATGTGATGGCTTTTTTGGGTATTTTGGACAGGGTGGCTGGATATGCGAGATATAGTGTATGTGATGGCTTTTTTGGGTATTTTCATATCTCAATTGCTGAGAAGGACCAGACTAAAACCACTATCATTACACCATGGGGTTGCTTCTGTTACCAAGTAGTACCATTTGGTTTGAAAAATGCACCCTCGTGGTATCAGAGGAACACTGATAGAGTACTTGCACCTCTTACAGATCATTTTGTGAGAGCTGAATCCAAAGAAGTATCATTTAGGATATTCAACAGTGAAGCTGTTGGGGCATATGATATCTCAAAATGGAATTGAACCTAATCCAGAGAAGATAAAAGCTCTTATCTTATTATCTGCACCATCAACATCCAGGCAGCTTCTGCAAACTTTTGTCTAGAAGGTAAAATATATGGCAAGATTTATTCCTTTAATGTCTCAACTGCTTTATCCTCTTCAGTAGGCTATGAAGAAAGAACCATTGCAATGGAATGAAGAATGCGAGAAAGTGTCTGAGAAAGTAAACGAGGTGTTGGGAGGTATTTCCATTGTAAAAGCCCCAGATTTCTCTCAGGTCTTCTATGTGAATCCTTCTTTTGGCTCGGATGTGGTTGGAGCAATCTTAATGCAGAGAGGAGATGAGTCCGGATATATGAAACCTATGTGTTATGCAAGTAGAGTGAAGACGGAAGCAGAGAGGAAATATACAGAGGCTGAATTGGTTTTGTCAAGTCTGGTGTATGCTTGCAGGAAGTTCAGGTCATATCTCTTGATGAGACCATTTGTGGTTTTGACAAAGTATACTCCCTCAGCTGGTGAATGGTACTTCACTCTCAAAAGGTATGATGCGGTGGTTAGTGGAGCTTCAAGAATATGATTTCTCATTTTTGATTGAAGATACTTGCAAGGAAACTTTGGCAGATCTTCTAACATATAAGGACGGCCCGATCCTGGTGAAGGAAGTGGATTCAAAGATAGAAAAAGAGGAACAAATTATCATTCCCGGAGCTCATGTTTTATTCTTTGATGGTTCGTATAAGAGGAGTATACATCAAGCCACCGGGGGTTATATAATCCAGGATTCGGAAGGCGGGCTGATTCTAAGGAATGGGATACATCTGGAAGCTGAAAGTAACAATGAGGCTGAATACACAGCATTGTTTCAAGGGCTGCAGGCTGCTTTAAAATAGAAAATTTAGAAGTCAATCATAGATTCCCTATTAGTAGTAAAGCAGGTTTTGGGTAAAGCAGGTTTTGGGTAAAGCAGGTTTTGGGTAGCTGGCGAGCAAAGAATCCGAGATTAAAAAGATGTTTGGCTGATGTTAGGAAGCTGCTACATCAATTTACAACATGGAGTATTCAACATGTGTGGCGGGAAGAAAATCATATTGCACATGAGTTAGCCTAGGAGGTAATTGATCAAGATCCAGTAATTGCAAAAATTGAAGAGCCATTATACGGAGGGAGGGAATACGTGCCCAAGGTGGTGGATTACTTACTCTCAGGTCGTTTGCCTGAAGAGCTCAAAAAAGGCCAAAAGTATCATTTTATCAGGAAAAGTAAGCATTATGTGAATGGGGATGAATTATACATGCAGGGGACTGATCAGGTATTGAGGAGAATTCCCTAGAGGGAAGAAATTTATTATATTTTATTTTCAAATCATGAGGGAGCTTGTGGAGGTCATTATGCATTTTAGATCACCTTGCAGAAGATATTACTGGAGGGTTATGTATGGCCTTCCATACAAAAGGATATTGAGCACTGGTGCAGGTCTTGCCATGAGTGCAAGAGAATGGGGAAGAAAATCTTAAAAAATGGAGCCGAGAAATATCATGCTGGTATATGACATTTTTGAGAGGTGGGGAGTGGATGCAGTTGGACCACTTCCCAGGACGGCCAGAGGAAAGTGTTATATGCTTACTACGGTGGACTACCTATCAAAATGGGCAGAAGTGAAGGTAGTGAAGAGAGTAGATAGTAAGGAGGTGGTTGATTTTGTGTATGAACATATATGCTGCAGATTTGGTATTCCTTTGGAGATATTATCAGATAATGGTCTTGAATTTTGAGGAGAGGTAGTTGACCACTTATGCAGAAGATTGAACATCAACCACAAGTATTCTACTCCTTATCACCCTCAATGCAATGGCTTGAATGAAAGATTCAATGGTGAATTTAAGCTGATGATAACCAAAATGACAGAAAGCCACATCAAGAATTGGGATATAGAGATGAATCGTGTATTATGGGCATATAGAGTTGCAGTAAAATCTGGTACACAATTCTCACCCTTTCATTTAGTTTATGGGAAAGAAGCATTCATGCCTATTGATGTAGAAATTCCAACTTTGAAGTCTCTGGTTGAAGAAGGGCATGAACCTATTAACTATTACAGAGAAAGATTGCTGGCCTTGCAAACAGTCCAATTAGACAGAGAGCTAGCATTTGATCACTATGCAGTTATGCAATTGAAAAGACAAGAGAAAGATAATGAGAAGGTGAAGCAGAAAGAAATTGAAGAAGGTGATTTGGTTCTCAGGTATAATAGCAAGCTGGACAGTAATTTTAATACTACATTCGAGACAAAGTGGGAAGGTTCGTACAAAGTTGAGAGAAAATTTGATAATGGAAGCTATCAGCTTACTGATTTGAATGGAGAAGCATAAAAGAAGGGTGAATGGTTTACGACTGAAGAAATATTTTGCTCGGTTGATGTTAACCTTGAAAGAAGAAGATCAGGAAGCTTGTGATGCATGTCAGGAGGTTGTGGATAGTACAGAGGAAGACCTGAATATTACATCCCTGTTTGTAGAGCAGCTAGACAGCAAAAATAGGGGGTTGCTAAATATGTGTGGACAAAAATAGAGGCTGATGATGTGTACATACTGTGCAGAGTACTGAGAGTGTCAGGAAATATGTAATTAGTTTGGGTTAGCTCTGAGTTTTGGTTGAGACTAAATCTGCTGAGTGAGAGAAGTGGAGGCATAACCATCAGTATGGATGGAGATAGCGGGTGCGGGTGCGGGTGCTAATGGCATGTGGGTAAGAGATAAATGGCATTAGTGGGATGTGGTTTGAGACGGTGTGAATAGCCTTAAACAATAAAAATTAATTTGAGGATAAAAGGCTTTAAGTTTCTAGAAAAATGAGCAAGGGGTGACAGTTACCAATAGTATCCTGGCAAGTCTGACTGTTCACATGCGCTAAAGAGATGGAGGAGGCCGTATGTCAAGAGAAAATAAACTTGCTCTATGAGGTGGGGCCAATATGATATGTATATGAGGAGTGAGGAATATTCAAGAAAAAGAGGGGAGCATAAAAGGAAGGTGATGAGGGACGTGTGCATGGCAAAGAAAAAAGTGGTGTAGGGGATTCGAGAAGGGAAGATGCCAAGTAAGGCCAGGTCGTGGGTTCTTCCAAAAAAAGGCCGACTTGGTGAGAGAGGAAGCTGGGGGTAGCAAAGACGACCAGGAGGTGTTCGGTGTGAGAGGGCTGCCCAGGATAATGGAGGGGACTACTGCGCAGAGAAGCAAAAAGAAAAAAGGGATGTCAACCGCAGTGACGATGACATTGAGGACAGAGAGTGTCAGTGAAAAAGAGCCGGGGGGGTGCAGTAGTGCTGGTGGTGGTGTCACCTGGTACGCAGGAGGAGCTACAGAAGAGGAGGTAGGTGTTGAGCACAGCTAAGGAGAGAAGAGGTGCACCGCCTACAACGTGGCAGAGGGAAGAGCCGGCATTAGGTGGTGGCATTCACTGTAACAAGAGGAGGCTGGCACCGATAGTGAAGAACAAGGGTCGTTTACTACAACGTGGGTAGCAGAAGAGTAGGCTGGAGTTTGCAGGTAGAGAAGGGGAGGAGAAAAGAGGTGGCGATGGTTGGTAGCGAAGAGAGAGAGAGTAGAGTGAAGGAGAAGAAGGCATTGACTGGTGTGAAACAGAGAGAAGCAAGGTGATGCCGACTGCAGTGAAAGAATGCAAAAGGAACAGAGAGCATCAACAGTAGGAAAGGAGAGGAGAAGCTCGACTGTGGGTGACGACCAAGGTGATGCCGACTGCAGTGAAAGAATGCAAAAGGAACAGAGAGCATCAACAGTAGGAAAGGAGAGGAGAAGCTCGACTGTGGGTGACGACCAAGAGGTGTTCAGTGTGAGAGGGCCGCCTCTCGTAAAACAGGCGTCGACTGCAGGCCAGGACTACAAAGAATCAGAGAAAAAGCAAGGCATCGAGACTGAGGAGGAAGAAGTGAGCATCAACAGCCACGTAAAGGTGGTGGCGTCCCACTGCAACAAAAAACGAAGAAGGAGAGGAGATAGGCGTGTATCTTGTTTAATATGGCTGTCTTTGAGCACAGGGTTATCTATGTTATTAAGAGGTGTAGTTTGATTGTGAGTAGAGAGAGGTGAGTTGTTTATATTCACTGCCTATTCTCTGAGGCTGGCGAGGTTTGAGAGAGTTTGGGTAATTCATGGTCTTCAGTTCAAGGATGTTGAAGCTGCTTATGGAATCTCTATACTTGTGTTTTCTAGGAAGTTTTTTGTGTAAAGAACAAAAGCTGGAACTGAGTTCTTGAATTCATGCTTGGAATAAAGTGTTGTTTATGCTCTTGGGTCTAGTGTTCTGGGTGTGTTTGTATCTGAGTATGGAAGTGTGACACTCTATAAAGGTGTAAATAGCTTTACCGCTTCCGTGTCATCAACGTTCCCTTATGTTTCTAAAATTTTGAGGAGGATTGCGCCAACTCTGCATGCCATACTTCTGAATGGTTTTTTTACACTCGCAAAAACAAGCACAAGACTTGAATTATGACATGTAACTCAGATTTAGATGTGCTAACCTCGAGCGGTTCACTATAAGTAAACCCTCTGTATCATGTGCATTCAAATCCTATTTTAAAAATTGCTTGTCTATGAATTTTTCATAAATAAAACATACCATTTTTCTATTAAACCTGTGAATACTCCCTTTAAATGGTACCCTTCTGTACATAAAAAATGGATTTTAAAAATCCCTTGTGTTGAACCCATGTGCTACACTTACATATTTATGAGTGTCCCCCCCTCCCCGTGCCGGCTGAGGTGCTAACTAATTTGTGATTATTCTTTTTTGCAAGGTACTTTAAGATCTCCATCGATCATAGGCGTAGGCATGCTGTTGTTTATCAATAGGCCCTCTAGCATTGTTTCCAAGTATGTTTATAGATTCATATTTGTTCGGTCAATTCAATATATTTATAAGTAAAACTGCATGTTTGTATGTTTGTGAATATCAAACTTTACCTTTGAGATATGTCAATCAAAACCAACAAACATTTTTTATATGTAACATGGCAAACTGAAACTTGGAAAAGACACACCTAGGAAGAAGACGTGCTACAAAAATTAAGACGTCATGTTCATTCGAACGCACTTGTGCACTTGTACAGGGCGGATGAGGCTACCCAAGCATTCTTGTTTAAGTTTTATTTAATTTTTTATATTTTCATGACGTTCTTTCCAAGGCATGCTAGGAGGATAGGGATAAATTAGGAATTTTTTGGACCCAAAAAGGGCCTCCTAAGGATTCCTAATTTTAAGGGATTAGAGCTTAAAAGGCTAGGCTTAACGGAGACAAAGGCTATGGTGACCCCTATTTTTTGCCTTGCCACATCAGCCATACTCCCCTAGTTTTACTTTCTAAAGGCAATATTCTCATTCTCTCTTACTTTTTGACTTTTCTCATACTTTCTCTTTTACTTTTTGATTTTTTTATCTTCACTCTATACAAATTGAATCTTTCTTGTCAGTTTGAAATCTCCTTTCTCATTAACTCCCACCATATCTCCCTTCCACATCAGCAAAACATTCTCGTATTAAAGTGGGCCCCAAAAAGTAAATTTTTTTATTTCTTTTTTAATTTTTTTACATTTTGAGGTGGAAAAAACACCACCCAACCAATATGTATGAATTTTTTATCTTCACTCTCTACAAATTGAATCTTTCTTGTCAGTTTGAAATCTCCTTTCTCATTAACTCCCACCATATCTCCCTTCCACATCAGCACAATATTCTCTTATTTAGGTGGATCCCAAAAAGTGAATATTTTTTATTTTTTATTTTTTTACATTTTGAGGTGGAAAAAACACCACCCAACCAATATGTATGATGAAAATAAATTTTTCCCTCCAAAAAGCTTATAATTCAAGGGTCACGTCAGAAGCCTGTCAGGAGCGAGTACATCCATAACTAATTGTCAGGTCCCCACAACCTTATAAACATAACTAACTGTCAGGAACCACTACATCCATGAGATCCCGAAATTGTGGGACCCTAAAAATTAATATTTTTTAATTTTTCTCATAAATGTAATTTATTGATGAAAAACTCCATGTTAGTATATTTGTATATCAAAAATATCATTTTCTACTTAGAAAAACAGATTTGTGTTAAACTTCCAACAACAAAGTTTTAACAGTCTCTCTCACTCTCTCTCTCTCTCTCTCTCTCTCTCTCTCCCCCTTCTCTCAAGATCTCTCACTCTCTCTCTCTCTCTCTCTCTCTCTCTCTCTCTCACTCTCTCCTCTCTCTCTCTCTCTCTCTCCCTCCTCTCAAGATCTCTCTGCTTAGCTATGGAACCTTTGCAAGCTGTGTGTATAGCCCCTTGTGAAGCTAGAAAACGGAAGGTTGATTTACACATTCGTATTCTTGAAGAGTATGGCAGCTCTAAAAAAACCCATCCTACTGATGCACAATCTGTCCAAGCTCATAGGATAGCTAAGGAGAAAAATGTAGATCTTTGGGTTGATGGGCATCTCTATCCAATTGACCCTCCATTAAGAGCAAACCCTTCTTTCCGTAATTTATCATCATTTATGCAATTTGTTGGTGAAGGAGATCTTGGCTTGTTAGGATACTGCAAAAGATTGACTACAAGTGGAGCTTGGCAAACCCATATTCTTCAATATCAATTGCAAGCATCACAATAAATCAAGAAATAAAGTTTTATTAGAGGAACACTCAGTTGCTGAGATAAGAAGAGCCCCTTTCGCTCGCACAGTAAAGGAGATTCTCCAACGATATAGAACAGAGTTCTGTGTGCAGGGGATTGCCCTTCAAGCATTGCAAGCAGCCTCCGCGAGGCTTACCTTGTTGGGCTTTTTGAAGACACCAACCTCCTTGCAATACATGCAAAGAGGATTACCATATCTGCCAAGGACATGCAACTAGCTCGGGGCTTCGAGGCAAGCAAGACACGATCTTAAGATCTTAGATGTTAACTTTCTTTTTGAAGAAACTATTTTTGTTTCAAACACCTCTTTGTAACAAGCCTATTTGGCTTTATTTGTAACGTTCTGATAATTAAAATTCTAAGTTTCTTTTCCAATGTCTTGTTGTCATCATGTTTGTTTAACATGGAGTGTCTATCATGTGCTAGTTTTTCACCCAAGGCATCAGAAATGCTCCTAGAGGACTGAGGAAGTTGTGCGAGAACAGTGCAAATTTGGCCTTTGCAATGGTGATGTAGGCTGAAAATTTACAATGTTCTGGAACTTCTCTCGTAGCCACTCAGGATAATTTTTGATGCATTTATAATGAAGTTGAGCACACTAATTGTGAGAAATAGCAGTTTACAAGATAAAAACACCTTTAATCATGTGTAAAAATACAGTGTTTGTCATCCAATGCATTAGAATGTCTCCTGGAGGACTGGGGAAGCTATGCCAGAACAGTGGGAATTTAGGATCTGCAGCGGCAATGCAGGCTCAAAATTTGCACTGTTCTGGCACTGCTCCCCTAGCCACACTCAGGATCATTTCTGATGCATTTATAATGAAGTTGAGTACACTGTTCTGGCACTGCTCCCCTAGCCACACTCAGGATCATTTCTGATGCATTTATAATGAAGTTGAGTACACTAATTGTGAGAAACAATAGTTTATAAGATAAAAATAGCTTTAATCATGTGTAAAATTACATTGTTTGTCATCCAATGCATCTGAATTACTCCTGGACTGGGGGAAGCTATGCCAAAACAGTGCAAATTTAGGCTCTACAGTGGCAGTGCAGGCTCAAAATTTGCACTGTTCTGGCACTGCTCCCCCAGCCACTCAGGATCATTTCTAATGCATTTATAATGAAGTCGAGTACATTAATTATAAAAAATAGTAATTTACAAGATAAAAATACCTTTAATCATGTGTAAAAATACATTATTTATCATCCAATGCATCATAATTGCTCTTGGAGGGCTGGGAAAGCTATGCCTGAACAGTGTGAATTTAGGCTCTACAGCAACGGTGTAGGCTCAAAATTCACACTGTTCTGGCATTGCTCCCCCATCCACTCATCATAATCATTTCTGATGCATTGATAATGAAGTTGAGTACATTGATTATAAAAAACAATAATTTACAAGATAAAAATACCTTTAATCATGTGTAAAAATATATTATTTGTCATCTAATGCATCAGAACTGCTCCTGAAGGGCTAAGGAAGCTGTGCCAAAACAGTGGAAATTTGGGCTCTACAGCAGCGGTGCATGCTCAAAATTCACACTGTTCTGGCGCACTACTCCCCCAGGCTCCCAGGGTCATTTCTAATGCACTCACAAAAACATTGATGGTATAAACTAGAAAAAATAATGATATACTTGATGAAAATAAGTTTGCAAAAACTGTACTATATTCATAATAAGAAGTGATACATCATCTTTACAAAAGCTTTCTTACAATATTGAGCTTCCTTCTCTTGTTATTGGGCAGAGTGTGCTCAAGAAAAGTGATTGGGCTATTTCTTGAGGATCCTCTATGCCTATGCTTTTGGCTATACCTATACGAGCAAGAAGCTTAGCCCTAAATCCAAAACCAAAAACATTGAAGGCAAGGGATTTTTAAATCAGAACTATACATTTGGTGCTCTATGCCATAGAGGCTACACACAGTACCTTAGAGAGGGCTTTCAAAAAGAAGAGAGTGAAGGCAGATTGAGAGGTGTAGTCCCTGTGGATAATGGTGATGCCATCCACAGGAAGCCAACCAAGATAGTGCGCCAACGCAGCATCATGTCCATGGCCTTGTCTTGGTGGTCTCTGCTGTTGCGCCGCCTCTCCTAGAAAATGCGTCAATTTCAACCACCCTCTACAATCAAACGAAAAATCAAAATATTTTCCTATACATAATTGCCATGGTTGTCCCCTTCTTACGCTTCCCAATCTGTAAAAATATAGAAAGTGGCACAATAACCAGAAAGTGTAATAGTTAATTATAGACATGTAGTGGAATCAGATATACCTTTCTTCTCATCAACTTGAAACTTGACTCTTCCACATTGTCAAAGCCCATGATGCTAAAGTGTTGACGCAGGTCTGCTAGGCTCCAATGCCTGCTTGCTGCCACTCACTCAATCCATCAATTTTGCATCATCAGAGATACCTCAATAGGCATAATTTCTTCTTCTCAGGCTTGAAGTGGGATCCATGTCCCGTGCTTTTGCATCTATCTTTGGTAGTACAAACGCATGTACAAAATAGAGCGTGCATTCAAGAACCTGAAAGACACTATAGAATCTACTACATTGTACTTGTACACATCACCTTGATGTGACCCCTCATTTACCTCCCAACCCTCTCCTAGTAATCCTTGAATGAGGTCAGACGGTACCTCCTTATTACAAATATACATTGTTTTTGTTTGGTGCATTGGCATGGAATTGAACATGTGCACAAAAACATGTAAAAGACAAAACCAATTTAGCCCTAGTGACCTAGATGCCTTTGAAAACTTGAGTGATGTCTTGATATCACTTACCATCTTAAACTTTAAGCATAAAATGGTCCAAGCATCTGGTTTGGGCCATTCGGGATTGTTAAGAGGGGGGTTGGGGATCTGTTCTAGCTTGCCAAATAAACCTGGTTTTTTATCCACAAAATATGAGTGAGAAAAGAAAAAGCTTTTATTCTGTAAAAGATCACTTGGGCTTTGAGATACAAACATTGCCTCTCCAATGGATGCACGCATAGCATAGAAAACTCCAGTGAGGCTTTGGAGTGGTTGTTCCTCAACATAATTAGAGGGAAAAATATCTACAGAGAGACATAAGAAAATGGAGGATCATAAGAAATTATCTACAGAGAGACATAGGAAAATGGAGGATCATAAGAAAATTTGAAACAAAAAATCCAATATTAGCATGTTGTTAAAGTTGTGTTTATGTTACACTGACAATTTGAAGGAAACCTTGGTCATTGGCCTTGAATGTACAGGTCTCCAAGGGTATACACATGTTGGACTATGGCAACCAGTCCATCCTTCTTAGTATGCATGAAGCCTTGTAGCCGCCCCTTCCAATGATGTAGCATATTCCCTAGAGTTGATGCACTTGATGTGGTCCCTTAGAGCTTGGTTGCATGTAGACCCAAGCCCCAACCCTGAATCTTGTTGGAGCCCAAACTCCATTCTCATCTCTTGTGTTATGCAGCACAAGCTCTTCCACTTTCTCCCTAGGTCTTCTCACATTACTGGAAGAGGCCATGGTGGTAAGAAAAGAGAAGAAGGGAAAAGAAAAGCTTCTTCTACAACAGAGGAGTGGAGAGGAGAGAAAGTTCAGGGTTTTCAGTGCAGCAATGGAAAGCTTAAAAGAGGGTTAGAGCTTGAGAATAGGCTTCCTGAACCTAGAGTAAACTAAAGAGGGATAGAGTTTCTGCATCAATGGAGAGGGAGGGAGCTTGAGAGAGAGAGAGAGAGGGAGATTGAGAGGGAGGGAGCTTGAGAAGGAGGGAGAGCTTGAGAGGGATGGAGTTTCTTCACAGCAAACAATGGAGAGCTTAGAAAAGGAAGAAAGAGGGAGAGGGAGCTTGAGACTGAGGGAGCTTGACAAGGAGGGAGAGCTTGAGAGGTACGGAGTTTCTACAACAATGAAGAGCTTAGAAGACGAAGAAAGAGGTTCAAAATGAGCTTTCCAAACCTAGAGTATGTTGGGGAGAAGTTTGAGAGGGAAAACATACTTTTGGGAAAAAATTAAAAATTTTCAATTTTTAGGGTTTTTAATCTGTGCGATTCTAGGTAGGGGGACCTCTAAGTTTGGGCCCAGGAGGTAGGAAGACAAGAGTAGTAATTAGGCCACATTAGCAAACCAAAGGGTCAAAGAAGTAAAAAATGTGCACCTAGCCCTCTTCCTATCGGTTCATTCCTAATCGAAAGTTAATCCAAGAGGCCCTCTTTGGGTTCTAAAAATTCCTAATGAGGAACTAGATTCTTCACTAACAAGAATATCTTGCTTGCAAAACCTATGGTTAAGCTAATTGGAGGAACCTAACCAAGAGGTCCCACAATGACTTGTTGAGTATGTTACCAGGGAGGGGCTCGATTTCTCCTTGGGCACTTTATCCCTTGTGCATATCTTCTTGCTATCCTTTTTGGGATACAATGGGAAATATCTTTGCTTGATTTCATGCTATGCAACTTTTGTACATTTTCTATACCACGTTGTGACTACTGAAATCTGTTGACACAAATATGGTGGACAGAAGAGAAGGCGACCTTCATCTAAGGCAAGATCTTCTTCTCCATTCAAACTTTTTCAGTTTTTCCTTTATTTAATTCCGATATAATGCATCCAATTCACCATGCAATGCATTGACTTCGCACATAAACTTAAGGTTGTGAACAATCTACACTTAGTCTTCCCCTGAAAGTCTTTATCTCTACCTTACATATCGATAATTATTCTTATTCCTTCTCCTTTTTCCTCAATGACTTAGCTACCATATCGATGTGGTGCATCAAAACCTAGATCCACAAGTTCATCCCTCCCTTTGGTTTTCCATGCCGCTTTACAACAATGTAAGTCCTCTTTCCCGTTTGTTACCTTTTTGCTACAAAAATTAGTTTATTGCTTAATTCATTCTTAAATTCTTCTTTTTTGATCATATAGAAGTAGATTATTTTTTCTTTTACTTTTAATGTCTTTTGATTTCCTTTTCTTGTATTATAGAAGCTTGTTTTACTTTATGACCTGCATATTACTGTTTTGATCTGCTTGTGATAGCCTAGTTGTGGCTCACTTTAATGGTTAGCTCCACCTTATTGATTTTTTTTGGATTGGATTGATTGAACCAACTAATAATTATTTCGCTACATCTATTTCTTTATATCTATAAAGCAAGGATGATGAGATGAAGAAGTCCTCTAAGATGCCCACCATTGGGGCTCTATAATTTGGTTCACCTACTCAAATATAAGCTACAAAAAAGGCAAGAAAGAAACATTCTTAAAAAACTGCAAAGGAAGCCCAAGCTGCTACTTTACTTGGGAAAATATCCCTCTTCCAACAAGTGGAGGCTTCACAACAACATGAGAAGAGAGATGGTGATGCAGGTGTCAAGCCTACCTACACAATGTTGGATGATATTGTAGACAAAGAAGTACAAACTCAAACTCGACCAGATTTTGGGACCATTGCCACTTTTCCTCCCTGGGGTACTACGACTGAAGCCTTCACTCAAAAGAGATTTAAAACTTTATCACCATCCTCTATTAAATGAAGATGAAGAAGAGAATGTGAAGGACGATGAACCTATGTCTGTTCTAATGAGAGTGTTTGATTGTTGTGAGTGTGCATGTAGAATATAAGATATCAAGTCACTTGGTGCATGAAAAAATTTTAAAGTTAATCTTTTCATGAGTGCAAGTGCATGTCCAAGATTATGAGGAAGAGGAAAAGTTGCATGCAGGTAAAGAAGCTTTAATCTAAGTTGCAAGAATGTAAAGAAGTCTTGATGTTAGTTACATGAGAGGAAAAGAAACTTTGATCTAAGTTGCATGTAGAAAAAGAAAGTTTGATCTAAGTTGCATGCGGGTAAGGAAGCTTTTTTTTTGCATTTTTCCACTTTCTTAAGATTTAAGGCTTACAATTGTGTGTTTTTATATGTGATAAAAATTGTGTATCATGTGGATACTTAAGCACTATGATTGGATATAGGCTTGCTATTATGTAGCTTTTTGGCATGCTATGATTTTGATCTATTTTTCGTACAATTGAAGCTTCTTCACATGCTATGGGTTTCGATCATCATATCTTGCTTTATAGTTCTAGAACTAGTTTTAGCATGTATACATCGCCTTTACAATGTTTTTAGGCTAAATGCAAAATACTAATCTCTTCAGCCTTTTTTTGGCATGTATACATTATATGATAATGTGTAATAGCTTTTCCTTTTTTTGCATGGTTGGCGCAGGTATTTATGTTTGATGTAAAGATTTTACAACCTTGTGTAGACTTTAAGATAAGTTCACTTTTGTGCCATTTGGCCTTAAGATTTTGATGAGCTGTTTGGCCTTATAATTTATGTCGTTTGGCCATATGCTTAATATTTTGATGATCTGTTTGGCCATATAATTTATGATGTTTGGCTTATGCTTAAGATTTTGATGAGCTGTTTGGCCTTATGCTTAAGATTTTGATGACTTGTTTGGCCATATAGTTTATGTCATTTAGCATATCATTTTATATGCTCACTTATGATACAGCCTACCAAGTGGGTGCGCACACAAGGTATGATTGGTATCATACAGATGACATATGGTTGATTCATATATTCTATTGGATGCTACTATGTTATTTTATTGGACAACTACTGGATGTTGATGTTGCTATATTATCTCATTGGATATCTATTTGGACCATTCTATTAGACATCTATTTGTACAACTATTGGACAAGATGACTATTGGATGCTGCTATATTATCTCATTGGACATCTATTTGGATGAGATGACCATTGGACCCTACTATGTTATTCTATTGGACATCTATTTGGATAAATATTGGATGTTGATGATGCTATATTATCTCATTGAAAGTCTATTTGGACCATTCTATTAGATATCTATTTGGACATATATTTGGATAACTATTGGACAACATGACCAGTGGATGCTACTACGTTATTCTATTAGACATCTATTTGGAAAACTATTGGATGTCGATGCTGCTATATTCTCATTAGACATCTATTTGGACCATTCTATTGGACATCTATTCTATTTGGACCATTCTATTGGACATCTATTTGGACAACTGGACAACATAACCATTGGATACTACTACGTTTTTCTATTGGATATCTATTTGGACCACTATTGGATGTTGATGCTGTTATATTCTATCAGACATCTATTTGGATAACTACTGGATAGTGATGCTGCTATATTATCTCATTGGACATATATTTGGACCATTCCTTTGTGCATCTATTTGGACAACTATGCTGCTATGTTACTCTATTCGACACTTATTTGGACCACTATTGGATGCTAATGTTGTTATATTATCTATTGGACATCTATTTGGACTATTCTATTAGACATCTAATTGGACAACTATTGGATGCTTATGCTATTATATTATCTCATTGTATTTTTATTTGGACCATTCTATTGGATATCTATTTGGGAAACTATTGGATGTTGATGCTACTAGATTATCTCATTGGACATTTATTTGGACCATTCTATTTCTGTACAGGTTATGAAGGATCTTTTTGACCATTTTACTTGCAATATTTCTATTCTATCACTTCAAATATAATAATAAAATGGTAAGCATCGGGGCTGTGGGTTTTTCCCTTCTTACTCCCCAAGGGTTTTTTCATCCATAGCTCGAGACCTTTGGCTGAGCGGGGCTGTTGGAGCTATATATAGCTTACCCAACCTAACCCTAGGTCTCACCTATATATACCTAACCTTGGTTTTCTTTTCACAAAGTCAATATTAGATAAAGTGGGAAAAATCCCATTCCCATGAAAAAAGTGGGGGTATGGTAAACTCATCCAAAAGTTTGTCAAAACATATTCATGTGACATATCATTGGAAAGAGCTTGAAAAGTAGAATCTAGATCTACTTTGTCCGATAAATTTGGAGTTTGCATGTTCAAGTTATGGCCAAAATAATTTTTTTAAATACATTCCCTTTTTGAGGGATTTTTCCCATTTTATCTAATATTGACTTCACATACTTTTGGGAGCTATCTTTAGTGTACCATGTCTCCTTCTTTGTCCTTCGATCTCAGCAGATGATACGAAAAACATTAGAGAGTTTATAGTGAGCCAAAATAATCTTCAAGTGGATCTTTATGGTCTTGTACAAATGACTTATGCATTGGAAAAATAGGACAATTTGTTAGTGAGCTTATGACCTGCACTACAACTTAAAGCAACATTAGACGCGCTACATAGACCTGTAAGTTATGGGATATCTATACTCGCATTTATAAATGCGTCTATAAGCGCGTCTAGTTCCTTTGAAATTAGACGCTCTTATAGATGCATAAGTTATGGCTGTGTCTATACTAGCGTCTATAAACACGTCTATAAGTGCGTCTATAAGCGCGTCTAGTTCCTTTGAAATTAGACGCGAGTATAGACGCACTTATAGACAAAGTCTGTAATAATTAGCGTCTATAAACGCATCTGTAAGTGCGTCTAGTTGCTTTGAAATTAGACGCAAGTATAGATGCGCTTATAAATGTAGTCTGCAACAATTTCCTATGCAGTTGTAATTGTGGACCTTGCAAAGAAAAACAAAATCTTCAATCCCCAAAAATATCATTTGCTGAACTATATGCACAATATTTTGATAATATATATGATTTTTTGGTGCATTTATATACAAATGAATCTCTAGAAAGCATATTTGCAAGGAAAAATATACTAATGAAAGAGAAAAGAAATAGGTATAAATTGAGTAATGTGGTGAAAGGGATGGATACATGCAAAGGCTTAGGTATATCATGTAATGCCACCATGAAAAACAATCCAAAGGAGAATGATTCAATCCCCACATCTTTTCATCAAAGTGAAGCTTTAGAAAGAAATCTTGAACCTCCATGAAAAGTAGTCCAAAGGTGAATGATTAAGTAATGCCACGAAAAGCAACATATCATAATGAATCTATACATGTAATCTCAAAAAGGCATGAAGCTATACATGTAATCTCAATCAATCAATCACCAATAACAAAAAATCAAAAGGAAGACCATAGCCATAATAAAAGTACAATGAAAGATTTAGAGCTCAACCTCATCTTCAATGAGGTCAACCCTTGCTAAATTATCTGTCTCAATGTCCATGCCTATATCCAAATCTATAAAGAGATCCATCCCACTACTAGAATCATCACTATGAGAGGTAATATCATCATCTCCAATAGCACGATCATCATCTCCAATGGCACGATCATCACATCCAATGGCACGATCATCACATCAATGTTTTCCAAGCTTTCTCCCTCCATAGTTGAGTTGACATGCTCCTCCATATGCTCAATGTGGGTGAATGTACTATAAATAGCTCTTGAACGTGGTGAGATTGGGATTATATGCCACCATCTCATATTGTCAATTATTCGTTGATACACAACATTATTCAAGCAGAAAGGTACATCATACAAAAAAATTACATCTCTACTATCTTTTAAATGCATATATTATAATTACCAATAATTATATGTACTCGTTCACAATGTTGTGGTAGCACTAGAGTCCCATCCTTTCCTTGCCAAAACTTTGTAGAGTCAATGGTCTCACAAAGTGAAGAAGTTACATATGGTTGTTCTTGATCAGAGTAATGGATGAATGATGCAGTTAGCAAAGGCTAATGTGTGGATTGCACTCTACAAATTGGCACCGTTGATGCAAAAGATGACCTTCACATCGGATGATGCAAAAGAATTTACATTAGTGGCTACTACATTTTATGACTCAGTGGTAGAAGCTTGGACTTCAAGTAGCACACATTACATGGTAAGAGTCATTTATAGATCTAGTATTATAAATGTATGCATTTTTTTCCCCAGTGTTTTGAGTATGCATATTTTGATTGGGAATGCAACATATCTTGAAGGCTCATGGTCCATACTTTTTTCATGAGGGAATTTTGGTAATATGGTCTACACAAGGCATGGAGTGATCACATTGGCAAGCCCTATGTGGATTTCAAAAGGCAATGGCTCATTGAGGTGGAAAACATGATACTAATCCCATGAAACAGTTACTCGAATGGTGGTATAGGAGGATAGAGATAAGGTATGATGACAAGATGTTAAAGTCCATGCCTAATGACTCAGAAGCACTCTATAGAGCAAGACATCTAAAACATTGTTGTGGGAAAGCTAGGTAATATTTCTTGAAAACAAGAAACATTTAGCATCTTTCAAAGATTCTATAAAAAAAGGCCAATTTTTTCACCTTTTTTTGACATTGGTCTATGCATGTGTACAATGCTGCCCAAAAATGACACTATTTAGGACACTTTGTGCCTTTTTTACAAAAAAATGGAATTAAAAAAAAGTATTGGTTTTGCTTATTTTCTCAGATTACAACTAGAAATCTAACAATAAGTTTTAAAAAATATACCAAAATAGAGACCATTTGTCATTGACATCTTCAATCCAAAGAAGTAATTAATATTACTCTAAAAAAGGAGCTATTTTCTAGACTTACAACTCATGGCATAGTTATGGCTCCTCATCTTCACTACTACCTATACCATCACCATTACTCCCGGGGTAGATGAGGCATCCTCTTCATCATTGTCCACAAAGACATTTTTTTCTTCTATGTGTACACCTGAAGCTAAGACTCCTTGAGTTTGTTGTGGTGTTAGCACACCTGAGGATGTGGTACCAAGCTTAGAGTTTTTTAAGAAAGGTATATTCTCCTGTAAAATAGAAATGGTTAACTTTCTCAAATAGCCTACTTTTATGAGAGTAATGTCATACACCAAAATATCTACCTCATCAAGTGGTAGTACATTAGTGCTAGCAGTGTTCTTTCCCCTCTTGTGCTTGTCCTTTCCTTTTGTTGTATTTACCACTTCCTATACTTTCTCTCAAATGCATTTTCATGAGTTGTTCTCACCCAATGCAGTGTTAGTGACAATGTATGCTCGCCAATTTTATCTTTGTTAGTAGCTATTACCTTGCCAATCCAAACTAGATGTTTTAAAGCATTATCCTCAACTAGGGTAGCAAAACGGGTACCCTCCTTTATGTCTTGTGGATCACCACACATATCTTGAATTTTTGTTTTCCTCTCTTTTGATTGTCTGGCTCCTATGTACATCTCTCTTGCTTCCCCATGAAGAAGTTTATCGATCTCTGCTAGAATTGGTGCTATAAACTACATGGTTTTTTCAACAATAGTTGGCCACTGAAAAGAACTAGCCAGATTCCATGAGTTATTGATATTCCTTTCAAGTATTTCGTGACTGACAAGCATACGCAAATTGAAGGATTTGGGCCCACTCTTGAGGGAAAGGCCCTTGCTTGGTTTCAGGCACTAGAGGCTTTAGACAAATCTTCTTTACGAGTTTTGAAAGAGAGATTCATAGAGCTTTTTCCTTGATGGAGATTCAGCATGACACAGTAGCAAACATCTACTCTTTCAAGCAAGGCGAGACAAAGAGTGTTAGAGACTGTGTAAATAGGATGAACCAGTACATTAATCGTTGCCCAGAAGATGAGAAGCCCACCCAGAGTCGATTAATTTCTCTCTTCTTAAAAGGACTCAAAAATTCAACACTGCACACACATCTCTATGCAAAGAAGCATACAAATTTCAATGAGTGTTGCCATGATGCTATGGATTTCATAGATAACTTCAAATTCCAAGTTGGTACTGGCCCTGAGGTGCAACCTAGAGATCAGTGGGGTGATGACCAAAGTTCAGGGTCTAGCACACTAGTAAATCTAGACCAGATAGCTAACCTAGTACTAAGGAGATTGGGAGAAACCTATCGCCCACCCATCCAGCCACAACAACACCAGCAGTGAATGAGGAGTGTACTACCTACAAGTCCTCATCTTTCTAGAGCATGTGGGGGTAACCATAAAATCGAAGAATGTAATACCTTTTCTCCTCTAGTCACAAACCAACCCACAAAGAAGTGGTGCCAGGCCTGTGCTTGGAACTATACCCACACCACACATGAATGTACTCGCATTGCAAGAATGAGACAGGAGTGTGAGCAGCAAAGGGGTGCAGTGGCTCGACAAATGCATCAAGAGTATACTAATTTTGAACGTAAGCCACTGATGGCACAAGAGCAAGCACGACCTGTACTTGGAGCTCAACCTCCTGCTCCTGGGAGTGCTCCTGGGAGTGCTCCTGTAAAGGTTGTTGACTACGACAATTCAAATATATGTAGAGACTTGGTAAACCCAAGCTATGTGGAGGAGGAATATGCATCATATTCATCCAAGGAAAATCTCTTTGAAAGTCCCGCATATCCAAGCCAAGCATTGGAGCCTCAACCGGGGGAACAAAATTCTTTGATGTTGCTAGGCGGCTACCAACCTAGCACTACAAGACAATGCTACCATACACGCGTTTCATACACGCGATAAATTGCGGGCGCGTGTATGGTCGCGCATGTATTTGAATAGAATCAGGCGCATGTATTTTGGCATTTAAATTCGCGTGTATATTGGCATCTATCAGCGCGTGTATAAGTGCGTGTATATACACGCATCAATACACGCATTAATACACGCATCAATACATGCTTGGTAAAAAAAAATTGAATTCCTTTACAAAATTAAAAACTATTTTCTTTAAACGTACATTACGGTATATATCATTACACAATCCCACTACATGCATTTACAACAATGAAATATATTCAAAAATAAATCATGAGATGATAATTAAAAGACAACACATACAATAGAAATGTCATCAATTTAGAATGATACAGTGACGGTTTGGTTAGGGTTCGATCTCATCTTCAATAAGATCCATCCTTGCCAAACGATCAATTTGTAAGGCTACGATTAAATTTATTCCACTATCAATTTGTAAGGCTACGATTAAATTTATTCCACTATCGATATTCTGTCCATTGATAATGGTATCGATGTCCTGATCATCCTCATCAACATCACCATCATCCTCAATGGTAGGGTCACTCATGATCATGAGAAATGGCACGCTCATCCTCATTATCATGATCATCTCTTATTTCTTGATCATCGATCACAACATCTTCATTGGCATGTTCGACATCATCTTCATTGCAGCTTGTTACATCCTCCATATGATCCATATTAGTGAATGTATTATACATCACTTTGGAACGTGGTGCAATAGGGATGACGTACCACCATTTAATGTCATGTACCATTGGTAGATAGATAACCTACTCAAATACACATACTGCAGTAATTGATTAGCATATCAAAAGTCAAGGGGTACGCGAGCTTAGATATATATGTACATGAAACACATTAGTAAAAAAATGCATACCTGCTCACATTGTTGTGGCAATATGAGCCTATCTTTCTTTGTTTGCCAAAACTTTGTAGAGTCAATAGTTACATAGCCACTTGCATGGCATTTTATCATTGCATTAGGCCCTTTTTCCACCACGTTCATTTGCCATTTGACATCCAAAACATACACAAAGAAGCGACGAAAGTCAAGCCTAAATATGTCTTGGATTGTGCCACAATAATCGTCCATTTTTCCATTAGCTCCCTCAAAGCTACTAATGACACCGCAATCTTGTGTATTCCTCTTTTCATCAATTCTTTGTGTACGAAAATGCTTGCCTTCACACCATATAGCATTGAACATAGTGCACTGGACCAAAATAGAAGCAATATTTGTGTAAGCAATGTGAATAAATATTAAAAGCAAATCACTTACAACTAATGCAAAACATTAGTTCTATGTACCTTTAACATGCATCCTCGTGCATACTCCCATTCTTCCGCCGTGATATGCAGCCCCTCGTCGCTCTCTGCTCTCTCCATTTCCTCATGCAACCAATCAACATGGATATCATTCGAAAGTGTTGCTAGATGCTTAGGGTACGCCTTACGAGAGCCATGTTGCCTCCGAAAGAGAGCTCTTTCTGCTTGCCTTTTTGTCTTTGCATCCTCATATCTTGTAACCCATGTGCTCATCACATCACTATTAAGGATGCAAGTGAAATTGAGATCATGAATCAATGTTCTGTCAATTACTTTACTCTGTCCTTTTCCTTGAGGCACAATAGAGGTCATCCTCAAGTCCTCTTCATTGCTCTATAGTCTTGGCAAAGAGCTGTCCACCTGACCAAGAAATTTTGAAATATATACAAGAGACTCTTGTATCAACCAACCCTCGGCCATGCTTCCTTCAGGCCTTGCACTTTGCCTCACAAAGTCTTTTAAGGTCTTCATGAAGCGCTCTAGGAAGAACATCCAACGTGCATACACAGTGCCACATAAAGCGATTTTGTCCACTAAATGCACAATGAGATGTAGTTGACTTGTTAGAATGGTTCGAAGAAAAGTCTCCTCTACCAAACAAACCACCTCCACTGCCATAACACGCGCATCACCCAACGTGGCTGGATCAATTGCTTTGGAACTAACATATCTGTAAAATAAATAAATAGTACGTTATACCTCATGCACGTTCATTTTGCAAGGTATAATGAAGGGTGATCTGACATGGGTTTTACATACCTCACAAGCTCGCCCATCTTATAAATACATTTTTTCAAACTCTTATTTGCACAATGGTCGATGCTAGTAGGTAGTATGAACTGCGTACATAAGAGCACATGTATGTATGGTTTATGGCATTACAAAATTTAATTTCAACGTACAAGACTTGGAAAACACTTACTTGGAGCATCTTGTGCCAATCGTGGGACTTCAACCCATATAGTTGCTCAAAGCCTCTTTTCTTAGTGGTTGTAAAGGCTCCCTTCAATGATCTCATGCATCCAGTGGGAGTACGCAAAGTGGTGATGGCCTGATTTACCTGCTTCTCCTCTTTCTTTTATGTAATCCATGGTGCAGGCGGAAGACAAACGTGTCCACCCTCCTCTCGTGGCCAAGCTTGATGCATACGTCCTGCGACCCGCAAGTCCTCACGTACGCTAACATTGTCTCGTTTACCAATAACATGTTCCCAAATACCAGATCCCACATTCTTGAAGATGTGCATGGGATCAAGAAGATGGTTGATCTTAAGACGGGTCCAATATGGTAGCCGAAAAAAATGGAGTACCTACACAAGGGATTGCTCTATGTGACCTTTAATCCAATTAGAGACTACACAAAACAAGATGTGCATGGGATCAAGAAGATGGTTGATCTTAAGACGGGTCCAATATGGTAGCCGAAAAAAATGGAGTACCTACACAAGGGATTGCTCTATGTGACCTTTAATCCAATTAGAGACTACACAAAACAAGATTGAAAAACATTACTATACCTGTTCATGCCATCTAGAGGAAGAATATTTGTAGACTCCCAAATACGCTTCTAATCTTTTGCACGAAGTGTTTGTGGAGGAATGTTACTCTTACTAGCAACATATTTAGAATGATCTGAGGGGAGAAATCGATGATGATTATCGAATATGGTCTTACACAAACCGTCAGCATACTCATGTACTAACGAAGGGCCACAAACAGGACATGCATGTTTACCCAATGTTTTCAAACCTGTTAAAATATAAATAAAAGTTAGAATAATAAAGTAAATATTTATAATTAATATAGCCAATAGTATTAGAGTAGGGAGGTAATTAGAATTCTTACCAGAACAATCGCTGTATCCTGGAAAGTCATGCATTGTCCACATCAACACTGCTTTTAAGTCGAAGTGTCGAGAGGAGGGAGGCATACTAATGTCCACCACCACAACACCTCTCCATAGTTCCTCCAACTCATCAATCAATGGTTCGAGATAAACATCCATATGCTTGACTTTATGTTTCCCTAGAATTAGAAGGGATAACATAAGATGTCCCTTCTCTTGATCGCCATTGATGGTGGAAGGTTGTAATTCACCAACACAACTGGCCACACGCTGTATGCGGTGCTTTTAAAACTAAATGGATTCACTCCATCCATACGTAGGCCAAGTCTCAAGTTTCTAGGCTCTCTTGTAAAGCTGGGCCACTCATCTTCCAAGCAGGAGTGTCTGCGAGAATTCTCCACATGCCATCATCCGATTGATGTGAGGAATGCCATGACATGAGCTTTGCTATGGATTTGCACTTGAACATGTGTTTGATGCGAGGAATTATAGGAAAGTGTCGCAAGACTTTACTTGGTACATCAAAACTCTTCACATCTGTTCTATACCTTGCTGCACCACCACAAGTGGGACAATGTCGAGCCTCCTTATGCGTCCCATGAAAGAGAATGCAATCATTGACGCATGCATGTATGGGATCATAATCCAATCCTCCAAGAGATGTCACATAGCGCCTCGCTATGTCTCTTGAGGTGGGTAGTCTATTTCCCTTTGGAAGCATGTTTGATAATAGCCTGCATCCAATATCATCAATTAGTCCTAAATCCTAAAACCACTAATTCAAATTTGCAAGTTAGAATGCTTACTTCAATAATGCGTCAAGACTTGCATTGCTCCATCCATAAACTATTTGTATATTGAGTAGTTCAAGTGAAGCACGTAAAATAGAGAATGTGCACCCTTCCGGTGTCGATGAAGCCTTGTAAAGCTGCTCTTGTTCCATATCATCGTCGTCCATACCTTTGGGATCATCCTTAAAAAGATTCTGCACCATATCATCAAACACTTCCTCTTCCACAACTTCGTGGGGTGCAGGGCTATTGTCATCCCTCTCCCACTCATCTCTGACAATAGATCCCGAAGCTCCAGCATCATCTCGTCGACGCTTTGCGTGCTCTCGCCGCGCATAGGGCACTATGTTAGGGTGTGGTACTGCATCCTGCTTCAATTAGAGTTATATATTACAACTCCATTAATTTAATTTGGATACCATGAGTCATTTGAATACCATCAATTTACATGTACTCACCTCTAAACCCGTTTGATTCCATTCTCCATACATGGAGATGTGATTCAAGGTAATTCGACGTGCTCGTACAATGCATCCTTGACATCGATTACACATACATTTGATCCGTTGTCCCAACCACACATCGTGATTACGATGACGCATTGTCTCATCTTCCCCAGAACTGCTTGAGGAGCCCGAGGGCTTCACCTATAAATATGTAAGTGTAGCACGTGAGTTCAACAGGAGGGGTGTTTTCAATTTCAAGAAGTTACAGGTTTACATATACAGGAGGGGTAGTTTATCTAATTTTGAAAAAAAGTTGTAAGTTTATTAAGAAAGAGGGGTCATTTTATTAGCTTATGACATGTAAGTAGAGGGGGTTTTTTATTACCTCTTGAACGCACGTGATATGCAATAGTTTTTAAAGGTGAAGCCCCCGGGTTGAGGAGGTTGATGACATCCTATGTACAAAGCAGAAAACACAAAATCATAATATGTTTTTAATGAAAGTATAAAAATCGCGTGTATTAACGCGGCTATTTCTTGAAAATTGTGTGTATTAACGCGGCTATTTCCTAAATATTGCGTGTATTAACGCGGGTACTTCTTGAAAATCGCGTGTATAAATGCGGCTAGATCCTTAAAATCACGTGTATAAATGCAGCTAATTTATCATACACGCAAAAATACATGCGTTTCTACACGCGACGACCTGTTTAAACTAAAAAAACCCGCCTTCCCCAAATAAACATTTTGAACTAACATATTTGCTCTCTTTCGTTTTCGCCTCTTCCAACAGACACTAAACCTAAGTGTAAGGAGGGAGCAGAGAAGGAGCACACACGGGTGAAGGAAACCGACCAAGAAAGAAGACTCACTTTTTCAGAGGTGAGTCAGTTTGTCCTTTGCCTTGTCTCCTTCCTCAGATTTGTCCTCAGATTTGTTTATGCTATTTTCTCTTTGCTTTTTGGGTTTGTCTCCGTCCTTTTGCATCTCTGGTTGCGATTTTGGGTGAACGATTCTGACAGGGGCGACAGTGGGCCTTTTATAAGGACACATTGTCGGAGGTCGGTCGCTTTCAAAAAAAATTTTGCGCAGGTCGCGTGTAAAAACGCGTGTATCCTGTCTGCACAGACTGTTCATGCGGATATACACGCGTTTTTGGACGGGTGTATACACGCGTTTTTGGACGGGTGTATACACGCGTTTCTGGACGGGTGTATACATGAGACTGTGTTTCCTGTTTCTATGGTTTGTAGGCTGATAGGTGACTTGGATGATGATATTTGTGTGAGTCAAGAGACAGCCCATGATGTACATGAGGATTATTTTTGCAGATTCTTTATGGATATTCCAGGTTCTTCATCCGATCCATTTGCATACAGCAATTGGCTGATGGAGATGCTAAATCATTTTGGGCACCATCCTGGTCCAATTAAGCTTATAGACTACATGTATGCCCATCCCCCTCCTTCCATGCCTGGTGTCTATACCCCTACCGCCGCGAGTATCCAGGGCACTCCACATCCGTGTATGCCTACGAGTCCGACGAGACGGCATGCAGCTTCTCCTCTTCCACGCCCACCGAGGAGACATACCTCGTCCTAGACACACTCACGCACACCCTCCCAAGCACCGTCACGTCAGGGCTCACAGCCACCATCACGTACTCCCTCAGAGCCACCGTCACGTACTCCCTCAGAGCCACCGTCACGTACTCCCTCAGAGCCACCGTCACGTCAGGGCTCACAGCCACCGTCACGTAGACAATCCCCCAGTCGTGACTCCACCCGTAAGCAGTAGGAAGAGTGGGAGTGGAGGATGCGGCGGGTGCTTTGGTGGGGGAGGTAGTAGGGCACGCGGTGAGAGAGGAGATAGAGGGAGAAGAGTTAGAGGAGACAATTCGGAAGAGGAGGAGATGAGAGAGGTGGAGGGAGTGATCTGCTATGATGTGACGGATAGGGGCGGGATAGTGATGGATGCGAGGGGGAAAGAGGTAATGGAGTACATGCGTGGGGTAGTATCAAACTTGTATAGAAATTGTTTTATTAAATTTAAAGATCAAAATAGCTGATTAGTTGGGGAGGTGATAGAGGCTATACATAGTCGGTACCACAATCCCCCACATGCTACATTCTCGGATGTATGGGGAAGGACGCGAATAAGGGAGATCTTAAGTAATAAAAGATCTCACCTTAAAAAACTCGCGTACGATGATGGGCTAAATGTAGCTGCGGCGGGTGGCTATCCTACCGAGAAACCTGCACACAAACGCGAGTGGAAGGAGGCAAAGAAACGAGCAGAGGGTGGCATGAAGAGCAGGCAGCATGTGGAGGCACGACGGATCCAGATGGAGACCATTGGAGCTTCGCATTTTCGGATCTGCCACATTCGAATTCATCAACTGGATAGCATGAATGCTTAAAATTTCAAGTCTTAGATTTACTCGTATATACTGCCGGTAAAGAGCTCCAGTTATACCCTCGGTATATACGGTTAGTCATGATACTTGGAATTATAGGGTAAATACCATCATGTCTAAGCCTCAAGCAAGTTAGGGTTCTATATAATTGCGGTTAGTCATGATACTTGGAATTATAGGGTAAATACCATCATGTCTAAGCCTCAAGCAAGTTAGGGTTCTATATAATTGCGGTACTTCCATTTGAAGACCCAATTACTAATTTACAAAATTAGTTTGAATATCAATTTGTATGAATTATATCACAATTACAACCTTTTTGTGCTACTTGATAAATTTTTGACATATTTGGCTTCTCAGTTGATCTATATTAGCCAATTCGCTCTGATACCAACTATGTGATCCCTGTTCCCACTACGCAATGGGTTCGGATGCTGGCAGCGAAAGTAGCACATCTAGCGCGGGCCAGGGTCCCACACTCGGGGCCTCGCCCCACGGATATCTGGACAAGAGACTAATCCGTCGGTTTTTCCAAAACCAAACCCGGGAGAAACTTCCCTTATCCGAAAAGCACGGACGATTCCACCAGGATAACTTTTTACTCTAACGTAGTCAAGACCATTACTGATCAAGCTGATCCGACCGTAATCCACCAGGATAACTTTTTACTCTAACGTAGTCAAGACCATTATTGATCAAGCTGATCCGACCGCAACTATAAAGATACTCGGTCAGATCAAGGAAGAAACTTGTACTTGGATCATTGGGATCAACATTTTTTTCCCCATCAAGAGGCACAGTCGTTGATTCGTATCCATAGAACAATTACTATCCGGGCTTTACTTTATATATCGTAATAACAGAAATTGAGTCTCGATTTACGGATCCATCAGTCCAGCCTAACCCCATCCAGTCCTATGGGTTAGAGCCAACCGCCCAACCACTGTAGTGAAGGGATCCAACTAGGAATTTGGTTAACTTTTGTCCCGGGTACCAGGGAAAAGAGTTCCCAGGCCCCCTAGCCGGAAATTTCATGCAAACATAAAACTAGTCACACCACTTACACACCCCCGATATGAAATTACCTTTTTCTCAGCATCAACTAACTTAAAAACAATCCTTTAAGGAAACCAGTATGTCACTAATGACAATCCTCGAATTCTCTGGTTGAATCCATATTTCCAATCATTCATTCATCGGTGTACTTATGGCATCATTGGCAACTAGAACGCTCACCACCTATTCACTCAAGGGCCTTTTCGATAGTTCCTAGCTCATAGTAACCGGCAATATATTCACATAACAAAATGGACTCTCCATGGAAGATCAGAAAGATCAACCCACAGATCCATATAAAAGAGCCATGGACTCATCGGTTGACCAGCAAGGTCAATCAACCAGATCCACGCTCGGTTTCAGAAAACAACTCTTATTCCTTGTTCCAATATCTTCCACGACGCACGTGTGGGTATCTTCGGCGACCCAGAGCCCGAGCATCGTATGGTCAGCACCCTCTAGGATCCTTCACAGGTGACCTAGCGCTTCACTCATAGGCCGCTTCCTTGGTCCCTCATCCACCGTACCGGAAGCTCACCATTTAAATCGAACCGAGGAGGCTGGTCAAGACCTCGATCGACCTTGCTACGCGAGACGTCCTCATTTGACTCTCCGTCAACAGTTGCAACTTTATCAGTTCGGTCCTCATAACCTTAATCCTCAAGACGGTCAAAATGCTTCCCCAGTATTCTTGACATAAAACAGTCATTTACAAATAGTCACAAAATACAGTTTCTATAACGAACTCTCGTCTTTCCACATTATCCACTCTCGGACCACATTACTTATTCCACATTCCATTCAATGTGTACTCATTCTCATCCATTCACTCATATAGACTACACATTATTTCACATACACATTCAATGTGTACTCATTCTCATCCATTCAATGTGTACTCATTCTCATCCATTCACTCATATAGACTACACATTATTTCACATACATATTCACATTCATTATTCTACATACATATTCATGTTCGTACGTCCACATCATACATCCGATTTCACATTCATACATACGCATCTAAATGCATACATCCACATCCACATTCATACATCCATACTTCCATTTCCACATCCACACATCTACATTCACATTCATACATCCACATTCACATGCATACATCCACATCCGTATCTACATCCATACATCCACATCCACATCTTCATTCACATTCACATCCATACATCCACATCTACATACATACATCCATTTTCATATCCTCATTCATACATCCACATCCACTTACATACATACACATCCGTATCTACATACATACACATCCACTTACATACATACACATCCGTATCTAGATCCATACATCCACATCCACATCCACATTCACATTCATACATACACATCTACATGCATACATCCACATCCACATTCATACATCCACACTTCCATTTTCACATCATTCACATTCATACATCCATTTTCACATTCATACATACGCATCTACATGCATACATCCACATCCACATTCATACATCCATACTTCCACTTCCACATCCACACATCCACATTCACATTCATACATCCACATCCACATCCACACATCCATACATACACATCCACATTCACATTCATGTCCATATCTACATTCATACATCCATATTACATCCATTCTTGCCTTAACACATCCCATATATATCTTATCAGATCTTATCACATCTTATCACATCTCATACACCTCTTATCACATCCTATTACTTCCCATACGCATCTTATCACATCTCATACACCTCTTATCACATCCTATCACTTCCCATACGCGTCTTATCACATATTATCACATCTCATACACCTCTTATCACATCTTATCACATTTCATATCTTTTATAGAATACAAGAGAATTCTTATATCTGATATAAGATTTCTCTATACATTTATTTATGCATAAATTCCATTTAAGGAGACTAACACTTTCGAATTAAAAATCAATCTTTTATGCATCTTCCTATGCATAAATTTATTTTAAATGAAAATGACACTTTTGAATTAAGATTCAATCTTTTTTGCATCTTCTTATGCATAAACTCAATTTAGATGAGAATTGACACTTTTGAATTAGAAATCCATCTTTTATGCATCTTCCTATGCATAAATTCAATTTGGATGAGAATAACACTTTTGAATTAAAAATCCATTCTTTTATGCATCTTCCTATGCATAAATTCAATTTAGATGAGAATGATACTTTTGAATTAAAAATCAATCTTTTATGCATCTTCTTATGCATAAATTCAATTTGGTAGGAATTACACTTTTAGAATAAAAGAATTTCTCTTATGCATCTAAGTTATGCATAAAATCCATTTATGATGAAAATGACACTTTTAGTATAAAAAGAATATCTTTTATGCATACCTCTATGCATATATGATAAAAGTAATAATTTTACAATAAAATAATCAACTTTTATGCGTACCTCTATGCATGAAATTCAAATATGATAAAAGTCACACTTTTATAATAAAATAATCAACTTTTATGCATACCTCTATGCATGAAATTCAAATATGATAAAAGTCACACTTTTATAATAATATAATCAACTTTTATGCATACCTCTATGCATGAAATTCAAATATGATAAAAGTCACACTTTTATAATAATATAATCAACTTTTATGCATACCTCTATGCATGAAATTCAAATATGATAAAAGTCACACTTTTATAATAAAATAATCAACTTTTATGCATACCTCTATGCATGAAATTCAAATATGATAAAAGTCACACTTTTATAATAATATAATCAACTTTTATGCATACCTCTATGCATGAAATTCAATATGATAAAAGTCACACTTTTATAATAAAATAATCAAATTTTATGCATACCTCTATGCATGAAATTCAAATATGATAAAAGTCACACTTTTATAATAAAATAATCAACTTTTATGTATACCTCTATGCATGAAATTCAAATATGATAAAAGAAACACTTTTATATTCAAATAATAATCTTTTATGCATACCTCTATGCATGAAATCTAAATATGATAAAAGAAATACTTTTATATTAAAATAATAATCTTTTATGCATACCTCTATGCATGAAATCCAAATATGATAAAAGAAACACTTCTATAATAAAATAATCATCAATTATGCATAACATAAAAATTAATTTCTCCATGATTATAATAAAATTCTTTTAAATAATCTAGATGATAATTCCTAGAATATAGTAGGAAGTTCTCTTTTCATGCTTTGAATGAAATTATTTTATGTGTAATTTTTATAAAAATTTTGCCATAGCTCCGCTACTATTGACTGATAAATCTCAATTTATTCTGAAGGATAAAGCTTATCATTAAGGGAATGATTAGAATGATCCCTAATTGGATCATTAACCCAATAATGGATTGAATCATCAATATTCATGAAATACATAAACTAAAAGCATAGAAAAAAGCCATTAATTTGGCCTCAAGCATAGATTAATCTTGGATTAAGGAAAAGCTTTACGAAAAGCTTCATTTGGATTGAGAACGGGTCATGAGTATGACCATTTCTTGAGTGAGAGAGAGAAATTACATAAAAACCATTAGAATTAAGCATAAATGAAAATTTATGTAATTCTTTACTATCATTAATCAATTAACTTCAATAGCATTCATCAAATTATGTAACTCTTCACTACCATTCATCAATTAACTTCAATAGCATTCAAAGACCATTCCAATTAAGCTTCTCAAGCTTGAGAGGGGTTGAGAAGAGAGAAGCATTGAGAAATTATAGAAAAGATCAAAATTCACCATTTACCTTACAAATTTCTTGATTCTTTGTTCAGAGTGGTAGAGGCCCCCAACCAATCAATTGGTTAAGTATATTGATGGAGCCACCAATGGGGATTGAAGAAAGTGGGATGCTCTAATTTTTTCAATTTGGAGAGAATTTTAGAGAATAGTAGAAATTAGCATTATTTCAGCATAACTCTAGTATAGTAAAATTCTTCTTTTTTTTTCCAAAGGACTCATGTTCTATTTATAGGAGAGGGAAGCTTTTACCAAAGCTAACTGAATTCTAGAATTTTCCAACTTGAGCTTGGTTGAATTTGGACTAGATTTTGACCTAGTTTGGTTACTTTTTGATTCGGTTTGGTTCCATTTTGATTTGGTTTGATTCCATTTTGATTTGGTTTGGTTCAAGAGAGAGGAGAGATAAAAATATCACATTATTTTTGAGTTTAAAACTCATTCAAGCATGTGAATTAGGCGCCTCATTATAGGCCCTCCTTTTCCTTACAGATGTGTCAAAAATGGAATCATTATACCCAAAATATCTCATATTTTCATATTACTCATAGTTTCTTACTAATAAACCTTGTACATTTTCAACTCTTCATCTTATGTGAGCATTGAAGGGACTCCCTTCCTTACACAGGTGTCAAAATGGAATCCTTATACCCAAAATATCTCATATTTTTAATATTGCTCATAGTTTCTTACTAATAAACCTTGTACATAGTCAACTCTTCATCTTATGTGAGCATTTACTCATTTTTTAGTATCTTCTTTTACAAAATTAGATTTATCTCCTCCCCACACATGGATTGATCTTATTGGCCCAAAGGAACCTTAATTGGACCATAATCCAAAAATTTCTGGAAATCTAGACCCTTAGGCTAAGGTCCTTTATACCCATTTCTAATTAATTCGAATTGCACATTGGAAGTTCTTTTTGAATTTCTGTTTCAGGGGAACTTATTTTAATAAGATGAGATGATTTTCTATCCAAAAATATTAAAAATCTGAATATTCTCTCTCTAGAATATTTCTCTCTCTCTAGGTTAAAATAGCTAGAAATAAGATCTTTTATATTTCTGAAGAGGGGATTGATTACACGGGAAGATGCGGGACCTAGCGCTTCACTCATAGGCCGCTTCCTTGGTCCCTCATCCACCGTACCAGAAGCTCACTATTTAAATCGAACCAAGGAGGCTGGTCAAGACCTCGATCGACCTTGCTACGCGAGACGTCCTCATTTGACTCTCCGTCTCAGCAGTTGCAACTTTATCAGTTCGGTCTTCATAACCTTAATCCTCAAGACGGTCAAAATGCTTCCCCAGTATTCTTGACATAAAACAGTCATTTACAAATAGTCACAAAATACAGTTTCTATAACGAACTCTCGTCTTTCCACATTATCCACTCTCGGACCACATTACTTATTCCACATTCCATTCAATGTGTACTCATTCTCATCCATTCACTCATATAGACTACACATTATTTCACATACACATTCAATGTGTACTCATTCTCATCCATTCACTCATATAGACTACACATTATGTCACATACATATTCACATTCATTATTCTACATACATATTCATGTTCGTACGTCCACATCATACATCCGATTTCACATTCATACATACGCATCTAAATGCATACATCCACATCCACATTCATACATCCATACTTCCATTTCCACATCCACACATCTAGATTCACATTCATGCATCCACATTCACATGCATACATCCACATCCGTATCTACATCCATACATCCACATCCACATCTTCATTCACATTCACATCCATACATCCACATCTACATACATACATCCATTTTCATATCCTCATTCATACATCCACATCCACTTACATACATACACATCTGTATCTACATCCATACATCCACATCCACATTCACATTCATACATACACATCTACATTCATACATCCACATCCACATCCACATTCATACATCCACACTTCCATTTTCACATCATTCACATTCATACATCCATTTTCACATTCATACATACGCATCTACATGCATACATCCACATCCACATTCATACATCCATACTTCCACTTCCACATCCACACATCCACATTCACATTCATACATCCACATCCACATCCACACATCCATACATACACATCCACATTCACATTCACGTCCATATCTACATTCATACATCCATATTACATCCATTCTTGCCTTAACACATCCCATATATATCTTATCAGATCTTATCACATCTTATCACATCTCATACACCTCTTATCACATCCTATTACTTCCCATACGCATCTTATCACATCTTATCACATCTCATACACCTCTTATCACATCCTATCACTTCCCATACGCATCTTATCACATATTATCACATCTCATACACCTCTTATCACATCTTATCACATTTCATATCTTTTATAGAATACAAGAGAATTCTTATATCTGATATAAGATTTCTCTATACATTTATTTATGCATAAATTCCATTTAAGGAGACTAACACTTTCGAATTAAAAATCAATCTTTTATGCATCCTTCTATGCATAAATTCATTTTAAATGAAAATGACACTTTTGAATTAAGATTCAATCTTTTTTGCATCTTCTTATGCATAAACTCAATTTAGATGAGAATTGACACTTTTGAATTAGAAATCCATCTTTTATGCATCTTCCTATGCATAAATTCAATTTGGATGAGAATAACACTTTTGAATTAAAAATCCATTCTTTTATGCATCTTCCTATGCATAAATTCAATTTAGATGAGAATGATACTTTTGAATTAAAAATCAATCTTTTATGCATCTTGTTATGCATAAATTCAATTTGGTAGGAATTACACTTTTAGAATAAAAGAATTTCTCTTATGCATCTAAGTTATGCATAAAATCCATTTATGATGAAAATGACACTTTTAGTATAAAAAGAATATCTTTTATGCATACCTCTATGCATATATGATAAAAGTAATAATTTTACAATAAAATAATCAACTTTTATGCGTACCTCTATGCATGAAATTCAAATATGATAAAAGTCACACTTTTATAATAAAATAATCAACTTTTATGCATACCTCTATGCATGAAATTCAAATATGATAAAAGTCACACTTTTATAATAATATAATCAACTTTTATGCATACCTCTATGCATGAAATTCAAATATGATAAAAGTCACACTTTTATAATAATATAATCAACTTTTATGCATACCTCTATGCATGAAATTCAAATATGATAAAAGTCACACTTTTATAATAAAATAATCAACTTTTATGCATACCTCTATGCATGAAATTCAAATATGATAAAAGTCACACTTTTATAATAATATAATCAACTTTTATGCATACCTCTATGCATGAAATTCAATATGATAAAAGTCACACTTTTATAATAAAATAATCAAATTTTATGCATACCTCTATGCATGAAATTCAAATATGATAAAAGTCACACTTTTATAATAAAATAATCAACTTTTATGTATACCTCTATGCATGAAATTCAAATATGATAAAAGAAACACTTTTATATTCAAATAATAATCTTTTATGCATACCTCTATGCATGAAATCCAAATATGATAAAAGAAATACTTTTATATTAAAATAATAATCTTTTATGCATACCTCTATGCATGAAATCAAAATATGATAAAAGAAACACTTCTATAATAAAATAATCATCAATTATGCATAACATAAAAATCAATTTCTCCATGATTATAATAAAATTCTTTTAAATAATCTAGATGATAATTCCTAGAATATAGTAGGAAGTTCTCTTTTCATGCTTTGAATGAAATTATTTTATGTGTAATTTTTATAAAAATTTTGCCATAGCTCCGCTACTATGACTGATAAATCTCAATTTATTCTGAAGGATAAAGCTTATCATTAAGGAAATGATTAGAATGATCCCTAATTGGATCATTAACCCAATAATGGATTGAATCATCAATGTTCATGAAATACATAAACTAAAAGCATAGAAAAAAGCCATTAATTTGGCCTCAAGCATAGATTAATCTTGGATTAAGGAAAAGCTTTACGAAAAGCTTCATTTGGATTGAGAACGGGTCATGAGTATGACCATTTCTTGAGTGAGAGAGAGAAATTACATAAAAACCATTAGAATTAAGCATAAATGAAAATTTATGTAATTCTTTACTATCATTAATCAATTAACTTCAATAGCATTCATCAAATTATGTAACTCTTCACTACCATTCATCAATTAACTTCAATAGCATTCAAAGACCATTCCAATTAAGCTTCTCAAGCTTGAGAGGGGTTGAGAAGAGAGAAGCATTGAGAAATTATAGAAAAGATCAAAATTCACCATTTACCTTACAAATTTCTTGATTCTTTGTTCAGGGTAGAGGCCCCCAACCAATCAATTGGTTAAGTATGTTGATGGAGCCACCAATGGGGATTGAAGAAAGTGGGATGCTCCAATTTTTTCAATTTGGAGAGAATTTTAGAGAATAGTAGAAATTAGCATTATTTCAGCATAACTCTAGTATAGTAAAATTCTTCTTCTTTTTTCCAAAGGACTCATGTTCTATTTATAGGAGAGGGAAGCTTTTACCAAAGCTAACTGAATTCTAGAATTTTTCAACTTGAGCTTGGTTGAATTTGGACTAGATTTTGACCTAGTTTGGTTACTTTTTGATTCGGTTTGGTTCCATTTTGATTTGGTTTGATTCCATTTTGATTTGGTTTGGTTCAAGAGAGGGGAGAGATAAAAATATCACATTATTTTTGAGTTTAAAACTCATTCAAGCATGTGAATTAGGTGCCTCATTATAGGCCCTCCTTTTCCTTACAGATGTGTCAAAAATGGAATCATTATACCCAAAATATCTCATATTTTGATATTACTCATAGTTTCTTACTAATAAACCTTGTACATTTTCAACTCTTCATCTTATGTGAGCATTGAAGGGACTCCCTTCCTTACATAGGTGTCAAAATGGAATCCTTATACCCAAAATATCTCATATTTTTAATATTGCTCATAGTTTCTTACTAATAAACCTTGTACATAGTCAACTCTTCATCTTATGTGAGCATTTACTCATTTTTGGGTATCTTCTTTTACAAAATTAGATTTATCTCCTCCCCACACATGGATTGATCTTATTGGCCCAAAGGAACCTTAATTGGACCATCATCCAAAAATTTCTGGAAATCTAGACCCTTAGGCTAAGGTCCTTTATACCCATTTCTAATTAATTCGAATTGCACATTGGAAGTTCTTTTTGAATTTCTGTTTCAGGGGAACTTATTTTAATAAGATGAGATGATTTTCTATTCAAAAATATTAAAAATCTGAATATTCTCTCTCTAGAATATTTTCTCTCTCTAGGTTAAAATAGCTAGAAACAAGATCTTTTATATTTCTGAAGAGGGGATTGATTACACACGGGAAGATGCGGGACCTAGCGCTTCACTCATAGGCCGCTTCCTTGGTCCCTCATCCACCGTACTGGAAGCTCACCATTTAAATCAAACCGAGGAGGCTGGTCAAGACCTCGATCGACCTTGCTACGCGAGACGTCCTCATTTGACTCTCCGTCAGCAGTTGCAACTTTATCAGTTCGGTCTTCATAACCTTAATCCTCAAGACGGTCAAAATGCTTCCCCAGTATTCTTGACATAAAACAGTCATTTACAAATAGTCACAAAATACAGTTTCTATAACGAACTCTCGTCTTTCCACATTATCCACTCTCGGACCACATTACTTATTCCACATTCCATTCAATGTGTACTCATTCTCATCCATTCACTCATATAGACTACACATTATTTCACATACACATTCAATGTGTACTCATTCTCATCCATTCACTCATATAGACTACACATTATTTCACATACATATTCACATTCATTATTCTACATACATATTCATGTTCATACGTCCACATCATACATCCGATTTCACATTCATACATACGCATCTAAATGCATACATCCACATCCACATTCATACATCCATACTTCCATTTCCACATCCACACATCTAGATTCACATTCATACATCCACATTCACATGCATACATCCACATCCGTATCTACATCCATACATCCACATCCACATCTTCATTCACATTCACATCCATACATCCACATCTACATACATACATCCATTTTCATATCCTCATTCATACATCCACATCCACTTACATACATACACATCCGTATCTACATCCACATCCACATCCACTTACATACATACACATCCGTATCTACATCCATACATCCACATCCACATCCACATTCACATTCATACATACACATCTACATTCATACATACACATCTACATGCATACATCCACATCCACATTCATACATCCACACTTCCATTTTCACATCATTCACATTCATACATCCATTTTCACATTCATACATACGCATCTACATGCATACATCCACATCCATACATACGCATCTACATGCATACATCCACATCCACATTCATACATCCATACTTCCACTTCCACATCCATTTCCACATTCATACATACGCATCTACATGCATACATCCACATCCACATTCATACATCCATACTTCCACTTCCACATCCACACATCCACATTCACATTCATACATCCACATCCACATCCACACATCCATACATACACATCCACATTCACATTCACGTCCATATCTACATTCATACATCCATATTACATCCATTCTTGCCTTAACACATCCCATATATATCTTATCAGATCTTATCACATCTTATCACATCTCATACACCTCTTATCACATCCTATTACTTCCCATACGCATCTTATCACATCTCATACACCTCTTATCACATCCTATCACTTCCCATACGCATCTTATCACATATTATCACATCTCATACACCTCTTATCACATCTTATCACATTTCATATCTTTTATAGAATACAAGAGAATTCTTATATTTGATATAAGATTTCTCTATACATTTATTTATGCATAAATTCCATTTAAGGAGACTAACACCTTCGAATTAAAAATCAATCTTTTATGCATCTTCCTATGCATAAATTCATTTTAAATGAAAATGACACTTTTGAATTAAGATTCAATCTTTTTTGCATCTTCTTATGCATAAACTCAATTTAGATGAGAATTGACACTTTTGAATTAGAAATCCATCTTTTATGCATCTTCCTATGCATAAATTCAATTTGGATGAGAATAACACTTTTGAATTAAAAATCCATTCTTTTATGCATCTTCCTATGCATAAATTCAATTTAGATGAGAATGATACTTTTGAATTAAAAATCAATCTTTTATGCATCTTCTTATGCATAAATTCAATTTGGTAGGAATTACACTTTTAGAATAAAAGAATTTCTCTTATGCATCTAAGTTATGCATAAAATCCATTTATGATGAAAATGACACTTTTAGTATAAAAAGAATATCTTTTATGCATACCTCTATGCATATATGATAAAAGTAATAATTTTACAATAAAATAATCAACTTTTATGCGTACCTCTATGCATGAAATTCAAATATGATAAAAGTCACACTTTTATAATAAAATAATCAACTTTTATGCATACCTCTATGCATGAAATTCAAATATGATAAAAGTCACACTTTTATAATAATATAATCAACTTTTATGCATACCTCTATGCATGAAATTCAAATATGATAAAAGTCACACTTTTATAATAATATAATCAACTTTTATGCATACCTCTATGCATGAAATTCAAATATGATAAAAGTCACACTTTTATAATAAAATAATCAAACTTATCATTAAGAGAATGATTAGAATGATCCCTAATTGGATCATTAACCCAATAATGGATTGAATCATCAATATTCATGAAATACATGAACTAAAAGCACTACTACATGTTAGCCTAATACTGGGGCTTGTACCGGCGCTATTTAACGGGGTGTAAAAAAGCCACGTTATTGGTATAAGCGCCGGTATATGCGCCGGAACCATAGCGTCGGTATAACTGTCGGGTAATACACCCAGCACCTATACCGACGTCTATACCGGTGTCTATACCGGCGCCTATACCAGCGTCTGTACCGACCTTAATACCGACGAAAATACCAATGAATATAGCGACGTCGGTACCGGGGCATATACCGACGCTGTAGCAGAAATTTTTTTTTGGGCATAATAGTGTTGCCTGGCTGTTGTTGCCTAGCTGCCTGCAATGAGCAGGATCAACAACAGTAACAGACAGCACCATTCTGTCTACAATAGAGCACAAAAACAACCGTGCTCGTTTGCATATTCTCCTGATCGACAAACAAGAAATTAAATTAAACATTAATACTCAAGAATGTTTTGATCATATTTCATTAGTTTGAAGGTCATCTTACATCATGGTAATGCCTCGCAATTGACGGTCTCTCCTTCTTCTTCAAGCATCTCAAACAAGGCCACAAGGCCATGTTTGTGAGTGTACTTCTCCTCTCGCCTACTTGGTGGGCGATTCATGGCCAACTCCTGCACACACGATTAACAATTATAACTTTTAGAAATCAACATTTAGTCCACAAACATACATTTAAATAAATAAAATTGCTACAAACACTTACGAATTCATGGCGCATGGTTTCGTAACCACCACTCCCGAGATGAGAAGCCCCTATTGTTTGGAGTCTTGCCCTTGCCGCCTCTCTTTGTTGTTGAAATCTGTCTGGTGTCTCGGTGAGCTCCTGAGCAATGGCTGCCCACTCCCTGTCATCTAGCCAAACAGGTTTCTCCTTCCCCTCTCTAAATGCGTCCCTCGCCTCTGACCTACGATGCCCCATCAAAATGCGAGCTGTATACTGTATCCACTCATTAGAGACGACATTCATAGGGTCAGATGGCTGGAACTCTTGCTTTATCTTTGTGTTTATATAATTTTTCTTCCCCTTGTCTTGCTGATCCCATTTAGTCATGACAGAGTCATGAAACTGTATAGTGCACAATTGTCGAATGCGTGTCTTCATTGCTTTCCCTGCACTATCCATTATTGGTGCCCCATCCCTAATTGTGTAAATCTTGCTGTTGTCATGGTCATGTGCACCCCAGGGAGTGGAAGGTGACCCTATGGGTGTGCTATCAACAGATGAGAGCGAAGGACGACGCTCACGTGGTGGTGGTGTCACAGCATCTGTGGCACTACCACCACAACAACCTCCCCCTGATGAAGACCTACTACGTGAGCGCCGTCTATGTGAAGAGGTGGTAGATCGAGCTGTAAGAGGAGTGGAAGGCTGTGTGGTATGAGGTGTGGGAGCTGCTATCGTACCCACGGGTGTGGGAACTGGCGTCGGGAAGCCAGATGGTGAGGCAGATGTCCCTGCTCCAGAACCCCAATAACTCTGAGCCATGGCTCTCTGCTCTGGACTCATGCCCTGCGGTGTAGGATTAAATGAGAAATCTGGACTGTAGTCGTAGGGCGGTGAGTCACCCATGGCCTGTTGGACAAAAAACCATATGACAAACTTGTACGAAATGAAAATTACACGGTAAACAATGAATGAAAGAACCATAAGATAAACATTAACAATGATAAACAACATTGGTAAAACTATATCAACTTGCTCCTACAGTAGTGATTATGATGGTAAACATTAACAATGGTAAACAATGAATGGACCTTCAATGTCATAAACCCATTACAAATATGTCAAAACTATTTGCATAATCATTGAGATACATCATTTTAAAAATCGTTATCTATTCTATCATCCTCATTAAGATCAGTAGCCCCAAAGAGATCTATGTCTATGTACATTTCAGCATCCTCATCATTAAAAGTCCCTTGATGAAGGATGTCTTCATCATCTATGTCTTCTTCCTCAACTTGTTTTTCAGCTTCCTTGGTTTGCACCTCTTCATTTGGATCTTGCTCTAGTTGCTCCTCTTCCTTTGCTTGCTCCTCTTCATTGTTGATCTCGGCTTGTTCTTGCTGCTCTCCATTACCATGTGCATCCACATCACCTTGTTGTAGCTCAAATTCTTCAAAAATTTGCTTACTGCGGGGGGCGACTTGAACCACAAACAGCCAGCATGGATCTTTTGGATCCGCTTTAAAGACAACCTGCTCACAATGCTCTGGGCGCACAAAAGTATCTTGCTGATCGGTCCATACCTTTGTGGAGTCCACTTGGATGAGGCCACTCTTGTCTCTACGTACAGTTGCATGTGGCCCATTCATGATTACCTTGAACCACTTCACATCAAAGATAAACAACTCAAAACTTCTGAAGCCAACCTTTAATATATCTTGAATGGTTCCAAAGTAATCAAGCATTCCAGTAATTGTGTTATCATCACTTGCACTTGCACGACTTTCTTGAACAAACTGTGCTATGACACCACAATCAAAGGTTGCTCTTCTTTGGTCTATTCGTTCTACTCGAAAATGACGTCCATGTGACCAAAACGCCCCATATTTGTGATACTACAAATAGCACAAAAAGTTTGTTGATGGAGAATCAAACACAGAGACATGTAGAGAAAAAAAAGAGAGACATGTAGAACTTAAACACTTACATGCCAATCGCATCCTTTTGTAAGCTCCTCCTCCTCCTCTGTTATTATAGGTAAACCAGCACGTTTGGCTTCTAAAATTGTAGCTTCTAGCTATCTACCTGTGGGAAAGTCCGGAAGAGCTTGCATACCTTCTGGATATGGGAGATTTCTTGTAGTGCGATTCCTTCTGAAACTTAAACGATCTTGTACTCGCTGTCGCTTGAGAGCTTCATATGTCTCAATCCACTTCTCCATTACATGAGAGTTCAAGATGCAAAATTTGTTGATTTTTTCTCTCAAAGTGTTATCCATCTTTCTCTTAATGCCTTGGCCTTGAGGTTCCTCACCAATGACTCGCCTGTTGGACTCTTGAGACCATAGTCGAGGTATCTCTGGATCTGAGAAACTTAAATATTCAGTGATGTAAACAAGGGACTCTTGTATCAGCCACCCTTCTGACATACTACCCTCTGGGCGAGCCATTTGGCGAACAAATCCCTTTAATGTCTTCATAAACCTCTCCAAAAAGAACATCCATCTTGAATGGACTGTTCCAGCAACTGCAACCTCATCTACAACATGAACTAGCAGATGCATCTGGATTGTTAATAAACTTGTAGGGAAAAACTTCTCTACCATGCAGACTGCCTCTATGGAGTTTAAACGCGCTGTCTCCAAAGTGTCTCTCTTTATCTCTTCTGAAGAAATCCAGCGCACCAATGTGCCAATCTTATAGATAGTAGCTCTAATGTCTTCAGGGAGGCAATCTTTTATTGCTACGGGTAGCACAAATTGTAGCAACTTGTGCCAATCATGACTCTTGAGACCACTAAGATCATCATCCTTTGTAAATGCACTTTTCAAGCAATGCATACAACCTGTAGGAGTCCGAAACTCAGAAATTGTCCTCTTGACTTGTTGTTCCTCCATCTTGCTAAAAACCCATGGGGCTCTTGGAAGTAGCAACTTTCCATTGGGTCTAGTGCGAGCCCACAACTCTTGCATACAACCAATCTCTTCCAAGTCATCCCTTTGGCCTTTAGTATCCTTTTTTCCTGTCATGGTCTTCCACAGAATGTCAGCTACATTCTTGAAAATATGGTCTTCCACAGAATGTCAGCTACATTCTTGAAAATATGGAAGTAGCAACTTTCCATTGGGTCTAGTGCGAGCCCACAACTCTTGCATACAACCAATCTCTTCCAAGTCATCCCTTTGGCCTTTAGTATCCTTTTTTCCTCTCATGGTCTTCCACAGAATGTCAGCTACATTCTTGAAAATATGCATCGGGTCAAGCAAATGGTTTATAAGGAGATCACCCCAATAGGGGAGTTGGTGAAAGATAGAGAGCCTCTTCATCCCAGGACATGCCAAGTTGCCACATTCCTCCCATTTGATCTTCCAATCGCTTGCCTTCAATGCACTTGGAGGAGGTCTTCCTAGATTACCATCCCGCAATTCATGATTTTCTGGAAGATACCTAACATGTCCTTGGTAGACATTCTTTCGTAATGCTTTTGAGTATCTTGAATCAAGTCGAGGACCACATACAGGACATGCATTGTAACCCGATATAGACAAACCTGAGCATTCTCCATAGCCAGGCCAATCATGCATTGTCCACATGAGAATACCTTGCACAGTTGTAAGTCTTTGGCCACTCTGCTGCTTTGACATGTCCACTTCAATTCCGTTCCACAAGGTGCGTAACTCATCAATAAGTGGTGCCAAATATACATCCATGTTCTTCACCTTGTACTTTCCTGGAACTATTAATGAGAGCAACAGATGACCTTTCTTTATTGCTAACCATGGCGGAAGATTATAATTCACAAGGCAAACAGGCCACGCAATACAGATATGTTGGCACCATTGTATAATGGAAGGCGTGCAAGTTTACGCATGGCCTCTTCCTCTGGTTCATAATTTGACCGTTGAGAATGTCGTGGTTCATGATCTTCATGTTCATGCTCCTCGAAGAGAGCTTCTTGTTGCTCGATGAAGGCATCCAACATTTCTTCCATTGGACCTTCTTCCATTTCCTGACCTTCTTCCATTCCCTCGGGTGCTGTTAATTGAGCTCCATCTGTCACTCCCTCCTGCGATATCCTCATCCTTTGTTGGGGACGAGAATTCACAGGCGCAATGTTATCAAGATGCGGCTGCACACTTGCTTGGTTGTACGATTGAAACCGTAAATTTTGCAAGCGCTCCATTGGAAATATGCCAGCGTCATGAACATGCTCGTTGCAAATCCTTCGTTTTCGAAAGATTTGGTACTTACATTGCATGCATGGACACGCTATTCTCTCTTCAAGATTGAGAGGCTCCATCTAGCAGGATAACATGTACATGCAGCTCATTAAACACAAATCAGCTTATCTCCTCTCCATACAAAATTAAATAGAATTTGAACAAGGACGGAGAGAGAAGCTATCTCTATTCATAAATAGCTGTTTATAAAGGCCTTATGCAATAATCTAAATGCATATTATAAGTATAAGCTTGCATAATAAGGCTGCAAGACTTATGCATAAGCTCTATGCATAAGCCTTATGCATAAGTCTTATGCATAAGCTCTATGCTATGCATAAGCCATATGCATAAGCCTTATGCATAAGCCTTATGCACACGCTCTATGCATAAGTCTTATGCATAAGCCATATGCACACGCTCTATGCACAAGTCTTATGCATAAGCCATAAGCTCGGACCTAATCCCAAAAACCCTAGGACTGAATTACGGTTTTGTAAATTCCGCCAGAGTCTCCTTTGTAATTGGAACCAAATCTCACCCTAAACCCTAAACTTCTTAAAACTTGTACGCAATACTCTTTGTATCCCACAATGTCATGAAAGATCATATGCATTTGCAATATCCACACAATATGACGGAAAAGGGACCCCATTGCCCAAATGCATCCACAAAGTCGATGGTGAGGATTGTTGAGGACGCGCGTTGAAGCTTTCCGATCTCTCGGCCAAGCTCTTGTCACCCCTTCACCGAGTTTTCCTCCAAGGTGAAGGTTGAGGCCATTTCTTCACACCGGTGTACCTAATCCCCCTTCATACCGCTTTACCAAGCAATCACGGCATAAAGAGTTCAAGCCATTCTCCCCTTGGCCTCTCCAACCAATGCCAAGGTACCCTCACACATTGCTAGATTCTATAGAAACTTGAAGTGGTTGCAATGGTGAGTGTAGGTACAAAATGATGTGGATAATATCAAATGATAGAACAAGTTTGTTGGCTTACAAGTATTGAGCATGACTCATGCCCTTTTACAATTTAGAACTCATCAATAAAGCATGGACTCATGCCTCAATCCATCATCCAAAAGCTCCAACACAAACCAACAATTCACAATGCCCTCACCATGGCATTTGCATAAGCATTTGTTAACCACAATCAAGGCATTTGCAATTGCATTTCAACAATCCCTTTCACATAAGCCTTATGCACATGCTCTATGCAATTACGCTCTATGCATAAGCCTTATGCACACGCTCTATGCATAAGCCTTATGCATAAGCTCTATGCATAAGCCATATGCATAAGTCTTATGCGTACGCTCTATGCATAAGCCATATGCATAAACTCTATGCATAAGTCTTATGCATACGCTCTATGCATAAGTCTCTTGCACACGCTCTATGCAAGACTTATGCATAAGCTCTATGCATAAGCTCTATGCTATATGCCTTATGCACTATTATGCTAACCCTTAATCCCTTTCACATAAGCCTTATGCACACGCTCTATGCAATTACGCTCTATGCAATTACGCTCTATGCATAAGCCTTATGCACACGCTCTATGCATAAGCCTTATGCATAAGCTCTATGCATAAGCCATATGCATAAGTCTTATGCGTACGCTCTATGCATAAGCCATATGCATAAACTCTATGCATAAGTCATATGCATAAGTCTTATGCATACGCTCTATGCATAAGTCTCTTGCATACGCTCTATGCAAGACTTATGCATAAGCTCTATGCATAAGCTCTATGCTATATGCCTTATGCACTATGCTAACCCTTAATCCCATCACCCAATGGTGTAATAAACATGATCTTGTTTTACGTACATGGATAATAGAGATTGTAAGCTTATTATGGGTTTTATGCATAGATATTAAATTAATCCTATGTGTAAGCTTACAAGAACCCAAAACTAACCCTAGTCCATAAAACAGGGATGCAAAAATTCATAGAAAATAGCATAAACAAGAAAAATCGAAAGAGGATCTACCTCTTTTTTGCAAAGCTGAAGGAGAGGATTGGTGAAAGATTGGTGAGGTGAAAGAGCTGCAAAACAAAATATTAAACAAACTAATTAGTAAATTAAACACAAGAAAAAGAACTAATACAAAACCCTAAAATCTCTATGCATGCATTAGGAGATCTATGCATACATAGAGAGCTCTCAACATGCATAGAGAGCCAAAAAAATACAAAACCCTAAATGTCCTAATTCTTGAATTAAAAACTAAAAGCAATTGCAATAACATGTTAGGAGAAGGAGAAGAGGAGAAAAGAAGAAAGAAGGAGAAAAGAGGAGAGAGGAAAAAAGAGGAGAGAGAGAGAAAGAGAAGAGGGAGAGAAAGCACCTTAATTCGCTTCTACTTGCGCTTCTTCTGCGAAAAAACCAGAAAATAGGCTCTCGGCTGTGAAAAACTTACGAGCGCCGGTATATGCTACGGAATATACGTCGGAATATACGTCGGTATATGCTACGGAATATGCGTCGGTATAGACGTCGGAATAAGCGTCGGTATAGGCGTCCATATACGCGACGGGACACGAAAATTTAAAAAAACCCCGCCATGCTTGTCTCCTCCAACATGACGACGGACATACCGACGTTCGACATTTGCGTCGGTATTTTGGCGTTGGTATGTCCTCAAGCTCTTGTAGTGAAGCATAGAAAAAAGCCATTAATTTGGCCTCAAGCATAGATTAATCTTGGATTAAGGAAAAGCTTTACGAAAAGCTTCATTTGGATTGAGAACGGGTCATGAGTATGACCATTTCTTGAGTGAGAGAGAGAAATTACATAAAAACCATTAGAATTAAGCATAAATGAAAATTTATGTAATTCTTTACTATCATTAATCAATTAACTTCAATAGCATTCATCAAATTATGTAACTCTTCACTACCATTCATCAATTAACTTCAATAGCATTCAAAGACCATTCCAATTAAGCTTCTCAAGCTTGAGAGGGGTTGAGAAGAGAGAAGCAGAAATTATAGAAAAGATCAAAATTCACCATTTACCTTACAAATTTCTTGATTCTTTGTTCAGGGTAGAGGCCCCCAACCAATCAATTGGTTAAGTATGTTGATGGAGCCACCAATGGGGATTGAAGAAAGTGGGATGCTCCAATTTTTTCAATTTGGAGAGAATTTTAGAGAATAGTAGAAATTAGCATTATTTCAGCATAACTCTAGTATAGTAAAATTCTTCTTTTTTTTTCCAAAGGACTCATGTTCTATTTATAGGAGAGGGAAGCTTTTACCAAAGCTAACTGAATTCTAGAATTTTTCAACTTGAGCTTGGTTGAATTTGGACTAGATTTTGACCTAGTTTGGTTACTTTTTGATTCGGTTTGGTTCCATTTTGATTTGGTTTGATTCCATTTTGATTTGGTTTGGTTCAAGAGAGAGGAGAGATAAAAATATCACATTATTTTTGAGTTTAAAACTCATTCAAGCATGTGAATTAGGCGCCTCATTATAGGCCCTCCTTTTCCTTACAGATGTGTCAAAAATGGAATCATTATACCCAAAATATCTCATATTTTGATATTACTCATAGTGTCTTACTAATAAACCTTGTACATTTTCAACTCTTCATCTTATGTGAGCATTGAAGGGACTCCCTTCCTTACATAGGTGTCAAAATGGAATCCTTATACCCAAAATATCTCATATTTTTAATATTGCTCATAGTTTCTTACTAATAAACCTTGTACATAGTCAACTCTTCATCTTATGTGAGCATTTACTCATTTTTGGGTATCTTCTTTTACAAAATTAGATTTATCTCCTCCCCACACATGGATTGATCTTATTGGCCCAAAGGAACCTTAATTGGACCATAATCCAAAAATTTCTGGAAATCTAGACCCTTAGGCTAAGGTCCTTTATACCCATTTCTAATTAATTCAAATTGCACATTGGAAGTTCTTTTTGAATTTCTGTTTCAGGGAAACTTATTTTAATAAGATGAGATGATTTTCTATCCAAAAATATTAAAAATCTGAATATTCTCTCTCTAGAATATTTTCTCTCTCTAGGTAAAAATAGCTAGAAACAAGATCTTTTATATTTCTGAAGAGGGAATTGATTACACGGGAAGATGCGGGACATTTTGAGAGGCTAGGGAGGAATCTTACATTCTATCCCACTTGAAAAACGTGAGATGTCCTCATCTCGCAAACTCGGAGTAATTTCGCAAGATACACGAATATGAGACTGAGAGAAAATTTAATTAAGATTAACCACACCAAGAAAAGTCTCAAAGAGAGCAAGATTCAAGATAAGAACAAAGATTTCAACTTTATTCACTCTTGGAACATATACAGTAAAGATAGAAGAACTCTTTACACTTCCATAAGCCCGTCCATCATATGGTCACAAAAGCAACACTCACAAGCTGCACCTGTATAAGGTAACTCATCTATGGGAATAATTCGGCTAGTTATTGCCGCACCTACCTCAGTGGTATGAGGTGATCTAACAAAAGGACCTCTGAGAGGCAAGCCAAAAACGGGATAAAGGCATATCTTCTGATGAGGAAGAAAACATGCCAGTAAGAAGACCCGCTTAGAAAACCCAATATGCCTTGATCTCATCACACAATAGTATTGGGGACCCAAACCCAAAGCTTCAATAACCGTAGCCAAGCGGACATTGTTACAAAAGTGCTGCTGACCCCAGGGTGTTACCCTAGTTATTTCTTGATAGGTCCGCCATTTGGTCTGAGCTACAGAAGTTCCCACGTGAGGGAAAAGTGAGCGCTCATACAGTTCTATAAAATCCTTCTTCACAAACTCACTTGTGTCTTGAAGGTGAGAAATCATCATGGATAAAACCAATTCTTGCTGCCAAGCCATGAAGGAGATTAAGAAAGAAAGGAGATCGATGGAAGTAAGATTACTGCGAGCGGCAAGTAAAAGTTATGACTTATATAAAGGAAGGAGCTAGCGTAACTTAGAAGCCAACGGTATCTTGTCCACTGAAGTTTTACCGTCTTTCCATGATTTGGGTTTGGCACATATTTCTATAGAAGGTTCACATGAAATACATTATGAACTTTGAGATGATGAGGTAGAAAAAGCTTGTAGACTAAGTCACCTACTTTCATTGAAATTCGATATGGCCCACAATATCTGGGGGATAACTTCTTATACTTCCTAAGAGATAAAGAACTTCTTTTGCCGTACTCGAATGAAGACCATATCTGCTTCTTTGAATTCTCTGATTGCCCTCTTTCTATCTGCATACTGCTTATGTCGATCCAGGGCAGTCTTTTAATTAATGACCAAAACCTTGGCATCCAAAACACCGGTTCTCACTTCTGAACTCATCGTTCATAATCCTTAAAACAGGTGGGACTTTTGAGAAGTATTTTTGGGGAAAGGGTCTTACTTTTTTAAACAGAATCTTTCTTTTATTTAGAGAGGGAATAGTTATAAGATCAGAAAGGGAGATTCTTACTCCTGTATACCTCGAAGGCTAGGGAGGAATCTTCTTTCTACCCCACTTAAAAAAGTGCGAGATGTCCTCATCTCGCAAAGTAGAGGACAACACTTTTTCTTAAGATCCAATTTATTCTGGGGTTCCTTATATTTTCTGGTCAACCCAATAGAATACGGGGGTAAACATCCCTTATATAGAACTCATCATTAAATAACAATTCATTCAGATCATAACATCCATATTTTTAACACGTTATTAGACCGAAAAATTTCTTTCTGAACATTCCTCCATGGAAATTTCAGTCAAGAAAGTTCTCAATTTGTCATCCCTTAACTTGATCTACCGAGTCAAGTGTTAACAGTAGCAATTCGACAGCACAATCCACTAATCTCATAGCGATTTGCTGAAATCATTATCATCATTTATCATCACAGGGACGACTCGACCCAATCATCCACATTGTGGTTTTGCTCAGCTTATTACATTTCAACCCATTTTCAGGGAGTCTTCATGACCTTAATCCTCAAGACGGTCAAAATGCTTCCCCAGTATTCTTGACATAAAACAGTCATTTCCAAACAGTCACAAAATACAGTTTCTATAACGAACTCTCGTCTTTCCACATTATCCACTCTCGGACCACATTACTTATTCCACATTCTATTCAATGTATACTCATTCTCATCCATTCACTCATATAGACTACACATTATTTCACATACACATTCACATTCATTATTCTACATACATATCCATGTTCGTACGTCCACATCATACATCCGATTTCACATTCATACATACGCATATCCATGTTCGTACGTCCACATCATACATCCGATTTCACATTCATACATACGCATCTACATGCATACATCCACATCCACATTCATACATCCATACTTCCATTTTCACATCCACACATCTAGATTCACATTCATACATCCACATTCACATGCATACATCCATTTTCACATCCTCATTCATACATCCACATTCACATACATACATCCACATCCGTATCTACATCCATACATCCACATCCACATCTTCATTCACATTCACATCCATACATCCACATCTTCATTCACATTCACATTCACATCCATACATCCACATCTACATACATACATCCATTTTCATATCCTCATTCATACATACACATCCACTTACATACATACACATCCGTATCTACTAAAAGTCACACTTTTATAATAATATAATCAATTTTTATGCATATCTCTATGCATGAAATTCAATATGATAAAAGTCACACTTTTATAATAAAATAATCAACTTTTATGCATACCTCTATGCATGAAATTCAAATATGATAAAAGTCACACTTTTATAATAAAATAATCAACTTTTATGCATACCTCTATGCATGAAATTTAAATATGATAAAAGAAACACTTTTATATTAAAATAATAATCTTTTATGCATACCTCTATGCATGAAATCCAAATATGATAAAAGAAACATTTTTATATTAAAATAATAATCTTTACCTTGTGTGTGCACCCACTTGGTAGGCTATATCATAAGTGAGCAAATAAAATGATATGCTAAATGACATAAACTATATGGCCAAACGTGTCATCAAAATCTGAAGCATAAGGCCAAACAGCTCATCAAAATCTTAAGCATAATCCTCCAAACATCATAAATTATATGACCAAACATATCATCAAAATATTAAGCATATGGCCAAACGACATAAATTATAAGGCCAAACAGCTCATCAAAATCTTAAGGCCAAATGGCACAAAAGTGAACTTATCTTAAAGTCTACACAAGGTTGTAAAATCTTTACATCAAACATAAATACCTGTGCCATCCATGCAAAAAAAGGAAAAGCTATTACACATTACCAGATAATGTATACATGCCAAAATTATCTGCTATCTGCAAAAGGCTCAAGAGATTAATATTTCGCATTTAGCCTAAAAACATTGTAAAGGCGATGTATACATGCTAAAACTAGTTCTAGAACTATAAAGCAAGATATGATGATCGAAACTCATAGCATGTGAAGAAGCTTTCAATTGTATGAAAAATAGATCAAAATCATAACATGCCAATAAGCTACATAATAGCAAGCCTATATCCAATCATAGTGCTTAAGTATCCACATGATACACAATTTTTATCACATAAAAAAACACACAATTGTAAGCCTTAAATCTTAAGAAAGTGGTAAAATGCAAAAAAAAAGCTTCTTTACCCGCATGCAACTTAGATCATTTGAAGCTTCCTTACCCGCATGCAACTTAGATCAAAGTTTCTTTTTCTATATGCAACTTAGATCAAAGTTTCTTTTCCTCTCATGTAACTACCATCAAGACTTCTTTACATGCTTGCAACTTAGATTAAAGCTTCTTTACCTGCATGCAACTTTTCCTCTTCCTCATAATCTTGGACATGCACTTGCACTCATGAAAAGATTAACTTTCAATTTTTTTCATGCACCAAGTGACTTGATATCTTATATTCTACATGCACACTCACAATCAAACCTTTTAAAAAAATAAAATTATAGAGGAAGCCATGAAAACTCAAGACGTCATATCTCTAGCGAGTAGCAATAATATCACATACAAGTAATAATCTCCATAAAATAGATATACTATGTAAATATTGATTTTATGTGAGTACACAATAGAAAATAATTGAATAGGATAAGAGTCAATAAAGAGTTGAATAGGTAAGGGAAAGAAAAACATGCATCCAAATCTATGATATCAAACAAAACTTGAATATGATTATAAATAATTAGGGAAAGAGAAACATTCTTGGAAATATGTAATAGAGAACCAAAGTGGAGAACTTGAAGTAAAGATCCACGTAGAACTCAAAGACAAGATCCAATTTGTATACATGAAACCATGAAGCATACACAAGAGATAATCGATGCATCAATTGGTCACATCAATAAATCGTTCTTCTATATGTGACTAAAGTTGCTGTATTGCTACAAAAATATTTCTGTGTAGAATTTGACGAATCTCATGTGATGAGCAGTCTTAGAACCCCTTAAAACTCTAAAAATGACTCTTAGATCATCGAGTTCCAATATCTTATGAAGAAGGTATGATCATTTTAAGTTTTTGAAGAGTGAAAAATTTTCTACATGCACAGATTTTTTTTTTGCGTGTGCAACAAGCACGACTGCACTCTAATACCATGTTAAAGAAATGAGAAAAAGAAGAAGACACAATACACTAAAGATAGCTCCCAAAAGTGTATGAAAAGTACACCGAGGTGGTTAGGTACTTATAGGTGAGACCTAGGGTTAGGTTGGGCAAGCTATATATATCTCCAACATCATCAACAATAAAAGAAACAAAATCATCTCTCTCTTCCCCTGTATAATCCACCTTTAACACTTTTTCACAAGACTTTTGATCTCTAAGAAGATTACCCTTGCCATAGTGCCTAGAAATGATGAAACAAAGACCACCATCGATCCGAGAAAGACTCCACTCATATTGAAGATAAGCAAGAGTTTCAATTGATGTACTTGCTGAGAGTTGAGTTCTATCTCATGGTGCGTTTATAAAACCACGAGTTCTTCCTTGGGTCATATAATAAGTTGTTGTATTTGTCCTAGCTCTCATTATAACAGACATAGGTTCATCGTTCTTCTCATTCTCTTCTTCATCTTCATCAACAGAGGATGGTGATGAAGTTTTAAATCTCTTTTGAGTGAAAGCTTCAATCGTAGTACCCCAGGGAGGAAAAGTGGCAATGGTCCCAAAATCTGGTCGAGTTTGAGTTTGTACTTCTTTGTCTACAATATCATCCAACATTGTGTAGGTAGGCTTGACACCTGCATCACCATCTCTCTTCTCATGTTGTTGTGAAGCCTCCACTTGTTGGAAGCGGGATCTTTTCCCAAGTAAAGTAGCAGCTTGGGCTTCCTTTGTAGTTTTTTAAGAATGTTTCTTTCTTGCCTTTTTTGTAGCTTATATTTGAGTAGGTGAACCAAATTATAGAGCCCCAATGGTGGGCATCTTAGAGGACTTCTTCATCTCATCACCCCTGCTTTATAGATATAAAGAAATAGATGTAGCAAAATAATTATTAGTTGGTTCAATCAATCCAATCCAAAAAAAATCAATAAGGTGGAGCTAACCATTAAAGTGAACCACAACTAGGCTATCACAAGCAGATCAAAACAATAATATGCAGGTCATAAAGTAAAACAAGCTTCTATAATACAAGAAAAGGAAATCAAAAGATATTAAAAGTAAAAGAAAAAATAATCTACTTCTATATGATCAAAAAAGAAGAATTTAAGAATGAATTAAGCAATAAACTAATTTTTGTAGCAAAAAGGTAACAAACGGGAGTACATTGAAAGAGGACTTACATTGTTGTAAAGCAGCATGGAAAACCAAAGGGAGGGATGAACTTGTGGACCTAGGTTTTGATGCACCACATCGATATGGTTACTAAGTCATTGAGGAAAAAGCAGAAGGAATAAGAATAATTATCGATATGTAAGGTAGAGATAAAGACTTTTAGGGGAAGACTAAGTGTAGATTGTTCACAACCTTAAGTTTATGTGCGAAGTCGATGCATTGCATCGAGTTCATGGATGCATTATATCGGAATTAAATAAAGGAAAAACTGAAAAAGTTTGAATGGAGAAGAAGATCTTGCCTTAGATGAAGGTCGCCTTCTCTTCTGTCCACCATATTTGTGTCAACAGATTTCAATAGAGTCACAATGTGGTATAGAAAATGTACAGAAGTTGCATAGCATGAAATCAAGCAAAGATATTTCCCGTTGTGTCCCAAAAAGGATAGCAACAAGATATGCACAAGGAGAAAGCGAGACCCTCCCTGGTAACATACTCAACAAGTCATTGTGGGACCTCTTGGTTAGGTTCCTCCAATTAGCTTAACCATAGGTTTTGCAAGAAAGATACTCTTGTTAGTGAAGAATCTAGTTGCTCATTAGGAATTTTTAGGACCCAAAGAGGGCCTCTTGGATTAACTTTTGATTAGGAATGGACCGATAGGAAGAGGGCTTGGTGCACATTTTTGACTTCTTTGACCCTAGGGGGCCTAGGCTATCTTCACATAATAGCAAGTCAATGGCCACCTAAGAAGATTTTTTATGCCCAACAAAGATAAATTTTTTAGGCCCTTGTGAAAGCTTTGTGAATATAACATGTGATCACAAGATTTTTTGTGTTATTAACATATGTTATTAACATGTTCACATGTTTTTGTTTACGCTAGTTAAATCCCTGCTCTCCATTGATGCAGAAACTCTATCCCTCTTTAGTTTACTCTAGGTTCAGAAAGCCTATTCTCAAACTCTAACCCTCTTTTAAGCTTTCCATTGCTGCACTGAAAACCCTAAACTTTCTCTCCTCTCCACTCCTCTGTTGTAAAAGAAGCTTTTCTTTTCCCTTCTTCTCTTTTCTTACCACCATGGCCTCTTCCAGTAATGTGAAAAGACCTAGGGAGAAGGTGGAAGAGCTTGTGCTGCATAACACAAGAGATGAGAATGGAGTTTGGGCTCCAACAAGATTCAAGATTGGGGCTTGTGTCTACATGCAACCAAGCTCTAAGGGACCACATCAAGTGCATCAACTCTAGGGAATATGCTACATCATTGGAAGGGACGGCTACAAGGCTTCAAGCATACTACAAAGGAAGGACTGGTTGCCATAGTGCAACATGTGTATACCCTTGGAGACCTGTACATTAAAGGCTGATGTGGCAAGGTAAAAATAGGGGTCATCATACTAGCCTTTGTCTCCCTTAAGCCTAGCTTTTTAAGCTCTAATCCCTTAAAATTAGGAATCCTTAGGAGGCCCTTTTTGGGTCCAAAAAATTCCTAATGTATCCCCATCCTCCTAGCATTCCTTGGAAAGAACGTCATGAAAATATAAAAAATTAAATAAAACATAAACTAGAATGCTTGGGTAGCATCATCCGCCTGTACAAGTTCACAAGTGTGTTCGAATGAACATGACATCTTAATTTTTGTAGCATGTCTTCTTCCTAGGCGTGTCTTTTCCAAGTTTCAGTTTGCCATGTTACATATAAAAAATGTTTGTTGGTTTTGATTGACATATCTCAAAGGTAAAGTTTGATATTCACAAACATGCAAACATGCAGTTTTACTTATAAATATATTGAATTGATCGAACAAATATGAATCTATAAACATACTTGGAAACAATGCTAGAGGGCCTATTGATAAACAATAGCATGCCTATGTTTATGATCGATGGAGATCTTAAAGTACCTTGCAAAAAGAATAATCACAAATTAGTTGGCGGGGAGGGGGGGGCATTCATAAATATGTAAGTGTAGCACATGGGTTCAACACAAGGGATTTTTAAAATCCATTTTTTATGTACAGAAAGGTACCATTTAAAGGGAGTATTCACAGATTTAATAGAAAAATGGTATGTTTTATTTATGAAAAATTCACAAACAAGCAATTTTTAAAAAAGGATTTGAATGCACATGATACAAAGGGTTTACTTATAGTGAACTGCTCGAGGTTAGCACATCTAAATCTGAGTTACATGTCATAATTCAAGTCTTGTGCTTGTTTTCGCGAGTGTAAAAAAATCATTCAGAAGTATGGCATGCAGAGTTGGCACAATCCTCCCCAAAATTTTAGAAACATAAGGGAACGTTGATGACACCAAAGTGGTAAAGCTGTTTACGCTGTCGTGCTGTGGCACGTCCATGTAGGGAAAATCTTCTCTGTGATCAATTCATATGAATTCAGAGACATGGACATGCAAACAGTGATGTATAAACTATACATGGGCTTGATATGCTAGTACTCTGTAAATAGGAGTTCAAATATAGTGTGATTTCAAGCATAAAGTGATACACTGGCATGGTTGATTTCTTTTGGGATATACAGGGCATTTAAAGATGGGACACTCTAATTCATGTGGATGCAGCCAGCGGTGGTTTTGTGGTACCTTTTTGTACCCAGAGATAGAGTGGGATTTTAGGTTACCATGTGTGAGGAGCATTGATGTGAGTGGCCATTATTGAGGCATGAGAAAAATAAATGAAATATATAAGACAAGTGGCCAATAATATAAAGGGACACATGGAAGCTTTGTAAAAAAAAAGGTAGCCGCCAGCACGTGAAGGGAACTCGCTAGAAGGCTGGCGAGCTGGGCACGTGAAAATAGCTGAGGACGGTGCAGAAAAAGCCAGAGAAAGGGAGGATCAGGGAGGTGGTGGTAGTCGATAAGTGCAGGGAGCAGAAGGGCAACAGACCCGGGCTGGAACGCTGCAGAGAGGCGAGACGAGGTGAGAAGCTACCTTGTAGAAGATCGCTTGGAAAGAAGAGCTGCAGCGAATCGAATAGTGGCCGCCTCAGAGGTGGTGACTGAGGGCCGGCTGTGTATGCAGACGTGAGAGAGATGGAAGAGGCGCCGGCTCCTGGTATCTGTAGCTCTGCTGGAGAAGTGTTGACCAGCTAAGGCGACGAGAGGAGGGTCTGTATGCAGGTGAAAAACACAGTCTTGATGAGTGTGTGCCATGGTATGCAGCCAACACAAGGAAGGCAAGGGTCTGTTGTGACCAGGGAAGCAAGAGAGGAGAGAAGCCTTTGCGCCAATTGCAGACTATGGTGTGTGCATGAAGCTTGAGTGGGCGCGGTTAGCTTGAGACAGAGGCAGCTTTCTGCTGCCAGTCTAAAAGGGGGAATTCGTGTGTGAAAAAGGGAGTGTAGCTGCTTTTGGAAAAACTGTTGATCTGGCAAATAAAGCTGCTGATGTGGTTGCTGAAGCTCTGCAAGAACCTCTTGCCTTACAGTCTCTTCAAGTCAATTTGTGGAATGTTCATGTCAAGGCAGAGGAGAATCTCAAGACTTGGTTGGCAAGTTAATCACTAGGAAGAATCGGGCAGTTGCTTATCTTGTAATGTTGGCCGCATTGCCTAAAGCTGAACACCTTCTGGAATCATGAAGTCTGGAGTATCGACCGCGGCAAAGCAAGCAGTTTATATTTGATTGTCGCTATGGTTGGCTGTACATGTGTGTGAAGCTTGGAATCTAACTCTTGGCAAATATTGTTGATGTGACTAAGATCCAAGGGATGCAAAGAGAATGCATAGGCCTTGAAGGCTCAGTATTGTGAATATGATGTGATGGTTCATAAAGTTGAGGTCCTATGTTTATGACATGCTATGATGATGTCAGCTTTGTCTTTGATATGAACTATGGTGCCAGTGTTGGCCGTGAATCTTGGATGTATATACCTAAGAGATGTTTTTCTGGGCTTGATGTGTTGAGTTTTATGAATCAAGCTATGTTAATGCCAGTTTTTTGCTTGGATCATGAGGCTTTCGTTTTCTTTGACTACCCATGTATTGATGAGTCTTAAATTTATGATGGTTCTAGCTTTTGCTGGTGATGCCCCTTGAAGTTCAACCACTTACTCTCACAGCAAGAAGCCTCGCGCTTTCCCAGCGACACCGTCCACGTCACGACAGCTTTGGTGAACCCGACGTGAAACCGATGGGGTGAGAGTACGTAGAGATGGCTAGCAAAATGGAGCATTTATATGCAGAGATGAAAGAGCTTGAATAGCGGTTCAGAAAGATTGAAGAAGAAAAGCGAATTCAGGAAGCGGTGGAAATTGTGGTGCAATTGGTATATGACAGGGTCAATATATTTGATGGTTACGATCCAGAAAGCTATCTAAGGTGTTACGAGACAGAGATGAAGAATCAAGGGGTTTCTGAAAACATGATGATTGCATCTTTTGCATACCTGCTATCTTAGATGATGCATTGGATGATTTCATGGTATATAATAGATCCCCATCAGCTTTGGGCTCTTCTATGCTTGATGCTAGTCAACTGTCGGTTTGCAAGAGAGGATGTGCAGGTGTTATGTAAGCCAAATGATTGTGATGAGATTGATTCAGATTTGAAGGCTATTCTCGATGATGCCTTGTTGGACTTTGTATGTGTTGATGCTTTCCCGTCTTTGGATGAGAAGAATGAATGTTTGTCAGTGGGTGAGCTGGATCCAGGCAAGGTAGATTTGGATGGGATGTTACCAAGTGTGTGTTCCATGCTGTTAATGCAGTTGTTACTTGGTGTGGCCATACAATATGTGGTGCAAAGGCTTCAAACATGGCCTGAGGAAAATTTTGAAGCAAATCATTTTGAAGAGCATCCCACTTTGAATGATGAGGGTAATTATGCATATGTAGGGAATCTAAGTGAGGATAGGGCTTCATATGAGCAAAGGATATGGCACATATGCCAAAAGCGATTGGTATTTGATCCAGGTGGGAAAGCAGAACCATTCAGATGTGATTGCTAAGATACAGGACCTGTGTGGCACATACCAGAGGATGTGCAGGTTTAGAGGGGGCGGATGTCGTGCTGTGGCACGTCCATGTAGGGAAAATCTTCTCTGTGATCAATTCATATGAATTCAGAGACATGGACATGCAAGCAGTGATGTATAAACTGTACATGGGCTTGATATGCTAGTACTCTATAATAGGAGTTCAAATATAGTGTGATTTCAAGCATAAAGTGATACACTGGCATGGTTGATTTCTTTTGGGATATACAGGGCATTTAAAGACGGGACACTCTAATTCATGTGGATGCGGCCAGCGGTGGTTTTGTGGTACCATTTTTGTACCCAGAGATAGAGTGGGATTTTAGGTTACCATGTGTGAGGAGCATTGATGTGAGTGGCCATTATTGAGGCATGAGAAAAATAAATGAAATATATAAGACAAGTGGCCAATAATATAAAGGGACACATGGAAGCTTTGTAAAAAAAAAGGTAGCTGCTAGCACGTGAAGGGAACTCGCTAGAAGGCTGGCGAGCTGGGCACGTGAAAATAGCTGAGGACGGTGCAGAAAAAGCCAGAGAAAGGGAGGATCAGGGAGGTGGTGGTAGTCGATAAGTGCAGGGAGCAGAAGGGCAACAGACCCGGCGGGCTGGAACGCTGCAGAGAGGCGAGACGAGGTGAGAAGCTACCTTGTAGAAGATCGCTTGGAAAGAAGAGCTACAGCGAATCGAATAGTGGCCGCCTCAGAGGTGGTGAGACTGAGGGCCGGGTGACTGAGGGCCGGCTATGTATGCAGACGTGAGAGAGATGGAAGAGGCGCCGGCTGCTGCTGGGTGTGTATCTGTAGCTCTGCTGGAGAAGTGTTGACCAGCTAAGGCGGCGAGAGGAGGGTCTGTATGCAGGTGAAAAACACAGTCTTGATGAGTGTGTGCCATGGTATGCAGCCAACACAAGGAAGGCAAGAGTCTGTTGTGACCACGGAAGCAAGAGAGGAGAGAAGCCTTTGCGCCAATTGCAGACTATGGTGTGTGCATGAAGCTTGAGTGGGCGCGGTTAGCTTGAGACAGAGGCGGCTGCTGCCAGTCTAAAAGGGGGGGGTTCGTGTGTGAAAAAGGGAGTGCAGCTGCTTTTGGAAAAACTGTTGATCTGGCAAATAAAGCTGCTGATGTGGTTGCTGAAGCTCTGCAAGAACCTCTTGCCTTACAGTCTCTTCAAGTCAATTTGCGGAATGTTCATGTCAAGGCAGAGGAGAATCTCAAGACTTGGTTGGCAAGTTAATCACTAGGAAGAATCGGGCAGTTGCTTATCTTGTAATGTTGGCCGCATTGCCTAAAGCTGAACACCTTCTGGAATCATGAAGTCTGGAGTATCGACCGCGGCAAAGCAAGCAGTTTATATTTGATTGTCGCTATGGTTGGCTGTACATGTGTGTGAAGCTTGGAATCTAACTCTTGGCAAATATTGTTGATGTGACTAAGATCCAAGGGATGCAAAGAGAATGCATAAGCCTTGAAGGCTCAGTATTCTGAATATGATGTGATGGTTCATAAAGTTGAGGTCCTATGTTTATGACATGCTATGATGATGTCAGCTTTGTCTTTGATATGAACTATGGTGCCAATGCTGGCCATGAATCTTGGATGTATATACCTATGAGATGTTTTTCTGGGCTTGATGTGTTGAGTTTTATGAATCAAGCTATGTTAATGCCAGTTTTTGGCTTGGATCATGAGGCTTTCGTTTGCTTTGACTACCCATGTATTGATGAGTCTTAAATTTATGATGGTTCTAGCTTTTGCTGGTGATGCCCCTTGAAGTTCAACCACTTACTCTCACAGCAAGAAGCCTCGCGCTTTCCCAGCGACACCGTCCACGTCACGACAACGCCTTTATAAAGTGTCACACTTCCATACTCAGATACAAACGCACCCAGAACACCAGACCCAAGAGCATAAACAACACTTTATTCCAAGCATGAATTCAAGAACTCAGTTCGAGCTTTGGTTCTTTACACAAAAAACTTCCCAAAAAACACAAGTATAGAGATTCCATAAGCAACTTCAACATCCTCGAACTGAAGACCGTGAATTACCCAAACTCCCTCAAACCTCGCCAGCCTCAGAGAATAGGCAGTGAATATAAACAACTCACCTCTCTCTGCTCACAATCAAACTACACCTCTTAATAACATAGAAAACCCTGTGCTCAAAGATAGCCATATTAACAAGATAAAAGCCTATCTCCTCTCCTTCTTCGTTTTTTGTTGCAGTGGATGCCACCACCTTTACGTGGCTGTTGATGCTCACTTCTTCCTCCTCAGTCGACGCATTGCTTTTTCTCTGATTCTCTACAGTCCTGTCCCGCCTATTACCAAAGGTGGGCCTCTCACACCGAACACCTCCTGGTCGTCACCCACAGTCGAGCTTCTCCTCTCCTTTCCTACTGTTGATGCTCTGTGTTCCTTTTGCATTCTTTTGCTGTAGTCGGCATCACCTTGCTTCTCTCTGTTTCACACCAGTCTCAACGCCTTCTTCTCCTTCACTCTACTCTCTCTCTCTTCGCTACCAACCGTCCCCACCTCTTTTCTCCTCCCCTTCTCTACCTGCAGTTGACTCCAGCCTACTCTTCTACTACCCACGTTGCAGTAAACGGCCCTTGTTCTTCACTATCAATGCTAGCCTCCTCTTGTTACAGTGAATGCCACCACCTAATGACGGCTCTTCCCTCTGCTACGTTGCAGTCAGTGCACCTCTTCTCTCCTCAGCTGTTCTCAACACCCACCTCCTCTTCTGTAGCTCCTCCTGCATACCAGGTGACACCACCACCAGTACTACTGCACCCCCCGGCTCTTTTTCTCGCTGACACCCTCTGTCCCCAATGTCCCCGTCACTGCAGTATGTACACATCATCAGCCTCTATTTTTGTACACACTTATTTAGCAACCCCCTATTTCTACTGAGACATTCATGTCGAGCAGCTGTACAAACAGGGATGTAATATTGAGGTCTTTCTCTATACTCTCCACAACCTCCTGACATGCATCACAAGATCTTCTTCTTTCAAGGTTAACATCAACCAAGCAAAATATTTCTTCAGTCATAAACCATTCACCCTTCTTTTATGCTTCTTTCCATTCAAATCAGTAAGCTGATAGCTTCCATTATCAAATTTTCTCTCAACTTTGTACGGACCTTCCCACTTTGTCTGGAATGCAGTATGAAAAGTACTGTCCAGCTTGCTATTATACCTGAGAACCAGATCACCTTCTTCAATTTCTTTCTGCTTCACCTTCTCATTCTCTTTCTCTTGTCTTTTCAATTGCATAACTGCATAGTGATCAAATGCTAGCTCTCTGTCTAATTGGACTGTTTGCAAGGCCAGCAATCTTTCTCTGTAACAGTTAATAGGTTCATGCCCTTCTTCAACAACCAGAAACTTCAAAGCTGGAATTTCTACATCAATAGGCATGAGTGCTTCTTTCCCATAAACTAAATGAAAGGGTGAGAATTGTGTACCAGATTTTATTGCAACTCTGTATGCCCATAATACATTATTCATCTCTATATCCCAATTCTTGATGTGGCTTTCTGTCATTTTGGTTATCATCAGCTTAAATTCACCATTGAATTTTTCATTCAAGCCATTGCATTGAGGGTGATAAGGAGTAGAATACTAGTGGTTGATGTTCAATCTTCTGCATAAAACACTATATTAGAGAATTTGGGAATCTCCCAATTCTCATTTTTGAATACTAAAAAAGGGGGACATGGATAACATGTTTGTAAGTTTCTCAAAGCCCTATCATGTGACCTATCATTGGAAAGTGCTTGAAAAGTGGGATCTCAAGAGCCATAAACCACTCATTTTGGATTAATGGTGTTCAAGTTATGGAAAATCCAAAGTTTTGACCACATGTCCCAAACTTGTGGGAAATTCCCATATTCCCCAATATGGTGTTATAAGTGGTCAACTACCTCTCCTCAAAATTTAGGACCATTATTTGATAATATCTCTAGAGGAATACCAAATCTGCAGCATATATGTTCATACACAAAATCAGCCACCACCTCCTTACTATCTACTCTCTTCACTACCTTCACTTCTGCCCATTTTGATAGGTAGCCCACCGCAGTAAGCATATAACACTTTCCTCTGGCCGTCCTGGGAAGTGGTCCAACTGCATCCACTTCCCACCTCTCAAAAATGTCATATACCAGCATGATATTTCTCGGCTCCATTTTTAAGATTTTCTTCCCCATTCTCTGGCACTCATGGCAAGACCTGCACTAGTGCTGAATATCCTTCTGGATGGAAGGCCATACATAACCCTCCAGTAATATCTTCTGGATGGAAGGCCATACATAACCCTCCAGTAATATCTTCTGCAAGGTGATCTTAAATGCATAATGACCTCCACAAGCTCCCTCATGATTTGAAAATAAAATATAATAAATTTCTTCCCTCTAGGGAATTCTCCTCAATACCTGATCAGCCCCTTGCATGTATAATTCATCCCCAATCGTGACATAATGCTTACTTTTCCTGATAAAATGATAATTTTGACCTTTTTTGAGCTCTTCAGGCAAACGACCTGAGAGTAAGTAATCCACCACCTTGGACAGGTATTCCCTCCCTCTGTATAATGGCTCTTCAATTTTTGCAATTATTGGATCTTGATCAATTACCTCCTGGGCTAACTCATGTGCAATATGATTTTCTTCCCACTGCACATATTGAATACTCCATGTTGTAAATTGATGTAGCAGCTTCCTAACATCAGCCAGACATCTTTTTAATCTCGGATTCTTTGCTCGCCAGCTACCCAAAACCTGCTTTACTACTAATAGGGAATCTCCCTTTATGATTAACTTTTGAATTTTCTGTTTTAAAGCAGCCTACAGCCCTTGAAACAATGCTGTGTATTCAGCCTCATTGCTACTTTCAACTTCTAGATGTATCCCATTCTTTAGAATCAACCCGCCTTCTGAATCCTGGATTATATAACCCCTGGTGGCCTGATGTATACTCCTCTTATACGAACCATCAAAGAATAAAACATGAGCTCCGGGAATGATAATTTGTTCCTCTTTTTCTATCTTTGAATCCACTTCCTTCACCAGGATCGGGCCATCCTTATATGTTAGAAGATCTGCCAGAGTTGCCTTGCAAGTACCTTCAATCAAAAATGAGAAATCATATTCTTGAAGCTCCACTAACCACCGCATCATACCTTTTGAGAGTGAAGTACCATTCACCAGCTGAGGGAGTAGAGTATAGTTTGTCAAAACCACAAATGGTCTCATCAGGAGATATGACCTGAACTTCCTGCAAAGCATACACCAGACTTGACAAAACCAATTTAGCCTCTGTATATTTCCTCTCTGCTTTCGTCTTCACTCTACTTGCATAATACACAGGTTTCATATATTTGGACTCATCTCCTCTCTGCATTATGATTGCTCCAACCACATCCGGGCCAAAAGAAGGATTCACATAGAAGACCTGAGAGAAATTTGGGGCTTTTACACTGGAAATACCTCCCAACACCTCTTTTACTTTCTCAAACACTTCCTCGCATTCTTCATTCCATTGCAATGGTTCTTTCTTCGTAACCTGCTGAAGAGGGTAAAGCAATTGAGACATTAAAGGAATAAATCTTGCCAGATATTTTACCTTCTGGACAAAAGTCTACAGCCAGCTGCCTGGATGTTGATGGTGCAGATAATAAGATAAGAGCTTTTATCTTCTCTGGATCAGGTTCAATTCCATTTTGAGATATCATATGCCCTAACAACTTCACTTTTGAATATCCTAAATGACACTTCTTTGGATTGAGCTATCCACCTACATCATCCATTTTAGAAAATACTTGCTCCAATTTATTACCATGCTCCTTTTGAGAACTATATACACATATATCATCCAAAAAAGCTCTCACAAAATGATCTGTGTAAGAGGTGCAAGTACTCTATCAGTGTTCCTCTGATACCACGAGGGTGCATTTTTCAAACCAAATGGTACTACTCGATAACAGAAGCAACCCCATGGTGTAATGATAGTGGTTTTAGCCTGGTCCTTCTCAGCAATTGAGATCTGAAAATACCTAGAAAAGCCATCACATACACTATATCTTTCATATCTAGCCACCCTGTCCAAAATATCATCAATGAATGGCAGAGGATAGTGATTGCTTTTTGTTGCAGCATTCAGAGGCTTGTAATCGATACAGACTCTCCACCCACCTATATGCTTTGGAGTAAAGACCACTAGATTTGCCCAATCTGAGTGATCTACTGGATAAATTAACCCTGATTTTAACAACTTACTCAAATCCTCTCTTAACACGGGTAATAGCTCTCTATTTATTCTTCTTAGTTTCTAAAACACTGGCCTCACACCCTCTTTTAATACTATAGGCATTGGTTCACATTTGAATCCTCGGATCTCTTCATATGAAGTAATGAACAGATCTGGGAATTTATGTATTACCTTCATATACTCTTCTTTTTCTACTGGCTCTACAATCTGGGATTCAGCATACCCTGTAACAGCTTCTCTTTCTCTGTACTGGGTGATGGAGGTTGCATCAAACTGTCCATATCTTCAAGTCTGCTCTCTTCTTCCTCCTTCAACTCCTCTTCAGCTTGCATTACATGCTCATTTTCTTCTTTCACTAAAAAATGATACCTGGCTCTCATCATTAGAAGTAGAACTTTCTTCCTCAGTTTCACTATCTGTATACTCATCAGCACTTGTTTCTTTAGGCTCACTCTTCATTTCCTGCTTACTACTCATATTGAACTTCTTGGCTCTTCCTCTCTTATTATGTACAGTTATAGTCCCTCTTCTCCAATTTCGGATGGCACCCACCTGTCTCAGCCAAGGTCTACCCAAAATTAGTGGATAAGCTCCCAAACGAACCGGCATAATATGACAATTTATGCTGCAAAAACCACACCAAAAGCAGCTCACTGGCACTTCTGTACATATACCCAGACACTTCACTTTTGCATAATTGGCCAAACGGAGTCTAAAATCTGAACTAGCATTCAACTTTAACCCCAATCTCTCCATATAGGACTGAGTCATTACACTGATTTGTGCACCGCCATCTACATATGCTTCTCCAACACTCACACTTCCACACCAAACATCAACCGATGGACAAATATGAGGAAGGTCTTCCACACAGACATCAGCTCCATTTCACCTTGTGTGGGCTCCTGCTCATTTGTTTTCCTTGGATTTGCCAACCTCTTCCACTCTCTCTTGAGCTTCGGACACAATCCAAGCAATTGGGCGAAAGTTATATTGGCTGCCCTTCCCTTTAAATCTCCCATCAATGTATATTCCTCCTGACCTTGACCGCGATATGCAAATCTGAAGTTTTATAATGTCTTCTTGGCGTCCTTTTCTTCTTCTCTGGTTGAGAGCTTATGTCAAACTGGACATGTTTTCCTTTCTTAGAAGACGGTTCAGCTTCCGCCATTGTACTTCTTATCCTCTTGGCCACAGGCATGATCTCTGGAATGGTCTCCACTCCTATCAAGTTGAGAGCCGGTCCCTTCCCTTTGTCTTCCCATTTAACTCCACTGGTAGAGGGCTGATTTGGATCTTTTACTTCAACACTGTGATCTCCTAATCTATCATTAGTTCTTTGCATCACGGGATACATTCCACCACCTACTCTGGGTGGTTTATCACATTGAGGATTGATATGTCCCCGCTCCCCAGAGTTCCAGCATTGGACATTGCTTAAATAATAGCCCCGTCCTCTCCCTGATCCTCCCATATTTCCTTCACCTGTTGACATATTATCTCTTCTATTATTTGGTGCACCTCGGCTTCTTCCCTTTCCACCTACTTCCATCCAATTCAAACTTAGAGACTTCATGAGTTCTACTGCATCATGAATGTCTCTCTTCAAAGTGTCCTCCTATTCAGGAACAACAGCAGCTTCTCTTTCACGATGCATACTCTCAATCTTTGGCATCTTCACAAACTTCTTCAGCTCTTCCTGTATTCCCATCTACCTCAGACGCTTCACCTTCCACTCCTTCTCTCGAGCAACTCTGACAGCCTCCTCAAAGCTTCAGCTCCACCTTCAGATGGAGGGTTGGCTCCAGACCTCCAGACCAGCCACAAACGGGTCTCTCTTTATCATCTGCGGGGGTACTTCAGGAATCAAAGCCTCACACCATAGACTCCACAGTCTACCAGACTCTATCAGCAGATACTGATCCACATCCTGACCATCCTTCTGCTGAATTTTTCACAACTCCTTCCACACATCATTCGGACTCCTTACACGGGAAAACTGTGCCAAAAATGCAGCTCTGGCTACACGGTACTCAGGATCCTGTTGATGAGCATTCCTGTGTGTAGTCACAAACATTTGTAGCCATGCTTTTGCATCACCCTGTAAGCAATAGGTCAAAATCTGAGAAAGGATCTCTCGGGTTGCCCTGTCTTTCATCAAGGCTGTAAACTCCATCTTCTCCAGAAACCTGATTGCACTTTCCTATGGCAATCCCCAATACTCTGGAAAATCTTGAGCCATCTCCCCAATCTTTCTTCACATAAACCCCTGTTCTCTTTCACAAACCGAAAGAAATTTCTTCCTCTGTGGAGGCACCAAAAAGTGATGACACGGAAGCGGTAAAGCTGTTTACACCTTTATAGAGTGTCACACTTCCATCCTCAGATACAAACACACCCAGAACACCACACCCAAGAGCATAAACAACACTTTATTCCAAGCATGAATTCGATGATTAATGGGGCCGGCGGGGGGTTGGCAACTTCTCACTTATAATGTCATTCTGCTTTTTTTAGCAGTCCGTTGCCATGTGTCCTAGCTTGCCATAGTAATAGCACTCTATGCTATTAAGTCAATATTACGTAATTTGGAAAAAATCTCACATTTTGGGAATCAATTACTCCATATAGTTTTGGACATATCTTAAACATACTAACTCCAAATTTGTCGGAGATCATAGATTTAGATTCTACTCTTCAAGATCTTTCCAATGATATGTCACATGAGGGGGTTTTGACAAACTTTTGGACAAGTTCACCATGCTCCCATTTTTCAAATGGGAATGGGATTTTTCCCAAATTATCTAATATGGTGTTTATTTGCATTTTGATTTCTTTGCCAACCACCTTGGCCTCTTTGGCTCCCCCTGCCTCTTGATTGGCTGCTTCCACCTGTGTATGATTGTTGATGTGAATCATTCGACTATTGTTGTCCACAATTCTGATTTCCTTGTCGGCCACCACCTTGTCCTCGACCATAGCCTCTACCTCCTGACTCTACCTGAATTAGAGTAGAAGGCTTAATTGGATGTGTTCTTGCTTTATGAAGAAGAATTCTTCATTTCTTGTTTATTCTATTTTTCATTCATGGCTTGCACAACGCAAACCCTACTTAGGGTGTGGCCGCTAAAGAGAGAAGGCCTATGCCGTCACCCATAAGACTACGAGACACAGAAGCCAGAACCTCCTCTCACCAAGCCCAGACTCATCCTTTATACCTGACCCAAGCCCCACACCAGCCCGAGGATGAGCCCCAATGCCATCCCCAGTCCCAGCCTCAACCATAGTCCCACTCACACCCACATGCGTAGCCTCAACCTCAACCCCACCCCCCAGTCCTAGCCCCAGCCCCAGCCCCAGCCCCAGCCCCAGCCTCAACGTCAACCCCACCCATAATCCCAGTCTTAGCCTCAGCCCCACCCACATCAGCAACCTCAACCTTAACCTCAGCCCAAGCGCGGACCACAGCCACGACACCACAAACGGAGATGGAGGCCCAACTACTATGGCCTTGTGAGAAATAAGGCACTATATCAAAAGAGAGTGCACAACTTAATTCATAAGGCAACCTGCATTAGACTATTACAAGAAATTCATGAGATGACTTAAGGTTGAGGGGAAACCATAGATTTTGGACTCCACAAACACATTGCAACCAACTGCCATATACATGGAAACCACAAGAAATGGATGCTTTGCAGGTAGCTGTGTGGAGGCTTACCTAGTTGATTTGTTCAGTGATACTTTAGTAGCAGCTATACATAGAAATAGGCTCACCATCACCAAAAAGGACATGTGACTAGTTCATCGGTCTCAGAGATGGAGGGATACTTCTCGAGATGATGCTGTCTGCTGTAAATATACTAGTCTTTTGTAATCGTATAACTATGTAACCATCAATATATAATTAGATGACTTTGACGAATACCAAGACCTTCTCTCTGCAAATGAGAAAACAATGCAAAGATAAAAAAAGAAACCCGATTTGTATTACTAGAAAGAGTACAAGAAATCCATGATTGTATCACAAAATAGAGACTATGTTGTTTGCCTCTTGCTACTTGGCTCACCAGAAGATGAAGAAGGGGCTTTGATAGTTGGGAGCAAAAGTGCCTCCCTAACAAGCTCCCTTCGGATTGTTAAGGGATCATGTATGCCTGCAATGTGGCTAACTACCACAAGGGCTTGTAGTGCACCCCCCTACTCAACTACTTGGAGTGTCACAAGAGCACGACTTTCTCCAAGCTAGACGTTGTAGGGATAGTTTTGAAAGCAACAAATTTAGTTAATGATTTCATCTTCAAAAAATTGTTTGAGTCAATCGGGGAGCATGTCTTGTGGAAGATGATGGTGTCCTCCACCATTCGGTAAATATATTCTTTCAAAGCTGAGTCTTGGACTCTTCCTTGCCTTCTGGATCTGTCGTTCTACCTCGATGAGAACTCATAAATCTATAAGACATATTGTAAACCAAAAGTGAAAAATTATATCAGTACAAGTGCATGCATATGCCATAATAATTTTTGCACTGCCAAACACCAAGTCCCAAAAAAATCGTATTCCACTCCAAAATTCACCTACATGCTCCATGGGCTCTGTAGAGGCCCCATATGAAATCTTGGGCTGACTAGAGCCCTGTAAGTGCCCCAGCCAAAGGGTGGCGTGTGGGGCCTTGAATTTGTACCAAATGCCTTGAATTTGTACCAAATGTCTTGAATCTACATATTCAAGGCCTCTGACACACAACCCTTTGGTTGGAGCACTTGCAGGGCTCTAGTCAGGGCTCTAGTCAGCCAAGGATTTCATCTGCGGCCTCTACAAGTCCCAGGGAGCATGCAGGTGAAGTTTGGAGTGAAACAGGAAAAAAATAAATTCTTAGATTTTTTCGAGAATTTACCTGCTCATCTTCATCTTGCTCCTTCTCCATTAGTGCCTTGAGGTTATTGCCTTGAATATGCCTCCCTTCTTCACTTCCCACCGTAGGTATCTCGTGCTATTGTCGATGCCCGAACATCTCCACTTGCAGCCTTTCAAAATCTACATTTGAAATATCATATTTGGGAGCAGCTACTTCAATTGATTCTTGGACTTGGATGATGGTTGATACATCATCCAAGTTGTTACCATCATAGCGACGGACTTCATTCACAAACAAGTGGAGCATCCTGTATGTTCAAGTCAATGAAGTTGTCTCCGACATCTAGAACAAGTGTACAATACAACTCATCTTCCCTCTCATGTCTAGGAGCTCCAAGAAGACATCATGCATTAGCACTTACTCATCACCCTTTATGATGATGGGTGTCAGGGATTCAAGTGGTGGGACTTTAAATTCTGTATGTTCAGGATCTTAGATGCCTATGTGTCATATTTCTAGACATCTGTCAGCCTCTTGAGAATCAAAAGCCATCTCTACTGGCTCTTTATCAAGGAATGTCAACCATGGGAGGTCAACCATAGGGTCAACATCTTCAGGCTTCGCCTCAGGCGTCGCTTGAATATATGTTGATAGAATGTAGATTATAAGAGCAATATCATGTTCAATCAGATTGACATATATTCAGGCGAAGCCTGAAGATGTTGACCCTACGGTTGACCTCCCATGTTTGACATTCCCGTTCAATCTGATTGAACAGGAATGTCAACATATATTCAGGTGAAGCCTGAAGATGTTGACCCTATGGTTGACCTTGCATGGTTGACATTCCTGTTCAATCTGATTGAACAGGAATGTGAACATATATTCAGGCGAAGCCTGAAGATGTTGACCCTATGGTTGACCTCCCATGTTGACATTCCTATTCAATCTGAGTGGAATATATTTCTCTTCGAAGGAGGTAGGAACAGAGGTTGTGAGGAGGTCTGGAGAGACATGGGATAAGGCTCTCTTGATTGTGAGGAGGTAGGAACAGAGGTTGTGAGGAGGTATATTTCTCTTCGAAGGAGGTAGGAACAGAGGTTGTGAGGAGGTCTGAAGAGACATGGGATAAGGCTCTCTTGATTACTTTCTTGTGGCTATCTCCGCTGGTCATGGAGAAGAGGAATTCCATAGGGTTCCACTTAGAAATAGAGTTAGAAATGGAGAAAGTTGTTAGGTTCTAGGCTAGACAACAAGCTCTGAAGCTCTAGGTTCTTACAAAATCTACCATAAATTGAGTTTGCAAGGTGAGCGTAGCAAGTGTGACTAATCCATTCATCAAAGGCTACTCGAGGAACAACCATGATGATATCAAAATATGAAAGAAAATGTGAGAAATCATACAAGAGGAAGGTTAGAGAGTGAAAGCAAGTGAAGGTATAATGAAAGAAATGAACTTACTTATACTTATACTCATTTATATTCATATTAAAAACTTACATGAATAGTTAGATTTATTATTAAACTTACATTCATACTAATACCTATCTACAAAGTACTTTACATAAACTGTAGATTTTCTTTTTACGTTGGTAAATTATCACTGAGTCCCATTGTTGGTCTTGGGTGTGCTACCCTCGGATCAATGCCTTGGAGGGCTTCAATAATGGTTCCAGCTGGCTAGACATTGTTTGTTTTACTTTTCGAGACAAAATTGTATTTGCACAGTTCGTCACAGTTATTCCGTTTTCTAATGTCGCCAAAGAGAGGACGGTATAAGATGATCGTCGCAGTCTTCAACGTCAAACCTGTAGAGGGAGGTGAACGGGGTGGACGTGGCCACAAGCCCGTGTTGTTGAAGGTCCTCGTCCGCCCAGCAAAGGTCTGGCAAGTCGTGGAACCGCGGCAGCATCTCTTGTTGAACGTCCGATGGAAATATCATTGGGTGTGAGCAGGAGCTAAGTACTGTAGAACGAGCTTGGGCCTAAAGCTCATCAGCAGAACTGGTGTTCATATTGTCATTAGTTGTGTCACTCAATAAATGGGGGCTTGCAGGACATTTGCATCGGGTGTGCATTGGCAATATTGTTGCTGCGTATGGTCTCTTGTTGGTGAAGTATTAATGGGGGGCTCTATATTTGTGTCGTTGCAGGCGGCGGTGGCGAAAGAGGCTGCAAATGCAGCTGTGGCTTGCAAGCATCGAGCGGTGAGGCAACGGGAGGCGATGGGAGGGGGCTGTTGGGGGAAGTTGAGAGAAGAGGAGGGCTGACAAGGGCTGCATCGTAAGCTCTAGCGGCTTCTTCTGCAGTGGAGTAGGGGCCCAGCCACACCTTCTCTCTGCTATTGGAGAGGCGTATCTCGCAAACCCACTTTTCCCATCCTCACGCTTCTGTACTTCCTCACATTCTTAAACTGATGATGAGAATGCGCATTATGATCGCAAGAAGGCAAGTTCTCGGCGGGCACTATCCCCGCAGTATATTAGTTGGGCTCCTGTTGGAATCCGCCTGCATCAAGCTTATTAATTAGCAGGCGGGGATGGGGGCCGGGAGGCTTAGGATTGGTTTTATCTTGCGTCTGAGACGCACCCTCCTGCCCATTAGGATTGGTTTTATGTAAACAGAAGAATACGCGTTAAACCTAGGAACACGCGAGGCTGCGCGCATGACATTGTATTCTCCCCCCCCCCCCCCGCCCCTCTCTCTCTCTCTCTCTCTCTCATGACATTGTATTCACACGAAGCCTGCACGCATGACAGTGTAATTGCCCTTGGGATGACATGTACCCACCTGGGTTCAAGTCTCTCCGTCGATTGGTCTCTTTAGATCAATACGTTAAGCAGCTCTCGTCTCGTCTCTCTCTCAAAATTTGGGTAGGGTGTTTCTGTTGGCACTGGGATCTTCTTTCTCTCTCTCTCGCTAGCTCTACTTTCATCACGTGGCAACTCTGCATTCCGTTGATGACACAAGCCCTTGCACTACCCACAAAATATGTGGAAATTAAAATCTCAGCCCTGCTGACACATGGAAAGCCAATCATTTACTTCTTAAGAAATTTGACCAAAAATTTCCAAAGTTGCAATTACTATAAAAACATGGCATTAGCAGTTCTACATTTCCTACATTTTGCCCTCATGCTTGGCGCACGAACATGGCATTAGCAGTTCACACATGTTTTTCATTTTTTGAATCTTATTTCGAGGTCTCAAGATCTAAGTATCACCAATGACCATTATGTGAGTGAACTGCTTGGCAATAAGACTATCTTCTAGAATGTACCGAAATTTGAAGCCTTCATATGATTGACGTGCCAAAAAATGAAATTCTTTTACCTTAAAAAACCTTTACCCTAGAAATTCAAAAAGGTTTTTTTCAAATTTTGGGCTTAACTTTTTTCTTAGTTTAATGAAATTGGAAAAGTTTTTTAAGAGAAAACTTAAATTGAACCCTTAAAAAACCTATTTTACAAATTTCTTTAGAAGCTCCACATATGTTAATTAAACGAGTGTAAGAGCCTCTAAGACTTGTGACGGAAAGGCCTAGAAGCATTTGTAAATTGCAAGGAGATAAAACATCTAAAGTTGCAAAAGGTCTCTCTATATTGTATACTAGGCTTGTAACGTACTCATATGTACGTATTTTTGGATCCATTTGACTCGACAATTTTTAGCATATAAATTTAATGTTGAAAAGTGAGAAATACTAAGAGGACATAAAATATTAAGTTTGGTCACAAATTTAGTAATTTTAGAGATGTTGATTTTTTTTGTCAATTTTGGGACTTTTTATGCATGTTTTGTGGTATCATTAGTAAGCGATTTATATTATGTACTTAACCATGTCAGATAATGTATAAGAGGGTCATAGTGAGTATTTTAGCCTAAATTGATAAGCATGTATATGAGAGAATCTAAGTTGTGGTATGGAATGCTTAATGGTTGAATTTATTAATTATAAATGATTGCCTCAGTCTAAAGACTCACAGAATAAACACTTTTGGAGGTAAAGAATTAGAAGATGGAATATTTGACTAGTTTATGACTAGATTCTAGGTAAAATCTTCATTAGCGGCTATTTTGATAAGAGTTTATGACTAGATTCTAGGTAAAATCTTCATTAGCGGCTATTTTGATAAGAGTTTATCTTTTCATTTGTTTAGAATCAGATATTGATGTAAACACAAAAGTTTTAAATGACAAGAAACTCTACAAGAGTGTATGAGACTCTAGAAAGCCAAATCCATTTTATGATGAGAAAGAAAATTTTATGTAGAATAGGAGAATGATGACTGCCGAGAAGAAGAATGGTAATCAATCTTTCCCATATTTGTCTTCAAAGATGGTAGAAAAGGCGCGGCATGAAGCATTATGTTTTCATTGTTTACAAAAGGATCGTAGAACTTATTATGAACGCAAAAACAAACAAGCATCACTTGAGGGAAGAGATCAGAAAACAAGGCAAAATGTGCAAGAGAATATACATGGATTTTCAAGTAATGAGAATGCTCGTGGAGCCAGACGAAACATTGTTTCAACTGTGGTGGCTGAGAAGATTGCAGAATATGCACATGTCAATGCTACTATTCATGCAGGTAAGGCCGAAAAACTCAATTTTAAAAATTCCTATCAAGATTGCGAATAATGTTTTTGAAGTGTTGATTGACTCGGGAAGCATCCATAGTTTTCTGTCACCTCACGTGGTGACAAAACAGTTAGGAATAATTGAATTTTATCAAAAGAATCTTATGGGAGAGCTAAAGAAATAGACATGTAAGGATTATGTCAAAAATATGCCTAGGTGACCTGAAATCAAAAGTAGGTTTCCATGTGTTTCCTTTAGGGAGGTATGATGCTATTCTAGGGATGTATTGGTTAGTGCCGAGAAAGGCTAGAATATTGTGTGAGGAGAAGCGAGTTTGCATGATTAGAGATGATGGTAAAGATTATTGATTATAGGATTAAAGATGTGATCTAGAATTTAGAATCATATCTGCTATACAGTTTTTAAATCAGCAAGAAAAGGTTGTCATGGAATTGCTGACATAAAGTCTTAAGGAACAAAAAAATGGCGATGATCATCCTATGCTTCAAGAGTTTCAGAATTTTTTTCCTAATGACGACTGAATTACCTCCGCATAGATTTGCAGATCACAAAATAGAGCTCATACTTGATGCAAAACCTATATGTAGCGCTCCTTATCATTTATTTGTGGAGGAAAGTGCAGAGCTAAAAATGCAATTGCAGAATTTGCTTGAGCAGGGATTTATTAGGCCTAGTGTGTCACCATGGGGTGCTCTTGTTCTCTTTGTAAAGAAGGAGGATGGGACTATGTGGTTGTGTGTTGATTACAGAGAGCTCAATCAGTTAAAGATCAAGAATAAGTACCCACTGCATGATGGTGGAGCTTCTTGATCGGCTTCTTGCAGTGCAGGGAGTTGTAAATTTTCTAACATTGACCTTCGATCTGGTTATCATCAAATTCGCATCATAGACAATGATATAGGAAAGGCATAGTACATAAAATATTAAGTTTGGTCACAAATTTAGTAATTTTAGAGATGTCAATTTTTGGGACTTCTTATGCATGTTTTGTGGTGTTGTTTGTAAGCGATTTCTATTCTATACTTAACCATGTTAGATAATGTATAAGAGGGTCATAATGAGTATTTTAGCCTAAAGAAAACTCATATGGGGATTTACATAGTAGATATAATCGCAGAGCAGGCACTTGAAATAGGGCCCGGACACTAAGTTGACCCTTAATTTTCAGTTAACGGCCTCGCATGAGGGGGTAGATAACTTTATTTGTCAGAGAGACATATTAAAGAAAGCTACTTCATCACTCACAAGAAGAACAAAGTTCGTGTTTGGATAATTGGAAGATTCCACATGGGAAACGAATCCGACACCACTTTCTAATGATAATGTATCATCTCTAATTTGGTTCAAGGTCATGTTTTTAGAAGGGATTTATATCTTTAACTTCTCGTGCATGATAATCTACTAATTCTCATGGGTTGCTGTTTTTAGCTTCTTCCAGAGCCTTGAGGTGATTTTTGTGCCGAAACCCTTAGTGGTTTTTCGCTTATGCATACCCTATGCATAAGCACTATGCATAACATATGCATAATTACTATGCAAAAACACAAAGAGAATAAGCATAAACAAAAAATGGAAAAAGAGGTCTTACCTCTTGTAGCCAAATTCATATGAGCTGCTACCCGTGGCCTAAACCCTTGGTGGTTTTTTGCTTAAATAGACCTATAAAATATTATCATAAAAAATTATAAAATTAGTTCATTTTAACATATTATGTGATAGGCCTTATGCATAAGACCTATTGCATAGCCTATGCATAAGGCTTATGCAATAGGCCGCCCTATTGCGTAAGGCTTATGTTGTATAGGGCTTATGCAATAGGCCGCCCTATTGCGTAAGGCTTATGCAATAGGCCGCCCTATTGCGTAAGGCTTATGTTGTATAGGGCTTATGCAATAGGCTATGCATAGGGCTTACGCATAAGGCTATTCCATAAGCCTTATGCATATAGGGCTTATATGCATAAGCCCTATACATAAGGCTATGCATAAACCTATTGCATATGGCTTATGCATAAGCCCTATGCATAAGGATATGCATAAGCCTATTGAATATAGGACTTATGCATAAGCCCTATTGCATAAGCCTTATGCATAAGGCTATGCATAAACCTATGGCATAGGACTTATGCATAAGCCCTATTGCATAAGGGCTATGCATATTCCTATTGCAAGAGGCCATTGACCTAACCCTAATCATCAGCACCCAAGGGTGTAAAATGCAAAGACAAGAAGCATAAGCCAAAATGAAGAAAGAGGGTTTATGAGAGACTATGCCCAAACCCTTGTTCACTTGAATAAAACTATAAATAAAAAACATAATAAATAAAAAAGTTAGTCCTATTAACACATTAGCAAGAAGAACAAGAGCAAAAAGAGGTGAGTACCCTAAATCCTACTCTTAATGCATAAGTGAATGAAAGAATTAGTTTATATTAATCCTAAACCCTAGGTCTATGCATAGAATGCTTAATAGAAAGCTTTGATGGAGAGCTCTCCATCAAAGCTCTCTATTAGAGCTCTATGCATTAGTCTAGGGTTAGGGCAAGGAAGAGGAAAGAGAGGCGAAGGGAGAAAGGGGAAGGAAGGGGAAGAAAAGCTCACATTAAGCTATGAACAAGCTTTCCATGAAAGCTTGGAATAGGGCAAAGATTGAAGCTTTCCATTATTAAAGCTTGAAGAAAGCAAGAAAGAGGGCTTACCTTGGAGAGGGAGAGTTGATTGATTCAAAATCCTTGAGAGAAGAGGTGTGCTGGGAGAAAAAGTTAGGTTGCAGGTGTAGCCTATGCATGTGCAAGATAGGGGAAGTAGGTAGGTATTGACACCCGTCGGTGGCAATTTAGGCTGGAGTCACAGTTTGAAGGTCGCTACTCAACAGCAGAATTTCACTACTAGTTTTTCTACTGGGCAGTAGATTTTCACTACTGGGTATAGCACATTTTTGTTGTTGTATTTGCTGTGCAGCAAAGAAACCCTCGGTAATTTTATGTTTATAGTTTTGGATGTAGTGGTGTGTTTTTTATGAACCCTAAATCAATTTTGTCCAGGTTAAAGATGTCTGACAGTGATCATAAATGACCAAAAGTTGGTTCCAAGGCATGGTTGAGAGAAAAAATTTGTTGTGTGTGTGATCAGTCTCAAGGGCCAATATATATGACAACGACGTATAACAATTGAGCATGTCCAGATATATGGTCTTCATGAGATAGTGGCATGACCAAGTACGGATGATGACATGGAGGAGAACCATAGGAGAGTGCTAGATAACATGCCACACCATTCCGTGACATCGGGTAGAGTGTCGAACGTGGCAAGGCTTCATATGGAAAGCATGGTTGAGACTCATCTTCCCTAAGGAATGAATGAGGTGCGTCCACCATTGCCACATGAGAAGAAAGATAATCTCATCATGGACGACATGGTGAATGACTTCTTTGGATGAGAGGTCATAGATGATAGTGAGCAAGCTCCTATGTCACAAGTGGAGGAAACCTTGCATAGAGAGGCAAGCACCCCTTTGTATGAGGGATGTTCATAGTCCACACTGGAAGCAAACTTAGAGCTATTGAACTTGCAAACAACTTATGGATGGAGTGATGCAAGTGTCTTAAGTCTTCTTCCATAAGACTGCCTCATTATATTCTCTCAAATAGAAAATGTTTCATACTAATATTTTAACATATGATTTCTTATGTTTTGTTGCAGGCTTCTCAAGAAGATTCTTCCCCCTAGAAATCGATTACCGAACTCACAAGATGGGTGTCATAAAATTCTCTCTATGCTAGGTATGGATTACACAAAAATACATGTATATCCCAATCATTGCATGCTATTTAGAGGGGTTAATAAAGATGCAACACAATGTCTACAATGTGGGGAGAGCCACTATATAGGGATGATTTACAAAGAGATAAAGTTTCCCTAAAGGTTTTGAGACACTTTCGACCTATCATTCCTCGCATCCAACACATGTTTAAATGTAAGGGGATTGCAGAACTCATGACATGGCACGCTAGTCATCGTTGTACCGATGCCATCATGAGGATCGTAGCTGATTCATCGGCATGGCGGCCATGTGGAGCATCTAAGAGGCTCTATTGCAAGGTTTTGAGGCCAGTACATTGGAAGATATTTTTGGGAGCCTGGTGAATAGATTTCTGTTGGAAACATGTAGAGGACTTTGAAAAAAGTTTCTAGATTTTTTTGTGGTGGTAGCTGTTGGAAATAAACGAACATAAAGATATAGGGACATAGTGACTTAGAGAGAGAGAGAGAGAGAGAGAGAGAGAGAGAGAGAGAGAGAGAGAGAAGGAGGAAGAGAGTTACACCATATATGCTCCCAAAAAGACTAGTTCATATTGATTATGAGTTTGTACATATAGGTGAGATCTAGGTCAAGTTAGGGTGTGATATATATAGCTCCAACACTCCCACTCAAACAAAGGTCTCTAGCTGCGGCGAGTGAAAAAAACCTTGGGGAGTACAAGGGAAAAACCCGAGCCCGTACATACACATCATATACAAATGATCAATGTGTGTAATGTGAAAGAGTATCTACAATGACAAAAAAATACATTTTGTACAAGTTTAATTATTCAGGGTGTGAGTGTGAAAAGTATTAATCTCCAAAGCATGAAGCTACAAAAACTCCAAGTTCTCCATGTAATGATGTGAATCGAGGTTCACTCGGTCCTTTGGTGAATATATCTGCAATCATCTGATCTGTGGGGTAATGCTCAATCATTATTGATCCTTTCTTTCACTTCATGTCAAACATAATGATATTAAATAACAATATACTTGGATTGGCTATGTAGAACATAATCCTTAGAAAGACTAATGGCACTTTGATTGTCACATCTAAGTGGAGTACTTGATGATAATGGATGTCCAAGATTAGTAAGAAATTGACACGGCCATACCAATTCACGAGTGCTAAAGATGTAGCTACATACTCAGATTTGGTTGTAGAGAAGACTGCAACACAACCTTGTTTCTTGCTAGTCCAAGAAATTAAGCAACCATTAACAAAGAAACAATTTCCACTTGTAGATCACATAGACAAGTGAGAACTTACCCATTCAACATGTGAATAACCAACACAACGTTGTTTCTTGCTAGTCCAAAAAATTAAGCAACCATTAACAAAGAAACAATTTCCACTTGTAGATCACATAGACGAGTGAGAACTACCCATCCAGCATCTGAATAACCAAGAAGACATAAAGAATTTGAGGGAGAGGATTATTACCGACGAATATAGATGAGTCCAAAGTCTTTAGTGCCTTTCAAATATTTAAGAACATGTTTGGCTGTAGTCCACCAATGCCCAATAGAGGATTATTAACGACGGAGCCACAAAGAGAATATCTAGTTTGGTATTTAAGCCAACAGATTATAAACAGCCAATACCATTAGCATAAGGTTGATGTGGGGATAATGCTTCATCATGGGTCATAGCTGTATACTTGGTGGAGCTTAAAAGACATGGAGTATTTGTAAAATGAGCATTGACCAGACCAAACTTTTCAATAATATAGTCAATGAATTTTGATTGATGAGGAAATAAGATACCTTTCCAGCAATAGCATTGAACTTGAATACCAAGACAAAAGTGAATCTCACCAAGATCCATCATCTCAAAAGCCGATGATAAAATCTTCTTTATGAGTTTCATAAATTCAAGATTATTGGAAACAAGTATGGTATCATCGACGTATAGAACAAGAATAACAAATAGAATACCTTCGTGATTGACATATATATTAGGATCAGAGAAACAAGAGATAAACCCTTTCGATGTGAGAAAGAGATCAATTTTGATATACCAAGAACATGATGCCTGCTTTAAACCATAAAGAGCCCGATGAAGATGACACACAATATGTTTCTTGCTAGGAATTTAAATTCCATGTGGTTGTTCCTATAAATCTCTTCTTTGCGATCACCATTAAGAAAGCAGTTTTCACATCCATCTGATGAATCTCCAAATAAAAATGAGTAGCAAACACCAAAAGGACACATATGCTAGTCATGCGAACAACAGGGAAAAATATATTATGATAATTAACACTTGCAACTTGTGAGTATCCTTTTGCAACCAAACAAGCTTTAAACTTATCAAAAGATCCAATGATTATCAAACAAAAAAGGAAAAGAAGTGATTATGGATTGTGTATCATCAAAATCCTTACTAGACCATGTACCTCCCTTCAAACGTTCATCGAATATAGTAGCACAATTGATGATGACTTTCTAAGAAGTAGGATCATAAAATTTGTATCCTTTAAAATTATCAGAATATCCAATAAATATAACTTTCAAACTAGGAGGATCCAACTTTTGTCGCGTTTCCTTTGTCATGTGAATATAAGAGATGCATCTAAAGGTGCAAAAATGTGATACAAAAGGAGTTTTCCTTGTCCAAATCGTAATGGGAATCTTACCAGCAAGTGCAGTTGTGGGAAGATGATTTTGAATAAAGACTGCTATATGAACTGCTTCAACCCAAAAGCTCCTGGATAATCTAGAATGAATAAGCACTTTAAGATCCATACCTCTAATGAGATCACGACAATGAATATTAAGAAGCTTTTCAAAATTCAAATGGGCAAATCGTTGATGCCATAACTTGCAATCAATATCTTCTGGAGTAGTAACAACATTTGTAACACCATCATTCAAAGAGAGCTCAAACATATTACCACGTCGAGGAGCTACTGCGATAGTATGCCCATCCTTCTTAATTTGACACTTTGTATGATCACAAACAACAAAAAGACCAAGATCAACAAGCCGGGCACAACAGAAAGAATATTCCTTTGAAGATTTGGAACATGCAAAACTCCTTGCAATATTCTGGTAGAGGAAAGGGTTCCAAGAAATAGATCACCAACACCCATGACTTGACAAGTAGTGTCATCCAGCCCAATTAGAGACTACACAAAACAAGATTGAAAAACATTACTATACCTGTTCATGCCATCTAGAGGAAGAATATTTGTAGACTCCCAAATACGCTTCTAATCTTTTGCACGAAGTGTTTGTGGAGGAATGTTACTCTTACTAGCAACATATTTAGGATGATCTGAGGGGAGAAATTGATGATGATTATCGAATATGGTCTTACACAAACCGTCAACATACTCATGTACTAACGAAGGGCCACAAACAGGACATGCATGTTTACCCGATGTTTTCAAACCTGTTAAAATATAAATAAAAGTTAGAATAATAAAGTAAATATTTATAATTAATATAGCCAATAGTATTAGAGTAGGGAGGTAATTAGAATTCTTACCAGAACAATTGCTGTATCCTGGAAAGTCATGCATTGTCCACATCAACACTGCTTTTAAGTCGAAATTGTCCACCACCACAACACCTCTCCATAGTTCCTCCAACTCATCAATCAACGGTTCGAGATAAACATCCATATGCTTGACTTTATGTTTCCCTAGAATTAGAAGGGATAACATAAGATGTCCCTTCTCTTGATCGCCATTGATGGTGGAAGGTTGTAATTCACCAACACAACTGGCCACACGCTGTATGCGGTGCTTTTGAAACTAAATGGATTCACTCCATCTATACCTAGGCCAAGTCTCAAGTTTCTGGGCTCTGTTTTAAAGCTGGGCCACTCAGCTTCAATATGCTTCCAAGCAGGAGTGCCTGCGAGAATTCTCCACATGCCATCATCCGATCGATGTGAGGAATGCCATGACATGAGCTCTGCTATGGATTTGCACTTGAACATGTGTTTGATGCGAGGAATTATAGGAAAGTGTCGCAAGACTTTACGAGGTACATCAAAACTCTTCACATCTATTCTATACCTTGCTTCACCACCACAAGTGGGACAATGTCGAGCCTCCTTATGCGTCCCACGAAAGAGAATGCAATCATTGACGCATGCATGTATGCGATCATAATCCAATCCTCCAAGAGATGTCACATAGCGCCTCGCTATGTCTCTTGAGGTGGGTAGTCTATTTCCCTTTGGAAGCATGTTTGATAATAGCCTGCATCCAATATCATCAATTAGTCCTAAATCCTAAACCTTAAACCACTAATTCAAATTTGCAAGTTAGAATGCTTACTTCAATAATGCGTCAAGACTTGCATTGCTCCATCCATAAACTGTTTGTATATTGAGTAGTTCAAGTGAAGCACGTAAAATAGAGAATGTGCACCCTTCAAAAACCGGTGTCGATGAAGCCTTGTAAAGATGCTCTTGTTCCATATCATCGTCGTCCATACCTTTGGGATCATCCTTAAAAAGATTTTGCACCATATCATCAAACACTTCCTCTTCCACAACTTCGTGGGGTGTAGGGCTATTGTCATCCCTTTCCCACTCATCTCTCATAATAGATCCTGAAGCTCCAGCATCATCTCGTCGACGCTTTGCGTGCTCTCGCCGCGCGTAGGGCACGCTTTGCGTGCTCTTGCCGCGCGTAGGGCACCATGTTAGGGTGTGGTACTGCATCCTGCTTCAATTAGAGTTTATATATTACAACTCCATTAATTTAATTTGGATACCATGAGTCATTTGAATACCATCAATTTACATGTACTCACCTCTAAACCCGTTTGATTCCATTCTCCATACATGGAGATGTGATTCAAGGTAATTCGACGTGCTCGTACAATGCATCCTTGACATTGATTACACATACATTTGATCCGTTGTCCCAACCACACATCGTGATTACGATGACGCATTGTCTTATCTTCCCCAAAACTGCTTGAGGAGGTTGGTGACATCCTATGTACAAAGCAGAAAACACAAAATCATAATATGTTTTTAATGAAAGTATAAAAATCGCGTGTATTAACGCGGTTATTTCCTGAAAATTGTGTGTATTAACGCGGCTATTTCTTAAATATTGCGTGTATTAACGCGGGTACTTCCTGAAAATTGCGTGTATAAATGCGGCTAGATCCTTAAAATCACGTGTATAAATGCGGCTAGATCCTTAAAATCACGTGTATAAATGTGGCTAATTTATCATACACGTAAAAATACATGCGTTTCTACACGCGAGGACATGTTTAAACTAAAAAAACCCGCCTTCCCCAAATAAACATTTTGAACTAACATATTTGCTCTCTTTCGTTTTTGCCTCTTCCAACAGACGCTAAACCTAAGTGTAAGGAGGGAGCAGAGAAGGAGCACACACACGGGTGAAGGAAACCGACCAAGAAAGAAGACTCACTTTTTCAGAGGTGAGTCAGTTTGTCCTTTGCCTTGTCTCCTTCCTCAGATTTGTCCTCAGATTTGTTTATGCTATTTTCTCTTTGCTTTTTGGATTTGTCTCCGTCCTTTTGCTTCTCTGGTTGCGATTTTGGGTGAACGATTCTGACAGGGGCGACAGTGGGCCTTTTATAAGGACACATTGTTGGAGGTCGGTCGCTTTCAAAAAAATTTTTGCGCAGGTCGCGTGTAAAAACGCGTGTATCCTGTCTGCACAGACTGTTCATGCGGATATACACGTGTTTTTGGACGGGTGTATACACGCGTTTCTGGATGGGTGTATACACGAGACTGTGTTTCCTGTTTCTATGGTTTGTAGGCTGATAGGTGACTTGGATGATGATATTTGTGTGAGTCAAGAGACAGCCCATGATGTACATGAGGATTATTTTTGCAGATTCTTTATGGATATTCCAGGTTCTTCATCCGATCCATTTGCGTACAGCAATTGGTTGATGGAGATGCTAAATCATTTTGGGCGCCATCCTGGTCCAATTAAGCTTACAGACTACATGTATGCCCATCCCCCTCCTTCCATGCCTGGTGTCTATACCCCTACCACGAGTATCCAGGGCACTCCACATCCGTCTATGCCTACGAGTCCGACGAGACGGCATGCAGCTTCTCCTCTTCCACGCCCATCGAGGAGACATACCTCGTCCCAGACACACTCACGCACACCCTCCCAAGCACCGTCACGTCAGGGCTCACAGCCACCATCACGTACTCCCTCAGAGCCACCGTCACGTCAGGGCTCACAGCCACCGTCACGTAGACAATCCCCCAGTCGTGACTCCACCCGTAAGCAGTACGAAGAGTGGGAGTGGAGGATGTGGCAGGTGCTTTGGTGGGGGAGGTAGTAGGGCACGCGGTGAGAGAGGAGATAGAGGGAGAAGAGTTAGAGGAGACAATTCGGAAGAGGAGGAGATGAGAGAGGTGGAGGGAGTGATCTGCTATGATGTTTGACAGATAGGGGCGGGATAGTGATGGATGCGAGAAAGATCTCACCTTAAAAAACTCGCGTACGATGATGGGCTAAATGTAGCTGCGGGTGGCTATCCTGCCGAGAAACCTGCCCACTGCACACAAACGCGAGTGGAAGGAGGCAAAGAAACGAGCAGAGGGTGGCGTGAAGAGCACGCAGCATGTGGAGGCACGACGGATCCAGATGGAGACCATTGGAGCTTCGCATTTCGGATCTGCCACATTCCAATTCATCAACTAGATAGCATGAATGCTTATAATTTCAAGTCTTAGATTTACTCGTATATACTGCTGGTAAAGAGCTGCAGTTATACCCTCGGTATATACGGTTAGTCATGATACTTGGAATTATAGGGTAAATACCATCATGTCTAAGCCTCAAGCAAGTTAGGGTTCTATATAATTGCGGTACTTCCATTTGAAGACCCAATTACTAATTTACAAAATTAGTTTGAATATCAATTTGTATGAATTATATCACACAATTACAACCTTTTTGTGCTACTTGATAAATTTTTTACATCTTTGGCTTCTCAGTTGATCTATATTAGCCAATTCGCTCTGATACCAACTATGTGATCCCTGTTTCCACTGCGCAATGGGTTCGGATGATGCTGGCAGTGAAAGTAGCACATCTAGCGCGGGCCAAGGTCCCACACTCGGGGCCTCGCCCACGGATATCCGGACAAGAGACTAATCCGTCGGTTTTTCCAAAACCAAACCAGGGAAAAACTTCCCTTATCCGGAAAGCACGGACGATTCCACCAGGATAACTTTTTACTCTAACGTAGTCAAGACCATTACTGATCAAGCTAATCCGACCGCAACTATAAAGATACTCGGTCCGATCAAGGAAGAAACTTGTACTTGGATCATTGGGATCAACATTTTTTTCCCCATCAAGAGGCACAGTCGTTGATTCGTATCCATAGAACAATTACTATCCGGGATTTACTTTATATATTGTAATAACAGAAATTGAGTCTCGATTTACGGATCCATCAGTCCAGCCTAACCCCATCCAGTCCCATGGGTTAGAGCCAACCACCCAACCACTGTAGTGAAGGGATCCAACTAGGAATTTGGTTAACTTTTGTCCCGGGTATCAGGGAAAAGAGTTCCCAGGCCCCCTAGCTGGAAGTTTCATGCAAACATAAAACTAGTCACACCACTTACACACCCGATATGAAATTACCTTTTTCTCAGCATCAACTGACTTAAAAACAATCCTTTAAGGAAACCATTATGTCACTAATGACAATCCTCGAATTCTCTGGTTGAATCCATATTTCCAATCATCCATTCATCAGTGTACTTATGGCATCATTGGCAACTAGAACGCTCACCACCTATTCACTCAGGGACCTTTTCGATAGTTCCTAGCTCATAGTAACCGGCAATATATTCACATAACAAAATGGACTCTCCGTGGAAGATCAGCAAGATCAACCCACAGATCCATATAAAAGAGCCATGGACTCATCCGTTGAGGACCAGCAAGGTCAATCAACCAGATCCACGCTCGGTTTCAGAAAACAACTCTTATTCCTTGTTCTAATATCTTCCACGATGCACGTGTGGGTATCTTCGGCGACCCAGAGCCCGAGCACCGTATGGTCAACACCCTCTAGGATCCTTCGTAGTGACCTAGCGCTTCACTCATAGGCCGCTTCCTTGGTCCCTCATCCACCGTATACCGAAAGCTCACCATTTAAATCGAACCGAGGCTGGTCAAGACCTCGATCGACCTTGCTACGCGAGACGTCCTCATTTGACTCTCCGTCAGCAGTTGCAACTTTATCAGTTCGGTCTTCATGACCTAAATCCTCAAGATGGTCAAAATGCTTCCCCAGTATTCTTGACATAAAACAGTCATTTACAAATAGTCACAAAATACAGTTTCTATAACGAACTCTCGTCTTTCCACATTATCCACTCTCGGACCACATTACTTATTCCACATTCCATTCAATGTGTACTCATTCTCATCCATTCACTCATATAGACTACACATTATTTCACATACACATTCAATGTGTACTCATTCTCATCCATTCACTCATATAGACTACACATTATTTCACATACATATTCACATTCATTATTCTACATACATATCCATGTTCGTACGTCCACATCATACATCCGATTTCACATTCATACATATGCATCTAAATGCATACATCCACATCCACATTCATACATCCACATTCATACATCCATACTTCCATTTCCACATCCACACATCTAGATTCACATTCATACATCCACATTCACATGCATACATCCACATCCGTATCTACATCCATACATCCACATCCACATCTTCATTCACATTCACATCCATACATCCACATCTACATACATACATCCATTTTCATATCCTCATTCATACATCCACATCCACTTACATACATACACATCCGTATCTACATCCATACATCCACATCCACATCCACATCCGTATCTACATCCATACATCCACATCCACATCCACATTCACATTCATACATACACATCTACATGCATACATCCACATCCACATTCATACATCCACACTTTCATTTTCACATCATTCACATTCATACATCCATTTCCACATTCATACATACGCATCTACATGCATACATCCACATCCACATTCATACATCCATACTTCCACTTCCACATCCACACATCCACATTCACATTCATACATCCACATCCACATCCACACATCCATACATACACATCCACATTCACATTCACGTCCATATCTGTTGAAGGAGAGGAGGAAGCTAGACGAGACCAGATGCGAGACGACACATGAGAGAGACGAGATGAGAAGCACGCGAGATGAAATCCCCAAGAGTGTGTAGAAGTACACACAGAGATGGGCTTATATAGGCTAGGACCTAGGGTTAGGGTTGGCACGCTATATATAGTACCAACACCCCCACTCAAACAAAGGTCCCTAGATGTGGATGAAAAAACCCTTGGGGGTTCAAGGGAAAAACCCACATCTCCTATATAGGTCTACCGCTATATTATAAATTTTTTTTTTTAAAAGTTACAATAATGTTCTCAGAGTGTTAGCACTCCAATAGTTACATTACAAATGGCACTAAAGGCCCTCAATCCTAAAAATTTCAATATAATCTTATGTGTTGGATGTCGTCAATGTTCTATTCAACGATATCTTGGGTTGAAGAAGAACTTGTCTCTAGATCTACGAGACCTGTAACACAATAAAAGTCTTCACAACAGAAACTCATATTAAGTCTGTTAGAAAAATAATAATTTTCATAGAACAATGTCTGTTAAGACGGTTCGCGACGCCGCTCGTAAGACAACATATACACAAACAATACGATGGACGTACAAAGAACATATAATGCATAAAATAACACATGTGCACATGTAAACATAAAGCCGGCATGAACAAGGGGCCCCCAAAAAGCGCTTATAATGAATAATGCCACAATGTAGCTTTTGACGAGACGAAATAGAATGATGTGGCCTTTGACGAATAATGCCATGAGACGAGACGAAATAATTTGGCTTTTGACAAATAATGCCACAATGGAGCTTTTGACGAGACGAAATAGAATGATGTTGCCTTTGGCGAAAAATATATCCTGCACATAATCATAGAGTCAGGTGAGTCAATGAATATGTGGCCTTTGACGAAGAAAATATCCTGCACTTAATCATATAATCAGGTGAGTCAATGAACATTCAAAGTATAGGTGCTTGATAGAAAATTTCAAATAAAATAAGTTTTAGACCGAAAATATGCCTTGGAAAAGTAGCCTTAGATCAATAAGAGAACAAGTGCCACTGATGAATTGAATCGCAAGATTAAGAACCACCTTTAATAAAGCCATATATCTAACATCTTGGAAAGTTATTAAAACACGGCATAGCTAGGACTTGAAAATCTGGCACATAGATATCATTGCAAAGCCAAAAGGAGGAAACGTCGGTGGCGCTTTCACAAAATCGAATACCGAAAATCTGTCCGCATATTTCTCATAAAATGGCCAAGCCCACCAGCTCCATGCCATCTTTAACACATCATACGTCAGCATCGGAGCTTTGAAAGATGCTATAAAAAATATCTGGTCACCCCCGCTAATGCAGCAATAGTGACCAAATACTAGACACCCAAGGAATTCCCTTGCAATGTCTTGTGGCATTCTGTCCACCTCTCTCCAACCACCAATGTTATTGACAGCGGATTCGAGTTCCCAGATCACAACTTCCTCTTTACAAGAGTGTTTTCCCACTCTCCCCACCAGAAGCACGCGACCGTTGCAATCCAGAACTTCTGGTGCCCCAAACTCCTCCTGCGTCTCGTAAAAGAAAGTGGGTATGGAGATGGAGGACCTCCACTGTTGCGCCTCCATGTCAAATACCTTGATTTTAAACCATTGTTGCTCTGCACAAACAAAGAAGAGCTTACCTGCACTCACAACCGTTGACTTGAACTTCCCTCCGAACCAGGGCTCCATGCCCATAAGCTTCCATTTACAGCTTTCAGAGTCGTATAGCTCCGTTGTCAGCACTACATGAGAGCCCACTATACTTTCTGTCACTACAAGGATTTTATAGCAAGAACGATTGGCATCCGCAGCGCTTTTTTTTATCATTTAAAATCGGAGCAAGCTATATATATCGCATAGTAAAATCGGAGCAAGCTATATATATCGCATAGAATCGGGCGCTGCTGGAACAAAACTATGTAAGGCCAGCTAATTATATTGCAGCTGAAAAGCACACGGCGCCAGAATTTGTGCTTTTTATTGGGTGCTTTTGCCCGCACAATTACAGAATTAGCATACCCACGTTTGCACAATCTGCTCTTCGTGAATTTGCAAATCTCAAAATATGCGCAAAGTTTAATTACTTCAGGAAAAACGGCAATTTGCAATTCTCAAAATCTGTGCAAAGTTTGCAATTCACTTGCGGCCAAGAGAACGTGGCTTCCACACAGAGGCAATCACGCAAATAGCTTACTGCTGCTGATCCATTTCCAATCAGCATAGACCCCAGTTATTATATATATATTTATTTACTTTGAGCGCTTTCTGAGCGCTTTCTAGTCTAGAGCCTTGCAATTTCTTGAGAGCCTCCGCACACACCAAAACTGCTCGTAAGCCGGTTCAACAAATCAACTTAGAATCACAGCCACACCAAAACTGCTCGTAAGCCGGTTCAACAAATCAACTTAGAATAAGAGCCAAACGTAATTAAATATTATAATTCTGCTTTTGAATTTACGACACAACAAGAAAAGACCAAGTTATCTTAAACAAGAAATCCCTTAAGACGAAAGAAGCACTTATCTTGTAGTAGGGCTTGATCATATGACCACCTAGAGAGGCAAGCCATAGCCTCGCTCTGATACCATGTTGAAGGAGAGGAGGAAGCTAGACGAGACCAGATGCGAGACGACACATGAGAGAGACGAGATGAGAAGCACGCGAGATGAAATCCCCAAGAGTGTGTAGAAGTACACACAGAGATGGGCTTATATAGGCTAGGACCTAGGGTTAGGGTTGGCACGCTATATATAGTACCAACAATATCTACATTCATACATCCATATTACATCCATTCTTGCCCTAACACATCCCATATATATCTTATCACATCTTATCACATCTTATCACATCTCATACACCTCTTATCACATCCTATTACTTTCCATACGCATCTTATCACATCTTATCACATCCTATCACTTCCCATACGCATCTTATCACATATTATCACATCTCATACACCTCTTATCACATCTTATCACATTTCATATCTTTTATAGAATACAAGAGAATTCTTATATCTGATATAAGATTTCTCTATACATTTATTTATGCATAAATTCCATTTAAGGAGACTTAACACTTTCGAATTAAAAATCAATCTTTTATGCATCTTCCAATGCATAAATTCATTTTAAATGAAAATGACACTTTTGAATTAAGATTCAATCTTTTTTGCATCTTCTTATGCATAAACTCAATTTAGATGAGAATTGACACTTTTGAATTAGAAATCCATCTTTTATGCATCTTCCTATGCAGAAATTCAATTTGGATGAGAATAACACTTTTGAATTAAAAATCCATTCTTTTATGTATCTTCCTATGCATAAATTCAATTTAGATGAGAATGATACTTTTGAATTAAAAATCAATCTTTTATGCATCTTCTTATGCATAAATTCAATTTGGTAGGAATTACAATTTTAGAATAAAAGAATTTCTCTTATGCATCTAAGTTATGCATAAAATCCATTTATGATGAAAATCACACTTTTAGTATAAAAAGAATATCTTTTATGCATACCTCTATGCATATATGATAAAAGTAACAATTTTACAATAAAATAATGAACTTTTATGCGTACCTCTATGCATGAAATTCAAATATGATAAAAGTCACACTTTTATAATAAAATAATCAACTTTTATGCATACCTCTATGCATGAAATTCAAATATGATAAAAGTCACACTTTTATAATAATATAATCAACTTTTATACATACCTCTATGCATGAAATTCAAATATGATAAAAGTCACACTTTTATAATAAAATAATCAACTTTTATGCATACCTCTATGCATGAAATTCAAATATGATAAAAGTCACACTTTTATAATAATATAATCAACTTTTATGCATACCTCTATGCATGAAATTCAATATGATAAAAGTCACACTTTTATAATAAAATAATCAAATTTTATGCATACCTCTATGCATGAAATTCAAATATGATAAAAGTCACACTTTTATAATAAAATAATCAACTTTTATGTATACCTCTATGCATGAAATTCAAATATGATAAAAGAAACACTTTTATATTAAAATAATAATCTTTTATGCATACCTCTATGCATGAAATCCAAATATGATAAAAGAAATACTTTTATATTAAAATAATAATCTTTTATGCATACCTCTATGCATGAAATCCAAATATAATAAAAGAAACACTTTTATAATAAAATAATCATCAATTATGCATAACATAAAAATCAATTTCTCCATGATTACAATAAAATTCTTTTAAATAATCTAGATGATAATTCCTAGAATATAGTAGGAAGTTCTCTTTTCATGCTTTGAATGAAATTATTTTATGTGTAATTTTTATAAAAATTTTGCCATAGCTCCGCTAGTATGACTGATAAATCTCAATTTATTTTGAAGGATAAAGCTTATCATTAAGGGAATGATTAGAATGATCCCTAATTGGATCATTAACCCAATAATGGATTGAATCATCAATATTCATGAAATACATAAACTAAAAGCATAGAAAAAAGCCATTAATTTGGCCTCAAGCATAGATTAATCTTGGATTAAGGAAAAGCTTTACGAAAAGCTTCATTTGGATTGAGAACGGGTCATGAGTATGACCATTTCTTGAGTGAGAGAGAGAAATTACATAAAAACCATTAGAATTAAGCATAAATGAAAATTTATGTAATTCTTTACTATCATTAATCAATTAACTTCAATAGCATTCATCAAATTATGTAACTCTTCACTACCATTCATCAATTAACTTCAATAGCATTCAAAGACCATTCCAATTAAGCTTCTAAAGCTTGAGAGGGATTGAGAAGAGAGAAGCATTGAGAAATTATAGAAAAGATCAAAATTCACCATTTACCTTATAAATTTCTTGATTGTTTGTTCAGGGTAGAGGCCCCCAACCAATCAATTGGTTAAGTATGTTGATGGAGCCACCAATGGGGATTGAAGAAAGTGGGATGCTCCAATTTCTTCAATTTGGAGAGAATTTTAGAGAATAGTAGAAATTAGCATTATCTCAGCATAACTCTAGTATAGTAAAATTCTTCTTCTTTTTTTCCAAAGGACTCATGTTCTATTTATAGGAGAGGGAAGCTTTTACCAAAGCTAACTGAATTCTAGAATTTTCCAACTTCAGCTTGGTTGAATTTGGACTAGATTTTGACCTAGTTTGGTTACTTTTTGATTCGGTTTGGTTCCATTTTGATTTGGTTTGGTTCAAGAGAGAGGAGAGATAAAAATATCACATTATTTTTGAGTTTAAAACTCATTCAAGTATGTGAATTAGGCGCCTCATTATAGGCCCTCCTTTTCCTTACAGATGTGTCAAAAATGGAATCATTATACCCAAAATATCTCATATTTTGATATTGCTCATAGTTTCTTACTAATAAACCTTGTACATTTTCAACTCTTCATCTTATGTGAGCATTGAAGGGACTCCCTTCCTTACATAGGTGTCAAAATGGAATCCTTATACCCAAAATATCTCATATTTTTAATATTGCTCATAGTTTCTTACTAATAAACCTTGTACATAGTCAACTCTTCATCTTATGTGAGCATTTACTCATTTTTGGGTATCTTCTTTTATAAAATTAGATTTATCTCCTCCCCACACATGGATTGATCTTATTGGCCCAAAGGAACCTTAATTGGACCATAATCCAAAATTTTTTAAAAATCTAGACCCTTAGGCTAAGGTCCTTTATACCCATTTCTAATTAATTCCAATTGCACATTGGAAGTTCTTTTTGAATTTCTGTTTCAGGGGAACTTATTTTAATAAGATGAGATGATTTTCTATCCAAAAATATTAAAAATCTGAATATTCTCTCTCTAGAATATTTTCTCTCTCTAGGTTAAAATAGTTAGAAACAAGATCTTTTATATTTCTGAAGAGGGGATTGATTACAAGAGAAGATGCGGGACATTTTGAGAGGTTGGGGAGGAATCTTACATTCTCTCCCACTTGAAAAACGTGAGATGTCCTCATCTCGCAAACTGGGGGTAATTTCGCAAGATACACGAATATGAGACTGAGAGAAAATTTAATTAAGATTAACCACCAAGAAAAGTCTCAAAGAGAGCAAGATTCAAGACAAGAACAAAGATTTCAACTTTATTCACTCTTGGAACATATACAGTAAAGATAGAAGAACTCTTTACACTTCCATAAGCCCGTCCATCATATGGTCACAAAAGCAGCACTCACAAGCTGCACCTGTATAAGGTAACTCATCTATGGGAATAATTCGGCTGGTTATTGCCGCACCTACCTCAGTGGTATGAGGTGATCTAACAAAAGGACCTCTGAGAGGCAAGCCAAAAATGGGATAAAGGCATATCTTCTGATGAGGAAGAAAACATGCCAGTAAGAAGACCCGCTCAGAAAACCCAATATGCCTTGATCTCATCACACAATAGTATTGGGGACCCAAACCCAAAGCTTCAATAACCATAGCCAAGCGGACATTGTTACGAAAGTGCTGCTGACCCCGGGTGTTACCCTAGTTATTTCTTGATAGGTCCGCCATTTGGTCTGAGCTTCAGAAGTTCCCAAGTGAGGGAAAAGTGAGCGCTCATACAGTTCTATAAAATCCTTCTTCACAAACTCACTTGCGTCTTGAAGGTGAGAAATCATCATGGATAAAACCAATTCTTGCTGCCAAGCCATGAAGGAGATTAAGAAAGAAAGGAGATCAATGGAAGTCAGATTACTGCGAGCGGCAAGTAAAAGTTATGACTTATATAAAGGAAGGAGCTAGCGTAACTTAGAAGCCAACGGTATCTTGTCACTGAAGTTTTACCGTCTTTCCATGATTTGGGTTAGGCACATATTTCTATAGAAGGTTCACATGAAATACATTATGAACTTTGAGATGATGAGGTAGAAAAAGCTTGTAGACTAAGTCACCTACTTTCATTGAAATCCGATATGGCCCACAATATCTGGGGGATAACTTCTTATACTTCCTAAGAGATAAAGAACTTCTTTTGCCGTACTCGAATGAAGACCATATCTGCTTCTTTGAATTCTCTGACTGCCTTCTTTCTATCTGCATACTACTTATGTCGATCCTGGGCAGTCTTTTAATTGATGACCAAAACCTTGGCATCCAAAACACCGGTTCTCACTTCTGAACTCATCGTTCATAATCCTTAAAACAGGTGGGACTTTTGAGAAGTATTTCTGGGGAAAGGGTCTTCCTTTTTTAAACAGAATCTTTCTTTTATTTAGAGAGGGAATAACTATAAGATCGGAAAGGGAGATTCTTACTCCTGTATACCTCGAAGGCTAGGGAGGAATCTTACATTCTACCCCACTTAAAAAAGTGCGAGATGTCCTCATCTCGCAAAGTAGAGGACAACACTTTTTCTTAAGATCCAATTTATTCTGGGGTTCCTTATATTTTCTGGTCAACCCAACAGAATATGGGGGTAAACATCCCTTATATAGAACTCATCATTAAATAACAATTCATTCAGATCATAACATCCATATTTTTAACACGTTAATGATCCATTAGACCGAAAAATTTCTTTCTGAACATTCCTCCATGGAAATTTCAGTCAAGAAAGTTCTCAATTTGTCATCCCTTAACTTGATCTACCGAGTCAAGTGTTAACAGTAGCAATTCGACAGCACAATCCACTAATCTCATAGTGATTTGCTGAAATCATTATCATCATTTATCATCACAGGGACTCGACCCAATCATCCACATTGTGGTTTCGCTCAGCTTATTACATTTCAACCCATTTTCAGGGAGTCTTTATGACCTTAATCCTCAAGACAGTCAAAATGCTTCCCCAGCATTCTTGACATAAAACAGTCATTTACAAACAGTCACAAAATACAGTTTCTATAACGAACTCTCGTCTTTCCACATTATCCACTCTCGGACCACATTACTTATTCCACATTCTATTCAATGTATACTCATTCTCATCCATTCATATAGACTACACATTATTTCACATACACATTCACATTCATTATTCTACATACATATCCATGTTCGTACGTCCACATCATACATCCGATTTCACATTCATACATACGCATATCCATGTTCGTACGTCCACATCATACATCCGATTTCACATTCATACATCCGATTTCACATTCATACATACGCATCTACATGCATACATCCACATCCACATTCATACATCCATACTTCCATTTCCACATCCACACATCTAGATTCACATTCATACATCCACATTCACATGCATACATCCATTTTCACATCCTCATTCATACATCCACATTCACATACATACATCCACATCCGTATCTACATCCACATTCACATACATACATCCACATCCGTATCTACATCCATACATCCACATCCACATCCACATCTTCATTCACATTCACATTCACATCCATACATCCACATCTACATACATACATCCATTTTCATATCCTCATTCATACATACACATCCACTTACATACATACACATCCACATCCACATCCGTATCTACATCCATACATCCACATCCACATCCACATCTTCATTCACATTCACATTCACATCCATACATCCACATCTACATACATACATCCATTTTCATATCCTCATTCATACATACACATCCACTTACATACATACACATCCGTATCTACTAAAAGTCACACTTTTATAATAATATAATCAATTTTTATGCATATCTCTATGCATGAAATTCAATATGATAAAAGTTACACTTTTATAATAAAATAATCAACTTTTATGCATACCTCTATGCATGAAACTCAAATATGATAAAAGTCACACTTTTATAATAAAATAATCAACTTTTATGCATACCTCTATCCATGAAATTCAAATATGATAAAAGAAACACTTTTATATTAAAATAATAATCTTTTATGCATACCTCTATGCATGAAATCCAAATATGATAAAAGAAACACTTTTATATTAAAATAATAATCTTTACCTTGTGTGTGCACCCACTTGGTACGCTGTATCATAGGTGAGCATATAAAATGATATGCTAAATGACATAAACTATATGGCCAAACGTGTCATCAAAATCTGAAGCATAAGGCCAAACAGCTCATCAAAATCTTAAGCATAATCCAAACATCATAAATTATATGGCCAAACATATCATCAAAATATTAAGCATATGGCCAAACGACATAAATTATAAGGCCAAATAGCTCATCAAAATCTTAAGGCCAAATGGCACAAAAGTGAACTTATCTTAAAGTCTACACAAGGTTGTAAAATCTTTACATCAAACATAAATACCTGTGCCATCCATGCAAAAAAAGGAAAAGCTATTACACATTACCAGATAATGTATACATGCCAAAATTATCTGCTATCTGCAAAAGGCTCAAGAGATTAGTATTTCACATTTAGCCTAAAAACATTGTAAAGGCGATGTATACATGCTAAAACTAGTTCTAGAACTATAAAGCAAGATATGATGATCAAAACTCATAGCATGTGAAGAAGCTTTCAATTGTATGAAAAATAGATCAAAATCATAACATGCCAAAAAGCTACATAATAGCAAGCCTATATCCAATCATAGTGCTTAAGTATCCACATGATACACAATTTTTATCACATATAAAAACACACAATTGTAAGCCTTAAATCTTAAGAAAGTGGTAAAATGCAAAAAAAAAGGCTTCTTTACCCGCATGCAACTTAGATCATTTGAAGCTTCCTTACCCGCATGCAACTTAGATCAAAGTTTCTTTTTCTACATGCAACTTAGATCAAAGTTTCTTTTCCTCTCATGTAACTAACATCAAGACTTCTTTACATGCTTGCAACTTAGATTAAAGCTTCTTTACCTGCATGCAACTTTTCCTCTTCCTCGTAATCTTGGACATGCACTTGCACTCATGAAAAGATTAACTTTCAATTTTTTTCATGCACCAAGTGACTTGATATCTTATATTCTACATGCACACTCACAATCAAACCTTTAAAAAAAATAAAAGCATAGAGGAAGCCATGAAAACTCAAGACGTCATATCTCTAGCGAGTAGCAATAATATCACAATATACAAGTAATAATCTCCATAAAATAGATATACTATGTAAATATTGATTTTATGTGAGTACACAATAGAAAATAATTGAATAGGATAAGAGTCAATAAAGAGTTGAATAGGTAAGGGAAAGAAAAACATGCATCCAAATCTATGATATCAAACAAAACTTGAATATGATTATAAATAATTAGGGAAAGAGAAACATTCTTGGAAATATGTAATAGAGAATCAGAGTCCAGAACTTGAAGTAAAGATCCACGTAGAACTCAAAGACAAGATCCAATTTGTATACATGAAACCATGAAGCATACACAAGAGATAATTGATGCATCAATTGGTCACATCAATAAATCGTTCTTCTATATGTGACTAAAGTTGCTGTATTGCTACAAAAACATTTCTGTGTAGAATTTGACGAATCTCATGTGATAAGCAGTCTTAGAACCCCTTAAAACTCTAAAAATGACTCTTAGATCATCGAGTTTCGATATCTTATGAAGAAGGTATGATCATTTTAAGTTTTTGAAGAGTGTGAAATTTTCTACATGCACAGATTTTTTTTTTGCATGTGCAACAGGCACGACTGCGCTCTAATACCATGTTAAAGAAATGAGAAAAGGAAGAAGACACAATACACTAAAGATAGCTCCCAAAAGTGTATGAAAAGTACACCGAGGTGGTTAGGTATTTATAGGTGAGACCTAGGGTTAGGTTGGGCAAGCTATATATATCTCCAACATCATCAACAATAAAAGAAACAAAATTATCTCTCTCTTCCCCTGTATAATCCACCTTTAACACTTTTCCACAAGACTTTTGATCTCTAAGAAGATTACCCTTGCCATAGTGCCTAGAAATGATGAAACAAAGACCACCATCGATCCGAGAAAGACTCCACTCATATTGAAGATAAGCAAGAGTTTCAATTGATGTACCTGCTTAGAGTTGAGTTCTATCTCATGGTGCGTTTATAAAACCACGAGTTCTTCCTTGGGTCATATAATAAGTTGTTGTATTTGTCCTAGCTCTCATTATAACAGACATAGGTTCATCGTTCTTCTCATTCTCTTCTTCATCTTCATCAACAGAGGATGGTGATGAAGTTTTAAATCTCTTTTGAGTGACGGCTTCAATCGTAGTACCCCAGGGAGGAAAAGTGGCAATGGTCCCAAAATCTAGTCGAGTTTGAGTTTGTACTTCTTTGTCTACAATATCATCCAACATTGTGTAGGTAGGCTTGACACCTGCATCACCATCTCTCTTCTCATGTTGTTGTGAAGCCTCCACTTGTTGGAAGAGGGATATTTTCCCAAGTAAAGTAGTAGCTTGGGCTTCCTTTGCAGTTTTTTAAGAATGTTTCTTTCTTGCCTTTTTTGTAGCTTATATTTGAGTAGGTGAACCAAATTATAGAGCCCCAATGGTGGGCATCTTAGGGGACTTCTTCATCTCATCACCCCTGCTTTATAGATATAAAGAAATAGATGTAGCAAAATAATTATTAGTTGGTTCAATCAATCCAATCCAAAAAAAATCAATAAGGTGGAGCTAACCATTAAAGTGAACCACAACTAGGCTATCACAAGCAGATCAAAACAATAATATGCAGGTCATAAAGTAAAACAAGCTTCTATAATACAATAAAAGAAAATCAAAAGATATTAAAAGTAAAAGAAAAAATAATCTACTTCTATATGATCAAAAAAGAAGAATTAAAGAATGAATTAAGCGATAAACTAATTTTTGTAGCAAAAAGGTAACAAACGGGAGTACATTGAAAGAGGACTTACATTGTTGTGGTGAACTTCTACCTCCTTGGACTGATGTATGCTATCAAAATAACTTGGGAAAAATGCTATTGATATCATTGGATTTTTTTTTGAGAGAATGATGCTTGCATATTTGGAAAAATCCTGAAAAATCCTGAAAAATGTTCATTTTCAAGACATATGCTACTTTGTTGCTTATGTACTTCCAAATAAAAAGGCATTTTATATGTTTAGCATTTTTTACATAAGCATAGGGTTATGTTCTACATGCCCAATGAAGCATTTTAGTTTTTAACGCCTACATTAGGAGTTTGATTTTTTTTCGCAACCCCCAAAAAAGGACACTCAAGTGTCCTGTTTTGGTACCAAACTAGTGTTAAAGTGAACCACAACTAGGCTATCACAAGCAGATCAAAACAATAATATGCAGGCCATAAAGTAAAACAAGCTTCTATAATACAAGAAAAGGAAATCAAAAGATATTAAAAGTAAAAGAAAAAATAATCTACTTCTATATGATCAAAAAAGAAGAATTAAAGAATGAATTAAGCGATAAACTAATTTTTGTAGCAAAAAGGTAACAAACGGGAGTACATTGAAAGAGGACTTACATTGTTGTAAAGCAGCATGGAAAACCAAAGGGAGGGATGAACTTGTGGACCTAGGTTTTGATGCACCACATCGATATGGTTACTAAGTCATTGAGGAAAAAGCAGAAGAAATAAGAATAATTATCGATATGTAAGGTAGAGATAAAGACTTTTAGGGGAAGACTAAGTGTAGATTGTTCACAACCTTAAGTTTATGTGCGAAGTCGATGCATTGCATCGAGTTCATGGTGAATTGGATGCATTATATCGGAATTAAATAAAGGAAAAACTGAAAAAGTTTGAATGGAGAAGAAGATCTTGCCTTAGATGAAGGTCGCCTTCTCTTCTGTCCACCATATTTGTGTCAACAGATTTCAGTAGAGTCAAAACGTGGTATAGAAAATGTACAGAAGTTGCATAGCATGAAATCAAGCAAAGATATTTCCCATTGTGTCCCAAAAAGGATAGCAATAAGATATGCACAAGGAGAAAGCGAGACCCTCCCTGGTAACATACTCAACAAGTCATTGTGGGACCTCTTGGTTAGGTTCCTCCAATTAGCTTAACCATAGGTTTTGCAAGCAAGATATTCTTGTTAGTGAAGAATCTAGTTGCTCATTAGGAATTTTTAGGACCCAAAGAGGGCCTCTTGGATTAACTTTTGATTAGGAATGGACCGATAGGAAGAGGGCTTGGTGCACATTTTTGACTTCTTTGACCCTAGGGGGCCTAGGCTTTGGTTTGCTAATGGGGCCTAATTACTACTCTTGTCTTCCTACCTCCTGGGCCCAAACTTAGAGGTCCCCCTACCTAGAATCGTGCAGATTAAAAACCCTAAAAATTGAAAATTTTTAATTTTTTCCCAAAAGTGTGTTTTCCATGTCACCAACATACTCTAGGTTTCGAAAGCTCATTTTGAACCTCTTTCTTCCTCTTCTAAGCTCACCATTGTTGTAGAAACTCCATACCTCTCAAGCTCTCCCTCCTTGTCAAGCTCCCTCAGTCTCAAGCTTCCTCTCCCTCTTTCTTCCTTTTCTAAGCTCTCCATTGCTGTGTAGAAACTCCATCCCTCTCAAGCTCTCCCTCCTTCTCAAGCTCCCTCCCTCTCCCTCTCAATCTCCCTCTCTCTCTCTCTCTCAAGCTCCCTCCCTCTCCATCACGGATTTAATATTCACGTGATCACAAGATTTTTTGTGATAATAACACATGTGAACAAGTTATTCACATGTTCTCATGTTACCGTTCACAAAATAACAGGTCACTTGCCATTTGGGAACCCCTTAAAAGCTTGGCTACACATGGGAATAAGCTATTCACATGTTCTCATGTTACCATCTTCACATAATAGCAAGTCAGTGGCCACCTAAGAAGATTTTTTATGCCCAACAAAGATAAATTTTTTAGGCCCTTGTGAAAGCTTTGTGAATATAACATGTGATCACAAGATTTTTTGTGTTATTAACATATGTTATTAACATGTTCACATGTTTTTGTTTACGTTAGTGAAATCCCTGCTCTCCATTGATGTAGAAACTCTATCCCTCTTTAGTTTACTCTAGGTTCAGGAAGCCTATTCTCAAACTCTAACCCTCTTTTAAGCTTTCCATTGCTGCACTGAAAACCTTGAACTTTCTCTCCTCTCCACTCCTCTGTTGTAAAAGAAGCTTTTCTTTTCCCTTCTTCTCTTACCACCATGGCCTCTTCCAGGTATGTGAAAAGACCTAGGGAGAAGGTGGAAGAGCTTGTGCTGCATAACACAAGAGATGAGAATGGAGTTTGGGCTCCAACAAGATTCAGGGTTGGGGCTTGTGTCTACATGCAACCAAGCTCTAAGGGACCACATCAAGTGCATCAACTCTAGGGAATATGCTACATCATTGGAAGGGACGGCTACAAGGCTTCAAGCATACTACAAAGGAAGGACTGGTTGCCATAGTGCAACATGTGTATACCCTTGGAGACCTGTACATTCAAGACTGATGTGGCAAGGTAAAAAATAAGGGTCATCATACTAGCCTTTGTCTCCCTTAAGCCTAGCTTTTTAAGCTCTAATCCCTTAAAATTAGGAATCCTTAGGAGGCCCTTTTTTGGGTCCAAAAAATTCCTAATGTATCCCCATCCTCCTAGCATGCCTTGGAAAGAACGTCATTAAAATATAAAAAATTAAATAAAACATAAACTAGAATGCTTGGGTAGCATCATCCGCCTGTACAAGTGCACAAGTGTGTTCGAATGAACATGACGTCTTAATTTTTGTAGCATGTCTTCTTCCTAGGCATGTCTTTTCCAAGTTTCAGTTTGCCATGTTACATATAAAAAATGTTTGTTGGTTTTGATTGACATCTCTCAAAGGTAAAGTTTGATATTCACAAACATACAAACATGCAGTTTTACTTATAAATATATTGAATTGATCGAACAAATATGAATCTATAAACATACTTGGAAACAATGCTAGAGGGCCTATTGATAAACAATAGCATGCCTATGTTTATGATCGATGGAGATCTTAAAGTACCTTGCAAAAAGAATAATCACAAATTAGTTGGCGAGGAGGGGGGGCATTCATAAATATGTAAGTGTCGCACATGGGTTCAACACAAGGGATTTTTAAAATCCATTTTTTATGTACATAAGGGTACCATTTAAAGGGAGTATTCACAGATTTAATAGAAAAATGGTATGTTTTATTTATGAAAAATTCACAAACAAGCAATTTTTAAGATAGGATTTGAATGCACATGATACAGAGTGTTTACTTATAGTGAACCGCTCGAGGTTAGCACATCTAAATCTGAGTTACATGTCATAATTGAAGTCTTGTGCTTGTTTTTGCGAGTGTAAAAAAACCATTCAGAAGTATGGCATGCAGAGTTGGCACAATCCTCCCCAAAATTTTAGAAACATAAGGGAACGTTGATGACACAGAAGTGGTAAAGCTGTTTACGCCTTTATAGAGTGTCACACTTCCATACTCAGATACAAACACACCCAGAACACCAGACCCAAGAGCATAAACAACACTTTATTCCAAGCATGAATTCAAGAACTCAGTTCGAGCTTTGGTTCTTTACACAAAAAACTTCCCAGAAAACACAAGTATAGAGATTCCATAAGCAGCTTCAACATCCTCGAACTGAAGACCGTGAATTACCCAAACTCCCTCAAACCTCGCCAGCCTCAGAGAATAGGTAGTGAATATAAACAACTCACCTCTCTCTGCTCACAATCAAACTACACCTCTTAATAACATAAAAAACCCTGTGCTCAAAGATAGCCATATTAACAAGATACAAGCCTATCTCCTCTCCTTCTTCATTTTTTGTTGCAGTGGACGCCACCACCTTTACGTGGCTGTTGATGCTCACTTCTTCCTCCTCAGTCGATGCCTTGCTTTTTCTCTCATTCTCTGCAGTCCTGTCCTGCAGTCGTCGACACCTATTACCAGAGGCGGCCCTCTCACACCGAACACCTCCTGGTCGTCACCCACAGTCGAGCTTCTCCTCTCCTTTCCTACTGTTGATGCTCTGTGTTCCTTTTGCATTCTTTTGTTGTAGTCGGCATCACCTTGCTTCTCTTTGTTTCACACCAGTCATCAACGCCTTCTTCTCCTTCACTCTACTCTCTCTCTCTTCGCTACCAACTGTCCCCACCTCTTTTCTCCTCCCCTTCTCTACCTGCAGTTGACTCCAACCTACTCTTCTACTACCCACGTTGCAGTAAACGGCCCTTGTTCTTCACTATCAATGCCAGCCTCCTCTTGTTACAGTGAATGCCACCACCTAATGATGGCTCTTCCCTCTGCTACGTTGCAGTCAGTGCACCTCTTCTCTCCTCAGCTGTTCTCAACACCCACCTCCTCTCCTCAGCTGTTCTCAACACCCACCTCCTCTTCTGTAGCTCCTCCTGCATACCAGGTGACACCACCACCAGTACTACTGCACCCCCCCGCTCTTTTTCGCTGACACCCTCTGTCCCCAATGTCCCCGTCTCACTGCAGTATGTACACATCATCAACCTCTATTTTTGTCCACACATATTTAGCAACCCCCTATTTCTGCTGAGACATTCATGTTGAGCAGCTCTACAAACAGGGATGTAATATTGAGGTCTTCCTCTATACTCTCCACAACCTCTTGACATGCATCACAAGATCTTCTTCTTTCAAGGTTAACATCAACCGAGCAAAATATTTCTTCAGTCATAAACCATTCACCCTTCTTTTATGCTTCTTTCCATTCAAATCAGTAAGCTGATAGCTTCCATTATCAAATTTTCTCTCAACTTTGTACGGACCTTCCCACTTTGTCTGGAATGCAGTATGAAAAGTACTGTCCAGCTTGCTATTATACCTGAGAACCAGATCACCTTCTTCAATTTCTTTCTGCTTCACCTTCTCATTCTCTTTCTCTTGTCTTTTCAATTGCATAACTGCATAGTGATCAAATGCTAGCTCTCTGTCTAATTGGACTGTTTGCAAGGCCAGCAATCTTTCTCTGTAAACAGTTAATAGGTTCATGCCCTTCTTCAACAACCAGAAACTTCAAAGTTGGAATTTCTACATCAATAGGCATGAGTGCTTCTTTCCCATAAACTAAATGAAAGGGTGAGAATTGTGTACCAGATTTTATTGCAACTCTGTATGCCCATAATACATTATTCATCTCTATATCCCAATTCTTGATGTGGCTTTCTGTCATTTTGGTTATCATCAGCTTAAATTCACCATTGAATTTTTCATTCAAGCCATTGCATTGAGGGTGATAAGGAGTAGAATACTAGTGGGGTTGATGTTCAATCTTCTGCATAAAACACTATATTAGAGAATTTGGGAATCTCCCAATTCCCATTTTTGAATACCAAAAAAGGGAGACATGGATAACATGTTTGTAAGTTTCTCAAAGCCCTATCATGTGACCTATCATTGGAAAGTGCTTGAAAAGTGGGATCTCAAGAGCCATAAACCACTCATTTTGGATTAATGGTGTTCAAGTTATGGAAAATCCAAAGTTTTGACCACATGTCCCAAACTTGTGGGAAATTCCCATATTCCCCAATATGGTGTTATAAGTGGTCAACTACCTCTCCTCAAAATTTAGTACCATTATCTGATAATATCTCCAGAGGAATACCAAATCTGCAGCACATATGTTCATACACAAAATCAGCCACCACCTCCTTACTATCTACTCTCTTCACTACCTTCACTTCTGCCCATTTTGATAGGTAGCCTAACGCAGTAAGCATATAACACTTTCCTCTGGCCGTCCTGGGAAGTGGTCCAACTGCATCCACTCCCACCTCTCAAAAATGTCATATACCAGCATATTATTTCTCGGCTCCATTTTTAAGATTTTCTTCCCCATTCTCTGGCACTCATGGCAAGACCTGCACTAGTGCTGAATATCCTTCTAGATGGAAGGCCATACATAACCCTCCAGTAATATCTTCTGGATGGAAGGCCATACATAACCCTCCAGTAATATCTTCTGCAAGGTGATCTTAGATCAGCCCGTTGCATGTATAATTCATCCCCAATCGTGACATAATGCTTACTTTTCCTGATAAAATGATAATTTTGGCCTTTTTTGAGCTCTTCAGGCAAACGACCTGAGAGTAAGTAATCCACCACCTTGGACAGGTATTCCCTCCCTCTGTATAATGGCTCTTCAATTTTTGCAATTATTGGATCTTGATCAATTACCTCCTGGGCATGTGCAATATGATTTTCTTCCCGCTGCACATGTTGAATACTCCATGTTGTAAATTGATGTAGCAGCTTCCTAACATCAGCCAGACATCTTTTTAATCTCGGATTCGTTGCTCGCCAGCTACCCAAAACCTGCTTTACTACTAATAGGGAATCTCCCTTTATGATTAACTTCTGAATTTTCTGTTTTAAAGCAGCCTACAGCCCTTGAAACAATGCTGTGTATTCAGCCTCATTGTTACTTTCAGCTTCTAGATGTATCCCATTCTTTAGAATCAACCCGCCTTCTGAATCCTGGATTATATAACCCCTGGTGGCCTGATGTATACTCCTCTTATACGAACCATCAAAGAATAAAACATGAGCTCCGGGAATGATAATTTGTTCCTCTATTTCTATCTTTGAATCCACTTCCTTCACCAGGATCGGGCCGTCCTTATATGTTAGAAGATCTGCTAGAGTTGCCTTGCAAGTACCTTCAATCAAAAATGAGAAATCATATTCTTGAAGCTCCACTAACCACCGCATCATACCTTTTGAGAGTGAAGTACCATTCACCACAGCTGAGGGAGTAGAGTATAGTTTGTCAGAACCACAAATGGTCTCATCAGGAGATATGACCTGAACTTCCTGCAAGCATACACCAGACTTGACAAAACCAATTTAGCCTCTGTATATTTCCTCTTTGCTTTCGTCTTCACTCTACTTGCATAATACACAGGTTTCATATATTTGGACTCATCTCCTCTCTGCATTAAGATTGCTCCAAAAGAAGGATTCACATAGAAGACCTGAGAGAAATTTGGGGCTTTTACACTGGAAATACCTCCCAACACCTCTTTTACTTTCTCAAACACTTCCTCGCATTCTTCATTCCATTGCAATGGTTCTTTCTTCATAACCTGCTGAAGAGGGTAAAGCAATTGAGACATTAAAGGAATAAATCTTGCCAGATATTTCACCTTCTAGACAAAAGTCTGCAGCCAGCTGCCTGGATGTTGAGTGGCGTCTTTTTGGGATTGATGGTGATCTTTGTTTCATCATTTCTAGGCACTCTGGCAAGGGTAATCTTTTTAGAGGTCAAAATTCTTGTGGAAAAGTGTTCAAGGTGGATTATACACACGGGAAGAGAGAGATGATTTTGTTTCTTTTATTATTGATAATGTTGGAGCTATATATAGCTTGGCCAACCTAACCCTAGGTCTCACGTATATATACCTATCTACCTCGATGTGCTTTTCACACACCTTTTGGGAGCTATCTTTAGTGTATTGTGTCTTCTTCTTTCTCATTCCTTTTAGATGGTGTAAGAGCGCAATCGTGCATGTTGCACATGATGAAAAGAATCTGTGCGTGCTAAAAATTATGCACTCTTCAAAAACTTAAAACAATCATACCTTCTTCATAAGATATCAGAATTTGATGATCTAAGAGTCATTTTTAGGGCTTTAAGGTGTTCTGAGAGTGCTCGTCACATCAGATTCATCGAATTCTGCACAAAACATTTCTGCAGCAATACAGCAGCTGGAATCACATAGAAGAACGCTTTATCGATGTGACCAATTGATGCATCGGTTATCTCTTGTGTACGCTTCATGATTTCATGTATACAAATTAGATCATCGTAGAGACCAACATTTTTTTCCTCATTGAGAGGCACATCCATTGATTCTTTTCCATAGAACAATTTTTGTCCGTGATTTATGTCATCTAGCATACCATAACAGAATTGAGCAATTTAGGGATCCATCAGTCCAGCCTAACCCCATCCAGTCCCATGGGTTATAGCTAACCGCCCAACCACTGTAGTGATAGGATCCAATTAGGAATTTGGTTAGGTTTTATCCTCCGTACCAGGGAAAAGAGTTCCCAAGCCCCCTAGCCGAATATTCATGCAAACTTAAAACTAGTCACACCACTTACACACCCAATATGAAATTGCCTTTTTTACAAATTCAGCTGTCTTTAAAACAATCATTTAATGAAATCATAGTCACTGATCATAGTTCTCCAAAAATTTCTGATTGAATTCTAATTTCCAATCATTCTTTCATCGGTGTACCTATGGCATCATTGGCAACCAGAATACTCACCACCTGTCCACTCAGGGGTCTTTTTGATGGTTCTTAGCTCATAGTACTCGGCAATATATTCACACAACAAAATGGAATCTCCATTGAAGATCAGCAAGATCAACCAACGGATCCATATAAAAGAGCCATGGACTCATCCGTTGAGGACCAGCAAGGTCCTCAACGGATCCATGCCCGAATTCAAAAAACAACTCTTACTTCTTGTTCCAATATCTTTCATGACGCACGTGTGGGTATCTTCGGTGACCTAGAGCAGCTCGAGGACCGTATGGTCAACACCCTCTAGGATCCTTCGTAGGTCACCTACTAGCGCTTCACTCATAGGCCGCTTCCTTGGTCCCTCATCCACCATACCGGAAGCTCACCAGGCGACCTTGCTATGTGAGAGGTCCTCCATTGACTCTCCGTCAGTTGTTGCAACTTTATTAGATTAGGTCTCCACGACCTTATTCACAAGACGGTCAAAATGCTTCCCCAGCATTCTTGACAAAAAATAGTCATTAAAAAAAATAAGGTCATAAATACAGTTTCTATAGCGAACTCTTGTCTTTCCACATTGTTCCATTTCATTTCTCATTTATTTCATCTGTATTCCCTTTCTCATCAATTCCTAATCATTTACATCACAATTCACATGACACCACATCAATTCTCATCCGTCACATTCAATTACATCACATCCATTTAAACCCATCACATCTCATTCATTCATATCCATCACAATTCACATGACACCACATCAATTCTCATCCGTCACATTCAATTACATCACATCCATTTACACCCATCACATCTCATTCATTCATACCACCACATACATCCATTTACACCCATCACATCTCATTCATTCATATCCATCACATCTCATTCATTCATATCCATCACATCTACATTCTCATAACCATCCCATCACATACATTCTATTCACATTATATCACATCAGTTCTGTCCACACCATATCTCATTCATACACATCCATCCAATTGTTCACCTGTACGACTACCCACACCATTTCTCATTCATACACATCCATCCAATTGTTCACCTGTACGACTACCCACATCTATTCATACATTCATATCTATCACTTCATACCACCACATACATTCTCATAACCATCCCATCACATACATTCTATCCACATTATATCACATCAGTTCTATCCACACCATATCTCATTCATACACATCCATCCAATTGTTCACCTGTACGACTACCCACATCTATTCATACATTCATATCTATCACTTCACATACACATCTATTCATGTCACATCACATCATTTTTCATCACATCATTTTTCATCACATCACATTCCTTCGCATACACATCCACATCACATATTTTTACATACATTCACATCCATTCTTTCACATCCATTATTTCACATACATCCTTTTCACATCCCATATCATTCATTTACATCCTGATTCACATGACATCACATCTATTCACCTCACATCTCTTCACCCCTATTCACATCACATCCATCCATTCATCCATTCATGCACATCTATCTGATTCACATCACACATCTCATCACATCTATTCACCTAACATCTCATCACCTCTATTCACATCACATCTATCCATCCCTTCATTCAGATCTATCTGATTCACATCACACATCTCATCACATCTATTTACCTTGCATCTCATCACACATCTCATCACCTCTATTCACATCACATCTATCCATCCCTTCATTCACATCTATCTGATTCACATCACACATCTCATCACATCTATTTACCTCACATCTCATCACCTCTATTCACATCACATCTATCCATCCCTTCATTCACATCTATCTGATTCACATCACACATCTCATTGTTGAATTGTAGAGAGAAAGAGACGAGACAAAGAGACATATCATGTACGCTCCCAAAGATTGAATCATATTGAGGACAAGATACATATATATAGGTGAGACCAAGTTCGGTAGAGTGAGCTATATATAGAGCTCCAACACCCCCACTCAAACAAGGGTCTCTTAGCTATGGATGAAAAAACCCTTGGGGAGTACAAGGGAAAAACCCAAGCCCCTATACAAATATGAAAATATGAACCAAAAGTAATGATGTGAAAGTGCATTGTGCATCTTTGTACAAATATACAAAAGGACCAAGAGGTCATAGTGTGTAATTGTGAAATGTGCAAAGTGCATGGTGTCTAGAAGATTACAACGATATATATACAAAGCTATCATAAGAGTAAAGAGCCTAATCTAGAAAGAGTGAGCCCGAGGCAACTCCAAGCTCTGAGCGCAAGAGAATGAAGCCAGACTCATTGAGACCTTTGGTAAGAATATCTGCAAATCATCTGGTCACTTGGATAATGTTCAATCATGATAGTGCCTTTGCGTACTTCGTATCGAACATAATGGTAATGCACAACAATATGTTTTGACTTGATATGTTGGACATAGTCTTTTGCAAGACTAATAGCACTCTGATTATCGCACCGCAAGGGTGTACTAGAAAGAGGAGAATGGCCAATATCTGTCAACACTTGTCGAAGCCAAATGAGTTCACGAGCTACAAGTGATGCCGTAACATATTCAGATTCTGTTGTAGAAACTGCAACACAATGTTGTTTCTTGCTGGTTCAAGAAATAAGACAACATTAATGAAGAAACAATTGCTACTAGTAGATCGCATAGATAAATGTGAGCTGGCCCAATCTGCATCTCTGTAAACCAAAAGAGAAAGAGATGGAATGGAGTCGGATGTGAATTGTCGTTGATAAACCAAACCATAATCTGCAGCGCCTTTCAAGTATTTCAACACGCGCTTGCTGAAGACCAATGCTTAAGAGAAGGACATGCAAGATGTTGCCCGAGATAGTTTAGCAATAAACAAAATGTTAGGACGAGTGTTCAAACCAACAACTTGAACACATCCAACCAAATTAGCATATGGTTGATTTGTAACAAGCTGGCCACCACCATCAGAAGTGTTTTTCATGGAACTCGCAAGACAAGGAGTAGTTGCTGAATGTGCAGATTCCAAACGAAACTTCTTAATAGTATCTTCAATAAACTTTGACTGTCAAAGTAATAAAATACCTTTGTTGTGATCCCTTTGAATCTGAATGCCAAGACATGAGTGAGGCTCTCCAAGATCCACCATATCAAATGCCAAAGATAACAACTGCTATAACAAATCCTTCTGGCTGCTCCATGTAAATTTCTTCATTCAAAACTCCATTCAAGAAAGTTGTGCGCATGTCCATCTTTGACATTCGCAGAGGTAGCATGTAGCCAGGATGACATGATGTGAACATAAACCTCATAAGCTGACGGAACGAGAAATCAAACCTTTGACATCCGCAGGCAGCATGTAGCCAGGATGACATGATGTGAACATTAACTTCATAAGCTGATAGGATGAGAAATCAAACATCTGACGGGAAGAGAAATCAAACCTGTGACATTCACAATCAGGATAATAAACCTTATAAGATGACGGAACGAGAAATCAAACCTCTGACATCCGTAGGCAGCGTGTAGCCAGGATGACATGACGTGAACATAAACCTCATAAGCTGATAGGACGAGAAATCAAACCTCTGACGGAAAGAGAAGTCAAACCTCTGACATGTAGTCAGGATGACATGACGTGAACGTAAACCAACCTCGTAAGATGAGGAGACCAAAAAATCAAACCTCTGACATGTAGCCAGGATGACATGATGTGAACATAAACCTAGCCAGGATGACATGATGTGAACATAAACCTACCTCGTAAGATGACGGGACAAGAAATCAAACCTTTGACGGGAAGAGAAGTCAAACCTCTGACATATAGTCAGGATGACATGACGTGAACGTAAACCGACCTCGTAAGATGACGGGAAGAGAAATCAAACCTCTGACATGTAGTCAGGGTGACATGACATGAACATAAACCTCATAAGCTGACGGAACGAGAAATCAAACCTCTCAGGAAATATGCTCGACGGAATTTCTTATTGGTTGCCATAGATTGAATTCCAAGACTTGACCACCATTGATCAGTCACATAAGGATATAAACCATCATTCTGATCATGAAAAGAGCTGCTACTACTGACCCTGTCCTCTCTCATGGCAAGACAAGATCACCTATATAGCCATTTAGACCTGCATGGTTGCATTGTCGACCACAAAAGACATCGTTAGACTTAAATAAACCTAGTCAATCTGATGAGCCAAAGCCAAGGCACGGTGCATCCAATGACCATGGCATCATGGTAACAATCCATGGAAACGTAGTCAACCATCATTCACTCACGAAACATGTAACCATCATCACGGAACAACGCCATGGCATCATGGATAAAATCCATGGAAACACAATCAACCAATATAGATTAGCCAAGAGAACCATCAACGAAACATATAGCTTGGAATGACCAACATCAACGAAACATGTAGCTTGGAATGACCAACATCAACGAAACATATAGCTTGGAATGACCAACATCAACGAAACATATAACCATCACCATGGAACAACAATCCATGGAAACATAGTCAACCATCATCGACGAAACATGTAACCATCACACCACGGCATAGTCAACCATCATTCACCATGGCATCATGGATACAATCCATGGAAACATAGTCAACCTTCATCGACGAAACATGTAATCATCATCACGAAACAACACCACGGCATCATGGATAAAATCCATGGAAACACAATCAACCAATATAGATTAGCCAAGTGAACCAACATCAACAAAACATGTAACCATCATCATGGAACAATATTGCGACAACATAAAGTGGATACACAAAAATCATGAAAAACTTGTACCCTACAAGCGCACACACACACACATGACTAACATATATATATGAAGATGTGAGTGAATTACATCAATGCAATGAACACATATACATATATCAATAAAATGTGTAACATCACCACCATGGCATCATGGATACAATCCATGGGAACATAGTCAACCATCATTCACGAAACATGTAACAATGTCAATCAAGATGCATTTAAAAGCATCACAATCAATATGGGAGAAACAATTGACATACCTTTTCTTGAGGATTTAATATGAGAATCATACCTATCAGCTCCTCATTTGAAAAGTGAGATTTGAGTATCCTCCACGCACTTGATGGATACCTACCCATATAGCAGTTTTCCTTATCGTATGTGTGTGTATGAATACACACACATACAAGGCCACACGCAAGAGAAGGGGAACAGGTGCAGGTGCTGCTGTGCCCACACACAACCAATACATCAAGAAAGCACGGTAAAGATATTATTAATCCATGGGAACAATGCCAAAAGGAAAGCTATCAAAGATCAATGGTATCAAAGGCTATGGTGCCCAAGAAGTATTATTTTCTTCTGCACATAAAACTAAAATGTTAGCAAAAAGTGCGCGTGCCAAAAGAAAAGCTAAAACCATACATAGCTACTGCTTGAAATAGAGAAGAAGATTTGGAGCACTGGTACTGGCCTCTGCACACTTCACACACGCACGCGTCCTTGCCTTGCATACACACTGCCTGCCTGCCTTCCCGCACTTCACACTGCCTTGCTCTCACACACATACATACAGGCTAACTTGCACGTGCTACACACGGTAGTACAAAGCCTTGTGTGTGCTTGTATTTACACACATACATGGCCATCACTTCTCCCGCACACACGGTAGTACAAAGCCTTGTGTGTGCTTGTATTTACACACACATACATGGCCATCACTTCTCCCGCACACACATACATGGCCATCACTTCTCCCGCACACACAAGACATGTCCTTGCCTTGCAGCGCTCTCTCTCGCATACACACAGGCATCCGTGCCTTGCTCTCACACACATACATACATGCTAACTTGCACGGATCTTACGTGATTCTGGCCATACAGCAGCCGATTGTTGCAGGTTCTCTCTGGCTGTACAGGAGAGCAGTCGATTGTTCTCTCTCTCTTCTTACGTGATTCTGGCCATACAGCAGCCGATTTTGCAGGTTCTCTCTGGCTGTACAGCAGAGCAGTCGATTGTTCTCTCTCTCTTCTTACGTGATTCTGGTCATACAGCAGCCGATTTGCAGGTTCTCTCTGGCTGTACAGTAGAGCAGTCGATTGTTCTCTCTCTCTCTCTCTCTCAAACCAGAAGCGCAGATCTCTCTCTCTCTCAAACCAGAAGCGCAGCTGGACGTGTTTGTCCAGCTCTCTCTCTCAAACCAGAAGCGCACGGTGTTTGTCCAGCTCTCTCTCTCTCAAACCAGAAGCGCAGATCTTATGTGGTTGTCTTGCAGCTCTCTCTCTCTCAAACCAGAAGCGCAGCTAGACATGTTTGCTTTTTCTCTCTTCAAACCAGAAGCGCAGAGTTGATGGACTGCCTTGCTTTTTATTTCTTCAAACCAGAAGCGTAGAGTGCCTTCGTATGGAGACGAGAGTCACACAAACCTCTCCGATAGACTTTAACCTGTAGAGATCTCTAGGTTCACGTAGAACCATAGCTTTGATACCATGTTGAATTGTAGAGAGAAAGAGACGAGACAAAGAGACATATCATGTACGCTCCCAAAGATTGATTCATATTGAGGACAAGATACATATATATAGGTGAGACCAAGTTCGGTAGAGTGAGCTATATATAGAGCTCCAACACTCATCACATCTATTTACCTCATATCTCATCACCTCTATTCACATCACATCTATCCATCCCTTCATTCACATCTATTTGATTCATATCACACATCTCATCACATCTATTTACCTCACATCTCATCACCTCTATTCACATCACATCTATTTACCTCACATCTCATCACCTCTATTCACATCACATCTATTCATCCCTTCATTCACATCTATTTGATTCACGTCACACATCTCATCACTTCTATTTACCTCGCATCTCTTTTTCTTTCTAAATTATCTTTCTCAAAAAAGGGGTGATATTTCAACTACTAATTTACTGAATTTCATTCATTGAATATTCACTTAATTGATTTCTAAATTAATCACGAATTTTGATGAGGAATAAATTAATCATTTATTTGAATATTTTGACTTTGATAAATTACTTGAATTTTCTCTTTACAAACCGAGTGAATATGAAATGATAGAATTTTTTCTCTCAGAGTATTTACTTATTCATTTATCAAATATTCATGGAGATTAAACATAGAATTATTAATTTTGATATAAAAATTCTTTATGCATCTATTTATGCATAAAATCAATTTAATAGGGATAACACTTTTAAAATAAAAAGATTTCCAATATGCATCTTTCTATGCATAGAAATTGAATCTAATGAAAATAACACTTTTATAATAAAAAAAATATCCAATATGCATCTTTCTATGCATAGAAATTGAATCTAATGAAAATAACACTTTTATAATAAAACAATATCCAATATGCATCTTTCTATGCATAGAAATTGAATCTAATGAAAATAACACTTTTATAATAAAAAAATATCCAATATGCATCTTTCTATGCATAGAAAAATTATTCTAATGAAAATAACGCTTTTATAATAAAAATATTTTCAATATGCATCTTTCTATGAATAGAAATAAATTCTAATGAAAACATTGCTTTTATAATAAAAATTTTTCTAATATGCATCTTTCTAGGCATAGAAATTAATTCTTATAAAAATAACGCTTTTATAATAAAAATATTTCAAATATGCATCTTTCTATGCATAGAAATTAATTCTAATGAAAATAATGCTTTTATAATAAAAATATTTCCAATATGCATCTTTCTATGCATAGAATGAAAATAACACTTTTAGAATACACAAACGAAGGGGATTACTCTTTTTGAATAACATAAAGATAAAACTTATTTCCATAAAATTTAAGAAAATTTCGCCATAACCTCCTTGGTATGGCTGACCATTTCTCAATTTTTACATTCTAAATCTACTTAGAATTTACCCCAAGATGAATTAAAACACTCTAATCTAATTAATTTTTACTTCTAAAGAGCAATTAATAAGAAAAGTTTAACTTATTTTGTTTGTTTCTCATTTTAGGATAAAGAAAGGCTGAAATTCTTAATGAAGAGAAGACAAACGCCTTTCCATCAAGGCATAACATCCAATTTCACATTAAAAAAAAACAAGAAATCAGAAAACCATAGAATAGAATTAAAAAAAGTAGAATTTCTAACTTACATGGAGTTTTGTGAGCTTTCCTTTGTCTTGAGGGATTGAGGGTTCTACTCTTGCTTGGATCAAGAGTGGCCACCAATTCTTTGTAGAGGAATTAGTCAAAAACGAGTGAATTATCAAAGAATTCAAGTTTTTGGCTCTGGGGAGGAGTAGAGTAACAGTGCATAAAACACAATTAAGCTTTTACAAAGGGAGAGGCTTCTATTTATAGGCAAAAGTGAACCTCAAACTAAGCAAACTGATTCTAGAATTTTTCAGATCAGTTTGGTTAATTTTTGATCATTTTTGGGTCAGTTTAGTTCACTTTTTGGATCCAGTTTTGAATTAGGACGACAGAGGAGAGATGAAATATTTATTTTTAATGATTTAAAATTTAAAAGCAATGATGAGAAAAAGGTGCCTACTTCGTGAGGGAGAATCCCTATCCTCCTCAGGTGTCAAAAATCAGTTTTTTAACTATTTTCCTTGGTCCTTAGTCCACTCTTCATCTTATGTGAACATTAACTCATTTTTGGGGGTTTTTTCTTTTTTTTTTCAATTTATCTCCTCCCTACATTTGGATTAATCTTATTGGTCCATAGGAACCTTAATCTAAAATTTCCAAAAAATTTGGACCCTTAGGCTAAGGCTTTTTGAACAGATTATAATTTATTTCTAATGCACCTTCTGAAATTCTTTTTGAACTGTTTCAGGGGAATTTATTTTAATAAGAAGAGATATTTTTCCATCCAAAAATATCTAAAAACTGAATAACCTCTCTTTAGAACATTTTCTCTCTAGGCCAAAACAAGTAGAAACAAGATCTTTTATTATTCTGAAAAGGGGATTGATTACAGGGAAAGAAACTGGACATCTTGAGGGGCTAGGGAGGAATCTTACAGGTACATGAACATAGTAAAGAGAAACCTATCTCTATTTTTTTTCGAAAAGAACAAAGAAGAAAGACTACCTTCAAGAATGCAATGAGAAATCAACAATATGTCAAAGAGATTATGTCCAAATGAGATCAAAATTTACCATAAGATAGACATATTAGAGAGAATGCTTACAACAAATGTTTATGAGAAACAAAGCAAGAAAGCATTAAATAAGATAAAATCAAATTCTGTAGAGAAGAAAAGAAAGGAAAGTGAAAAGGGAAAAAAATCAAAGCGTGAAAAGTGAAACAGGGAAAAAAATTCGTGATTGAGACAAGACATTCACTATTCTGACTCTATAATATTTTATTGTGAGGACCATAGGGCACATCTGAGGTTTCTTTAGTTTTTAAATATTTGGTCCAAATATTATATTCCACTAGCTTGATCTTGTAAGATTTGGTGGCAGAAGATTCAAAAAGATCCATGTTACATGGATCTGGAATCCTAACTCTCTCATTGGCTAGCTCATTCTTTTTTTCATATTTTCTTAGAGGGCCCTTTTGTGAGTCCAAATTTTTCATAATGCGTATCACACTCTTTTGAAGAAACTAGAAACTTCATTGAGAGTATTATCCATAAATCTAGCATATTGAAATTTCTCAATTGTTTTACTTGTGCACATATTTGTGTGATGTACTATACATTGCATTGACGTTGATTGGACACATTTACTTCAATCTCTTTGCCACACCTGTCTTGTAACCTATCATTACCGAGGCTCCATTAGAACCAAAAATCACAACCTTGCTCAAATTTTTAATTGATGCGCCTGATTTCGCATGTGACACAAGGACACAAGGGCACTATGTTGAATGTTTATTTCTCCTTGTGTTCCAAATTCATTTTTTCTTTTCTTTTCATTTTTACACAAGGTATAAAATAGATTTCCTATCTCTCCATTGAACTCCAACCAATGAAATTTGGTTTTCCATTTTTTATCCATAAAGTTTTTGCCCTCTTTCTATGATTGGACTCCTCAATGTGTTCTAATATCACATGTTACCTCTTTTGTTTAAGCTTTAAGCATTCTTCTCCTAGAGAATTCTTGTGTTGTTGCCTCTTTTGTTTTTTAGCTCTTGCACTAATTCTCTCTTTTAGCTTCACATAAGAGGGGTAAGCTCTCTTCTTCTTTTGATTGCTCTCAACATGTTTTTCCTTTATTGCATGCTTGAGTGCTAGGTTTAGGTTTAGATTGGGTTTACCTCTATGCATAGGATCTTGCAAGTTGTATGCATAAAGCTTCTATGTGTAGGCTCTATGCATAAATCTTTTATTCATAGGCTTTATGCATAAGGCTCTATGCGTAGAGATTTATGCATAAGGCTCTATGCATAGGTTCTTGCAAGCTCTTTGCATAAAATTTCTATGCATAGGCTCTATGCATAGGCTTTATGCATAAGTCTCTATGCATAGAGATTTATGCATGACTCTATGTGTAGTCTTTATACATAAGGCTTTATGCAGAAGGCTCTATGTGTAGGCTTTATACATAAGGTTTTATTCGTTAGGCTCTTTGCGTAGATATTTATGCATAAGTATCTATGCATAGGATCTTTCAAGCTCTATGCATAAATACTACAGATATAGCCTTATGCATACAGCTTTATGCATAAAACTCTATGCATAGAGCTTTATACATAAGGCTCAATGCGTATACATTTATGCATAAGGCTCTATGCATCGAGGTTTATGCATGAGGCCTTCATGAATATCCCTTTATGAATGTTTTATACTTCAAGCAATTGAATCTTATGCATGTATTTGGATTGTGTTGTATGTATATGCAATGTCAATCGACCCATCACAAGACCCAGATGTCGTAAATCTACTCTCTATCATCAATGAACAATATGGGCAACATGCTTGGACACAGTTTACTTAAACACTGGTATGATTTAACAAAACCTTCTTACATATACAAATTTTACCCTTTATGTATTCTATAAGTCTTATCGTTGAATCTTATATGCATGCAGGCTTACCATGAGACCAGTTTACACCACGAGGGCAAGCTATCCCAGTTGTCACCAGTCCAGGTATCCCACACCTTAGAAAGGTGCAAGTGGCGGGAGTCCATGGTGCAGTCCCATCACAATATGATTGTGATAAGCCTACACCATCTACCTCAACTAGACCCACCCCCTCTCCCTCACATCCATCCTTCACCACAACGACGATGTAGCAGGGAGTCTAAGGAGCTAGTAGACATGCTAGCGAGGGGGAGAAGGCTTCTTTTCCTTTGGAAAAAGTAGCACCAGGTCTCTCAATGAGTCTCCCTAGAAGGGGGGCTCTTCATCTACTCATGTTATGAACCAGTCCCCAGGAGACCGATTCTACTACTTGAGCCACACACCCTATCATCATACAACGTGGATGTCGATGGTGCCCTCATGGTGGATGCATGAGGGAATCAAGTCATGAACCGCATGCATGTACTTGCTAACCTAGAGTTCATGAAATCCTTCAAAAAGTGGAAAGCACAAGATGAGCTTTCAAAGCAATATGTCATTGATGTGCTTAAGTCGGAGTTTCCCCTTCCACATGTGGGCCTTTGCTTCTCAGAGGAGTGGATGAAGAGAAGAATGAATATTTTCTCTCTAATAGAGAGCAAACATCGAGAGCGGCAAAGAACAATTTGGAAAATCCTAATGTTTGCACTCAAGAGGAGTGGAGGTACACACGTAGCTTTGTGAGAAATAACCCACATGATTTTCATCAACAAGTGACATAGCGAGTGCTTTGGAACTACAAAAGCGAGGGGCTTCACACTTTAGCTTAGTAGGAATGTTCTTCTTTATTGCTCATTTTGTAAGTACCTATCTTATTAGCATTTTCTTCTCCTCTTTCATTTTGTTTTGTACTATATTAATTTCTTTAACTAATTATATATATTTTTTAATTATTTTTTGTAGATAGAGGTTGTTGTGCGTGAGCCAGCAAAGGAGGAGTATGACTATAGCTACATAGCCCTCTGTTTGCAATTGTGGGCATGGATGCGTATGCCAGGTGTACACTTAGACAAGTCCATTTTTGGGACTCAAGTAGATGAGAGAAGTAGTGAAACAACACTTCTCCTATCTATATCTAATTGTCTTTTATTGTATTACACTTATGTTGCATTTGATGGTATGTATTTAGGATAAAGGGGAAGAGAAAGACGAAGATCCAAATTATGAGCCTGAAGCGGTAGAAGGACGCAAAGAGGAGGACTAAGATAATGATGAGCACTCAAAATGAGCACTCAAAATCTAAAACTCAAATTTAGGAATTTTGAAAAATATGCACAATTTTGGGACAATTCTTTGTTAGATCCAATACAATGTTTACTGTGCGATATGCAAGATTTATTATTGGATGTTCTCAACAAGCATTTGAATAATGCGATATGATTTATATACTATTGTACATTTGTAACAAGTATATATGATGTTGGTGGGATGTAAATTTGCCTGCACACACACACACACATGCACACCAAGAATTAAGCTTGTTTATATCACATAGCCTCCCTATGACCATCAAACACAAAAACTTTTACAAAGAAAGGATATTCAATGTGACTTTAAGTTGTAAGAAAGTCTAGGTGATAGAATTAAAAAGATCACCATCTGTATTGAATCAAAATTCTTGAACAATGGGTGAACCATAAATCTAAAAGCTTAAGAAAGCCTTACAATCTGAATAATGATTGAACTATGAGTTTGGTAGCTTCATACAACATTGCTAAAAGATTACGAAGCTAGTTTCCCATGTGCTAACAAATCATTCTTGCTCAACTGCACTGACATGTTGATTCAATTGATTCTATTTGGCCTTGAGTATTATAGCCTTTGGAATCTTGATTTTCTCTGGAAGTCGTCCACCCTTGGGCTTCCATGCCCAAAGGATGCAGCTAGTGTCTTCCCAGCGCTGAGGATCATTTCTGTTCTCTTGCCAATACTTGTTCCAGCAATCCTTATAAACCTCCACATCACTTGCATTCTTCTTCTTTGAAATTGGTGCCCAATATTGTATCTGAACTTGTAGGTAGTTTATCGAGTTGTTGTTTTGATCAACATCACTCGTTGTCACTCCCAACCATATTGGGTAATTTGCATCACAAGTTTGTACAAGCACAAAATCTCCTTTAGACACATCAAGAGTTGGGTTGAACTCTTCAGCAGGTCTGTTGCGCATTGGACCACAATAATGGTCCTCATTTACATCAAACCCTTCATCTACATTATCCTCCACTTGAAGGTTAAGAGGCTCAGCTTTTTCGCATACACTCCTTGGCCAAAAGTCATGAAATCCAATGTCTTCCCTTGCTCTAGGGGTTTGCATGTTTAGCATAAATTCTCCCAATAGGCAAGGACCGGATTGATCCACTTAGCATAATCACTTTGGTCTCCTTTCTCTTGCAAGTGCTCTTTCCACCAATTGACATGTTTTTTAAGCCCTCTACAACCTTCTCATTTTCCTTAACATACTCAAAGGGTGGCAATACTTTTGGAAAACCTTCAGGAAGCTTGGGTCCTTCCGGGTCATTTCTCTTCCATAACTCTATACCGCTTTCTGGTAACCAATCAACATTTTTGGGGTGTACTTTGTATTGCATCAAAGGTATTCCATCACTCATATAAAACCTGAATTGCAATGGCTTTGAATGTCCAATCAAGCTATCGGCTCCATCATGTAAGCATCCCTTGACAAAGCCTTTGAAGTCTGCCACCTTTTGTAAGAGAAAGGGTGCTAGATGCATGCTAACACACTCATTAAAGATCTTCATCAAATGTGGAAATGTGAAAATGGTTTGTTTCCTCAACTTCTCAGAGAAGCGACTAAACAATGCATCAATATCTTCATGAGTATGACCAACCATAAGAAAACCAAGCTGCACCATGTCAAACACTCCTCGTGCACCATGTCAAACACTCCTCGTGCAACCAATAGGGATAGATAGGCAAATACATAACGGTTCTTATTTTCAGAACCACAATTGTCAAGTTGCAACAACAACGTCCTTGGCAATCTCTTAAAAAATGTCCTTGAATTTGATGGCATTAAACTTGAGGCATTTCCATTGCCCCTATCCTGCACATGTGTGTTAGTATGAAAGACTGACTGCATATGTGAAGAATAATTTCCCTCTGTATCCACATTTGTTTCTGTCTCTGCATCTGCATCCTCAATGCTCTGCTTGCAATATGCGTTTCTCTCCTTCAGCACTTCCATATGCTGATACAGGGCCATAGTAGACAAAACACAATCAAAAAGATCTATTCGTGGTTTAGCATCTGAGTTTTGTGAGCTCAAGTCACCATACATGTGTTGCTCTCCTCTTTCTAAGTTTCTTAAACATTTTGAGAGAGATGAAATTGTGAAGTTGGGATCACTTGGCCATAACCCCAGGCAAAGTGACCATAAGCTGTTTGTCCATATCCATGAGTGAGCATTCCTATTAAGGATACTGGAAGCCTCTCAACCCCATTGAGAGATTTAGAAACTGGTTTAATTTGTGGTATGGCAGTCTTATCATGTATAATACACAAATACCTATTTGGGTTCATTTCGGAAGAGCTCCTCCAAGCATAGTATAGATTTCTACAACTCATTTGCAACATGTGTGCCCTTCTTTGTGCCATGTATCTAGTACGCTTCTATTGATTTTTTTATTGATTCCAACTTGACCTTGATTGCCGTACAAATGTTGCATTTTGAGAAGGTGCTGGTTTTTGATAAACTAACTGTCTTGAACTCTGTGTTCCACAATCTTGAGAATGATGGTTGTGACAGTGGCCGGTATTCGAATGAGACAAGTGTGTCATTCACTTCACGCAATATGTCCACCTGTTTGTACATTGCTGGTAGAACATGTTGGGTCTCACGGGCTCCATGCTTAGTTGTCCTTGACCTATGTGGCATTTGATCGGCATTATTATCTATGAAGCCCTATATGATTGATTTTTTCATCTCAACATGTGTCATGCCCTTCCGTATTATCCCACTGTTGCCATGACTGACATTACATGCACCATTCAAGAACTTCTTTTTTGATCCTATAGAACGTTGACTTACCGATGCCATGCATTACATACCATGCTTTACTACAAACCTTCTTCCCATCAAATGTGAACTCAAAGCACTCGTCATCTTGACCTTGTCTATAGGCCATGCCCATGCAATCTAGTACAAATGTGTATCGTGTACTATAGCTCTGTCCCCAAAAGTGTACCCTTGCATGATTTTGGATCTATCTCCAATTTGACAACATTGATTCTCGCAACAATCAATGGTTGCAACGTTATGAATGTTTGCAAGATCACATTTTTGCTAGCTCCATGGGTTTTATCATAATTTTTAATTACCCTTACCCTATGGACATAGCTCCTTTTCTTATTTATCCCTTCAATGATATCATAGTCAGTGATCATGGCATCATGGTGTCTGTCTCATCAGAACTAACGCCATCATTTCCCTCTACATCATCATCCTCTTTTTCATCACTTGAATTGTTTAGGCTGTCAATATTTTTTTGCATGAAGTGATCTTGAATACCCTCATCAATAGAAGAAGATTCTGTGTCCTTCACTAATGGTTCACCATTCTTAAATGTGAGTTGCCTGATCGGCCAACTAACCAAATTCAAACCTGAAACACAAGTTGAACTTGGATGCAAAGATCCTTCTATAATGACACCCAAGCTACTCTCCCCTAGTTCTCTACAATTTATAGCCTCGTATGGGTGGACCAGCAATACTACTCCATTGCCAAGTTTTGTAGATCTGTTGTCATCCCAGAGGATGACACTTTTCTCTTTCCATCTCTCCCTATCTATAAAGAGATCTTCTTGATCAACAAGAAGTTCCGCAAAATTATCCTCTTTAGGATTAGTAATGTCTCTGTCCATAACAAGGTTGACCACCAATGGCCATTTGATGATGCTTCCAACTGCTTGAGACATTGTTCTTGCATCCATTGTGGCAAATGGAATGAGAAATGTGTCATCAAAGCTTTGTTGAACATGTATTGCTGCACATGTCTCACCAATGAATTGAAAACCACATGTTTGGAATGAATAACCCCGCGTGCCTTCCTTGTAGAACCATCAATGAGAAACACTGAAGCACCTTTTTTTAGACCCTACAATCCCTGAGAAAATCAAAATCTCAATAAGAAAGATTGAAGCGATGTTTTTACGGTAGTACACAAAACTATAAATGTAATTCAATCTCAACATGAGTTCAAGCTCCAACCAAAGTTTGAATCTCACCTATCAATGCTAGTTTGCTAGGAGGCTAGGCTCCATCTAAAGCTTGAGCCTTTGCCTACATATGCTAGCTTGTTATTAGGAGGCTCCATGAGCCTCACCATCATATGTTAGTTTGCTAGGAGGCTCCATGAGCCTCACCATCATATGTTAGTTTGCTAGGAGGCTCCAGTTAAAGTTATCATCCTCACTTGCATCATATATTAGTTTGCATATGTTAGCTAGAATGGTAGGCTCCTCCAACAAAAGTTTAAGCCTCACCCGCCGCCGCGGATGTTAGTTTGCTTCTAGGAAGCTGAAAGTAAAGTTTGAACCTCACCCATAGATGCTAGTTTGCTTGGAGGCTCCAACCAAAGTTTGAGCCTCACCTTCATATGCTAGTTTACTATTAAGAGGTCCCAATTGAAGTGATAATCCTCACCTCATGTATATGATAGTTTCCCAAGAGGTAGGCTTTCTGCATCTGGCCACACCGTTTCATTGGGATATTGAGTCAAGATATGGTGTCAATTAGCCATCAATGTTTCATAGCTACAAAAGGCAAAGGTGAGTGGTTACAACAACAGCAAAGGCAAAGAGAAAGCAATAGAGAGAAACAATATGCTAGTGAAGAGAATGTGACATGGAAATGAGCAAATGGACATTGGATTTGAGACTCTTCTCCTTCATGAGACTCAAACTCAAGTTTGAGCCATTGTGCATTATATAGATTTTAGTTGAATTTTTAATCGCATAGTTTATAAGTATATTTGGGTGTATGGGAAAAGAGGGAAGAAAAGAAGAAATCTCAAGCTCAAGGTCAAGCTCAAGGCTCAAACTTGAGTTTGAGCCTTGTCTATTACACAAGTAAGAATAGAGAGGGAAGCTAGGATAATCCCATAGAACAAATGGGGTGTGGGTGAAGATGGGTATATAACCAAAAGTGAAAGTAACTATTACACAAGTAGGAATAGAGAGGGAAGCTAGGATAATCCCATAGAACAAGTGGGGTGTGGGTGAAGATGGGTATATAACCAAAAGTGAAAGTAACTATAATCAAAAGACCTGGGCTTGGGTTTGGGTTTGGGTTTGGGTTTGGGTTTGAAACGAAAACCGACTTTCTGTCGTGCACTGGGATGGGACGACGACACTCTTCGGACTTTATGCCGCCGCACCTCGGGCAATGCTCGGCCCCCTCTCCTCTGTCCGGCGCAGCCCCCGCCTCCTCCTCTCCTGGCGGCGCCCGCCCACCTCGTCCTCTCCCACCCTCGGTCCCCTCTCCTCGGTCCGACGCGCAGCCCATGCACGCCCCCACCCCCTCTCCTCCATGCGCCCGCCCACCTCCTCCTCTCCCGGCTCCCTCTCCTCTATCCAGTGAAGACCACACACGCCCCCGCCCCCTCTCCTCCATGCGCCCGCCCACCTCCTCCTCTCCCGGCTCCCTCTCCTCTATCCAGTGAAGACCACACACGCCCCCGCCCCCTCTCGTCTGTCCGGCGGGATTTGAAATTCAAACTTCCCGCACTCCTGAAATTCAAAGTTCCCTCCCCCGAATTCAAAATTCAAACTTTCCCCCATCCGCCAAAATAATTCGAAATTCAAACTTCCGCCCATCCCCCAAATTTGAATTTCAAAATTTTTCCCCAACCAAATCTAAAATAATTTTCGCCTTCCCTTCCTCCCACCGACCTCACAAAATTTTCACCTTTCGCCTTCCCCCCACTGACCTGACACGAAAAAAAAGCGGCTCACCTCGCGTTTCAACCAGACAAAAGGACCTATGAACCCTGGAGCGATTCTGTGTGGTGAGCGTGCAGTTCTCGTTATCGCCATCGTGCAAGCCATCATGCGCAATAATCATCTCTGTTTCCTGTCTTTGAAGTCCTCGCTCAGCCCTGCGTTTCAAACAGTTTCTTTTCCTCCTGCAAACAATCGACACTAGGGATTTCACTGAAGTAAACGAGAACATGTGAACATGTTATTAACATGTGAACATGTTAATAACATATGTTAATAATACAAAAAATCTTGTGATCACATGTTATATTCACAAAGCTTTCACAAGGGCCTAAAAAATTTATTTTTGTCGGGCATAAAAAATCTTCTTAGGTGACTAACTGACCTGCTATTATGTGAAGATGGTAACATGAATAGCTTATTCCCATGTGTAGCCAAGCTTTTAAGGGGTTCCCAAATGGCAAGTGACCTGTTATTTTGTGAACGGTAACATGAGAACATGTGAATAACTTGTTCACATGTGTTATTATCACAAAAAATCTTGTGATCACGTGAATATTAAATCCCTGATTGACACGTCTGCGTTGGTTCCGACCTCTGTTTCCTACAGAACCATCACGCCCACATGCCACCGGATACTTCAAGCATCCGTCACGTCTATGCAACATCGGAGTCTTTCGTGCGCCCATCTGCGTTTCGTGTGTTCCCTCATCTAATTGAATACTTTACGCAGCAAGTAAGTCCTTCTTTAATTGATTGTCTATATCAATATAAACGCTTACTTGATTGCACGCTAAGTGTGGCATTTGTCAATCGTTGCTCGTTGTAGATTGTTTGCACATCTTGCTGCTCTCTTTTGTATCTTCACATATGTTGAGAACCTGTAAAACTGATCTTTGTGCACATTATATAGTCTAAATGACAAGGGTTCTCTTTATAAACATGGTATATGTGTCACATATCTAAGTGCACAACTTGGATATAGACTCCACCTTAAGTTCGAGCCTCCCCTACATAGAAGCTATGTGTTAATGCTCGACCTAGATTGAGTCTTTGTTCTCCATGTTAGTGCACCGGCCTTAAGGCTCAAACTTGAGTTTGAGCCTTTGCTCTCCATGCTAGTGCACCCCGGCCTTAAGGCTCAAACTTGAGTTTGAGCCTTTACTCTCCATGCTAGTGCACCCCGGCCCCTTAAGGCTCGAACTCCAGTTTGAGCCTTTGCTCTCCATGTTAGTGCATCCCGGTCCCTTAAGGCTCGAACTTCAGATTGATCCTTTGTTTTCCATGCTAGTGCACCCCGGCCCCTTAAGGCTCGAACTTAAGTTTAAGTCTTTGCTCTCCATGCTAGTGCACCTCGGCCTTAAGGCTCGAACTTCAAATTGAGCCTTCGTTCTCCATGCTAGTGTACACCGGCCTTAAGGCTTGAACTTGAGTTGGAGCCTTGGCTTTCCATGCTAGTACACCCCGGTGTTAAGGCTCGACCTTCAGATTGAGCCTTTGTTCTCCATGCTAGTGTACACTTGCCTTAAGGCTCGAACTTGAGTTGGAGCCTTTGTTCTCCATGCTAGTGTACACCGGCCTTAAGGCTCAAACTTGAGTTGGAGCCTTGGCTCTCGATGCTAGTGTACACCAGCCTTAAGGCTCGAACTTCAGATTGAGCCTTTGTTCTCCATGCTAGTGTACTCCGACCTCAAGGCTTGAACTTGAGTTTAAGCCTTTTCTCTCCATGCTAGTGCACCCCTAGCATCTAAGTGCACAACTTTGATATAGACCCCACCTTAAGATCAAACCTCCTCTACATGGAACTCATGTGTTAAGGCTCATTCTCCATGCTTAACTTTACATGGAACTTGGCCTTAAGGCTCCAACTTAAGTTTGAGCCTTGCCTATCTATGCTAGCGTATCCCTAGCATATGAGTGCACAACTTGGATTTAGGCTCCAGCTTAAGTTCGAGCCTCTCCTACATAAAACTTGGCCTTAAGGCTCGAACTTGAGCTTGAGCCTTGTCTCTATATGCTGGTGTACTCTTGTCATATGAGTGCACAACCTGGATCTAGGCTCTAGCTTAAGTTCGGGTTTTCCCTATATATGGAACTTGGCCTTAAGGCTCCAATATACTAGTGTACCCCTAGCATATGAGTGCACAACTTGGATCTAGACTCCAACTTAAGTTCAAGCCTCCCATACTTGGAACTTCGCCTTAAGGCTCAAACTTGAGTTTGAGCCTTGGCTCTCCATGCTAGCGTACCCCTAGCATATGAGTGCACAACTTGGATCTATGCTCCACGAGCTTTTGTATAGATTAAGTAAATGCAAGTGAGGCCCCCACTATTCAAGAAAACTTTTTGTAGCATGCATTAAGTTTCTTAAGTTTGATAGGTTTCTTAAGTTTGATAGGTTTTGATTTGATATGTAGCATTTAAATCCATTCTTTTCTAAGGTTTTTGTAGCATGCATTAAGTTTCTTAAGTTTGATAGGTTTTGATTTGATATGTAGCATTTAAATCCATTCTTTTCTAAGGTTTTGAAACTTTTTTTGTGCTTCACAGGAATGAAAGCTAGCAGAGCGCCCGCTACCTCGCAACCACATGGTGCACAAATCTTTACTCTGGATGCTCTCGAAACAACAACTCAAGCTAAAAGTGTCACTCCTAGAATTAAGGTGGATAAAACCTTCGAATTGAGTAACAAAGAAGGAGTAAATGGTTTGTGGATAGCTACGATGCTAGTGCAAACTCGTCCTAGTAAACCTTTGCCTGGTGTCAATCAACCCAAGATGGACGAGTCTTGGAAGGTACTCTTTTGATTCTTTTCTATATCTTGGTAAATCATAGACCTACATTACTTCTTCTTTACTTTTCATAATATCTTTTATGGATCTATAGTTTCAAGTGTAGCAGTAGCATAAGAAAGATGCATGTGAGGCTTCTTCTCAAACTGCATAAACTTAATAGTTTGGTTTTAAATTGAACTTCAAGCCTCACCTCTCTGTGATGGTGTAGCACTTGCATATCTAATTGTGGCTCGAACTTAAGTTGGAGCCTCACTTGCAAGTGCTAGATTTGCATACGGAGGTGACACTCAAACCTAAGATCGAGCATCACCATTATATACTAGTTTAGCATTGCAAGTGAGGCTCAAACTCAAGTTTGAGCATAAGCTCCAAATGATTGAAAATCCATAGATGTATAATTCCTCCTAATATTTTGTGATGTCTATAGTGAGGGAGATAACTTCTTACTTTGCAACTTTGTAGGCCTTTGTGGAGACCACGGAGAACACACCACATAAGAATTTTGTCAAAAATGATTTACACTTGCTTCTATGTGATGATGATGTATGGCAGAATTGGGTTAAGATCATGAGGCTATATGCAAAAGGCTTGCTACCAAATACAAAGGGCAAAACTCAAACTAAAGGTCTTGATCAAAATCCCAAACTTCCAACTTTGAAGAGTGGGCAAATTCAGTAGGCACCAGGAACAGTCACACTAGGCCCAACGTTGTTTAGGTGCATTTTAGGCCTTCAAAAGAGTGAAGTTTTGGACATTCAAATAGCACTTCTTGACAAGAGAATATTGCTTAAAAAGGGAAAGCAAACCCATTAAAGAATAGATATGGAGGAGATGGCTTGGAAGCTAAAAAGTTAAAATAGATCGAGTTCTCAAAGATGCAATAACCGCCTTCTATTTTGATCTGACAAGGGAAAAGATGACTTGGGAACAGGTTTGTGAGACATATAAGCTAGGAGAGTATGAGTATAATCAATTGAGGAGCTACAGCCAGTCCTTTGTTAGGGATGCTCTCAATCGTTCAAAAAAAAATCCTTCACTTCCAAAAAGTGTAGTAACTTTACTGAATCACCTATATAGAGCATCTATGGGTATTGTATCTCAACAAGAGTCTATTCCTTGGACAATTAGGGGGGTGGGTTTTGATATGACAAGGATTATAGCCTTTTGTAGTAGTGAAGAGCATGTACGATTTCAACTGGCAATCATGGACCTACATGGTACAAAGGAGCAACTCTCGTCAAAAATTTTCTCCAAGTTGGCACTTGCTTTGAACACACTAAACTCACAATATGAATATATTCTTGTGTTTTTTGTTGATTTCATCACCATTGGAATGCTTATCGAAGGGATTTCTAGCCAGTCAACAAAGGTGCACTATGAATTTGGCGTGATCCACACACAAAAAGATGATGCCTGCACATCTGGAACAGTTGAGATTGCAACTGTTATTCTTTTTATCAGCAAGGTTGACAAGTTTGAGGCCATTGATAAGGTTCTCACAAAAAATGTATTCATCTCAGGCTCTAGTGGCCAAAATAGAGAATTCATCGAGACAAAGGCTTTATTGACGATCTCATCAGGGTTTTGTCCTAAACAGAGCTATGTTGTAGAGATATATTGTGGTAAAGTTGTGCTAGAGGAGAGCTTGCTAAAGAAGAGACGATGTATTGCTTTACACAAAGATGATTTGGAAGTGATGGCATTACAATCAAAGTGCTCTGCTCTTTTAGACGGTCACCCGTCCTTGCAAGAGTGGTGTGGTGCAAGTGGCGGCACAAAAAAGCAAACACTAGATGATGCAGAAAAAGAGAACCTTCAAAATCTTCACATTGACAACCCACCAAGTACAGAGGACAAAGACGAAGGTGATGATATTGACAACAAAAATGACACAGATGATGATAAAGAATTTAGGGATGCTATAGACTTTGAAGATGCAGGGCAAAGGAATGAAGAGGACCAAAGCAATGATGCTCTATTCAATGAGGATGCCGAAGACAAGTTTGAAGATATTGGAAGGCATGAAAATGATGATGAAGGTGGGAATGGTGATGATATATTGGATACTGCAAAAGCCATGGAAGCTACAAATGTTGGGGTTGCTATGGCCGTTGAGAAGATTGGGAATACAGATGTCAACACGGCTTTCCATGCTCATAGCCCATCAAGCCCTCAACCAAAGAAAGGTAGAAAAGTGCATTGATAGTGCTTATTATGAATGTACAACAAATGGTGATCATTGAAAGGAGCTTATCAACAACTAATATTAGTATAGGTTTTGTTCAAAGTGTGTGGATTTGTTGAAATAATTATTAGTCTTTTGATTAATACATTGGCTTTTTTGGATTTACTTTTAACATTTTTCTATTAAAGTGAATATTTCTATTCTATTTATCCTTTATTTTATGCCAACGTCTCGGGGGGTGCACCTCAAAAAATGTAAGTCTACCACGTGCGATCATTAGGTGGGGTTTTTTTAATCCAAAATATTGGGTAAATTTACAGAAATACAATTACAAGAGGGGTATTTTAATTGTACTTTGGAAAAAAACCCGTAAGTCTATAAAGAAAAAGGGGTAGTTTTATCAGCTCAAAATTCACAGATAAGGGGTTTTTAAAATACCCCTTGAACGCACGTTGTAGGAGGGGCTTCCATATAGGGCACCCCCCGAGGCCAACGTCTAGTACAAATGATGATGCACACTTACTATTAAGAAATTACTCCATATCCTAGTGTAGCAGTGAGGCTCAAAATTAAGTTTGAGCCTAATACAAATGATGATGCACACTTACTATTAAGACATTACACTTACTCCATATCCTAGTGTAGCGGTGAGGCTCAAACTTATGTTTCAACCATACCTCCACTTATGTCCAACCTTGGGGATGTCTTCCAACACAAGGCACAATCTCAAGTTGAGCGATCTTTACATTGCCCTTGTAAGTGAGGCTCAAACTCAAGTTTGACTCTTATGCATGGTACATCACTCAAAGTTGAGTAATCTAAGTTTGGATACAAAGTATATGTGTAGATATAAAAATGACTAGTATTGTATTAGCCTTGGTGTATTATTTAAATCCTAAAAGTAATAGCATTTTATTTTAATCTTACAGATATATACAAATAAGGAAAAGACGAAGATAACATTGCTCAACTAGAACATCATCATGAAAGCCCTACTAGAGAGATCAACTCTCATGATTCAAATGCTAGAAATAATGAAGACAACATGGTGGAGGTAGATCACATCGATGATTCAGCTTTGCAAACATCTTCAAGGCCTTCAAGTGATAGGACTAAAGAGACTAAGGACATTCCTGATTTGCAAGTTAATGTTGAGGTTAGTGAGAATAAAGATAAAGTTAATGAAGAGTTTCAAGAGACTTTTGCAACCAAGGAGAGACAAGAAGAGATTGTTGAACAAATTGATAAGGCTACATATGCTACGAATAAAGGAAAAATAGTTGAAATCAAGGACTCTGTGGGGCAGAGGGTATTGAAGAAATTGACGAGGCTACATATGCTACGAATAAAGAGAGAATAGTTGAAATCAAGGACTTTGTGGTGCAGAGGGTGCCAAGAAAACGAAGGGTATATCTTTTTCAATAGGATGTTATTTAAGATGATTTATTCAGCAATTTTGTGTGTTAAAAAGTATGTTTCTCATCGAGAGTTATTTTTGCAGGTATAGCTGCTTCTAACAATCACAAGTTAAGTGTGCAAGAAATAGAGCAACGTGTTGAGGAGCTACGTTCCGATACACAAAAGAGTAGGCCTCTAGGAAGTTTATATTCTTTTGAGAGAGATGGAGATAGATTAGTATTTCAATCTTCACCAATCAATAGGGAAATGCAATCAAGTCTAGGAGCCATCGTCTCATAGATGAGTATGGGAGCATGAAACGAAAGTAAACTTGTGTTGTAATTAGCTCTCATTGATAATATAGGATCACTTGTTTTAATATTGTTAAGTATGTAAACACATTAAAGTGTTATCATTCTTCTGTATTATATGCAAAAAATATTCCTCGTTCAATCACCATAAAGAAACATGCACTTATACTTAATCTTAATGGAGTTTTACTCAACAAGGAAGAGAAGAGGCATCCACAAACAAATTGTATTCAAATTGATATTGGTTGCATCACAGTTGTTATTCTCCTCGGGTATTTTGAATTTTTGGATGAGATTTGCCAGTACTTTCATGTTGGTATTTGATCCACCATGCTACACAAGAATGTTTGTGCCTATGTAAACACTCTTGAACAGTATGCACATAAGAAATATCATTTCTTTATGGTGTGGGAACAAGAAGAATGTTATATCCATAATCTTGGAAAAGTGTATAGGCCAGATAAGCCTACTATTGAGGCTATGTTTAAACCTTTACTCAAGGTTTGGAATCAGTGCCAAGATATTTGCAATAAGAAGAATACATTGCTTATTGATGATAGCCCTTTCAAGGGATGTGTTAATCCAAAAGACAACTGTCTCTTCCCTGAAAGTTTTCAAGGAGAGCACGACTACGTACTGTGCAATGACCTTCTACCCTACCTTTTAAATCTAAATAATACAAATGACATTAGGTCTATTATTTTGCTTAATCGGCTAGGTCAATCTCCTATCACACATGGCCATAATTTTTTTATCGATTTTCAAGATGTACTGGAAGAATGGCTCCAATTCACCTCCCTATTTTTGCGAGAAGAGCTCAATGAATATTCAGATGAAGTGGAAAACTCATCTTCTGCATCTTCACACTTACCATTGTACGGTGATAAGCTAAAGTATGTCCAATCAAGAGGGGAAAAAAGAGAAGTAGAATCCATGTTGGCATCCAAAGCTGGAGTACCATTACTATCCAAAGACGATCTAAGCTTGTTAAAAGTGTGTTACAAAAGAAGGATTTTGAGTGATCAACACGCTATTGCTTATGCTACTCGCTTGGGATATGATCGTGGTCATCTCATAAGTGGAGTTGCAGTAAAAGCATTCATATCAAGGCTACAAAAGGCTTACTTGAGCTTATGGGTAGGATAATGTCTGGTTTTATTAAACATTGAGTGATAGTATAATCAAATTCCAGCCTAATCCATACTAGTTGTTGCTGCAGGTCGAAGGAAACCATTTCTGAGGTCTAAACGTGCAGTTTGAAGTATGGGATCTGCACAAATATCAAGACTTGTTGGGTGCATAATGTTTGGAGCCATTTTGTACTAAAAGCCCGTAAGATAGACTTAGGCTTTGGCCAAAACAATGTGCTTAGATGGGTTTAATTTTTGGATTTTATGAGCCAAATCTTTACACTATTGTATCAAGAAATCAAATGCCTCCAAACTTACTGTCATTTGATTATCTCTTTTGTCAATATTTGCAATTCGATTGCAATGAAGATGTGTTTGTTTTTTATTGAAGATATTGCCTTGTCAAGGTGTAAGGCTATGAATATCATAATTTAATTTGGATAGACTCTATTATCTCAATAGTGAAAATCTTTTATACATCATATTCAATAAATTTGATGAAATTTAGCATTGACAATATACTCACTCTTTTATTTTTTTGGTTGAACTAATGAGGTATTGGAGCGTTTGCCTATGAAGGTTTAAGACCATTCATATCATGGATGAATTTATGTTGTTGGCACATAATATATTTATTCAAAATTTTGAATGTCCATTAACCAAACATTTTGTTTCAACAGCATATAGCTTTGATATGAAGTGTACAGAAAACTTACTATTGAGGTGGCACCAATCATTGGTGACTCATGTACCTAGAAGCAAAAGAGTTCCACCACCCCCAGATACAATAAGGAAACAAAGAAGAGTATTGATACTTGAACTCAATGGTGTTTTACTTAAGACCATTGAGATGCAACATGTTGATGTATATCCAGACTGGGCCAAACATATGCATCTTGTGGAAGAGAATACAAGTGTTTGGCATTTGATTCGCAAAGATGCATTCACTTTCCTTGATTTTTGTATGCAATGGTTTGCGGTATGGATCTGGAGTACTAATATACTACAAAGGACTCGTTGCATTCTTGAGTTGTGCTTTCCTCGGCACCATCAAAAGTTTAAGGTCGTAGCGCAGGGCACGCAGCATGTCAAAAGACAGATCTTCTAATTGGATATCGATTTGTATACCACAAAAACTTGGATGTAGCATGGAGAAATTTTCATGACCTGGATGGAAATAACACGCTAATTTTTGATGATACCCCCTACAATGAAATGTGGAATATGCCCGGAACCTACTTGATTTTTCCAAAGATGTAGAATCAAAATATAGAGGAGCTTCAAAGTTTTTTGGAGACAACAATCAGCACATGGTTACTTGGTTGGATTTATGCAAAGAACAAACGGGAGTATACTTGCAACACTTTAGTAAATGAAGCAGCTTATGATGGAGAAACTTTGTATGTATTGGAGCAATACATGAGAAAACGCTATGTTTGAGATATAATTTGTACTCAATTATTATCTTGGCGAAGGTTTTTTGTCTTCGGATGAATTGTAAACTTGAATGTAACAATCTCATTGAATGTAGCAGGTGTTCTTTGGCATTATCATCCCATGTTTTTACTTCAATGTCCCTCAAATTTGAGCATATATATCATGATTTATAATCTTGATATAGTGTCTAATATGGATTTTTATCTGTGGATCAATCGTAAACTTAGCACATTGTTACTGTCATTGAGATTTACTTTTTGTTTTGTTGTTTCTAACACCACACCCTTTAGAGATCTCTCATTTCTAAGGTTCCTTTTTTAATGATATTTAGAATTCTTTTGGCAAATTAAATAAACCCCATGTTTTTACTTCAATGTCTCAAAGTGGAGATAGTATTTAACATTATCTTCTTCATATGAAAGGTGTTGTGTATAATCTCAATTAAGTTTAGTGTCATGTTTCCCTTGTCCTTCCAATATTGTTGCATTGACGTATGTATCTATACAACTACAAACAAATACGCCAAATAGTTGTGTCAAGATATAATCTAATGGCACAAAGAGTGCACCAACAAATAGATGTTAGCTCAAACTACACAAAAATACCGAGTTTCCAACCAATCCTATAAGAAATGGGACTCGAATAATTCCCAAAATTCCTAAATTTGTCTTCTAATGAGGATTTCGATTAGCCACATCTTGTTTGATATATATTTTTATACATGGCCAAATGCCTAGAAATTTGTAAAATATAATACATTTTGGGCTCACTTGCATTCTTCTCAATCTATACATTTTTCATGTTTATGTTTATATCACAAAATTGTGACTCTATTTTAATTTTAAAAAAAGAACTGGGGTAGACTGGGAAGTCCTGTACAAAGTAGCCGAGTAGCTGAAATAGCAAGAAAAATTTTGCTTGCTGAGCAGTGACCCGTTGTGTAGCAAAAACAACAGTTTTTTTAGTAGCAAAATGGGCTTGACATCTCTCTACCCTTCTAGTTATAAAAGTGTTACTATTTTCGTTGCTACAACCTCATTATGTTGTAGTGTAAGAAAAATTTAAAAAAATGGTATGCTAGGATCCATGGGCAAAGGAAAATGTAAGTGTGTGCAATGCATGCAATGGAGTTTAGAGAGAGGATGTCCTGGAAACTGGAGAGAATGCAATGCATGCTAGAAAAAGAGAGCTATGAGGAAAAAAAAGGAAGGGAGGGTGATAAATTAAATTTAAAGTACACTAAGCTACAGTTTAAACTTGTGATAACATGAGATTATTATCACTAATAGTATTGTTTTAGTGACACTCTTTGTGACATGCAAAATATCACTAAATGACACTTGACTCTTTTATTTTAAATTTAGTGGTACAAGCCAAGGAATGGTTGAAAGTGTCAATACACATGCCATTTTAGCAACCTCTGTAAGTTCTATTGCTAACTCTCTATTATCACTAGATTCTTATATGCCATGTAGTCACACATGTAGTCACACACACACACACACATGCACTTTTTGTAATTCACTCTTTTGGGATGTTTATAGAAACATACTTACATATGGAATTTTTAAAATGAATCTGAAAAAAAAGTTCTAAGTTTATACAAAAAAACATGTCATTTAAATACTCAAACCTCATAGGTAAGGTATTCTCAAGATACCCCTTCAACGCACGTGATATATAGAGTTTCTATACAATGAACTCCCTTAATAATAGATCTAGCATACATGACCATTAAAATGGATGTATCACTATTTGGGATAAAATAATTTTACATTTTCTTTATCATAGTTCGAAGTCATTCCTTTCACGTTGATGGCATATTCCACCATTTTTCCCACTTAAATCATGTTTCAATCCATAAGGCTTACGATTCAATCTCCCCAATCGTGCCACTACCACATAACCCATCTCATTCATTTGGTGTAATAGTAACTCTTTATTCTAAACAAGTTAGTCGATAAAATCAACCCACATCCACTTGCAAGTGTGAAAACACCTATAAGCAATTCTTGCATGCATGCTTACTCACTAGCTTATTGAATTTATAAATATCTATACATACTGAACAATGTCAGGTTATCGTATTTTCTGCTCTTAACATATATTAAAAAAGCCTTTAAACATTATACTATGGTTGGAAGGCTTAAAATTTTAGAATTTTGAGAGTATTAGTTATAGTCTTGTTATAGTTAAAACTCTCTAAATTATCAAAGTTATCTTGTAAAGCAAATGCTATTGATCCTTTGATTGGAAATGTTTTTTACATAGTGCTTTGGAACTCTTGTTTCACGACAATCATGTTCTTTGTTGAACCGCACATGTACTTTATCCATTGCATACATGACACAAGTAGTGATGTCATCTTTGTACATGATCAAAGGACTCCCCAAGGTCAATATAAGCTCCAGCATCATCATCCTTGTTCCAAAAACCATATTCTTTGTCTTTTCTTTGTCTTTCAACGCACATGCTTGTTTGCATTAACTGCACAATATTACATGTAGCGATGTAGATTCTTATACCTCCAAATGTAGGAAACCTACACATTTGCTTCCATGAGACATCACACAAACAACCAAAGTTTTCACATATCCTTGCATTAAAAAACACCATTGTAATCACCTATATTGGAGTTTGAATTAAATCAGGCCCTGCAATTCGAAGCCCTCTTGAGCGATTTTCCCCTTCACAAAAGGGGATTGTAAAGTATCACTAAGTCCCATTGTTGGTCTTGGGTGTGCTTCCCTCAGATCCATGCCTTGGAGGGCTTCAATAATCCGCGAGACATTGTTTGTTTTATTTTTCGAGACAAAATTGTATTTGCACAGTTAGACATATTCCGTTTGATTCCGTTTTCTAATATCGCCAAAGAGAGGACGGTATAAGATGATCGTCGCACGGGGTGAACGTGGTCCTCGTCCGCCCAGCAAAGGTCTGGCAAGTCGTGGAACTGCGGCAGCATCTCTTGTTGAACGTCCGATGGAAATATGATTGGGTATGAGCAGGAGCTAAGTACAGTAGAACCAGCTTGGGCCTCAAGCTCATCAGCAGAACTGGTCTTCGTATTGTCATTAGTTGTGTCACTCAATAAAGGGGGGCTTGCAGGACATTTGGTTATCAGCCTCTCATCTAAGGCGTCGGGTCTCTTGTTGGTGGAGTATTAATGGGGGGCTCTATATTTGTGTCGTTGCAGGCGGCGGTGGAGAAAGAGGCTGCAAATGCAGCTGTGGCTTGCGATGGGAGGTGGCTGTTGGGGGAAGTTGAGAGAAGAGGATTGCCCGCGGAGGCTGACAAGGGCCGCATCATAAGCTCTAGCGGCTTTTTCTGCATGGAGTAGGAGCCCAGCCACACCTTCTCTCTGCTATTGGAGAGGCATATCTCGCAAACCCACTTCCCCCAGCTCCTCATCCTCACGCCTCTGTACTTCTTCACACTCTTTAACTGATGATGAGAATGCGCATTATGATCACAAGAAGGCAAGTTCTCGGCGGGCACTATACCCGCAGTATATTAGTTGGGCTCCTGTTGGAATCCGCCTGCATCAAACTTATTAATTAGCAGGCGGGGAAGGGGGCCGGGAGGCTTAGGATTGTGGTTTTATCTTGCATCTGAGACGCACCCTCCTGCCCATTAGGATTGTTTTTATGTTAACAGAACAATACGCGTTAAACCTGTCAACACGCGAAGCCTGCGCGCATGACATTGTATTCTCTCCCCCCCTCTCTCTCTCTCTCTCTCTCTCGCATGACATTGCATTCACGCAAAGCCTGCACGCATGATAGTGTAATTGCCCTTGGGATGACATGTACCCACCTGGGTTCAAGTCTTTCCGTCGATTGGTCTCTCTAGATCAATGCGTATGACATTGTATTCTCTCCCTCCCCCTCTCTCTCTCTCTCGCATGACATTGTATTCACGCGAAGCCTGCACGCATGATAGTGTAATTGCCCTTGGGATGACATGTACCCACCTGGGTTCAAGTCTCTCAGTCGATTGGTCTCTCTAGATCAATAAGTCGATGTTAAGCAGCTCTCGTTTCGTCTCTCTCTCAAAATTTGGGTAAGGTGTTTTTGTTGGGAGGGGGATCTTCTTTCTCTCTCTCTCGCTGGTTCTGCTCTCATCACGTGGCAACTTTGCATTCCGTTGATGACACAATCCCTTGCGCTACCCACAAAATATGTAGAAATTAAAATCTCAGCCCTGCTGACACGTGGAAAGCCAATCATGTTCTTAAGAAATTTGACCAAAATTTTCCAAAGTTGTAATTACTATGAAAACATGGCATTAGCAGTTCTACATTTCCTACATTTCACCCTCACGCTTGGCACGAACATGGCATTAGCAGTTCACACATGTTTTTCATTTTTTAAATTTTATTTCGAGGTCTCAAGATCTAAGTATCACCAATGACCATTATGTGAGTGAACCACTTGGCAATAACACTATCGTCTAGAATGTACCGAAATTTGAAGCCTTCATACGACCGACGTTTCAAAAAAAAAGAAATTCTTTTACCTTCACCCTAGAAATTCAAAAGGGTTTTTTTTCAAATTCTGGGCTTAACTTTTTTCTCAATTTGAAATTGGAAAGGTTTTTTAAGGGAAAACTTAAATTGAACCCTTAAAAATCCTATTTTACAAATTTCTTTAGAAGCTCCACATATGTTAAACGAGTGCAAGAGCCTCTAACACTTGTGAGGAAAAGGCCTAGAAGCATTTATAATCACACCACTTGCATCTAATCATACAGACTATCCTTTATGATTATTTCATCATGATAACCAAAGGGATATCTCCATTACAATCCTTGGCTTGAAGCTCTCCTAAGAAACCCCTATCTCAAGATATGAACAACAACAAGAATGCTTATGATTTAGGTCTAGGATTGTCTTCATCTTTAACTCTATGGTTCTTCCATGCCCCACTCTTCTCTAACTTATTACCTTGTCAAGTCTCCAAAGAGACCAAACATGCTGATTCTACATCTAAAGGCAAGTCAAAAGCATGCACACCATGAGCCAAATCAAAGTTTCGATAGTGTTTTGATAATTCAAGGGATACCTAAATATAAAAAATTTGGAGCATCTTCATTAGAAAGAAATGGGTTGGTTGGCATCATCTTCGTTAGGAAATGGTTGGTTTGCATCATCAACCGTGTCATTAGGTTGTTTAGTCATATGGAAATAGAGGACAACTCCATAGGTCTTAGATCTTCTTCTATAGAAAAGCGTGGACTAGAAAATTCTTACAAAGATGAAGGGTAGGATATCCGAACACCTCCAAAGCTTTCACAGAGTTATTCAAGCTCAAAAGCCTATCATAGTTACATTGGTGTCGATGGTGTTGAAGGTAAGGTAACTTCTTACTTTTGATAGGATAACCCAAGTAGAGAAAGAACTTCAACCCATTTAACCCCCCAGTTTGCTGGAAGCATAAGGTGGGCTGCCAATGATCTAGAGACTTTTGGAGGTAGTTAGCATATAGGAACTCCTACTCTTAGCGTATCTCATACTTTGAAATATACTGCAAATAGTGGATCTTCATCCTCGAGAAATATTACACGACGAAATTTGCTTGCATCTCAATTTTGTTCCCGATTTGGATGTTTTTTTGTAGATTCCGGCTTCGGTTACAAGGTCGAAGAAACTTGTGTGCGCATTGACAAACGGTTATGGCTCTAGATTAATCACACTGATCGTGAAACAATATCATACGAGACTCGTCGCATCATCGACTTCAGTATCACAGATTCACAAAGGTATTCCTATTTTTCTCTCTTAAATATATTCGAATAAATGAATGGCCACTTTCAACACTGAAGGTGTATCTTTGGTCCACTTTTGATACCAAGAGTGTTATTTGGATAACGGAGGAAAGGCACGTTCCCTTATGTTTCTAAAATTTTGGGGAGGATTGCGCCAACTTTGCATGCCATACTTATGTATGGTTTTTTTTCACTCGAAGAAACAAGCACAAGACTTGAATTACAACATGTAACTTAGATTTAGATGTGCTAACCTCGAGCAGTTCACTATATGTAAACCCTCTGTATTATGTGCATTCAAATCCTATTTTAAAAATCCCTTGTCTGTGAATTTTTCATAAATAAAACATACCCTTTTTCTATTAAACTTGTGAATACTCCCTTTAAATGGTACCCTCTGGTACATAAAAAATGAGTTAAAATGGATTTTAAAAACCCCTTGTGCTAAACCCACGTGCTACACTTACATATTTATGAGTGACCCCCCACCCTCCGCCAAGGTGCTAACCAATTTGTGATTATTCTTTTTGCAAGGTACTTTAAGACCTCCATCGATCATAAGTGTAAGCATGCTATTGTTTATCAATAGATGGCAGACGTGCCTCTAGCACTGTTTCCAAGTATGTTTATAGATTCATATTTCTTCGGTCAATTCAATATATTTATAAGTAAAACTGCATGGTTGTATGTTTGTGAATTTCAAACTTTGCCTTTGAGATATGTCAATCAAAACCAACAAACAACTTCTATATGTAACATTGCAAACTAAAACTTGGGAAAGACATGCCTAGGAAGAAGTGCTACAGAGATTAAGACTTCATGTTCATTCGGGCACACTTGTGCACTTGTACAAGCTAATAAGGCTACCCAAGCATTCTAGTTTATGTTTTATTTAATTTTTTGTATTTTCATGACGTTCTTTCCAAGGCATGCTAGGAGAATGGGGATAACAACTAGATTCTTCACTAACAAGAATATCTTGCTTGTAAAACCTATGGTTAAGCTAATTGGAGGAATCTAACCAAGGGGTCCCACAATGACTTGTTGAGTATGTTACCAGGGAGAGTCATGGCAAGGTGGTAGGAGAACAAGTGGAAAATTTAGAGGTGACTTTCAGAGTAAGAGGATGCATGGTAATGTGGACTCAAAACCTATATCCTGGACATGGCTTTTAAACTGGTTTTTAGACATTTGAAAAAGTCAGTTTCCATCGATATGGTTGCTAAGTCATTAAGGAAAAAGAAGAAGGAACAAGAATAATTGTCGATATGTAAGGTAGAGGTAAAGACTTTTAGGGGAAGACTAAGTGTAAATTGTTCACAATCTTAAGTTTACATGCGAAGTCGATGCAGTGCATCGAGTTCATAGTGAATTGGATGCGTTATAAGGGAATTAAATAAAGGAAAAACTAAAAAAGTTTGAATGGAGAAGAAGATCTTGCCTAAGATGAAGGTCGCCTTCTCTTCTGTCCACCATATTTGTGTCAAAAGATTATAGTAGTCACAATGTGGTATAGAAAATGTATGGAAGTTGCATAGCATGAAATCAAGCAAAAATATTTCCCATTGTGTCACAAAATAGATCGCAAGAAGATATGCACGAGCGATAAAAAGCCCAAGGAGAAAGCGATCATTTTTTTTGGGATAAAGTGCTTTTAGGACTATTTCACTAGTTTAAAAAAGTAACTTTTAAAATATTATATCATGATCACTATTATGGCATCCTTATATAATCAAAGTTGATACGTTGCATCAACTTCTCCACACAAACTTGATGTTCTGCATCCCGTTTGTGTAAACTCGATGTATAACATAGAGTTTGTATAGACAAGTCCTTAAAAAGCACAATGCTTTTTAAGGCCTAAAATAATAGATGTCTCACACAATCACTTTGCATGCATTTTTAGGCTCGCGATCACTACATGACTACCAATTACACTGTCAGATAGGTGGAAAAAACTAATGAGGTTTTAATATAACGGCCCACCCCCTAGGCCCCCTAAGAAAGGGGTGTGTCTCCCCCCCCAGCTATGCACCCTATTGGGTGCCTATAAGTTGTTGGTCTGACCGCACGAGGTGATAGTGCCTCCAGATGTAGCTCTTCTATGATTAGGTTTAGCAATAACTCACCACACATACATGTAACCTAGCTAACATTGTCCTAGCAAAATAAACAACCATCTCATATGAACGCTCTAAAAAATAAAGAGTCCTTGCACTGCATCAACTTCTCCAAAAAAACTTGATGTTGTGCATCAACTTGATGCATAACATCAAGTTTGTGTGCAAAAGTTTATGCAACTTTGCATAATGTTTTTTAAAGTTGATATACTAGATCAACTTTTAATGTTGTGCATCAACTCAATGCATAACATCAAGTTTGTGTGAAAAATGAATCCACTTTTAAGAACTTTGTTTTTGTAAGAAAAATTGATGCATTGTATCAACTTTGCCTCACAAACTAGATGTGCATCATGTTGATGCACAACATTGCGTTTGTGTGGCAAAGTTGATGGAATGCATCATCTTTGGACACACAAATAATTTTTCTTAAAGTTGATACACTGCATCAACTTTGCTACATAAACTTGATGTTCTGCATCAACTCAATACAAAACCTCAAGTAATGCATGGAAAAATTGATACAATGGATCAACTTTGCATACATTTTTTCTTGATAAAGTTGATGAAATGCATTAACTTTGTAAAAAAAAAAAAACTTCTTAAAATTGATGCATTGCATCAGCTTTGCCAGATCACCTTAATGTTGTGCATCTTCTTAAAGTTTATATATTACATCAAGTTTGCAAAGCCACCGTGATGTTGTGCATCTTCTTAAAGTTAATACATTGCATCAACTTTGCATAAAAAAACACAGTCTTAAAAATGGATGCAGAGACTTTATTTGTGTATGCAAATTTGATGCATTGTATCAAATTTCTCACACAAACTTGATCTTTCTTTTAATAAAAATACTTTTAAAACTTTATTTATCTTTTAAGATTTTGAAGTATCTCGGTTTAGGCGCTTGAACTTTGAGGTAAAAGTGGAGGAGAGAGATGGCCCCCGAGGACAAGTGTTGTTATCAAGCTTCTACTCTCTTCGTCAATGTATCATGTTTGGTACATATTTCACATGGTTAGTCCCACACATGCTTGAGTGCAGCGCCTTGATGCTAGCTGCCTGTAGAAAAAATTGCTTGTGTGCCAAAACCAAGTGAGGGTACAAGGTGAAGGTAGGGCAGAAAAAAATGCAAGCCACGCATATGCTCATTCATCAAAACATAGTGGAAGGGCAGAAAAAAATGCAACATCTCTAAACCACTCACATGAATGGTCACGTGGTTAGAGGCGCCATAATCCATATACCATATATCTTGAGATCCTAACACATCCACTATTATGGAACTAAGTATGTGCTGCATCACAAACAACTTCTCACTTCTATCATCACGTCTATGTTTGTTGGATGATGCATAGTTGCCTTGCTACAACTTCCCACTTTTAATGTCATTATGCTTTTTGTAGCAGTCCTTTGCCATGTGTTCTTGTTTGCCATAGTAATAGCACTCTATGTTATTTGAATTTTCATTTCTTTGCCAGCCACCTCAGCCTCCTTGGCTTCCCCTACCTCTAGACTAGCCTCTTCCACCTGTGTATGATTGCTGCTGTGAATCATTGGATTGTTGTTGTCCAGAATTCTGATTTCCTTGTCAGCCACCTTGTCCTCAACCACGGCCTCTACCTCTGCCTCTACCTGAATTAGAGTAGAAGGCTTGTTCTGATGTGTTCTTGCTTTGTGAAGATTAATCCTCACCTAAAGCCTTTTTCTTCTATGATAATCATTGATATCAAGTCCTGAAAGTTGGGAATATTCTCTCTAACTGCAATCGAGGCCTTGAATGGCTTGTACTCTTTGCCAAGCCCATTTAGACAAACACTCACCAAATAATCATCCTCCACCCACTGATACACTGATAGACCCAAGGGATTCAATAATGTCCTCAATCTTCAAGGCATATTCATTGATGGAAATGCTTTTCTTTTCCACAATATACAACTCTTGTTGTAACTGCAACTTCCTTGGCTTTGTGTTAGTCTAGAACATCTAAACTAGATTCTGCCATCATGCAACCCTGCTGGAGTGTTTGCATCTTGTATGTGTCCTATCAAAGTGTCTGTGGTGACACTAATTGAAAGCCAGTCTTACACCCTGATTCCAATCCATGAATGCCTTTATATCTGCAGCAGTGGCATTCTCGTCAGATAACTCTAGAGGCTCCTCATTGTCTCCTTCTACATAATCCCAAAATCCTTTACCCATTAGGAAATTGGTCACTCTGAACTTCCAGGCATGAAAGTTATTCTTATCCAACTTCTCACTAATAACTTGATTAATTCCATCAAATATGTTTTCCTGGAGCAATCAAACAACTTGCAAACAGACAACTTCTGTATGCAACTTGTAATATAGCAGTATCTCCTGTAATTGCTCTAGTAGGCAGCTGTACTTTAGCACAGCCTTTGTGTCACCAAATGTGACCAGAGTACATGTACATACACGCAGTATCAACAATGCATATCAACAATGCATGTAGAAACCCTGACTTCACTTCCAAAATGCACGATTGCACTGCAATAACCAGATTTCGAGCAAAAACAGTTCTCTACCAGAACTTCTAAAAAATTGCTCAAGATACCCTGGAGTGACGAAACGGGGCCCGTAATGCACCCAAAACGCAAATCTCGCCAAATTTTCTTGACTAATAGGACAATATACTTGCCGTGTAGCTCCGCTCTCACAAAGATAGCTCCTCAATCGGAGATGTGTAGCTCCCACAACTACTAAGGGGGTGTTGTACCTAAACCAAGCCTAGGGGAAATAGATGATGGTGCTTTTAATAGTGTAGTACCGCTTCCTTCCCTGGTTTTTCTAGTCTCTTTCTTGACTCCTTAGCTCTCTCACGAACTAGGCTCTGATACCATAAAGAGAATAAAGGGGAGAAAGAGAGCTTCAAACCCTAGTAAGCAAACACACACACACACAAGAGAGAGCACGAAACAAGAGAGAGTTGGATGACTGAATTTTCTTCTATCTTCTTCTTCTCTACTCAACCAATATAACGTAAAGATAAGAGTAAACACTATATGGGTTAGTACGCAACTACTACAACATACAAGGGTTGGTCCATAATGTGAACTTGACTAAATGAGATGGCGCTATGACTTTGCCAGTGTCTAGTAATCCAAAATGGTTGTCACACAGCCTGTCATCCCGCTGGCCGCTGCAGATCACCCATAATCTCACGAACCATGCTAGTGGTGTAGATGCAGAAGCTATCACGTAGGGGGGTCATCAATGTCTGAATCTCATATGCTAGTCGACAGTTGAACAATGCTGAGAAGAATTATACCACAACAGAAAGAGAAGGTTTGTCCATGATATATGCAGTGAAAAAGTTTTGCCATTACCTTTTGGGGCAAACAAATTCATATTTTTTGTGGACCATCAAGCATTGCTATATTTGGTGAATAAGCCTTGTGCAACTAGAAGGATTGTGAGGTGGTTTGTCATCCTTCTTGAGTTTGATTTTGAAGTGGCAGTCCGAAAAGGAACAACTCATCTTAGGGCAGATCATTTGTCTCGAATCACCTCTTGTGAAGCTCCTGTGGGTGTGGATGATGATATGTTAGATTCAACACTTTTCCTTGTAGAGACAGCTCCTAAATGGTCTGAATCCATCTTAGAAATTTTGACAAGTGGCAGATACAACTAGCAGGTCCTAATGTGGACCTATGGCGACCATTCAAGTTAATCTCAGGGAGATTATATCGTCAGGGTAATGATGGAGTGTTGCGGCTTATACCTAACCCTCACCAATATGAGGAGATCTTGGAATGGGCACATGCGGGTATCGGTGGAATCTATGCATCAGCTACTAGTTGTGTGCGACGTATATCTCAGGATGGGCAATGGTGGCCTACCATGCATGCGGATGCTGAAAAATTTGTTCGTAACTATGCTTCATGTCGAATTCAACAGCCAATTCATAATGTCACATTATTCCAAATTTCAACTACACCAAGTTGGAGTAAGTATATTGTGGACTATCTTCAGCATGGTCATACTGATCGAAAAATTCCTAAATATCGAAAGCATATGCTATTGAAGTTGAAGCGGCAAACTATATGCTGATAGAGGGCCAACTCTACAAGAGGGGCAAGGATGGCAACTTATGCATGTGTGTATGTGAAGCTGACTACTTGAAAATCTTGACTCATGCACATGCAGGTGTTGGGGGTGGACACTTTTCGATCAATACCACAGCTAAGTTGACTAGGTGGTCTGGGCTTTGGTGGCCAAAGTTACTAATGGATGCCGAAGAATATGTAAAACGTTGTGACGATTGTCAAAGAACCAAACCTCCCATCACAAAGGACAATATTGCGGCCTATGTTAAGCACACATGCTTTTGCAAAATGGGGTATTGATTTTGTCGGTCCCATTAAACCTCCACCTCGTCACACGCATGCCGAATATATTATAGTCGCAACTGACTATTTGACCAAATGGGTAGAGGCAAAGTTAAAAATGATGCCAGAACCACAGCCAAGTTCTTGTATGAGTACGTGTTTACACGCTATGACTTACCTATTGAAATCGTTAGTGATCAAGGTGTGCACTTTGTGAATGAGGTCATAGAGTTTTTGCTTCAAGAATTTATGGTAATTTACAAGCGTTCTGCACCCTATCATCCCCAGACCAATGGACAAGCTGAGAGTACTAACAAGATTCTCTGCACAGCACTCACAAAGATTATTGAGGGACATAGGACTGATTGGGAGCAAAAGTTGCACTCAGTTCTTTGGGCATATAGGATAGCCTATAAAACATCTGTGGGCACAACCCCATTTGAGCTTGCTTTTGGGCTAGATGCAATTCTTCCCATTGAATTTCTTTTACCTACTCTACGAGTTGCTAAACAATTAGACTGGACTGGTCATGAGCTTTCACAACGCATTGATGAATTGGAAAAGCTTGATGAGACCCGCTTATTGGCGGTAATGGGGATGTATGCCGAGAAGAGGAGACAAAAGCAATGGTATGATAGAAATGTAACAACTGGCCGATTCAAAAAAGGGGACCTTGTGCTCTTGTACACACTTAAGAAGCATAAGAGAAAGCTCAAGAAACGTGGCCTAGGACCGTTTGTGATTAATGAGCTTACTCCAAGTGGTGCAATGCATTTAGAGACACTAGAAGGTGAGCAAATGCCTAACTTCATTAATGGAAGTCGTCTCAAGAAATACAATGAACCATTAACTGAAGCCATGCTTCAATAAATGCATGCTGCACACACACGAAAAGAAGCACATGACCTACTTAAACGTCAGGCTCAAGAAGAGGCTAAAGCTAGAGTTGCAAAAGCCAAGGAGTGTCGCAAGGCTTCTATGTTGGCCTTACAGTTGGCTACTGATGAACCATATGTCGATCCGTTCAATATTCAAGTGTGTCTTCATCTTCATGAGACTACCTACTTTGTCTCTGCCTTAATTGACTCTGGTGCAGATTATAATGTTCTCTCGTTTGACACATGGATAGCCTTGGGACAACCAACACTTGTGCACATTCCTATTGACTTACGAAGCTTCTGAGGTGAAGATAACCCTATAGAGGGAAAATGTGTCATTATGATGTCCATTTAGGATCACCAGATGTCAGTTCCCTTTTATGTGGCAAGTCAGTCCAAGGCAGTGGTAGAGACTATTCTCGGTCGATCATGGTTAAGTGCTACCAATTGTTCTTTAGATTGGAAGAATAGACAATGCAAATTGCAAATTGATTCTGATTGTATCCTGGGATCTGCTACTCCACGAGCTTTATCATGTCAAAAGGGTGGTTTTTCTACCTTACACAACCCACTTTCAAAATCTGCTCTTGAAGCTCCAAGACAAATGATGTGGATAATTGATGAGTCCTCAAGTGAGGGCCATGGCTAGCATGTTCCAACTACTCTAGTCTCACTGCTCAAAGAAGGCCATGCAAGAAGGAATTATCAATTTGGCTACCCAAAGATGCATACAAACTTGTACCATCTAGCCTAGTTGCTAAGCCTCCTAAAAAGCACATCTTTTCCAAGCTTAAACCTCATATTGTTACTCATTGGGTCCCAAAGCATGTTCTTCAAGCACAAGGCTATTATGAGGGTGCAACAGCACTTTGGCTTCCCAAATGCCATGGTTTACTAGAGGTAAAAGAGTGTATCAATAAGAGTCCAAAAGCCACCCTTGGTGTTTCATATCAAAGGGTGCAAAGGAAATCAACACAACCTCTTCAAGATAGGATAGGTGGTTGTGATAGCACCTACAAATCTCCTTGTGTTGACCTTCCCAAAACATGTATTCAATCACCAGTTGTCCCAATTTCTCCTTGTTATACAATTCCACCATCAACTTGTGTACCTAAGACAAATCCAACTTTACATGAGTCTCCTTTGAGCATAGATTCTCGCACTTCAATGCCTAAATCCTCTTATCTTGCTCAAATTCCTCGACAATTGCTAACCTTCCCACCTCTTAAGAAGGACATACCCAAAACCAAAGGTAAGGCATTAACACTACAATTGCTAACCTTCCCACCTCTTAAGAAGGACATACCCAAAACCAAAGGTAAGGCATTAACACTACAATTGAAGCTCTTTGGTAGATCAGTGTTTGAATAGTCTCACATTTACTAATGTGGTTCCTTATGCCTTTAGAGGATTATGTTCGTTTTGAGATGATCTTATCTACAATGTTTTAATTGGGATTGCAACAATGATGGATATGAGTGTATAAAGTTTGAAGTTTCTAAATTTCATTGTTCTACGACCAGATACCTCCTGATGGATACTTGGCGAGATACATGTCCACCATGCATTGACCCTGATAGTACTCAACCTGAACATCGCGGGGGTTATAGTGCTCCTCCTTTTCAAACTCATTCTAGGTACTTTTATGCTCCCTTGGGTGAAAATTGCTGTGGGCATCACTTTGTCACTTTATTCTATCAACAGCATCACCCATTTTCACATTCTCAAGAGTGTGTATGACTCGTATTAGGAGAAGCTTCACACATTTGTTGTTGGCTATGCCGCTCTTACTTTCGACGATATGGCACGGGCTTAATGAAACAAATTGTGAGAATTATACCCCAATGCCATAACCTTCTTGATGTGAGAGTACCAGAGAGAGGACCAAATCAACGTAGATTACCTGAGGAGGTTCAAGCACAACAATGGAGGGATACATGCATAAATGACTTGCAACCACCTATCTTGCAAGCCCTCCTTCCCCCAGCCTCAACATGTCAATTTTGGATCACTATGAGTACCTATATTGAGCAATTCCAAAATCAAAATTGTCTGCTTAACCTTCCCATAGAACCAATGCCATATTTTAGCGAGGTAGCACTCCTTCCTCTACCACCTTCTCCAGAGGCCGGTTTTTGTACAGGGTTGTCCCTGCATCCTAAAGTGATTGATACCATCTTTCCAATGGAAGTGGACACGGATCCACCACTAGTACAAGGGTAAGCTTATTAACTCCACAATAAGATCAACAAGCCAGGGCACTTTTCTCCCACTGGGTTTTTCCCCTCGGCTATATTCCGTGATTGGCACCAATAACAAATTTTATTCCTTTCTTTTCTTTTCTTGTTTGTTAATAAACATTTTGCAGAGATCTCAGCTAAACAAGAGCATACAAACACGCCCCAATAGTCCACCTACCGTGCACACAAATTAGGAAGGGGGGAGACATGCAATGCGTACAAAGAGCAAAGAGAAGCAATCTGCACAACATCAGCAATGCATCAATGCAAACGCACAACATCAATGAGCACTACAACAGGTGTATTCTAATCATAATCTTTTGTTCTTTATGTGCTTTTAACTTTTGGATATATTGTTTGCATGTTCACACACAGTTGGCTGGTTTAAGTTTTAAATTAGTTGTTAAAAGGTGGTGAGTGATTTCTAGATTCTTAGAGGACTTAGTAGAAGGAATTTCTATTTAAAGACGGTGTAGGATATATACCAACAGAGTATGCCAAGTTCTTATGCTCTCGAAGTATATTAGTTAACCCTAGTGGTAGCTACCTCTTAGGTATGGGCTAGGTGCTAGGATTAATAAAACATTTACGAAAATCATGCCCTAAAAAATATATACAAGTAAATCGAGACATGACGTGTCTACAGCCATGTAAAATGCTTGGTAGGACCTGGGGTTGTCTTAGCACCTTGGGGCCGATGCCTTGGTTTCCATGGGGTGAACATTGACGTCTAAAAGGTTAAGAAAGACTCTATCCCCTTGATAGATGCTGGTAGGACTCTGGGGTACATTATGGGCCCTTGAGACCGATGCCCTCATCTTCATGGGATACTCCTTATGTCAAAAAGAAAGAAAAGGGTCTTTCGCCCTTGAGATACTTAGTGGTCTTTAGATTCTCTTGGCGGAGGTCTCTTGGCCATTGCTTGGGTCTCATTGGGATGGAACCTTCCTCTTTATCATCTTTTACACACACCAAAAAAAAAAAGAGAAAAGAAGAAGAGGTCCAATCACCATTGCTCATATTTAGGAGTAGGTTTGCCACTTAGGAATAACTTAAATACTTGTAGGACATTGAGACTGCAGTCATAACCTATGGTGTGCAAGCACACTTGCCTTTGCATAGCACTATCTACCACTTAGTCTCACTTTGACTAGTCTTTACTCACCTCTTTTAGCACTCTTTGAAACTCTAATCAGCCTTTCACTTGTATGCTCACGTGTGAGATTGTCATTGCTGGTTTTTTTTTTCTTCAATAAAAGGCTTTACTTGTATCCATTGTTTTTTGCAGCTTTTGCTTCTACCGCGCTCGAGGACGTGCGCAAAATAGGAAGGGGGGAGTGTTGCATGTGGTGATCAATGCAAGGATGCAACACAAAAATGCAAGCAGGAAAACAAGTGACATTCTTATTTAGAGCTCTTGTAAAGAGTTTCAAGTTGGAGATGAGTGTGGGAGTGGGCTTAAGAATAATCCCACATGGGAAGTTTTGGGAGTTTTAGGAGTTTTAGTATAAAAAGTGGCTCATTTGAGAGCTTAGGTACACTTTGGGCTAAGTTCATGCAAGAGCTTCTTTGAGAGAGCTACTCTCCCTCTTCTCCATAGAGGTGAAGACTCTTCTCTCACCCCATCTACATCTTTGTATGAGATAAATCTCTTCATTGAATCAATAGCAATGTCATGAGTCTTTCTCATCCTCTTCTCTAATCATTTTACTCTTATGCATGCTTTTAGTATTTCGTTTTTGTGTATGTGGGCTGATTTGAAGCTTTCATGGAAGCTTGATGCTTGAATGTGTGCATGCTTGTAGGAAGATAGGAGTGGAGTGAGGTCTTTCTCTTTGCTTGTGAGCATAGTGATTGTGTTCCTCTTGCTTGTATTTGTGAATGAATGGGTGTGTAAGAATGAGGGCAAGTTGAGCTTGTGTGTGTGCTTAGTCTAGTGAGTGTCATGTGATGGTAGCCATAAGCATTCTCTCCATTTGTGGATAAGCTTTTGTGCACCGATGTACGGGTTGAATCCCTAGCTCCGAAAGGGATGCAAATCCCATTGGATTGAGCTACACGTTGTGTGTAGTTTTTTGGGAACCTCAAACTCAACCTGTACATGTGTACATGAGTGTTGTTGGTGTTGTGGTATAGTCATGGGAACACCCATTGACTCGGTGTGGGCATCATGGATGCGGCAATTAAGCATAGGGCTTTGATGGAAGTGTGTGTGTAGGAAAAAGATGAAATTCTGGAAGCAAGCTCGTCCGGAACGTAGCTGGAGAAGATGTCAGCTATTCGATGGCTCGTATGTGTGTGCGGTCGTTTGGTATGTGTGGGCACGTCAAAGTACAAAGGGCACTAAGCTGCATTTGAAGTTGGTGGAGGGCTTGTCTTGGACATGGTGTGAAAAGAGAACATGGTGGCCTTTTTCTTCAAAATAAATAAAATAAAATGATGAAAAATGTGGCCACTTATAAGGCAACTGCGTGGAGCCTTGAATGGCTGCCAACGCAGCTTCTGGAAGCGTGGCAAAAGCACGTGAAGGCGAAGCATGGAGAAGGGTTGGGGAGTCAGCGCAGTTGGAAGGCGTGAAGGGGCTGAGTAGTGTGAAGAGGGAACTCTCTGTGGAGCTGCAGAACGAAGCCAAGGGAGGACCTCACTGGTGGGTTGCTGCGCAGGGGACATGTAGAGAGCTGGGAGACTCTCTGGGGGGCTCTCTAGCACAGCAAGGTTGGTCTGAGTGCAGGTCGCGGGCTGCAGGCATGAGAAGAGGTAGGTGCAGAGAAGACTCCCGTGTGAAGGGAAGAGAGCCAATGCGAAGGCCCACTGGGGTGCTGCAGTAGACAGCCAGGTCTTGTTTTGTGGGGCTCCCTCTGGCGACGTGTGTGGAGGCCGCCTATGGGTTGATGGGCGCAGTGGGTTGGCGCAGAGCAAAGTACAAACAGGTAGCTGTTGGTGGGGCCTCCAGCGTAAAGAGTTGAGCACAGCTGGCAAGAAGCTGAGGAGCCCAGAGTTGGGCACCATGAGGTGTGGACAGGTTGCATGGGTTGGCATGTAGAGGCCGCCTTGTAAAAGCTAGGCGGACAGAGCTGCGTTGGTTGCAGAGCAGAGAGAGGGAGCGAAGAAAGTAGGCCGCCTTGGGTAGGAGACCGTCGTTGAGGTGACAGAGAAACAAGTGTGGAGGTCGCAGATATGGCTGCTGGGTGGAGGGCTGGCGTGAGACTAACTGGCATGTGGGAGACGCCTAGGTGCTGGTGTTGAGAAAAAGGTAGAGAAGCGGGCTGCCACACAGAGCAGAGGTTGAGAGCAGTGGCTGGGCTTTGGTTTTGCCTTGAGGACTGGCAGTGAGTTGGTGGTGTGGGAGAGAGGACCTCAGCTGAGGTGCAGTGCAAAGAACAAAGAGGTCGGCTGCAGAGAAGCGAGGAGCGAAGGAATTTGGAGCGACAGCAGGTGCTTGATCAAGCTGGTGTCGGGATATCCACCTCTGTAAAGATAAAGGTCTGTTTTGAAATATGAGTCTTGTTCATGCTCTTTGGTCTGGTGTTCTGGTGTGTTTGCATGCATGTGTGGAAGTGTGGTACTCTATAAGGGCGTAGACAGCTCTATCGCTTCCGTGCCATCACTTTTTGGTGCCTCCACAGAGGAGCAAATTTCCTCTGGTTTGTGAAAGAAGACAGGGGCTGTGTGAAGAAGGTTGAAATGGCTCAGGGTTTTCCAGAGTATTGGGGATTGCCACAGGAGAATGCAACCAGGTTTCTGGAGAAGATGGAGTTTACAGCTTTGATGAAAGACAGGGCAACCCCGGAGATCCTTTCTCGGATTTTTACTTATTGCTTGCAGGGTGATGCAAAAGTATGGTTACAGATGTTTGTGACTGCACAAAGGAATGTTCATCAGCAGGATCCTGAGTACCGTGTAGTCAGAGCTGCCTTTTTGGCACAGTTCGTCCATGTGAAGAGTCCGACTGAAGTGTGGAAGGAGTTGTGTAACATTCAGCAGAAGAACGGTCAGGATGTGGATCGGTATCTGATAGAGTTTGGTAGGCTATGGAGTCTATGGTGTGAGGCTTTAATTCCTGAAGTGCCCCCACATATGATAAAGAGAGAGCGGTTTGTGGCTGGAGCCAACCCTCCGTCTGAAGGTGGAGCTGAAGAACCTGGATAGCTTTGAGGAGGCTGTTAGAGTTGCTCGTGAGAAGGAGTGGAAGGTGAAGCGTCTGAGGCAGTTGGGAATGCGGGAAGAGCCAAAGAGGTTTGTGAAGGTGCCAGGGATTGAGAGTGCATCCTGGAAGAAAAGCTGCTGTTGTTCCTAAACAGGAGGATTCTTTGAAGAGGGAGGTTCATGAAACAGTGGAGCTCATGAAGTCTTTAACCGTGAATTGGATAGAGTCTGCAGGAAGAGGAAAAGGCATAGGTGTTATGGGAAGAAAGACTGATGCATCATCTGGTTTTGAAGGAAATTCAGCAGATATTGGAAGAGGGAGAGGGTATCCGTGTGATGTGCAATGCCGGAATTGTGGTGAGTGGGGTCATATTAGTCCGCAATGTGAGAGACCAGCCAAAGCTAATGGTGGAATATATCAATTGACTTTGGGAATGAGTGATAGGGTGAGTGGCCCTAGTATGCAGATGAAGGATGAAATCAAGCCTAGTGTTTGTGAAGCCCATAAGGTCACATTTGCAGAGCAGGATATGGGACAGATTAATCTGTTGGGAATGGAGAAGGATGAGGTTTCTGGAATGAGCCCTGAAGAGCTTTCAGGAGGTGAGGAGGAGGAGGATGGGAGTGTTGATGACGTTGTGGATTGTGAAAGTGATGCTAGTGCTGTGGAGCCTGATGAGTTTGAGTATGGATATGACTTGGATGATCTCTTTGATTCAGGAAAGAGTAATGACTTGCAGGTGCCAGTACTTCAGCCAGTCAAGGTGGAGAGTGATGATCAAGGTGTTACTAGTGAAGATATTATGGATGGAGTCTGTATGGATGATCCGGGTGATGAGTTGGATATTGCAGCTTGTGAGAGTGTGGATGGTGAGCTGGACTGTGTACTTGATAGTGTGATCTATTGAAGTTGGCTTCCTTGGAGAAGATTACTTGCATGCCAGTTGAGCAGCAGGAAAGGAGTGATGGTGTGACGGATGGTGAGCTGGATGCTCCTTTGGATGATGACGTGATGGATTCTGGATGTGCGGATGTTGATCATAAGGTGTGTGTTCCTTGTCATGCCCAAGAGAATGAGTTGGTGGTTGTCAGTGGTGAAGATGCATGTGAGGCTATTGTTGTTGGTCAGGGGGACCAAGATGCTTTGCCTGGTAGTTTGGGGAGCTTGGACTTGGTAGAGATGCGTGTGCAAGATGTGGAGAATCTTGCAGGATCACCAATGGTCTTGAAGCTGGAGAGACTGCAGGAAAGCGACAATGATGAGTCTACAGTGCATGAGGTTGCTGTGTGTGATGTTGATGGGCTGAAGGGAAGTGAGTGTATGAAGGACACACCACATGTGGATGCTCAGCATATGGATGAGTGGTTTGGTTATAGTTCGAGTCTGGCAGTTAGTCCAGAGGGAGAGTTGGAAGCCAATGATGTGGGTTGGAGATTGGATTGCGACCATAAGGTGGAAGTTGATGATGAGATGTCTGTTATTTCAGCATATGATTATGAGTGGGGTTCAGATGTGTCAGAGGGGAGTAGAGATGAGGAGTGGTTGTCTCCATTACAAGGTTATGTGAGCTGGTCTTCTGGAGGAGGAAGTGCAACAGTGGGAGGTAATGAGGCCATACACTACAAGGGATCGGGCTCATACCCGCGCTCTTAGCCGCTAAAAATGACTTGTGAAAAAAAGTAGCGGGCCCGTGTATCAGCGCGTGTATCATCGCGGCCAGAGACATGCGTGTAAAACCGCGTGTATAGTAAAACTCAGACGCGCGTATACACGGGTGTGTAGCCGCGTTTTTTTCACAGACGCATTTATACACGCGGCTATAAACGCGTTTTCTTAAATTAGACGCGCTTATACACGGGTGTATAGCCGCATCGTGTTCAGTTCCAATATTTCAGACGCGTTTATACCTGCGTCTATACACGCGTAATTGCCAGTTTTTACGCATTAATACACGCGTAATTTCCAGGATAGCCGCGCAGATACACGCGAGTTTTAGCAGTTCTGACGCGTTTATACACGCGAACAGAGAGCCAAAAAAAAAATCCAGAGAGTGCTATTTGGTGCCTGAATACTGTTCCTTCTAGCACCCAATAGCACTCTCTGGTTTAGGGTTTTTGGTGCATTAGACCATCCCATTAGACCATCCACGAAGAACATATGCACGAGGGAGATTAAGACAAGAACGACATGAATGCATACATTGTCATTACACGATTCAAGACAGACATGAATGTAATACTATCGATCAATCAATTCAATATTACTATCAAAATTTCATACATGTATACAAGGGAGTCCATATCTCGAAGTAGCCCATGGCTTGAGTTTACAAAAAAATATATACAATCACATCCTCAATATGGAATGTGATACTACAAGTCTGAGTGCTACTCAGACCCAGATGATGACTCGGTGCTCCCCCCATGCTCAGATGAGCTCACATCGGTCGGAATGTCCGAGGAGTAGTGCTCACGTCCACCCTCTGCAGCGGCGGCCGGTGGATCATCAGCAGCTTGTGCCTGTTCAAGTAATATATAGTATATAAGTATATATATATGCAATTCAATAAACCAAAACCATTCGTTACGAATTTTCAAGTACCTGTCGACCGTATGGTCTCATGGCCAACTCAAACTGCGCGTCCGTAATACGTCCCTCGGCTCTGAAGATGGCCCACGTGTCACGTCTGCTATGCCGGCGAGAGCATACGCAGTATCGTGGGTTGTGGGCTTCCTCCCCGTAACCCGTCGCTGTATCATAATCAACACAATTTGTAAGATTAAAACAATCATAGAATCAATGAATTAAGTAAACAATCAAATAAAGTGGCAGGATACTTACGAACTCTGCCTCCCATGACTCGACGCTGCCAGATCCGAAATGCGAAGATCCAACGGTCTCCATCTGGATCCGTCGTGCCTCCACATGCTGCCTGCTCTTCACGCCACCCTCTGCTCGTTTCTTTGCCTCCTTCCACTCGCGTTTGTGCGCAGTTGGCAGGTTTCTCGGCAGGATAGCCACCCGCAGCTACATTTAGCCGGTCATCGTACGCGAGTTTTTTAAGGTGAGATCTTTTATTACTTAAGATCTCCCTTATTCGCGTCCTTCCCCATACATCCGAGAATGTAGCATATGGGGGATTGGGGTACCGACTATGTACAGCCTCTATCACCTCCCCAACTAATCGGCTATTTTGATCTTTAAATTTAATAAAACAATTTCTATATGAGTTTGATACTACCCCACGCATGTACTCCATTACCTCCCTCCCCCTCGCATCCATCACTATCCCGCCCCTATCCGTCACATCATAGCAAACCACTCTCTCCATCTCTCTCATCTCCTCCTCTTCCGAACTGTCTCCTCTAACTCTTCTCCCTCTATCTCCTCTCTCACCGCGTGCCCTACTACCTCCCCCACCTCCCCCACCAAAGCACCCGCCGCATCCTCCACTGCTCCCACTCTTCCTACTGCTGCGGGTGGAGTCACGACTGGGGGATTGTCTACGTGACGGTGGCTGTGAGCCCTGACGTGATGGTGGCTCTGAGGGAGCACGTGATGGTGGCTGTGAGGGTGTACGTGAGTGTGTCTGGGACGAGGTATGTCTCCTCGGTGGACGTGGAAGAGGAGAAGCTGCATGCCGTCTCGTCGGACTCGGAGGAATAGACGGCACTGGAGTGCCCTGGATACTCGCGACAGGGGTATAGACACCAGGCAGGGAAGGAGGGGGATGGGCATACATATACTCTGTAAGCTCAACCGGACCAGGTTGGCGCCCAAAGTGATTCATCATCTCCATCAACCAATTGCTGTACGCAAATGGATCGGATGAAGAACCTGGAATATCCATAAAGAACCTGCAACAAACATCTTCATGTACATCATGGGCTGTCTCTTGACTCACACAAATTAAATCATTCAAGTCAAGAGAAATCTGAAACGCCGCAGTTTTCTGTCTGCAGAAACGCGTGTATACACCCGTCAAAAAACGCGTGTATACACCCGTCCAAAAACGCGTGTATATGCGCGTGAACATACTCTGCAGACAGGTTACACGCGCTTCTACACGCGTTCTTACACGCGACCTGCGAAAAAAATTTCTCGAAAAGACCGACACCCCGACAAAGACAGAATGTCCTTATAAAAGGACCAGCCATTGTCGCCCCTGTCAGGATGCAAAAAGACAAACCCAATCGTGTGCAAAAAGACAAACCCAAAGAGCAAAGAGCAAAGTAAACAAATCTGACAAAAGAGACAAGGCACAGGACAAAGTGACTCACCTCTGAAAAAGTGAGTCTTCTCTGCTCCTTCTCTGCTCCCTCCTTCTCCCGTGTGTGTGCTCCTTTCTCTGCTCCCTCCTTGCTGTTGGAAGAGGCGAAAACAGGCGCACTGTTGATTTCTTAGTTCAAAATCTATATTTGGGGAAGGCGGGCTATTTTTAGTTTAAACATACTGTCGCGTTTATATTCGCGTGTATAAACGCAGGTATATTCGCGTGTATGTGATTGTAGCTGCGTTTATACACGCGTTTTGCAGACATTACCCGCGTGAATACACACGATTTTTAGGAAGTAGCCGCGTTAATACACGCAATTTTTAGGAGATAGCCGCGTCAATACACGCGATGATTTTGTGCTTTCATTAAAAACATATAATGATTTTGTGTTTTCTGATTTGTACACAGGATGTCATCAACCTCTTCAAGCAGTTCTGGAGAAGATGAGACAATGCGTCATCGTAATCGCGATGTGTGGTTGGGACAACGGATCAAATGTATGTGTAATCGATGTCAAGGATGCATTGTACGAGCACGTCAAATTACCTTGAATCACATCTCCATGTATGGAGAATGGAATCAAACAGGTTTAGAGGTGAGTAGATGTAAATTGATGGTATCCAAATTAAATTAATAGAGTTGTAACATATAATTTGATAAATTGAAGCAGGATGCAGTACCACACCCTAACATGGTACCCTACGCGCGACGAGAGCACGTAAAGCGTCGACGAGATGATGCTGGAGCTTCGGGATCTATTGTCAGAGATGAGTGGGAAAGGGGCGACAATAGCCCTGCACCCCACGAAGTTGTGGAAGAGGAGGTGCTTGATGATATGGTGCGGAATCTTTTTAAGGATGATCCCAAAGGTATGGACGACGATGATATGGAACAAGAGCATCTTTATAAGGCTTCATCGACACCGGTGTTTGAAGGGTGCACATTCTCAGTTTTACGTGCTTCACTTGAACTACTTAATATACAAACAGTTTATGGATGGAGCAATGCCAGTCTTGACGCATTGTTGAAGTAAGCATTCTAACTTACAAATTTGAATTAGTGGTTTAAGGTTTAGGATTTAAGACTAATTATAATTGATGATATTGGATGCAGGCTATTATCAAACATGCTTCCAAAGGAAAATAGACTACCCACCTCAAGAGACATAGCGAGGCGCTATGTGACATCTCTTGGAGGACTGGATTATGATAAAATACATGCATGCGTCAATGATTGCATTCTCTTTCGTGGGACGCATAAGGAGGCTCTACATTGTCCCACTTGTGGTGAAGCAAGGTACAGAACAGATATGAAGAGTTCTGATGTACCTCGTAAAGTCTTGCGACACTTTCCTATAATTCCTCGCATCAAACACATGTTCAAGTGCAAATCCATAGCAGAGCTCATGTCATGGCATTCCTCGCATCGATCGGATGATGGCATGTGGAGAATTCCCGCAGACACTCCTGCTTGGAAGCATATTGAAGATGAGTGGCCCAGCTTTAAAATAGAGCCCAGAAACTTGAGACTTGGCCTGGGTATGGATGGAGTGAATCCATTTGGTTTCAAAAGCACCGCATACAGCGTGTGGCCAGTTGTGTTGGTGAATTACAACCTTCCACCATCAATGGCGATCAAGAAGGGACATCTTATGTTATCCCTTCTAATTCCAGGGAAACATAAAGTCAAGCATATGGATGTTTATCTTGAACCATTGGAGGAACTATGGAGAGGTGTTGCGGTGGTGGACATTAGTAGGCCTCCCTCCTCTCGACACTTCGACTTAAAAGCAGTGTTGATGTGGACAATGCATGACTTTCCAGGATACAGCGATTGTTCTGGTAAGAATTCTAATTACCTCTCTACTCTATTACTATTGGCTATATATATTAATTAGACGGTTTGACTTTATTATTCTAACTTTTATTTATATTTTAACAGGTTTGAAAACATCGGGTAAACATGCATGTCCTCTTTGTGGCCCTTCGTTAGTACATGAGTATGCTGATGATTTGTGTAAGACTATATTCGATAATCATCATCGATTTCTCCCCTCAGATCATCCTAAATATGTTGCTAGTAAGAGTAACATTCCTCCACAAACACTTCGTGCAAAAGATTGGAAGCGTATTTGGGAGTCTACAACTATTCTTCCTCCAGATGGCATGAACAGGTATAGTGATGTTTTTTCAATCTTGTTTTGTGTAGTCTCTAATTGGATTAAAGGTCACATAGAGCAATCCCTTGTGCAGGTACTCCATTTTTTTCCGGCTGCCATATTGGACCCATCTTAAGATCAGCCATCTTCTTGATCCCATGCACATCTTCAAGAATGTGGGATCTGGTATTTGGGAACATATTACTGGTAAACGAGACAATGTTAGCGTACGTGAGGACTTGTGGGTCGCAGGACGTATGCGTCAAGCTTGGCCACGAGAGGTGGGTGGGCACGTTCGTCTTCCGCCTGCACCATGGATTATATCAAAGAAAGAGGAGAAGCAGGTAAAGCAGGCCATCACCACTTTGCGTGCTCCCACTGGATGCATGAGATCATTGAACGGAGCCTTTACAACCACTAAGAAAAGAGGCGTTGAGCAACTATATGGGTTGAAGTCCCACGATTGGCACAAGATGCTTCAAGTAAGTGTTTTCCAAGTCTTGTACGTACGTTGACATGAAATTTTGTAATGCCATAAACCATAAATGTGCTCTTATGTGCGCAGTTCATACTACCTACTAGCATCGACCATTGTGCGAATAAGAGTTTGAAAAAATGTATTTATAAGATAGGCGAGCTTGTGAGGTATGTAAAACCCATGCTCAGATCACCCTTCATTATACCTTGCAAAATGAACGTGCATGAGGTATAACGTACTATTTATTTATTTTTCAGATATGTTAGTTCCAAAGCAATTGATCCAGCCACGTTGGATGATGCGCGTGTTATGGCAGTGGAGGTGGTTTGTTTGGTAGAGGAGACTTTTCCGCGAACCATTCTCACAAGTCAACTACATCTCATTGTGCATTTAGTGGACGAAATTGCTTTATGTGGTACTGTGCATGCACGTTGGATGTTCTTCCTAGAGCGCTTCATGAAGACCTTAAAAGACTTTGTGAGGCAAAGTGCAAGGCCTGAAGGAAGCATGGCCGAGGGTTGGTTGATACAAGAGTCTCTTGTATATATTTCAGAATTTCTTGGTCAGGTGGACAGCTCTTTGCCACGACTATGGAGCAATGAAGAGGACTTGAGGATGACCTCTATTGTGCCTCAAGGAAAAGGACAGAGTAAAGTAATTGACAGAACATTGATTGATGATCTCAATTTCACTTGTATCCTTAATAGTGATGTGATGAGCAGATGGGTTACAAGATATGAGGATGCAAAGACAAAAAGACAAGCAGAAAGAGCTCTCTTTCGGAGGCAACATGGCTCTCGGAAGGCGTACCCTAAGCATCTAGCAACACTTCCGAATGATATCCATGTTGATTGGTTGCATGAGGAAATGGAGAGAGCAGAGAGCGACGAGGGGCTGCATATCACGGCGGAAGAATGGGAGTATGCACGAGGATGCATGTCAAAGGTACATAGAACTAATGTTTTGCATTAGTTGTAAGTGATTTGCTTTTAATATTTATTCACATTGCTTACACAAATATTGCTTCTATTTTGGTTCAGTGCACTATGTTCAATGCTATATGGTGTGAAGGCAAGCATTTTCGAACACAAAGAATTGATGAAAAGAGAAATACACAAGATTGCGGTGTCATTAGTAGCTTTGAGGGAGCTAATGGAAAAATGGATGATTATTGTGGCATAATCCAAGACATATTTAGACTTGACTTTCGTCGCTTCTTTGTGTATGTTTTGGATGTCAAATGGCAAATGAACGTGGTGGAAAAAGGGCCTGATGCAACGATAAAACGCCATGCAAGTGGATATGTAACTATTGACTCTACAAAGTTCTGGCAAACAAAGAAAGATAGGCTCGTATTGCCACAACAATGTGAGCAGGTATGCATTTTTTTACTAATGTGTTTCATGTACATATAATTCTAGGCTCGCGTACCCCTTGACTTTTGATATGCTAATTAATTACTGTACTGTGTGTATTTGAGTAGGTTATCTATCTACCAATGGTGCATGACATCAAATGGTGGTACGTCATCCCTATTGCACCACGTTCCAAAGTGATGTATAATACATTCATTGATATGGAGCATATGGAGGATGTAACAAGCCGCAATGAAGATGACGTCGAACATGCCATTGAAGATATTGTGATCGATGATCAAGAAATAAGAGATGATCATGATAATGAGGATGAGCATGCCATTTCTCATGATCATGAGAATGACCCTACCATTGAGGATGATGGTGATGTTGATGAGGATGATCAGGACATCGATACCATTATCAATGGAGTACAGAATATCGATAGTGGAATAAATTTAATCGTAGCCTTACCAATTGATCAAATGGATATTGATGTTGATCGTTTGGCAAGGATGGATCTTATTGAAGATGAGATCGAACCCTAACCAATCCGTCATTGTATGTTCTAAATTGATGACATTTCTATCATCTCATATGCATGATTTATTTTTGAATATATTTCATTGTTGTAAATGCATGTAGTGGGATTGTGTAATGATGTATACTGTAATGTACTATGACATGGTTTAAGAAAAATAGTTTTTAATTTTGTAAAGGAATTCAGTTTTTTTTCAGTTTTTCTCTGCCATGCGTGTATTAATCCGTGTATAGCAGCGTGTATTTATCCGTATATAATAGCGAGTATTACCCCGTGAATATTTTCGTGTATAGATGCGTGTATTACTGCGTGTATATAAACGCGTTTATACACGCGTTGATAAATGCAAATATACACGCGAACTTAAATGCTAAAATACACGCGCCCGATTCTATTCAAATACAAGCGCGACCATACACGCGTTCGTAATTTATCGCGTGTATGAAACGCGTGTATGGCAGCATTGTCTTGTAGTGATATATGAAGAGCCAAGGGGGTTGCTGGAAACGGAAGGTTATGGCAGGGTGCATCAATGGTTGATTGATGGAAGAAAATGCTTGAAAAATTGGAAGGTAGATGCATCGAGGTTTTTGTTTGATCCAGGGGGATAAATGGTTTCTGGTTGTGCAGCTGGCTGGACATAAATGTCTCAGCAGAAGAAAGGGGGTTGCTAAATATGTGTGTAGTTTTTTGGGAACCTCAAACTCAACCTATACATGTGTACATGAATGTTGTTGGTGTTGTGGTAAAGTCATGGGAACACCCATTGACTCGGTGTGGGCGTCATGGATGCGGCAATTAAGCATAGGGCTTTGATGGAAGTGTGTGTACAGGAAAAAGATGAAATTCTAGAAGCAAGCTCATCCAGAACGTAGCTGGAGAAGATGTCAGCTGTTCGATGGCTCGTATGTGTGTGCGGTCGTTTGGTATGTGTGGGCACGTCAAAGTACAAAGGGCACTTAGCTGCATTTGAAGTTGGTGGAGGGCTTGTCTTGGACATGGTGTGAAAAGAGAACATGGTGGCCTTTTTCTTCAAAATAAATAAAATAAAATGATGAAAAATGTGGCCACTTATAAGGCAACTGCGTGGAGCCTTGAATGGCTGCCAACACAGCTTTTGGAAGCGTGGCAAGCACGTGAAGGCGAAGCATGGAGAAGGGCTGGGGAGTCAGCGCAGCTGGAAGGCGTGAAGGGGCTGAGTAGTGTGAAGAGGGAACTCTCTGTGGAGCTGCAGGACGAAGCCAAGGGAGGACCTCACTGGGTTGCTCCGCAGGGGACGTGTAGAGAGCTGGGAGACTCTCTGGGGGGCTCTCTAGCGCAGCAAGGTTGGTGTGAGTGCAGGTCGCGTGAGAAGAGGTAGGTGCAGAGAAGACTCCCGTGTGAAGGGAAGAGAGCCAATTGTAGAAGCCGACGGGCTGGTCACAGAAGGTAGCGGTGGCGGGAGCAACGGGTGATTCTACTGGGAGCAGACGGGGAGAGAGGGCCGCTGGTGGGGTGCTGCAGTAGACAGACGGGTCTTGTTTTGTGGGGCTCCCTCTGGTGACGTGTGTGGAGGTCGCCTATGGGTTGATGGGCGCAGTGGGTTGGCGCAGAGCAAAGTACAAACAGGTAGGTGCTGGTGGGGCCTCCCCAGCATGAAGAGTTGAGCACAGCTGGCGAGAAGCTGAGGAGCGCAGAGTTGGGCGCCATGAGGTGTGGACAGGTTGCATGGGTTGGCATGTAGAGGCCGCCTTGTAAAAGCTAGGCGGACAGAGCTGCGTTGGTTGCAGCAGAGAGAGGGAGCGAAGAAAGTAGGCCGCCTTGGGTAGGAGACCGCCGTTGAGGTGACAGAGAAACAAGTGTGGAGGTCTCATATATGGCTGCTGGAGGGCTGGCATGAGACTAACTGGCGTGTGGGAGACGCCTAGGTGCTGCTGGTGTTGAGAAAAAGGTAGAGAAGCGGGCTGCCACCACCACAGAGCAGAGGTTGAGAGCAGTGGTGGCTGGGCTTTGGTTTTGCCTTGAGGACTGGCAGTGAATTGGTGGTGTGGCAGAGAGGACCTCGGCTGAGGTGCAGTGCAAAGAACAAAGAGGTCGGCTGCAGAGAAGCGAGGAGTGAAGGAATTTGGAGCGACCAGGAGGTGGAGAGGGCTGATTGCGAGCCGGTGCTTGATCAAGCTGGTGTCTGAGGATATTTGGGATATCCACCTCTGTAAAGATAAAGGTCTGTTCTGAAATATGAGTCTTGTTCATGCTCTTTGGTCTGGTGTTCTGGGGTGTTTGCATGCGTGTGTGGAAGTGTGGTACTCTATAAGGGCGTAGACAGCTCTACCGCTTCCGTGCCATCAACGTGGACTCTTGCTACAAGTGAGAGAGTTTTCCGTCTCTCCAGATTCACTTTTATATCTCTGATGATGATAAGAAGCATGATACCCATTTTGTGCAACATTGTTTCATGCTACATTATAATTGGGTATTACCCTATGGTATTCCCCTACAACATCATTGGGTTTTGTCTGATGGTGCTTCATCTCATTATCATAGGTTTGCAAATGCTTGGAATTTCTTTGGCTCTGGTGATGGAAAGAGAGATCATGATGGTGGAAGGGCTGTGGGTGAAGAGAGCACTAACTCATGAACAACTCAAGCCTAATGGTGCTAAGCTCCAATGTGTAATTGATGTCATAAAGTTTTTGCAAGAAACGCTCACCACACTCGAGCCGAGTCTATATGTCAATCACAAGCTCAGTACGTTAGTAGAGTCTGTTGGGAGATAAAGTTGGGTGATATAGATAGAGATGAGGCATGGAATGTCAAGGCTATAACAAACACAAGATCCCTACATTCAGTCTATGCATACTCTCAGCATGATCTAGTAGCATTGAGGGTGTGTCGATTATCATGTTATTGTAGTAATTGTATGGAAGACTTATGGCATAAGTGTAGCAATCAGTCTCACATTCAGAGCTTGGACTGCATTTCCCTTGAACCATTGATAGATGGCACTGAAGAAGACAATGTTGACATTGATGTTAACATCGCACCATGATACCCTTAGTGATGTCCTTGTAGGAGACAATTTCACAGGGTGGCATCTGAAAAAGATAATCCAGAGAATGCGAACTTCTACATTATGAAATGCACAAAGGAGAAAGAGCTCTGCAAGAGACCTACAAAGGATAGATGGGAAAATGCCATTACACTTGGTTGTTTTATTGTGAAAGGGTTATTCTATGCACCTAAAGATGAGCAAACCCACGAGTTGTGGGATTACAACTCGAAGGCCTTGATAGCAACACATCTTGTATGAGCAATCAAATTTAAAATGGACCCAAGACCCACACCTAGTTAACAAAAATCTATTTATCCTATACCATGAGGTACATGAAGCTGTGTACAATAGTATGCCATTCAATTTTTAGCATACTTGTTAGATACAACATTGTATAAAACAGTATGCCATCCAATTGTGTGCATACCTTACAAGTTTCTATCTATGCTCATGAAATTTAGTGCTCGGGGACTATGTATTATGTAGCTTTGATAATTCAATTCTCGTGAATATTTGATTGGATGCACGTAAACCTTATCAAAATGAAGATTTTGATGATTTGAGGTAGTTATGTATAGAGGCTTTAATGAACCATCTGCCAAAAAGAATCACGCCCGTGGGGGTCTATTAAAAAATACGTCCTTACTGATCGTGCTAATTTCCTTTTCAACTCACTATTGTTAAAAAAATGTAGAGAACACTTGCTTTGCAAATGATAAAATTAATCCTAAATTGGGGATTCCAATTAATACAATATCAGCACATGAAGACAGTCAAGTAGTCAATAAGTGTAGTTGAAATAACACACAAAGAAGAAAAAGAAGACTTAAAAGAATCTCAATACTTCGAGTCTAATTTATACATACATCTAGCTTTGTTATGTTTATGATTGCAACATATACTGTATAATCATACACCATACTTTATAATTGATCTGCGTTGGGAAGAAGTGGGCTTCATCTTCTTCCATGGTCTTCCTTCTCCTTCCTCTTCTTCTTAAACTTCATTTGCTGGGAGATATATTCTTGGCATTTGCACCTCTGGAGGAACACACCAGCTCTTTCTTGTCCTCATTAGATATCTTTTGAACATAATTGTTGGAGAATGTGATGGTGTGCTAAAATTTGTTATTAAGCTAGAACGAGTAAGCTTGACCCTCATGAATAGAGCATTGAATCGTAATGTCTTGTTAGATCATTCATATTACTTTAGTGGGCAGAGCAAAAATGAAATATGGTGGGTTACTGCATTAGAGGTACCAAAAGAAGATCATGAGATATTTGAGGTACCAAAAGAAGATCATGAGATATTGAAGGTTTTGTTCAATTTAATAGAGATACCAGAAGGTTGATGATTTTGGTGAGTAGTTAGTAGAATGGCATCTTGCAGGAGATCTAAAAATTTGAAGTGCATGTTTGGTGTGTCAAATGGTTCCAATGTAAAATTCCCTTATTTATATTATATGTGATCAAGAAAAAAATAAAAATAATGGAAATAAACATTGGAGTGCAGAGACATGCATAGATGGTTTCCCAAACCATGACCATCTTGTTTGTCTCATGATGGAATAATGGTACCAATAGATCCAAAGCGGGATCCCACTCTTAACATTCCCTTTACCAGAGTCCATTTTTACATTTTGCATGCTATGGTGACAATTATTAAGAAATTGGTATTTAAGTATGTGTGTTTTGCTTACAAGATGCAACCTGCTTCAGCTGCTTAAGCTGCGTGTAGTAAAATAAAAGAAGCTTTATCAAAGATTGGATTACATAGAGGCCAAGTAAAAATCAAGAAGGATGAGAAAACTTCTAGTGCAAATGGGAATTTACCAGACAACCACAAAAGTATGATGGATGGAAGAAGTTGTATATGGTTGTTCTTGATCAGAATAATGGAGGAATGACGCAGTTAGCAAAGGCTAATGTGTGGATTTCACTTGACAAATTGGCACCGTTGACATCGGCGGATGATGCAAAATAATTTACATCAGTTACTACTACATTTTATGACTCAGTGTAAAAGCTTGGACTTCAAGTAGCATCACACATTACATGGTAGGAGTCATTATAAATATAGTATTTTAAATGTATACATTTTGTTTTTTACTGTTTTGAGTATGCATATGTTGATTGGGAATGCAGCATATCTTGAAGGCTCATGGTCCATACTTTTTTCATGAGGGAATTTTGGCAATATGGTCTACACAAGGCATGGAGTGATTACATTGGCAAGCCCGATGTGAATTTCAAAAGGTAATGGCTCATGGAGGTAGAAAAAACATGATACTAATCCCATGAAATAGTTACTCGAATGGTGGTATAGGAGGATAGAGATAAGGTATGAGGACAAGATGTTAAATTCCATACCTTATGATTTAGAAGCAATCTATAGAGCGAGACATCTAAAACATTGTTGTGGTGGGCAAGCTAGGTAATGTTTCTTGAAAACAAGAAACATTTAGCATCTTTCAAAAATTCTATAAAAAAAGGTCAAATTTTTCACCTTTTTTTGGAAAGTGGTCTATGCATGTTTACAATGGTGCCCAAAAATGACACTATTTAGGACACTGCGCATTTTTTACAAAAAATGGAATTTAAAAAAAAAGCCTTGGTTTTGCTTATTTTTTGAGATTACAACTAAAAATCTAGCAATAAGTTTTAAAAATATACCAAAATAGAGACCATTTGTCTTTAACATCTTCAATCCAGATAAGTAATTAATAATACTCTAAAAAAGGAGCTACTTTCTAGACTTACAAATCATGGCATAGTTATGGCTCCTCATCATCATCACTGCTACCTATACCATCACCATTACTAGCCGGTGTGCCTTCTCCTTAGGAGGTAGATGAGGCATCCTCTTCATCACTATCCACACAAATACATTTTTTTCTTCTATGTGTACACCTGAAGCTAAGACTCCTTGGGTTTGTTGTCGTGTTAGCACACTTGAGGATGTGGTACCAAGCTTAGAGTTATTTAATAAAGGTATATGAATCTCTTGTAAAATAGAAATGGTTAACTTTCTAAAATAACCTACTTTTGTGAGAGTAAAGTTATACACCAAATAAACTACCTCATGAAGTGGTAGTACACTAGTTCTAGCAGTGTTCTTTCCCCTCTTGCGCTTGTCCTTTTCTTTTGTTGTATTTACCATTTAACACCATATTGGGGAATATGGGAATTTCCCACAAGTTTGGGACATGTGGTCAAAACTTTGGATTTTCCATAACTTGAACACCATTAATCCAAAATGAGTGGTTTATGGCTCTTTAGATCCCATTTTTCAAGTGCTTTCCAATGATAGGTCACATGATAGGGCTTTGAGAAACTTACAAACATGTTATCCATGTCCCCCTTTTTTAGTATTCAAAAATGGGAATTGGGAGATTCCCAAATTCTCTAATATGGTGTTATTTCCTATACTTTCGCCTCAAATGCATTTTCATGAGTTGTCATATTTTGATGTAAACATGAATGTTTTAGATGGCAAGAAACTCTGCAAGAGTGTATCAGACTTTAGAAAGCCAAAATTTCTTTCATTTTTGAGTTATTCGAATGTAAAGTGGGGCACTTGGCTGTTTTTGACAGTTTCATGCTAAAAACACAACTTTGACTGTTTTGAATGCTCTCAAAGAGACCTTAGAACTCGATTTAGAGAACCATCATTGAGACGTGATTTATAGAGCATTAGAAGTCCTAAAACTCTGTAGTTTAGACTTTTCTTAATACACATATATCCATGCAAAAATTCCATATTTCCTTAGGTTCCTAACCATACCCAATTTATTATTTTTCCTCTTGGGGTTGGGGTGGGCACCTCCCCATCGAGCATATCCAATGGGCACAAAAAATCCTATCATATTTTGCTAGACCCCCCATGGTTAGAGAATTTATGCTCAACTAGATGCTATGGACTTACTGAACCAATCCTCATCAAAACATGTATCCAAGTCCTAACAAGTTTGTTCATGTTCTTTTGCAGCTACATCAATAGGCAAGCCTACATCCGCCGTCTCTGAATCTTTTTTAACCGTCATGATTCTCCACCAATATGGCTTTAGCCTAAAGCCATTAAATCTTTTTCAATGGGGCTTATCATCCAAATCTGCATAACCTTGAAAGGACCTCCCCACTTGATTTGGAGTTTGTTTTCGAAAGTGTTGTCCAATTTGTTTTGTACCTGAGCACCAGGTCCCCCTCTGTGATTCTTTTATCTTTAACTGCCTCATTGAGAAGCTCAGCTTTCCTATTGCTTAATTGGATGTAGTGGTCCAAAGCTTGTTCTCTAGCCAAATGCGGCTCAGTCAAATCAGTCAAATCAGAGTGCAAAGACCAGCCCCTTCCTATCAGTCAAATCAGTCAAATCAGGGTCCATCTTGTCGCACGTTGGCACTCATCGCATCGCTTGACATACTCAGTTGCATCCACCATTAAGGTTGGCCACCAAAACCCGGTTGTTAAGACCTTGCGTGCAGTGATATCTGCTATAAAGTGCCCACCAACACGGGAAGAGTGAGCCCTGTTCTAGAAGGAAAGCATATTCGACTTCATGAACACAACATCTAAGAATCTTGTCCTTCCCTTGCCTATAGAGGTTGCCTGCAAATGAGTTGGTAGGGGGCTGCTTGCTTAATTAGGCGATGAGCACGATCTTTGTTTAGGAGGAGATCCACTAGTAAGCTGTTGGCTAAAAAGTGTGCTGCTTCCTTGTCCCATTCAAGAATTAAGCATAGTTGGAACAGGGTCGCATCTAGTAAATCATCTTTAACTCCCATGGTTCTTATGAGAAACCACTTTGAAGAAGCACCCTTGAAGATGGTATGTGGGGATAAAGGATGTACATCATGGAGCTCATTTTGGAGGAAATGAAGGCCACGTCAATGGTCATGGAAGACCTCAACATGGAGGTCTTGGAGAGGCAAAGTAGCAATGAGAGATGCTATGGAGTTTTAAAGCTAGTATGAGAGCTAAAGGATGTACATCATGGAGCTCATTTTGGAGCAAATGAAGGCCACGTCAATGGTCTTCCATGACCATTGACGTGGAGGTCTTGGAGCAAATGAAGGCCACGTCAATGGTCATAGAAGACCTCAACATGGAGGTCTTGGAGAGGCAAAGTAGCAATGAGAGATGCTATGGAGTTTTGAAGCTAGTATGAGAGCTAAAGGTATGAAGAATGGTGGTCATTGAAACCTCAAGGAGGAGATTGTGAAGGAAAAAGAGAACCACGCTTGAAAGTTATAGCTATATTCAGCTCAAGCAGCACACACAAAGGAAGAGAGACAGGTGGGCAAGCCTGAATGACCAAAGGTGATAGTGAGAAGCTATGGTAATGCAAGAGATGAGTTGAAAAAAAAGAAAAGAAGGCACGTCTGTGAGAGAGTAGTGCGGAGACCACAAACCATCATCACGTTTTTTCACAAACCAGCACAGCGGGCAGCAGTGATGCCCAGAGAAGAGAGGCGATAATTGCAACACCACTTGCAATAGCCTTCTCTACAGCATTCTTGATAATACGGGATGTATGCAGCTCTCGTATGAAGGGAAGCTCAGCAATTGGAGTCTGCTCGTGTGCAGAAGGGTCTTGCTGTTTTGGTGAATTTGATGGCGTACCATTAAGTAGCAAGCAAGCTACTGCAAAGAAGGAGAAACCAGCTGGTGCGTGAGCAACAGTAAGGAAGCCACAATGTTCCTTGATATTTTTTAAAAAAAAAAGAAGAAGTGGCAGGATAAAGAAGCAAAAGGAAAACGCATCAGGCGAACATAGTAAACGCCAGCTTGAAGCAGTTGGAAAGACACGCCAGATGGGGGGTCGCTATGGCAAGAGGGTTGGAAAGACACGCAAGTTGGAGCAGTTATGGCAGTGAGAAACTGCAGCAGCCTGTCAGATGGACTGAAGTAGGCAAACTTCACAGTAGAAAGCAATTGAAGCTCAGCTATGGTGAATCTAAGCAGCATAAAGCTCAAGAAGAGCTGGCTATGGCGGTGGTTGTTGTAGAGACAGAAACCAATGACTCAAAGAAAAAGATGACTTGGTACTTGTTAGCGGGACCAAGGCTACAGACAAAAGGACCATTCAGTTGCAGTGAATGGCGGGCAACGTGTGGTGCCGGGGAACTTGTATAGTGAATGGGTGATGGGCAGTAGTGCAGGTGTTGTGCCCCCAAGAACTTTAATTTAAAAAAAATTAATTAAGGTTTTAAGGGAATATTCACACAAGTCCTTTTTCTATTATAAGTCCTCATTCACATGCTTTTAAGTTGTGGATGAGTTTCTCAACGTGGATCCGCTTCTACGGCCAAAATGCTACGTGATCTTTTCACCCATGTACTGAGGGGTAACCGTACCCAAGCCTGCGTGCTCAAAATGAGAATATTTTTGTAATTCACCCATGGTATGAGGGTCACCCTGCCCGAGCTCACCTAGAAGCTCTAAATGGTTGTTGCGTGATGTGTGCATGAGCGATGCACGTGTGAGGTGCATGCGCATGGGTTGGTTTTCACCCGAACTTCCATGTTCAAATCGGACTCAGTGGTTCCACTGTGAGCGAGTCGGCTCAAAATGGACTTGGTGTCTAAGATGGTAGACACGCGTACACATGATTGGCTGATTGACACTCCAATGTATCATTGAGGGGGAGTGTTGAGAGATAGCGATTGCGTTTGTGCAATGCTACATTGATATGGGTGATGGATGATGGGTGAGTTGTGGAACACCTCGATTAAGAGGGGGTGTTGAGAGATGTAATCGTGGTGTTGTGTGTATGTACGAAAGCACCCTAAAGGTACAAGATATTGTGGCAAGATAAGAATGCCACATGTAATATTGAATGGTGTGTGAGTGTTGACCAAAAGAGTGGAAAAGGGAGTGCCACATGGATGATGACATGTAAAGTGGGATAAGGCTAGAAAGCCTATATCATTATATGGTTCATTGTGAATGCTATAAGGAAATAGAACTTGTGTTGAGTGTGCAATCTCTCTCTCTCACTTATGGAGTTTTTAGTGTGGTTTAATCCACCTTAATTATGTTGCTTAATCTGTCTATCATAATGATCAATCTCATTTTAGGATTGTTTAACATTGACCATATCACCTTTTGAAACAATGATGAGATGGATGATCTGTACGATACAAGGGGTACGATTGTTGGAGGAATTCGAACGAGGTTGCTTGGTGGTAATCCCATATTCCTCATCATGTTGACCTGCCAAACTATCAAAGATAGTATGACCATTCTTATCACCATAGAAACAATCTCTATTGGGATAGGAAAGTCGAGAAGAATTTTCACTTTGATAAGAGCAACCACCATGAATGAAACACGAAAAGGAATGCTTACGAGCAATGCAAGCCGTTTCGAGATCTAGTGCTTCTTGTGTATTCAAAACAATTTCAGAATTCTCTATATGACGTTCATGTCCTTGAGAATATTCATTGAGAGAAATAGAAGCAATGTGAAAATGAATGCCATCCTTGTTAGACAGAATAGCAACAATATTATCATATGAATGATTCTTGACCGTATAAAGAAGATGTGTAACCAACTGGTGTGATATATATAGCTCCAATAGTAGCAACTAGAAGCCATTTTGGTTAGCTTGGAGTCAACTTAGGTCAGGAGAGGCTCTTAGTTGGAAGATTAGAGATACTAGAGGTGAAGCTGACTTGATAGGATAGTTTGCGTAGGATGCTAGAATGAAAGGGAGGTTGGGAGAGTATTGAAGTATTCAATTGTGTTAGCTGAGGATCAGGGGGCATCAGCTAGGTGTGTTGGTGATCTCTAGTGTTGTTTCTACTGAGTGTGGTGTTGGTGATAGTTTCCTCTCCACGATAGTGTGCTTTGAACGGGGCTATAAAGGCAGGTTCTCCTGGAAACATCATCATGAAATAGCATCAACTGGGTGTATTGGTGATCTCTAGTGTTGTTTCTACTGGGTGTGGTGCTGGTGATAGTTTCCTCTCCATGATAATCTGCTTCGAATAGGGCTATAAAGGTAGGTTCTCCTAGAATTATCATCGTTAAATAGCAATCTGGTATAATATAAATCATATTTATCTCTACAACATTTCTATATTTAAAGCTTCCGGTGCGTTCTTTGACTATCTCCACTCTGCTGCGATTTTAACGTTTTTCTCGACATTGTTTTTAATATTCTCATATCGATGGAAGATCCAACGTGGAAACTGATGATACGTGCCCTCGAAACAAATTAAATTCCAGCTCAAAGCCGTCGGTCTGGGCCTAGCTTGTGGTATTGATACACTAGCAATTTGGTGTAATAATAATTCTCTATTCTAAACAATTTAGTTCGATAAAAATCAACCCACATCCACTTGCATGTGTGAGAATGCCTACACAAATAGCAATTCTTGCATGCATGTTTAAACGCTCATTGGCTTATTGAAGTTGTAAATACCTGTACATACCGAGTAATGTTGGCGGGTAATTGTATTTCGAGCTCATAATATTTTTTTAAAAAACTTCAAACATTATATTATGGCTAGAAGTTTAAAAAAATAGAATTTTGAGAGTTTTTAGTTATCTTGAAAACCCTCTAAATTATCAGTGTTATCTTGCAAAGCAAAAAGTGTTGATCCTTTGATTGGAAATGTTTTTTTTGCGTACTCTTGTTTCATGATAATTATGTCCTTTGTTGAACCACAGACATGTGCTTTATACATGACACAAGTGGTGATGTCATCTACGTATGTGCCAAATAATCAATGTTATGTCGCAAAGCAAAAAGTGTTGATCCTTTGATTGGAAATGTTTTTTGCGTAGTGCTTTGGCGCTCGTTTCATGATAATTATGTCCTTGGTTGAACCACACAGGTGTTTTATACATGACACACGTGGTGAGCATCAGCACCGTGTTCCAAAAACCATATATATTGTCTTTTTTCAACGCACATGCTTGGTTGCATTAGCTCGCCATCTAGTTAGAAATTGTTTGTTTGTTTTTTTTTGACAAAAATGTATTTGCACATTTGTTCGCATGGTGCAGCTGGTGCGTCAGTTTTTCCGTTTTCTAATATCGCCAAAGAGAGGGCTCCTTCGACGGTATAAGATGATCACAGTCCTCAACGTCAAACCTGTAGAGGGAGGTGAACGGGGTGGACGTGGCCACAAGCCCGTGTTGTTGAAGGTCCTCGCCCGCCCAGCAAAGCTCTGGCAAGTCGTCGTCGAATTGCAGAATCTCTTGTTGAACGTCCGATGGAAATATCATTGGGTGTGAGCAGGAGCTAAGTACTGTACAACCAGCTTGGGCCTGAAGCTCATCACCAGAGCTGGCGTTCATATTTTCATAATTAGCTGTGTCACCCAATGAAGGAGGGCTTGCAGGACATTTGGATATCAGCCTCTCGTCTAAGGCGTAGGGGGCGCATTGGCAATATTGTTGCTGCGTATGGTTTCTTGTTGGTGGAGTAATAATGTTGGGCTCTATATTTGTGGTGTTGTAGGCGGCGGTGGCTGCAAATGCAGCTGTGGCTTGCAAGCATCGAGTTGTGAGGCAACGGGAGGCGATGGGAGGGGGCTGTTGCGGGAAGTTCAGAGAAGAGGATTGCCCGCGCAGGCTGACAAGGGCCGCATCGTAAGCTCTAGCGGCTTCTTCTGCAGTGGAGTAGGAGCCCAGCCACACCTTCTCTCTGCTATTGGAGAGGCGTATCTCGCAAACCCACTTCCCCCATCTCCTCATCCTCACGCCTCTGTACTTCACTCTCTTTAACTGATGATCATGAGAATGCGCACTATGATCACAGGAACGCAAGTTCTGCGGCACCATCCCCGAGGCCGCAGTATATTAGTTGGCCTGCCTGAGCTTGCAGGGTTAGAACCCGCCTGCACCAAGGTGCTGGAGCCAAAGAGAATGAGTAAACTTAAGCGGGCAAGAATTCGGGGATCCAAATCTTGCATCTGAGTCTCTCCCTCCTGCCCATTAGAATTGGTTTTATGCTACCAGAAGAATACGCGTTAAACCTGTCAACACGCGAAGCCTGCGCGCATGACATTGTACGCTCGTCTCTCTCTCTCTCTCTCAAAAAAGTAAGGTGGGGTGTTTTGGGAGTGAGATCTTCTTTCTCTCTCTCTCGCTGGCTGTGCTTTCATCACGTGGGAACTTTGTATCATGACACAAGTCCTGACGCTCCCAGCACAACGATCCCGCAGCTTAGCGTGCCTCCATCTAGCAATTGCATCTTACACCGAAAGTTAGCTAAAAATTTTCAAAGTTCCAATTAAAATAAAAATATACACGCATTTCTTGCCCCGCTACATTTCCCCCCTATGCTTGGTGTGAGGTGAAAAAAAGAAAGAAAACCCTTGCCTCTATAGCTCTTCCACCTCGCAAACTTGGAATAACACACACGAACAGGGGCACCACTAGCCACCGGCGCGGCTGGAACACTCTCTCACCATTCACCACCCAACCCACGCCAGACAGACAGCACCAAACAAGGGCACCATAGACAAAGCAAACACCCAGCAATTTATTCCTAGTCAAAACATTTCATACAAGCTTCTCCCGACACAGAAGCCTTACTCACACAACCATAAACAAAACACTCAGGCCTGTCATCACTGCCGAGGATACACCACATCCCCAATCACCACGAACCTCTCGCCTGTCTGTTGTACCAATCACATCAGAATGAACCCGGCCACTCACTCTTCAGAAGGCGCCCACACCAGCTAACCCTCAACTCTGCAGCCCATCACTTCCGCATGTGTCACCAGCAGCAGCTACCCAAATCATCTCTCTCTCACTCTCTCTCTCACTCTCTCTCTCTGTGCTGATCCTCTGCCAGCCTCACAACAAACCCAAGCAACTTATCTGCAGTGCTACTGGCCCACCACCAAGCAGCAACACTTCTCTATAGCCCTCTTTCGAGCACCCTCTCACGCTGTCCACCTGTCTTCAGCGTCCACTCTGACTGACCGAACCAAGGCCACACCACCTCAGTCCGTCCACGCTCCAGCCTTTGCTTACGCGGCCCACACCAGCCTACGCATCCACTTTCACAGCTCCTCTTTCAGTCGTGCATCCAGTCCTCTGCTTCTCTGTATCCAAAATCCAAAGCAAGGGGATGCCTCCACGTCACCACTCGCCAGCTCACAAGCCAGCCTTCTGTCCTGCGCATCCACGTCTGCGCTACCAGCTTCAAGGCGGCTCCCTGCTCCGTTAACACTTCCACGATCACCCCCAGCTTGGCTCTTCACACACCAAGGCCGCCACAGTGCCTGTCAGCTTTCACTTCTGGCTCTTCACAAGGAGCCCCACCAACCTCTGCAGCCCGTCACCTTCGGCTACCAACTCCAGCGGCGGCGGCCTCCAGATGCTCCCTCTTCCTTCGAAACCACTGCCCACCTGTCACACGGCCATCACCTCACCCAAATGAAGGTAACCTCCTTCGCATCCAAAGGCGGCCTTCTCTCTTCGCAGACTGACTCGGGCTCTTTCTCTTGAGCCTTCTTCTTGCACGCTCACCTCCGTGCCTCTGCAGCCAGCTCTGCAAGGTGTTTTTTTTTCTGGACCCCGGCACCCCATGCTATATCCACCAGCCCTACAACAGCAAGGTGGCCTTCTTCTCTATATCACACCACGCTTCTGCTCTCCCCTCAGCCCACACGTCGGCGCCAGCCAATCTTCACGTCGGCCTCCACACTGCTCTTCACCACTACGCTTCTGCGCCCACTTCATCCCTTTCTGCAAGTCGCCAGCCCGTCAGCTGCGCACGCCTGAGGACCCCCTTATCCTTTTCAGCCGCCGCTGTCGCCTGCCTTCACTCACCAGGCAGTCTCCACAGTCCCTTGCCAACCCGACTGTCTTCGCCTGCCTTCACTCTCTCTCCTGCTGATGACCCCAAGGGCGGCAACTTCTTCCCCGCTCAATCACCAGGGGCACGCCTAGCACACCTACCAGGCGGCTACTCTTATTCTCCTACGCCTGGCGTCTTCGGCAACCTTCCTGAAGGCGGCACGCTGGCAGCTCAATAAACGGCCAAGTGGATTATTTCATTGCTGCCACGTTAATATTTTTTTTTCATTTTGCTTAAAACTTAATGGATGGCCACCCATATTGCTTTCGCACTAATGTCCAAGGCAATACTGGTCCTCTTTCACCTTTAAATTGCCCATGCCCTCCATACACTTCTTTCAAATGCAACCTTCCAAGTGCCCATTGTATCCTTGGGAACGCGTACACACATTTCCAGACGACCGAACAGCTAAAATCAACCCCATCGAGCCCTGTTTCGGACAGGCCTGCAACAAGTCCAAATCAAATGCATCCACCCTGTACACCTGGCAACGCCCTCCACGGCCAAGTTTTCATTCACACCATGCACACATATGTACACAAGCCAAAAAGACCACTCAAAAAAACGCCTGACACTTGGCACGTTGTTCTTTTACGAACAGGACACTACCAGTCCACACATGTTTTTCATTAAAAAAAATCTTATTTCGAGGTCTCAAGATCTAAGCATCACCTATGACCATTACACTAGTGAACTACTTGTGGCAATGGTGTGCGAAAAAAAAAAGAACGAAATTCCTATACCTTAAAAAACCTTCACCTTAGAAATTCAAAAAGGTTTTTTCAAATGCTCGGGTTTTAAAAAATCCCTTTGAAATTGCAAAGTTTTTTCAAGGACAAACCTAGAACATGTTTTTCATTTTAAAATCTTATTTCAAGGTCTCATTACCCAAGAATCAACAATGACTCTTACACGAGTGAACTACTTGGAAGTTGGCATAAAACAATATCTACTTAGGCAATAAACAATATCTTCTAGACCATATTGAAACTTGAAGCCTTCATACGGTATCAAATATCTTCAAACCTTTTAGAGAAGACCTGTTGAACAATACGGTTACAGAGAAGGCCACTATTTTGAAAAATTCTTTAAATTTTAGACCTAAAACATATATGTGTGGTTCATTTTTTAGAAGGTTAAGTTAGTTGATGGCCTTCTATTTGAAGGTTACGGTACCTCTTCAAATTTCAGCCCCGCTACTAGAGCATGACTGAAATTATGTTTTAATGTCTCATTTGGAATCTAACTTAGATTTATTAATCGAAGTTTTATACAACTTTTAAAAATGACTAAAAGTTGAACCTTCTTAGGTTTTGTATACTGTTTTTTTAATTTTTGTTTTATTCGCCATGTAAGGACTACCAAAAATAACCTACTAGAATGTTAGCGTTTCCACGTAGAGGAGAGCGACCTTCAATACAAAGACACCACACCCCTACATAATGCACACAAACCTCTATCAAAGCTACTAGTGTCCTTTGGGGGGCAGGAATGGTTCCTCCTCTCAAGACATGAGAGGATACCTAAATCCCATTGTCAACTTGGACTTCGTTAACTTGTTTAGTAGGTTCATAGGTAAGAAAAGACCCACAATAAAATAAAACTTTACATATTTTAAATTTGGCCTATCTTCTCTTTATTATACACAACTTAGTCCCTCTCCAACTAGACAAAGGGGCTAGGGAGAAAGGAGGATTTTGGGGTTTTTGAATTTTGAAATAACAAAGGTATAATTTGTTACATCGTGCTTGGGTTCAAGCTTCCAAGGGTAAGTACTTTTGTTATTTGCACATGCTTTTTTCTTTTTGCTATCTCTGGTCCACTATGTGTTGCACAATTAATTATTTTTTAATGCTTATGGTATTACTATGCTATTTTCTCTCTCCTTTTTAATCAATAGGATTTTGTTGTGTGTGTGTGTGTTAGAGAAAGAGAGGGGGGAGGGAGGGGGAGAGAGAGAGGATTTTGTTGTGTGTGTGTGTGTGTTAGGGAAAGAGAGGGGGGAGGGAGGGGGAGAGAGAGAGGATTATAGGACATTGTTATGAACTATTGACACACCTACTGAAGAGTGTATGCAAAATTGGCTACATTATGCATTGAGTAAAGAAGCGACACCTTGAGTGTGGGAGCACACTAGGCCCCATATTGATGCCCATACTGACCTCTTACTCTTAGGATTTTTTTTTTATGTTTTTTTCTCCCATCAGCATCGGTACTATGGTCATTAAAAGAATGCTAGGATCAGCATAAGCATCAATATAAGCAATTGAAACACGTGTCAAAATACACCTACCGATGTTTCTACTAACTTCGATTAAAAAATAGTTAAAATCGATGCTTATACTTATGTCGACATTTATTTTGACTCTATATAATAATATTAAGATTGGTAGAATGGCACAAACTTCCAACCAAATCGATACATTCTACTATTGGTACCATAATAGGTACTAAAATTTGAGAGACATAATAAGTACTTAGATTTGAGAGATTGGTACCGTAATAGGTACTAAAATTTGAGAGACATAATAAGTACTTAGATTTGAGAGACATAATAAGTACTTGGATTTGAGAGATTGGTACCGTAATAGGTACTTAGAGATAAGCCACCAGCCATATAATTGAGTGGTAGTACCTTATGTTGCTTCACCTCCTCTTACGAGGATAGCCTCTGTATTAGAAGTCACCAACCATACAACTGAGTGTGAAAGCACCTTATGTCACCCCCTTTTATTACTAGGATAGTCTCTGTATCAAAAGCCACCACCAACCATATCACTGAGTGATAGTACCTTATGTTGCTTCACCTCCTCTTACTGTGATAGTCTTAACCCCACTCAATCTGTGAGTCCCCTCTAAATTTCCCACTTGTTCTCCTACTAGCTTGCCCATGACTCTCCTTGGTAATATATTTAACAAGTCATTGTGGGACCTCTTGGCTAGATTCTTCTTATTAACTTAACCATGGGTTTTGCAAGCAACATATTCTTGTTAGTGAAGAATCTAGTTAATATCCCCATCCTCCTAGCATGCCTTGGAAAGAACATCATGAAAATATACAAATTAAAGAAAAACATAAACTAGAACTCTCAGGTAGCCTGCTTCACCTCCTCTTACCATGATAGTCTTAACCCCGCCAAATCTCCGAGTCACCTCTAAATTTTCCACTTGTTCTCCTACCACCTTGCCCATGACTCTCCCTGCTCTGGTAACATACTTAACGAGTCACTGTGGGACCTCTTGGTTAGACTCCTCCAATTAGCTTAACCATACGTTTTGCAGGCAAGATATTTTTGTTAGTGAAGAATCTAGTTGCTATCCCCATCCTCCTAGCATGCCTTGGAAAGAACTTCATGAAAATATACAAATTTAAATAAAAAATAAACTGGTAGCCTTATCCACCTGTACAAGTGCACAAGTGTGCTCAAACGAACATGGAGTCCTAATTTTTGTAGCACGTCTTCTTAGGTATGTCTTTCCCAAGTTTTTGTTTGCCATGTTACCTATAGAAAATGTTTGTTGGTTTTGATATCTCGAAGGCAAAGATCAAAATTCACAAACATACAACCATACAATTATTCTTATAAATATCCTGAATTGACCGAATGAACATGAAGCTATAAACATACTTGGAAACAGTGCTAGAGGCATGTCCACCGCTATTGATGAACCACACGCCTACGCTTATGATCGATGCCGGAGATCTTAAAGTACCTTGCAAAAAGAATAATTACAAATTGGTTAGCACCTTAGGGGGGGGTCCACTCATAAATATGTAAGTGTAGCACATGGGTTCAACAGAAGGGATTTCTTAAATCTAGTTTTTATATACAGAAGGGTACCATTTAAAGGGGGTATTCACAAGTTGAATAGAAAAATATATTTTTTATTCACAAAAAATTCACAACAGACAAGGGATTTTTAAAATAGGCTTTGAATGCACGTGATACAGAGGGCTTACTTATAGTGAACCCCCAAGGTTAGCACATCTAAATCTGAGTTACACGTCGTAATTTAAGTCTTGTGCTTGTTTGTGCAAGTGAAAAGACACCATACATAAGTATGGCATGGGGAGTTGGCATAGTCCTCCCCAAAATTTTAGAAACATAAGGGAACGTTGTCGTGAAGTGTGCGGTACAGCCAGGAAAGTACGAAACTTCTAGCTGTGAGAGTGAATGTCAAATCCAACAAGGAATTTCACGTACAAGATTTCCCAAGGAGTATTGAACATCATTATTTCCAATGACAAATACATGTGTCCACTTCCCTCAATACATCCTTGAATTCATCCAGATGATTACAGAGAATTGCATGAAATCCCTTTTGAACCATTCACATGTGGGCATAATAAAGCTTTCTAATTTTTCCAATATACATGTAGCCAGTTACATCCATTACATCCAGTGCCCTCAAATCCTTTATTTCGAGATGTACTTTATCACCTGAAAACCTGCCTTAATATACTAACATCTCACAAGTAAAATATAGCATTTGGCATAGCTTTTTCATGCTCATGAGATTTAGAAAATTCCATGGCTTGAATTTCAAAAAAAATCCGATCGAGTAGGAAGTAAACCCACCTTTTTGAAACCTTAATGTGCTTTTTGTACTTTATTTCCACAATACTCCAAGTCACAAGATCTTCCCTTTCCTCAAATCCTTTAAAGGTATGCTAAACATGCGATTTTTCCCATTCATTGATTTATATATTCAAAGTAAAAATAAATCCCACTTAACTGCAAGTAATGATAGGTGAATTTTTCATCGTTTTCCTTCTCTATTCCTCTGACGGCGGCTCGCTGCAGACCACGGAAGGCAAAATACAAGCATTTGATGGAAACTTTATCATTGGATAGCTCTCATTATCCTCTACAATTCTAACTCCTACACGCTATGAACAGAAGCACTCTCTTTGAATTTTTTAACTCTGGTTGGATGGACGCTGTTCCTCCAACGCTGCAGAATTCTTTTTTCCCACTCTGCTCTCGCCGTCTCTCTCCGGCCCTTTTTCTCTTTCCCCGCGGCGAACTCGGCGCTCCCCATACCACCTTTTTCCCACTATTAATGCGGGAGTTTCCATTACAAAAGCTGCGCTACCAAGCTCCAAAAAATTCTAAATAAATGAATTATTTTCCCTTTTCCACGTATGCTACTAGCCACGTATTGCTAGTAGCATTAAACCTTAGCATTAAGGTAGCAAGTCTTAACCACAAGATTCCCAAGGCATTAGCACCTCTATGAAAACATGCTTACTAGCTCCATGTTTCCTATCTCCACTCCCCGCATTAGATATACGTAAGATACATATGCTTCTACATGATGATCCATGAAGTCCAAGTGCAGTTTTCTATCTCCTCATTTCCCCAACATTCAATGAACTCTTCGGCACTGTGATACCTTCATAGTTTATAAATCATCATATCGGCCCATGTGATTTATAGAATCCCCAATTGCCCATTCAAGTATTTCTTCATGCCTTCATAAATGCATTCCTTTGTGCATTGGTATGCCCTCATGCCATCATATATATCTGGATGCTTCTAACTTGCCCACGAGCTCTGAGTAACAGCAAAAACATCATCCTCCATACTCATATACAAAAAACTCCTAAATCTGACTCAGCCTCAGCTTGTCTTATTGAACCTCATATACAATATAAACATATGTACATGGCATCATATAATGATTCGTCATGGCACTTAACCCCATGTATCTGGATGTGTATTTGATGAACTCACGTGCACGGTTTCACATCATAGACGTGCCATGGCACGACATCCACCCCCTCTAAACCTGCACATCCTCTGGTATGTGCCAAATCATCATCAAGATCTACATATAGCTGGATGTCGTTTTCATCTTCTGTATTGTCAGGAAAATCATCCTCTTCCTCTTCAACCATATCCATACTACCACTGTCAAGCCTCTCATCCTGAATCTCTTGTGAATCAAAAGGATCACCATCATGCCTTCTTTTAAATATCTTGATTCTTTTGCCAGCCACAAGATTCTTTACTTCTGTTCCATCAAGCTCACACAGAGTATACGTGGCATTTCCATGCACATGCCTGACAATGTAAGGGCCAAACCATCTTTTTGCAAATTTTCTTTGAACAGTGAATTGGTTGTCAAGGCTACTATCATACATTAGAACCCAATCACCTTCTTCAATAGGTTTTGGCCGGAGTCTGTGTCTACTATCAAATCTTTCTTTATTTTTCAACCTTGCATCTTTCAAGCGAGCTTTAGCAAGCTCTACATCTTCAGGCCTCCTCTCCAACTGTCTTATTCGCAATGCAAGGAGGTCATCTCTGCTCAATCCTTCCACCCAGGGCAATACATTCCAAGTTAGAATTACTTCTTCAACTGGCATCACTGGCTTCTGACCATACATTAATTCTGCAGGCATGTATCCTGTCACTGAGCTATGAGTTGTACGGTCAGCCCACAAGGCATATGGTAGCAGCTTTGGCCACTCTCTCATCCTTTCTCTGCATGCCTTAGCCAAAGCTTTAATGATTGGAGGATGTCCTCGTTCACTTTTCCCATTGCCCTCAGGATTGTAAGCACATGTTAGAGACAGTTTGATACCAATTCTAGAGAAGAATTCCCTTGCTTCTTCAACATCTAGCTCACCTCTATCAGCTGTTATTTTCCCAACACAACCATATCGGCAGATCACATCTTCCAAGAGAAATTTGCATACTGTTTCCGTACTCTTTGTTCTAAGAGCACGCCCTTCTACCTGATTTGTCAAATCTTCTCTTGCAAGTGCTATATACCGCATCTGCCAAATTCCCAAAGGCATTGTAACTAGATCCACTACCCATTTGTAGTGCATGGCAGATGGGTAGGTTGGTTGCAAGCCATCACGATGCCTCACATTTGAGTACATTTGGCATACTATGCATGTTTCCACATATTGGGAAATATCCTTGTACATTCCTCTCCACCAATATTTCTCCTTCATTTTGGTAAAGGTGGCCCACACACTTCTATGCCCAGCCCAGAGACTCTCATGGAATTCTTTCACAAGCTTTCCTTGAGTCTCTTTATCACATATGACTCTCTGTGGCATAGCATTCCTCTGTTTAGGATGCTTCCAGAGATACCCATCCTTTAGAAAGTAACCATATGCTTTTCTGCGGATCCTCTTAAATTCTGAGTCAGACCAATTTTCTTGCCTTGTTAGAGTGCTCAAATATTGACCAATAAGCAACCAATCTCCTTCATATATTTCCTCAATAAAAGACTCAAGTGCATTTGATAGGCAAATATGATCCCCCTTTGCATATGCTGTAGTATAGAACTTTGTACCCACATCATCAATGTCACTAATCATCTCTTCCTCATCTTCATACCTGGCTCGTGATAGCATATCTGCAACTGGATTATCTTTTCCCGCAATATGCTCAAACTCAGGATTTAGTGACTTGATATAAGCAATCCACCTAAGCATAGCAATATCTGGAGTGGTACAACTTGCTATCATCCCAAGAAGTGGCAAGCAATCAGTCTCCACAAGTACAGATGCCCCAATAAGATATTCTTTTTCACATTTTAGAGCAGTGACTATCCCCCATAATTCTCTCTTGATCTGTGGATACTTTCGCTGTGCCGAAAGCTTAATACCTTTGCTCCAAATCTAATTACATACCTATGATCATCCTCATCATCTTGCCCTACTGCCCATCCTATCCCAGTAGGACTAGTATCAACTGTAACAATTACAGGCCTGCCACACTCATAATCTGCCTTTCTCAAAATGGGTGATGATTGAAGCAAATATTTCAGCTTCCGCATAGCTTTAACATGTACTGCACTCCACAAAAATTTTTGATTTTTCCTCAAAAGCTGATAAAGAGGATCTGCTACATGTGCATAATGTGGGATCCAAATAACATAAAAGACGCATGCTCCAAGAAATCTCCTCAGCTCTGTAACATTATTGCATATTTCCTTCATTCTTTGTATTGCATCTATCTTGGCTCGACAAGGACGGCGTCCACTAGTACTACAAAGATGTCCCACTATTAGCACTTCACCAACCCCAAACACTGATTTCTGCCCAGATAAAGTAAGATTCACTTCTTCAAGCCTGGATAGAATCATGTCACAATCCTTTATATGATCTGCCACAAACTTGCGGCACCCTTTTGAATCCAAATTCCCATTTTTGTCTTTCTCATCACAGCCCTTTATTGGCACATCATCCAAAAATGGCATAGTTTTTTGTGGTATGAAGTCCCGTAAGACTTTATTCATTCCATTCATCATATGTGCCACTGAGTTAGTGGCTCCCTGTGGTAAGGTACACATCCTTACTAATCCCAAAGGAGTTCTCATTGTGGTCAAGTCCCTGCTTTGTATATCCAGCTGGAACTGATCATATCCCGAATAAAGATCACCCATAGAGTATATAGCTTTCCCTGCAAATGCTTCTGCAAACTCATCCACAATTGGACCTGCTCCCACATTCCTGATTGTGACTTTGTTTACAGGTTGCATGTCTTGAATAAAGCGCAATGTCCCATTTTTCTTTGGTACAGTAAACCATCTGTTGGAATATGGGGCACATGAAGGCTCCAAGATTCCCATCCTGATCTTTTCCTTTAGTAATTCCATCAACTTTGGCAAGAGAGCCTTTGGTACTGGAATTGGCCATAGGTTCCAAGGCACATGTGGAACAGTAAAGATCACCATTGGTGCTGTTACACTTGCATCAACACAACCTATCTCATGCGGCTGAAAGGCAAAAGCTTTCTCATGTTTTACAAGCATCTCCTCAAAGCATTCCCTTTCAACTGGCAAACAGAAAATCCTTCTCACCAATCTTCAGCTCTTTCAGAGTTTCTTGAGTAAATTTATGCCCAATTTTCTTCGGATCTCTAAGATTTGGCTGCACAGAAGCTTCATCTATCTTCTCCTTGCTTCCTGGTGGCAAGGGCAAGGCAACTGGCTTCACCTTCTTTGCAACCGTTTTGTACTTTGTATCAACATGAGCATCCATCTCACAATTCATGTTTTTACATTCCACCCCCTCAAATTCCTGGATTATATCATACATCTCCACAGATGACACCTTTATCATTTCATTTCCATCCTGTAAGCATGCTCTTCTCATATCAAAAAGCACATCCATAGTATCTATAAATGACACCTCATCAAGCACCCCTGAAATAAACTCATTCTTTTCCAAAAGACCACACTGCTCAAAACTTTTTTGTTCATTTTGTATATGTTTTTGCATGCCACGTTTTAAATCCTTGCTTTTTACAAAAACCAGTGACCCATAGCTGGAGAATCCCTGAAAATTTGCTGAAAAACTATTTACATTGGTTGAGTCCTGCGAGAACTCATTACCCCTTGTACCATTGGAATCCCGCTTTACAATGGCACCTGGCCAAAATCCCTCATCTCCCTGTAATTCATAAACTCTCTGTTTATCTTCGGGAGCGACTGTGCCCTAAGAGATTCACGATTCCTTTCATGATTAATGCAAACTGTCAAAAACTGAACAGCTTTTTTGCCATCTTTACTCCTTATTCTTGCATAAGCTGAACCATCATCCAAAACCTTTGTTTCCATCCTTACAGCTGTAATGTAGGGTTGCCCAAGAATGAGGGGATACGATGACATCTCCTGAACAAAGAAATTCTGATCATCCTTCACATCCCCTATAGTTACCCTTACATTTGGACATGCTGCATAAAGCTCTCCAGACGAATTATTAGCTGCTTTAATCATCCACCCATGATCCACATCCATTGGCCACTTACATTTGTTGTAGAGACTTTTAGCCATAAGATTTATTTCAGACCCATGATCAATTAGAGCAACATATGGCTCTTCCAAATCACCTATCTTGACAAGGGTTTCAGTGGTTGCTCTTGCCCAATGAATCCTGGAGTAATGACTCTTTGTAAGAACTTCTTTTTCATCATCCTCTTCCACAAAACGCACTTGTCGTGCCCCATCAGCAGAGTGATTACATTCCACCACATTTTCTCTCTCTTCTTTTTTCTGTACCTGTACACCATGAGTCTTGGAAGTGCTTGCTTCCCCTTGTGATGGAATAGATTCAATTATGGACTGCCTTTTTCTTCGTATAATATCAATTATCTCATCATGGAATTCTTTCTTTGCAATCCCCAAGACTTCCCCTAGTGTGAATTCCACCCTGCTGTTTAGAATTCTCTCTTCAAGCACCTTTTTGAGATCTGTTGCAACTTCAATATCAGATTGAAGCTTGTAGAGTGGACTTTTCCCTTTACCCTTCTCCTTCATTTTTGCTGGCACTTCTTCCATTGAAACATCATGTGGAGGTCTGCTATGCTGTGGAGGCATATGTGATGGCCCAGGATCCTTCTTTTCACTTCCACGTGTAACTCTTTTTGATGGCCCTCCTTCCTCATTTTCCCTTTTACGTTTCTCCTCTACCTGTGCCTCATTATTTTGGCATTTGGCAATATAGGCATGAATGGATAAAGAATCCACAGGCTCCTCCCAGCCAGTCTCAAGACGTATACAATCACCTGCCTCATGCAAAGCTTGCTTTGACACTTTCTTTGATGCAATTAATTCCATTGTTGACGGCCAAAAATTCTCATTCTCATAATCCTCATCATTCTCAAATCCCTGCTTTTGTTGACCAACCTTTAATCCATAGGTTGCTGCCTCAACCATAGAAATGGCATGACTAGCAGCCATATCCTCTACCAGCTTTTTCATCCCTCCTTTCCCAAAGTTTGTACTCAGCGGAAGACCAGTCTCTGTAAGATGGATTTTCCCATCTTTGAAGAACACAAGTTGATTTTTAAGAGCTTCTTTATAGCTGGTACAATCCTTCTTTGCATGCTCTGGGTCATCACACCATATGCATCTATATGTAAACCCTTCTTTGCTTTGAGGCCTTTGCATAGAAGCCTGCCCCAATGGTAGACCTTTTTCTTCGATCCTGGACATCTTCAATTTTAAATCACGCATACCCTTGATAAGCTCATCCATCGGCCCATCTATCTTAGGAATTGTGGCAGCTGGCTTGGATAAATTCTCAGGGGTAACAGCAGCTATGGGTGTTACAGAGCCCATCACCATTTTATCCCTCCTCCGCTGCCGCTTTGCTAACATAGTGACTGCATCCTCAACATCATTCCAATCACTCTTTAATCCTTGCTCTGTATTTTTATCCTCAAGGAGGATTTCCAATTTCTCCTGGAGATCTTTCCCAGCTGCTTGCAAGAAGAGCTCTGTCTTTTCTCTGTCCAAAGTTGCACGCTCTATTCTTGACAACTGGGCATAACGCTTCTCAAACTCCCTTAGCAATTCTGTGGCAGAAATTCCCATTTTAGGTTTTGTGACCCATTCCAAAAAAGTTCGTTTGGTCACTCGCTCAGAATCCTCCATGAAGTATTCATCCTTTAAAGCAAGCTTGAACTCTTCCCAATTTCTGCCACCCTGTGCTGTCTGCAATCCTTTTATACGCTCTCTTATTTCAGGAACGCACACCAGCTCGAAACTTCGAACCATATCCTCTTCAGTTACCCTGTTTAGCTCCATCTCCTTTATATAATTGCGCAAATACTTTGTAATGTCCTTCCCATCAAATTGATCCACCTTTTTCACAATTGATTGTAAGGCTTTGGTCGTGGAAATCTGTCCCCTCTCAGCAGCTTGTTGCTGTTGCATGTACATGGTAAACATTTGGAACATCTGCATAACTCCGGGGTCAAAATGAACCCCCTGGCCCTCAGAATTCTCAGCCATAGCTTCCCTGTATATTTCACCACACTCTCACCCCAGCAGTTTCACGTCGGGTTCACCAAAAAGGCTGTCGTGAAGTGTGCGGTACAGCCAGGAAAGTACGAAACTTCTAGCTGTGAGAGTGAATGTCAAATCCAACAAGGAATTTCACGTACAAGATTTCCCAAGGAGTATTGAACATCATTATTTCCAATGACAAATACATGTGTCCACTTCCCTCAATACATCCTTGAATTCATCCAGATGATTACAGAGAATTGCATGAAATCCCTTTTGAACCATTCACATGTGGGCATAATAAAGCTTTCTAATTTTTCCAATATACATGTAGCCAGTTACATCCATTACATCCAGTGCCCTCAAATCCTTTATTTCGAGATGTACTTTATCACCTGAAAACCTGCCTTAATATACTAACATCTCACAAGTAAAATATAGCATTTGGCATAGCTTTTTCATGCTCATGAGATTTAGAAAATTCCATGGCTTGAATTTCAAAAAAAATCCGATCGAGTAGGAAGTAAACCCACCTTTTTGAAACCTTAATGTGCTTTTTGTACTTTATTTCCACAATACTCCAAGTCACAAGATCTTCCCTTTCCTCAAATCCTTTAAAGGTATGCTAAACATGCGATTTTTCCCATTCATTGATTTATATATTCAAAGTAAAAATAAATCCCACTTAACTGCAAGTAATGATAGGTGAATTTTTCATCGTTTTCCTTCTCTATTCCTCTGACGGCGGCTCGCTGCAGACCACGGAAGGCAAAATACAAGCATTTGATGGAAACTTTATCATTGGATAGCTCTCATTATCCTCTACAATTCTAACTCCTACACGCTATGAACAGAAGCACTCTCTTTGAATTTTTTAACTCTGGTTGGATGGACGCTGTTCCTCCAACGCTGCAGAATTCTTTTTTCCCACTCTGCTCTCGCCGTCTCTCTCCGGCCCTTTTTCTCTTTCCCCGCGGCGAACTCGGCGCTCCCCATACCACCTTTTTCCCACTATTAATGCGGGAGTTTCCATTACAAAAGCTGCGCTACCAAGCTCCAGAAAATTCTAAATAAATGAATTATTTTCCCTTTTCCACGTATGCTACTAGCCACGTATTGCTAGTAGCATTAAACCTTAGCATTAAGGTAGCAAGTCTTAACCACAAGATTCCCAAGGCATTAGCACCTCTATGAAAACATGCTTACTAGCTCCATGTTTCCTATCTCCACTCCCCGCATTAGATATACGTAAGATACATATGCTTCTACATGATGATCCATGAAGTCCAAGTGCAGTTTTCTATCTCCTCATTTCCCCAACATTCAATGAACTCTTCGGCACTGTGATACCTTCATAGTTTATAAATCATCATATCGGCCCATGTGATTTATAGAATCCCCAATTGCCCATTCAAGTATTTCTTCATGCCTTCATAAATGCATTCCTTTGTGCATTGGTATGCCCTCATGCCATCATATATATCTGGATGCTTCTAACTTGCCCACGAGCTCTGAGTAACAGCAAAAACATCATCCTCCATACTCATATACAAAAAACTCCTAAATCTGACTCAGCCTCAGCTTGTCTTATTGAACCTCATATACAATATAAACATATGTACATGGCATCATATAATGATTCGTCATGGCACTTAACCCCATGTATCTGGATGTGTATTTGATGAACTCACGTGCACGGTTTCACATCATAGACGTGCCATGGCACGACAACGTGTCCTTCCCCCGTTTCCCAAATAACACTCTCGCTATCAAAAGTAGACTAAAGATACACCTTCAGTGTTGAAAGTGGCTTGTTCGAATATATTTAAGAGAGAAAAATAGGAATACCTTTGTCAGTCTGTGATACTGAAGTCGATGATGCAATAAGTCTCGTGTGATATTGTTTTACAATCACTGATTAATGTAGAGCTATAACCGTTGTCGGTGCACGCACAAGTTTTCTTTGACCTTGTAACCAAGGCTACAATCTTAAAAAAAAATTCAAATCAGGAAAAAAATTACGATGCAAGCAAATCTTGTTCTGTAACAGTTCTTGAGGATGAAGGGCTATTGTTTGCAGTATATTTCAGAGTATGAGATATGCTAAGAGTAGGAGTTCCTGTAGATATCCTACAAACATCTCTAGATCATTGGTAGCCCACCTTATACTTCTAGCAAACCGGGGGGTTAAATGGGTTGAAGTTCTTTCTCTACTATGAGAGGCTTCTGAGCTTGAAGAACTCTGTGGGAGGTGTTTGGATATCCTGCCCTTTATCTCTATAAGAACTGTCTAGTCCATGCTTTTCTGTAGAAGATCTAAGACCTGTGGAGTTGGTCTCTTTTTCCATACCACCAAACAACCTCATGACGCGATTGATGATGCCAACCAACCCATTTCTTCGTAACAAAGATGTTCCAAAATTTTCATGTTTGGCTATTCCCTGAATTGTCAAAACACTACTGAAACTTTGAATTGGCTCATGGTGTGCGTGCTTCTGACTTGCCTTCAGATGTAGAATCAGCATTTTCGGTCTCTTTGGAGACCTGAGAAGGTAATGGGATTGGGAAAAGTGCGGCATGGAAGCAGCAGGGAGCTGAAGACGCAGACAATCCTGTACTTAAATCATAAGCATTCTTGTTGTTGTTCACCTCTTCATATTGGGGTTTCCTAGGAGAGATTCAAGATAGGGATTGTAATGGAGCTTTGGTTGTTGTGATGAAGAAATAATCATAAAACAACAGTCTATATGATTAAATGCAAGCGTTGTCTGATTATCTTTGCTTTTTTTTAATAAGCTCCTGAATTCGACCAACTATAGTATGCAGGCTTTTAGCTTTCTACTTCGGGACAAACCTGCAAGAGAAGCGGATGACTCTGGGTGCCAACCTTGCCAGAGAGAGAGTCAATTACCTACATTTATGACAAACCTTGAATTGTCTGATAAGCGAGCATTTATGACAAACCTTGCTGTGTTTGATAAGCTCTTGAATACGATCAACTATAGTCTGATTATCTTTCCTTTTGTGTCTAATAAGCTCTTGAATTTGACCAACTATAGTATGCACGCTTTTAGCTCTTTGTTTCGTACCTAAGAGAAGCACGATGACTGTGTGTGCCAACCTTGCCGAAGAGAAAGGAAACTACTTGCATTTTTTGCAAACCTTGCTTTGTTTGATAATCTTTTGCTTTAAGTAATCAAGAGGGCATCTTATGGATTCCTTGCTCACCTTGCCAGATAGACTTTAACCAAAAGCATGCCAAGGCGAGGTACTCAACTGAGTGTCGGGGAGCAGCATATGGGTTGTGCGATAAAAGCTACTGTAGACGAGCCAAGGGGTCAAGCTCATCTAGCCTATTAGGCAAGAAGAGAGGAGAGCCTATTAGGCAAGAAGAGAGGAGGGTTTGAATAGGCGTAGAGTAAGGTGTCTATAGTGCGCGAGGAGACAACTCTCAAGCAGATAAGTAGATGACGTAGCAAGCGTAGATGAGCTAAACTACACCACCCACATATGAGTGTATATGTTGTTTAAGGTAAGCCAATACACTACGACTCACCTTACTCTATAAGTAAGCAGATGTTATTTTAGGCGAGATGGTGCAATGGAGGGCGGCCATAATCGCCTCTATTTAATAATAACTTGTTAGCATAATTTTTAGCATCTACTTACCTTGTTGTTTGTAGCATGTAGAATCCAACATTGGGTTAGCGTTTGTTTAGCTTGCTGTTTTTAGCATGCAGTGGTGTCCAACGTTGGGTAGCACAAGTGGTCTTCTCTCGATGCTTCTTTTTGTGCAAGAATCTTAGGCTACCCAAGATAAAAATAAATAAATTTAAATATTTAACCAATAAAATTGATATTAGATAATTTGGAAAAAATCCCATATTTTGGGAATCAATCATTGTATTTATTTTTGGACATATCTTAAATATGCCAAATCTAAATTTGTCGGATACTGTAGATCCAGATTTTATTCTTCAAGATCTTTCCAATGATATGTCACATAAGGGGATTTTCACAGAATTTTGGACAAGTTTACCACATCCCATTTTTCAAATGGAAATGAGATTTTTTCCAAATTATATAATATGGTGTTAAATAATCTTATGAAACTTTTCAGGCCTTTAAATGGAGCTATTAAATTCTTGTTGCAAATGTTTCAATGTTTCCATACATTAGGGAAAATATGGACTCAAGAAGGGGCCCTGGAAGAGGGCTCTCTCTCTCTCTTCCATGAATCAAGGAAAAGTGCAAAAAGAACTATAAAATATTAGGTCCCTCTCTCTCCTTTTAGGATCTGAAAGATCACGTTTTGGCAATATTATAATAGGTTCAGAACACCATATTGGGGAATATGAGAATTTCCCACAAGTTTGGGACACGTGGTCAAAAGTTTGGATTAACCATAACTTGAACACCACTAATCCAAAATGAGCGCTTTATAGCTCTTTAGATTCTATTTTTCAAGCGCTTTCCAACGATAGGTCGTATGATAGGGTTTTGAGAAACTTACAAACATGTTATCCATGTCCCCTTTTTTAAGTATTCAAAAATGGGAATTGGGAAATTCCCAAATTCACTAATATGAATCACCTATTTTTTTATTCTGACAATATCTTTGTCTAAGATTGGGACCAGATTTTGAAGATAACAAAGAGTGTTTTTTTATTTGAACTTAAAACGTGCAACTTGTTGATGTGACTCTCTTGATTAACCTCCTAGATTTTTCCTTTCAAATTCCATTAAAATTGATGGATTTAAGCTCTTTTTACTTTTGAATTAAGAAATTTCATATATTTACATGTAGACTTTATATTTTTGAAATATTTTTTATCCATGCCTTGATTAGGTCCTAAAGAGTATGTCTGTATATTTTCCCAATTTCTATTTAGTTTACAAGTCTTTTTTAGCATGCAGTGGTGTCCAACGTTGGGTAGCACAAGTGGTCTTCTCTCGATGCTTCCTTTTGTGCAAGAATCTTAGGCTACCCAAGATAAAAATAAATAAATTTAAATATTTAACCAATAAAATTGATAGTAGATAATTTGAAAAAAATTCTATATTTTGGGAATCAATCATTGTATTTATTTTTGGATATATCTTAAACATGCCAAATCTAAATTTGTCGGATATTGTAGATCCAGATTTTATTCTTCAAGATCTTTCCAATGATATGTCACATAAGGGGGTTTTCACATAATTTTGAACAAGTTTACCAGATCCCATTTTTCAAATGGGAATGGGATTTTTTTTAAATTATATAATATGGTGTTAAATAATCTTATGAAACTTTTCAGGCCTTAAAATGGAGCTATTAAATATGTGTTACAAATGTTTTAATGTTTCCATACATTAAGGAAAATATGGACTCAAGAAGGGGCCCTGGAAGAGGGCTCTCTCTCTCTTCCATGAATCAAGGAAAAGTGCAAAAAGAACTATAAAATATTAGGTCCCTCTCTCTCCTTTTAGGATCTGAAAGATCACGTTTTGGCAATATTATAATAGGTTCACCTATTTTTTTATTCTGACAATATCTTTGTCTAAGATTGGGATCAGATTTTGAAGATAACAAAGACTGTTTTTTATTTGAACTTAAAACGTGCAACTTGGTGATGTGACTCTCTTGATTAACCTCATGTGACTCTCTTGATTAACCTCCTAGATTTTTCCTTTCAAATTCCATTAAAATTGATGGATTTAAGCTCTTTTTACTTTTGAATTAAGAAATTTCATATATTTATATGTAGACTTTATATTTTTGAATTATTTTTTATCCATGCCTTGATTAGGGCCTAAAGAGTATGTCTGTATATTTTTCCAATTTCTATTTAGTTTACAAGTCTTTTTTTAAATTCAAGACTTAGTCTATATGTTTTTAGTTAACCATTATGTTTTTAAGGTTCTTTTCTGTAGGGCTTTGAGGGATTAGGGTATTGTTTTGAGTTTCCCTCCTTTGTAGAGGAGAAATTTGAGTCTCTGTGTAAGGCCATCAGATTGTGTAGCTTGCCTCTATTTTTTTGAACATCTTTTCCTTTCCCTCCATTCTCACGTTTATCGCACTCATCTTCGCAAGCATGACACCGATTAGAAAACATGATGTAGAGATCAAGATTGATGATGAATGTGTGTTGATTTTTTGGTGCCATTTGGTTGGAACTAAGAACTCAGCTTTTCCTTCATTAAGCTTTCTGTTCAGAGATATCCATTGTGCTGCAACTTCAAAGGAGAAGAAAGCTATGGAGGTTTGGTCTTTTTTTATGTTTTGATATCTTCTTATGGTTTTCTAATATAGTTTTCTTTTCAATTAATGTTTAATGTTATGGTACAATAATTTAGAGAGCTTAATTAGTGTTAAGGAACACTTTCTTTGGTGATTAAAATCACCATTAGTATTTAGCAACACTATTAGTGCTTAAAAGCACATGATTAGTATCTAATGATACTTGTGTTGGTGATTAGATTCACTATTAGTATTTAAGAACACTCTTAGTATTTAAAAACACTTTGGAATAACTCCCCTTTGCTGCATTAGAAGCCTCATTAGTGTTAATCAATACTATTAGTGCTCATAAGCACACTTTGAAGAGCTTTGAGAACTTGAAGATGATGAGGAAGCTTGATGACGTTTTGATGAATGAGACTTATGAATGCCTCATGTGGTTGGCCACCACTTCAAAATCAAGAATAAGATCAGCAACAATCCCTCACAAGATCACTTAAGTGATTAGAGAAAAGAGGAGAGGATTAGAGCAAGAAAAAAGGCATAATTATGAAGCTTTTATGCAAGCTTTCATGGAAAAAACTGCAGCCGCCTGGTTTTTTGCCTCCCACAGTTGATTCACGCCACCATTGGGGCTGAGGTTTGGGCTGTAGGACCTTGAGAGTGTGGGCTTCAAAAGCCCTAAGGCTATGCAGCTTATGGTCGCCTATACATGGCGTATTTGTGTATGAACAGCTGCGCTGCAGAGAAAGTGCACTGACCTGCACAGGCGGCAATGCCGCAGCGAAGAGAAGACGACTCGGTTGATTGACTATATGAATATATGCTCTAGGCCTCCTCTACAAGTTCCTAGTTCATCATTCCATGAGTTCTTGCCTTCACAAGTTGCTGGAGGGCCTCCACTGCCAGGGGGTTCAACTCCACAAGTGAAAGGATAAGAAAAAATGAGGATTTTGACCTATTCTACACCACAAAGGGGACCTACTCAACCAAGGCTCTGATACCATGTTAGAATCATGGTGCTCATGCTAGATCAAGTATGTGGAGGAGAGGGACTTTCAAAATACAAGAAAATATCTTGCTTATTAAGTTACTCAAATACAACTAGGCTTCTTGCTCCATACATAAAACCCTTCTAGCTCCACCTTTAAATAGGTGAGCTAGTGGACCTTAAGTCCCTTCCAGGGATTTCACTGACGTAAACAAAAACATGTGAACATGTTAATAACACAAAAAATCTTGTGATCACATGTTATATTCACAAAGCTTTCACAAGGGCCTAAAAAAATTATCTTTGTCGGGCATAAAAAATCTTCTTAGGTGGCCCACTGATGTGGGTTGGAGATTGGATTGCGACCATAAGGTGGAAGTTGATGATGAGATGTCTGTTATTTCAGCATATGATTATGAGTGGGGTTCAGATGTGTCAGAGGGGAGTAGAGATGAGGAGTGGTTGTCTCCATTACAAGGTTATGTGAGCTGGTCTTCTGGAGGAGGAAGTGCAACAGTGGGAGGTAATGAGGCCATACACTACAAGGGATCGGGCTCATACCCGCGCTCTTAGCCGCTAAAAATGACTTGTGAAAAAAAGTAGCGGGCCCGTGTATCAGCGCGTGTATCATCGCGGCCAGAGACATGCGTGTAAAATCGCATGTATAGTAAAACTCAGACGCGCGTATACACGGGTGTGTAGCCGCGTTTTTTTCACAGACGCATTTATACACGCGGCTATAAACGCGTTTTCTTAAATTAGACGCGCGTATACACGGGTGTATAGCCGCATCGTGTTCAGTTCCAATATTTCAGACGCGTTTATACCTGCGTCTATACACGCGTAATTGCCAGTTTTTACGCATTAATACACGCGTAATTTCCAGGGTAGCCGCGCAGATACACGCGAGTTTTAGCAGTTCTGACGCGTTTATACACGCGAACAGAGAGCCAAAAAAAAATCCAGAGAGTGCTATTTGGTGCCTGAATACTGTTCCTTCCAGCACCCAATAGCACTCTCTGGTTTAGGGTTTTTGGTGCATTAGACCATCCCATTAGACCATCCACGAAGAACATATGCACGAGGGAGATTAAGACAAGAACGACATGAATGCATACATTGTCATTACACGATTCAAGACAGACATGAATGTAATACTATCGATCAATCAATTCAATATTACTATCAAAATTTCATACATGTATACAAGGGAGTCCATATCTCGAAGTAGCCCATGGCTTGAGTTTACAAAAAAATATATACAATCACATCCTCAATATGGAATGTGATACTACAAGTCTGAGTGCTACTCAGACCCAGATGATGACTCGGTGCTCCCCCCATGCTCAGATGAGCTCACATCGGTCGGAATGTCCGAGGAGTAGTGCTCACGTCCACCCTCTGCAGCGGCGGCCGGTGGATCATCAGCAGCTTGTGCCTGTTCAAGTAATATATAGTATATAAGTATATATATATGCAATTCAATAAACCAAAACCATTCGTTACGAATTTTCAAGTACCTGTCGACCGTATGGTCTCATGGCCAACTCAAACTGCGCGTCCGTAATACGTCCCTCGGCTCTGAAGATGGCCCACGTGTCACGTCTGCTATGCCGGCGAGCATACGCAGTATCGTGGGTTGTGGGCTTCCTCCCCGTAACCCGTCGCTGTATCATAATCAACACAATTTGTAAGATTAAAACAATCATAGAATCAATGAATTAAGTAAACAATCAAATAAAGTGGCAGGATACTTACGAACTCTGCCTCCCATGACTCGACGCCGCCAGATCCGAAATGCAAAGATCCAACGGTCTCCATCTGGATCCGTCGTGCCTCCACATGCTGCCTGCTCTTCACGCCACCCTCTGCTCGTTTCTTTGCCTCCTTCCACTCGCGTTTGTGCGCAGTGGCAGGTTTCTCGGCAGGATAGCCACCCGCAGCTACATTTAGCCGGTCATCGTACACGAGTTTTTTAAGGTGAGATCTTTTATTACTTAAGATCTCCCTTATTCGCGTCCTTCCCCATACATCCGAGAATGTAGCATGTGGGGGATTGGGGTACCGACTATGTACAGCCTCTATCACCTCCCCAACTAATCGGCTATTTTGATCTTTAAATTTAATAAAACAATTTCTATATGAGTTTGATACTACCCCACGCATGTACTCCATTACCTCCCTCCCCCTCGCATCCATCACTATCCCGCCCCTATCCGTCACATCATAGCAAACCACTCTCTCCATCTCTCTCATCTCCTCCTCTTCCGAACTGTCTCCTCTAACTCTTCTCCCTCTATCTCCTCTCTCACCGCGTGCCCTACTACCTCCCCCACCTCCCCCACCTCCCCCACCAAAGCACCCGCCGCATCCTCCACTGCTCCCACTCTTCCTACTGCTGCTGCGGGTGGAGTCACGACTGGGGGATTGTCTACGTGACGGTGGCTGTGAGCCCTGACGTGACGGTGGCTCTGAGGGAGCACGTGATGGTGGCTGTGAGGGTGTACGTGAGTGTGTCTGGGACGAGGTATGTCTCCTCGGTGGACGTGGAAGAGGAGAAGCTGCATGCCGTCTCGTCGGACTCGGAGGAATAGACGGCACTGGAGTGCCCTGGGTACTCGCGACAGGGGTATAGACACCAGGCAGGGAAGGAGGGGGATGGGCATACATATACTCTGTAAGCTCAACCGGACCAGGTTGGCGCCCAAAGTGATTCATCATCTCCATCAACCAATTGCTGTACGCAAATGGATCGGATGAAGAACCTGGAATATCCATAAAGAACCTGCAACAAACATCTTCATGTACATCATGGGCTGTCTCTTGACTCACACAAATTAAATCATTCAAGTCAAGAGAAATCTGAAACACCGCAGTTTTCTGTCTGCAGAAACACGTGTATACACCCGTCAAAAAACGCGTGTATACACCCGTCAAAAAACGCGTGTATACACCCGTCCAAAAACGCGTGTATATGCGCGTGAACATACTCTGCAGACAGGTTACACGCGCTTCTACACGCGTTCTTACACGCGACCTGCGAAAAAAATTTCTCGAAAAGACCGACCCCCCGACAAAGACAGAATGTCCTTATAAAAGGACCAGCCATTGTCGCCCCTGTTAGGATGCAAAAAGACAAACCCAATCGTGTGCAAAAAGACAAACCCAAAGAGCAAAGAGCAAAGTAAACAAATCTGACAAAAGAGACAAGGCACAGGACAAAGTGACTCACCTCTGAAAAAATGAGTCTTCTCTGCTCCTTCTCTGCTCCCTCCTTCTCCCGTGTGTGTGCTCCTTTCTCTGCTCCCTCCTTGCTGTTGGAAGAGGCGAAAACAGGCGCACTATTGATTTCTTAGTTCAAAATCTATATTTGGGGAAGGCGGGCTATTTTTAGTTTAAACATACTGCCGCGTTTATATTCGCGTGTATAAACGCAGGTATATTCGCGTGTATGTGATTGTAGCTGCGTTTATACACGCGTTTTGCAGACATTACCCGCGTGAATACACGCGATTTTTAGGAAGTAGCCGCGTTAATACACGCAATTTTTAGGAGATAGCCGCGTCAATACACGCGATGATTTTGTGCTTTCATTAAAAACATATAATGATTTTGTGTTTTCTGATTTGTACACAGGATGTCATCAACCTCTTCAAGCAGTTCTGGAGAAGATGAGACAATGCGTCATCGTAATCGCGATGTGTGGTTGGGACAACGGATCAAATGTATGTGTAATCGATGTCAAGGATGCATTGTACGAGGACGTCGAATTACCTTGAATCACATCTCCATGTATGGAGAATGGAATCAAACAGGTTTAGAGGTGAGTAGATGTAAATTGATGGTATCCAAATTAAATTAATAGAGTTGTAACATATAATTTGATAAATTGAAGCAGGATGCAGTACCACACCCTAACATGGTACCCTACGCGCGACGAGAGCACGTAAAGCGTCAACAAGATGATGCTGGAGCTTCGGGATCTATTGTCAGAGATGAGTGGGAAAGGGGCGACAATAGCCCTGCACCCCACGAAGTTGTGGAAGAGGAGGTGCTTGATGATATGGTGCGGAATCTTTTTAAGGATGATCCCAAAGGTATGGACGACGATGATATGGAACAAGAGCATCTTTATAAGGCTTCATCGACACCGGTGTTTGAAGGGTGCACATTCTCAGTTTTACGTGCTTCACTTGAACTACTTAATATACAAACAGTTTATGGATGGAGCAATGCCAGTCTTGACGCATTGTTGAAGTAAGCATTCTAACTTACAAATTCGAATTAGTGGTTTAAGGTTTAGGATTTAAGACTAATTATAATTGATGATATTGGATGCAGGCTATTATCAAACATGCTTCCAAAGGAAAATAGACTACCCACCTCAAGAGACATAGCGAGGCGCTATGTGACATCTCTTGGAGGACTGGATTATGATAAAATATATGCATGCGTCAATGATTGCATTCTCTTTCGTGGGACGCATAAGGAGGCTCTACATTGTCCCACTTGTGGTGAAGCAAGGTACAGAACAGATATGAAGAGTTTTGATGTACCTCGTAAAGTCTTGCGACACTTTCCTATAATTCCTCGCATCAAACACATGTTCAAGTGCAAATCCATAGCAGAGCTCATGTCATGGCATTCCTCGCATCGATCGGATGATGGCATGTGGAGAATTCCCGCAGACACTCCTGCTTGGAAGCATATTGAAGATGAGTGGCCCAACTTTAAAACAGAGCCCAGAAACTTGAGACTTGGCCTGGGTATGGATGGAGTGAATCCATTTGGTTTCAAAAGCACCGCATACAGCGTGTGGCCAGTTGTGTTGGTGAATTACAACCTTCCACCATCAATGGCGATCAAGAAGGGACATCTTATGTTATCCCTTCTAATTCCAGGGAAACATAAAGTCAAGCATATGGATGTTTATCTTGAACCACTGATTGATGAGTTGGAGGAACTATGGAGAGGTGTTGCGGTGGTGGACATTAGTAGGCCTCCCTCCTCTCGACACTTCGACTTAAAAGCAGTGTTGATGTGGACAATGCATGACTTTCCAGGATACAGCGATTGTTCTGGTAAGAATTCTAATTACCTCTCTACTCTATTACTATTGGCTATATATATTAATTAGACGGTTTGACTTTATTATTCTAACTTTTATTTATATTTTAACAGGTTTGAAAACATCGGGTAAACATGCATGTCCTGTTTGTGGCCCTTCGTTAGTACATGAGTATGCTGATGATTTGTGTAAGACTATATTCGATAATCATCATCGATTTCTCCCCTCAGATCATCCTAAATATGTTGCTAGTAAGAGTAACATTCCTCCACAAACACTTCGTGCAAAAGATTGGAAGCGTATTTGGGAGTCTACAACTATTCTTCCTCCAGATGGCATGAACAGGTATAGTGATGTTTTTTCAATCTTGTTTTGTGTAGTCTCTAATTGGATTAAAGGTCACATAGAGCAATCCCTTGTGCAGGTACTCCATTTTTTTCCGGCTGCCATATTGGACCCATCTTAAGATCAACCATCTTCTTGATCCCATGCACATCTTCAAGAATGTGGGATCTGGTATTTGGGAACATATTACTGGTAAACGAGACAATGTTAGCGTACGTGAGGACTTGCGGGTCGCAGGACGTATGCGTCAAGCTTGGCCACGAGAGGTGGGTGGGCACGTTCGTCTTCCACCTGCACCATGGATTATATCAAAGAAAGAGGAGAAGCAGGTAAAGCAGGCCATCACCACTTTGCGTACTCCCACTGGATGCATGAGATCATTGAAGGGAGCCTTTACAACCACTAAGAAAAGAGGCGTTGAGCAACTATATGGGTTGAAGTCCCACGATTGGCACAAGATGCTTCAAGTAAGTGTTTTCCAAGTCTTGTACGTACGTTGACATGAAATTTTGTAATGCCATAAACCATAAATGTGCTCTTATGTGCGCAGTTCATACTACCTACTAGCATCGACCATTGTGCGAATAAGAGTTTGAAAAAATGTATTTATAAGATGGGCGAGCTTGTGAGGTATGTAAAACCCATGCTCAGATCACCCTTCATTATACCTTGCAAAATGAACGTGCATGAGGTATAACGTACTATTTATTTATTTTTCAGATATGTTAGTTCCAAAGCAATTGATCCAGCCACGTTGGATGATGCGCGTGTTATGGCAGTGGAGGTGGTTTGTTTGGTAGAGGAGACTTTTCCGCGAACCATTCTCACAAGTCAACTACGTTTCATTGTGCATTTAGTGGACGAAATTGCTTTATGTGGTATTGTGCATGCATGTTGGATGTTCTTCCTAGAGCGCTTCATGAAGACCTTAAAAGACTTTGTGAGGCAAAGTGCAAGGCCTGAAGGAAGCATGGCCGAGGGTTGGTTGATACAAGAGTCTCTTGTATATATTTCAGAATTTCTTGGTCAGGTGGACAGCTCTTTGCCACGACTATGGAGCAATGAAGAGGACTTGAGGATGACCTCTATTGTGCCTCAAGGAAAAGGACAGAGTAAAGTAATTGACAGAACATTGATTGATGATCTCAATTTCACTTGTATCCTTAATAGTGATGTGATGAGCAGATGGGTTACAAGATATGAGGATGCAAAGACAAAAAGACAAGCAGAAAGAGCTCTCTTTCGGAGGCAACATGGCTCTCGGAAGGCATACCCTAAGCATCTAGCAACACTTCCGAATGATATCCATGTTGATTGGTTGCATGAGGAAATGGAGAGAGCAGAGAGCGACGAGGGGCTGCATATCACGGCGGAAGAATGGGAGTATGCACGAGGATGCATGTCAAAGGTACATAGAACTAATGTTTTGCATTAGTTGTAAGTGATTTGCTTTTAATATTTATTCACATTGCTTACACAAATATTGCTTCTATTTTGGTCCAGTGCACTATGTTCAATGCTATATGGTGTGAAGGCAAGCATTTTCGAACACAAAGAATTGATGAAAAGAGAAATACACAAGATTGCGGTGTCATTAGTAGCTTTGAGGGAGCTAATGGAAAAATGGATGATTATTGTGGCATAATCCAAGACATATTTAGGCTTGACTTTCGTCGCTTCTTTGTGTATGTTTTGGATGTCAAATGGCAAATGAACGTGGTGGAAAAAGGGCCTGATGCAACGATAAAACGCCATGCAAGTGGATATGTAACTATTGACTCTACAAAGTTCTCGCAAACAAAGAAAGATAGGCTCGTATTGCCACAACAATGTGAGCAGGTATGCATTTTTTTACTAATGTGTTTCATGTACATATAATTCTAGGCTCGCGTACCCCTTGACTTTTGATATGCTAATTAATTACTGTACTGTGTGTATTTGAGTAGGTTATCTATCTACCAATGGTGCATGACATCAAATGGTGGTACGTCATCCCTATTGCACCACGTTCCAAAGTGATGTATAATACATTCATTGATATGGAGCATATGGAGGATGTAACAAGCCGCAATGAAGATGACGTCGAACATGCCATTGAAGATGTGATCGATGATCAAGAAATAAGAGATGATCATGATAATGAGGATGAGCATGCCATTTCTCATCATCATGAGAATGACCCTACCATTGAGGATGATGGTGATGTTGATGAGGATGATCAGGACATCGATACCATTATCAATGGAGTACAGAATATCGATAGTGGAATAAATTTAATCGTAGCCTTACCAATTGATCAAATGGATATTGATGTTGATCGTTTGGCAAGGATGGATCTTATTGAAGATGAGATCGAACCCTAACCAATCCGTCACTGTATGTTCTAAATTGATGACATTTCTATCATCTCATATGCATGATTTATTTTTGAATATATTTCATTGTTGTAAATGCATGTAGTGGGATTGTGTAATGATGTATACTGTAATGTACTATGAGATGGTTTAAGAAAAATAGTTTTTAATTTTGTAAAGGAATTCAGTTTTTTTCAGTTTTTCTATGCCATGCGTGTATTAATCCGTGTATAGCAGCGTGTATTTATCCGTGTATAATAGCGAGTATTACCCCGTGAATATTTTTGTGTATAGATGCGTGTATTACTGCGTGTATATAAACGCGTTTATATACACGCGTTGATAAATGCAAATATACACGCGAACTTAAATGCTAAAATACACGCGCCCGATTCTATTCAAATACAAGCGCGACCATACACGCGTTCGTAATTTATCGCGTGTATGAAATGCGTGTATGGCAGCATTGTCTTGTAGTGATATATGAAGAGCCAAGGGGGTTGCTGGAAACGGAAGGTTATGGCAGGGTGCATCAATGGTTGATTGATGGAAGAAAATGCTTGAAAAATTGGAAGGTAGATGCACCGAGGTTTTTGTTTGATCCAGGGGGATAAATGGTTTCTGGTTGTGCAGCTGCTGCTGGACATAAATGTCTCAGCAGAAGAAAGGGGGTTGCTAAATATGTGTGTAGTTTTTTGGGAACCTCAAACTCAACCTGTACATGTGTACATGAATGTTGTTGGTGTTGTGGTAAAGTCATGGGAACACCCATTGACTCGGTGTGGGCGTCATGGATGCGGCAATTAAGCATAGGGCTTTGATGGAAGTGTGTGTACAGGAAAAAGATGAAATTCTAGAAGCAAGCTCATCCGGAACGTAGCTGGAGAAGATGTCAGCTGTTCGATGGCTCGTATGTGTGTGCGGTCGTTTGGTATGTGTGGGCACGTCAAAGTACAAAGGGCACTTAGCTGCATTTGAAGTTGGTGGAGGGCTTGTCTTGGACATGGTGTGAAAAGAGAACATGGTGGCCTTTTTCTTCAAAATAAATAAAATAAAATGATGAAAAATGTGGCCACTTATAAGGCAACTGCGTGGAGCCTTGAATGGCTGCCAACACAGCTTTTGGAAGCGTGGCAAGCACGTGAAGGCGAAGCATGGAGAAGGGCTGGGGAGTCAGCACAGCTAGAAGGCGTGAAGGGGCTGAGTAGTGTGAAGAGGGAACTCTCTGTGGAGCTGCAGGACGAAGCCAAGGGAGGACCTCACTGGGTTGCTGCGCAGGGGACGTGTAGAGAGCTGGGAGACTCTCTGGGGGGCTCTCTAGTGCAGCAAGGTTTGTGTGAGTGCAAGTCGGCGGGCTGCAGGCGTGAGAAGAGGTAGGTGCAGAGAAGACTCCCGTGTGAAGGGAAGAGAGCCAATTGTAGAAGCCGACGGGCTGGTCACAGAAGGTAGCGGTGGCGGGAGCAACGGGTGATTCTGCTGGGAGCAGACGAGGAGAGAGGGCCGCTGGTGGGGTGCTGCAGTAGACAGACGGGTCTTGTTTTGTGGGGCTCCCTCTGGTGACGTGTGTGGAGGTCACCTATGGGTTGATGGGCGCACTGGGTTGGCGCAGAGCAAAGTACAAATAGGTAGGTGCTGGTGGGGCCTCCAGCATGAAGAGTTGAGCACAGCTGGCGAGAAGCTGAGGAGCGCAGAGTTGGGCGCCATGAGGTGTGGACAGGTTGCATGGGTTGGCATGTAGAGGCCGCCTTGTAAAAGCTAGGCGGACAGAGCTGCGTTGGTTGCAGCAGAGAGAGGGAGCGAAGAAAGTAGGCCGCCTTGGGTAGGAGACCGCCGTTGAGGTGACAGAGAAACAAGTGTGGAGGTCTCAGATATGGCTGCTGGAGGGCTGGCATGAGACTAACTGGCGTGTGGGAGACGCCTAGGTGCTGCTGGTGTTGAGAAAAAGGTAGAGAAGCGGGCTGCCACCACAGAGCAGAGGTTGAGAGCAGTGGTGGCTGGGCTTTGGTTTTGCCTTGAGGACTGGCAGTGAGTTGGTGGTGTGGCAGAGAGGACCTCGGCTGAGGTGCAGTGCAAAGAACAAAGAGGTCGGCTGCAGAGAAGCGAGGAGTGAAGGAATTTGGAGCGACCAGGAGGTGGAGAGGGCTGATTGCGAGCCGGTGCTTGATCAAGCTGGTGTCTGAGGATATTTGGGATATCCACCTCTGTAAAGATAAAGGTCTGTTCTGAAATATGAGTCTTGTTCATGCTCTTTGGTCTGGTGTTCTGGTGTGTTTGCATGCGTGTGTGGAAGTGTGGTACTCTATAAGGGCGTAGACAGCTCTACCGCTTCCGTGCCATCAACGTGGACTCTTGCTACAAGTGAGAGAGTTTTCCGTCTCTCCAGATTCACTTTTATATCTCTGATGATGATAAGAAGCATGATACCCATTTTGTGCAACATTGTTTCATGCTACATTATAATTGGGTATTACCCTATGGTATTCCCATACAACATCATTGGGTTTTGTCTGATGGTGCTTCATCTCAATTCAAAGTAAAAAGGCCTTTCTACTTTGTTTCCAAATACAATACCATCATAGGTTTGCAAATGCTTGGAATTTCTTTGGCTCTGGTGATGGAAAGAGAGATCATGATGGTGGAAGGGCTGTGGGTGAAGAGAGCACTAACTCATGAACAACTCAAGCCTAATGGTGCTAAGCTCCAATGTGTAATTGATGTCATAAAGTTTTTGCAAGAAACGCTCACCACACTCGAGCCGAGTCTATATGTCAATCACAAGCTCAGTACGTTAGTAGAGTCTGTTGGGAGATAAAGTTGGGTGATATAGATAGAGATGAGGCATGGAATGTCAAGGCTATAACAAACACAAGATCCCTACATTCAGTCTATGCATACTCTCAGCATGATCTAGTAGCATTGAGGGTGTGTCGATTATCATGTTATTGTAGTAATTGTATGGAAGACTTATGGCATAAGTGTAGCAATCAGTCTCACATTCAGAGCTTGGACTGCATTTCCCTTGAACCATTGATAGATGGCACTGAAGAAGACAATGTTGACATTGATGTTAACATCGCACCATGATACCCTTAGTGATGTCCTTGTAGGAGACAATTTCACAGGGTGGCATCTGAAAAAGATAATCCAGAGAATGCGGACTTCTACATTATGAAATGCACAAAGGAGAAAGAGCTCTGCAAGAGACCTACAAAGGATAGATGGGAAAATGCCATTACACTTGGTTGTTTTATTGTGAAAGGGTTATTCTATGCACCTAAAGATGAGCAAACCCACGAGTTGTGGGATTACAACTCGAAGGCCTTGATAGAAACACATCTTATATGAGCAATCAAATTTAAAATGGACCCAAGACCCACACCTAGTTAACAAAAATCTATTTATCCTATACCATGAGGTACATGAAGCTGTGTACAATAGTATGCCATTCAATTTTTAGCATACTTGTTAGATACAACATTGTATAAAACAGTATGCCATCCAATTGTGTGCATACTTGACAAGTTTCTATCTATGCTCATGAAATTTAGTGCTCGGGGACTATGTATTATGTAGCTTTGATAATTCAACTCTCGTGAATATTTGATTGGATGCACGTAAACCTTATCAAAATGAAGATTTTGATGATTTGAGGTAGTTATGTATAGAGGCTTTAATGAACCATCTGCCAAAAAGAATCACGCCCGTGGGGGTCTATTAAAAAATACATCCTTACTGATCGTGCTAATTTCCTTTTCAACTCACTATTGTTAAAAAAATGTAGAGAACACTTGCTTTGCAAATGATAAAATTAATCCTAAATTGGGGATTCCAATTAATACAATATCAGCACATGAAGACAGTCAAGTAGTCAATAAGTGTAGTTGAAATAACACACAAAGAAGAAAAAGAAGACTTAAAAGAATCTCAATACTTCGAGTCTAATTTATACATACATCTAGCTTTGTTATGTTTATGATTGCAACATATACTGTATAATCATACACCATACTTTATAATTGATCTGCGTTGGGAAGAAGTGGGCTTCATCTTCTTCCATGGTCTTCCTTCTCCTTCCTCTTCTTCTTAAACTTCATTTGCTGGGAGATATATTCTTGGCATTTGCACCTCTGGAGGAACACACCAGCTCTTTCTTGTCCTCATTAGATATCTTTTGAACATAATTGTTGGAGAATGTGATGGTGTGCTAAAATTTGTTATTAAGCTAGAACGAGTAAGCTTTGACCCTCATGAATAGAGCATTGAATCGTAATGTCTTGTTAGATCATTCATATTACTTTAGTGGGCAGAGCAAAAATGAAATATGGTGGGTTGCTGCATTAGAGGTACCAAAAGAAGATCATGAGATATTTGAGGTACCAAAAGAAGATCATGAGATATTGAAGGTTTTGTTCAATTTAATAGAGATACCAGAAGGTTGATGATTTTGGTGAGTAGTTAGTAGAATGGCATCTTGCAGGAGATCTAAAAATTTGAAGTGCATGTTTGGTGTGTCAAATGGTTCCAATGTAAAATTCCCTTATTTATATTATATGTGATCAAGAAAAAAAGAAAAATAATGGAAATAAACATTGGAGTGCAGAGACATGCATAGATGGTTTCCCAAACCATGACCATCTTGTTTGTCTCATGATGGAATAATGGTACCAATAGATCCAAAGCGGATCCCATTCTTAACATTCCCTTTACCAGAGTCCATTTTTACATTTTGCATGCTATGGTGACAATTATTAAGAAATTGGTATTTAAGTATGTGTGTTTTGCTTACAAGATGCAACCTGCTTCAGCTGCTTAAGCTGCGTGTAGTAAAATAAAAGAAGCTTTATCAAAGATTGGATTACATAGAGGCCAAGTAAAAATCAAGAAGGATGAGAAAACTTCTAGTGCAAATGGGAATTTACCAGACAACCACAAAAGTATGATGGATGGAAGAAGTTGTATATGGTTGTTCTTGATCAGAATAATGGAGGAATGACGCAGTTAGCAAAGGCTAATGTGTGGATTTCACTTGACAAATTGGCACCGTTGATGCAAAAGATGACCTTCACATCGGCGGATGATGCAAAATAATTTACATCAGTTAACTACTACATTTTATGACTCAGTGGTAAAAGCTTGGACTTCAAGTAGCATCACACATTACATGGTAGGAGTCATTATAAATATAGTATTTTAAATGTATACATTTTGTTTTTTACTGTTTTGAGTATGCATATGTTGATTGGGAATGCAGCATATCTTGAAGGCTCATGGTCCATACTTTTTTCATGAGGGAATTTTGGCAATATGGTCTACACAAGGCATGGAGTGATTACATTGGCAAGCCCGATGTGAATTTCAAAAGGTAATGGCTCATGGAGGTAGAAAAAACATGATACTAATCCCATGAAATAGTTACTCGAATGGTGGTATAGGAGGATAGAGATAAGGTATGAGGACAAGATGTTAAATTCCATACCTTATGATTTAGAAGCAATCTATAGAGCGAGACATCTAAAACATTGTTGTGGTGGGCAAGCTAGGTAATGTTTCTTGAAAACAAGAAACATTTAGCATCTTTCAAAAATTCTATACAAAAAGGTCAAATTTTTCACCTTTTTTTGGAAAGTGGTCTATGCATGTTTACAATGGTGCCCAAAAATGACACTATTTAGGACACTGCGCATTTTTTACAAAAAATGGAATTTAAAAAAAAAGCCTTGGTTTTGCTTATTTTTTGAGATTACAACTAAAAATCTAGCAATAAGTTTTAAAAATATACCAAAATAGAGACCATTTGTCTTTAACATCTTCAATCCAGATAAGTAATTAATAATACTCTAAAAAAGGAGCTACTTTCTAGACTTACAAATCATGGCATAGTTATGGCTCCTCATCATCATCACTGCTACCTATACCATCACCATTACTAGCCGGTGTGCCTTCTCCTTAGGAGGTAGATGAGGCATCCTCTTCATCACTATCCACACAAATACATTTTTTTCTTCTATGTGTACACCTGAAGCTAAGACTCCTTGGGTTTGTTGTCGTGTTAGCACACTTGAGGATGTGGTACCAAGCTTAGAGTTATTTAATAAAGGTATATGAATCTCTTGTAAAATAGAAATGGTTAACTTTCTAAAATAACCTACTTTTGTGAGAGTAAAGTTATACACCAAATAAACTACCTCATGAAGTGGTAGTACACTAGTTCTAGCAGTGTTCTTTCCCCTCTTGCGCTTGTCCTTTTCTTTTGTTGTATTTACCATTTAACACCATATTGGGGAATATGGGAATTTCCCACAAGTTTGGGACATGTGGTCAAAACTTTGGATTTTCCATAACTTGAACACCATTAATCCAAAATGAGTGGTTTATGGCTCTTTAGATCCCATTTTTCAAGTGCTTTCCAATGATAGGTCACATGATAGGGCTTTGAGAAACTTACAAACATGTTATCCATGTCCCCCTTTTTTAGTATTCAAAAATGGGAATTGGGAGATTCCCAAATTCTCTAATATGGTGTTATTTCCTATACTTTCGCCTCAAATGCATTTTCATGAGTTGTCATATTTTGATGTAAACATGAATGTTTTAGATGGCAAGAAACTCTGCAAGAGTGTATCAGACTTTAGAAAGCCAAAATTTCTTTCATTTTTGAGTTATTCGAATGTAAAGTGGGGCACTTGGCTGTTTTTGACAATTTCATGCTAAAAACACAACTTTGACTGTTTTGAATGCTCTCAAAGAGACCTTAGAACTCGTTTTAGAGAACCATCATTGAGACGTGATTTATAGAGCATTAGAAGTCCTAAAACTCTGTAGTTTAGACTTTTCTTAATACACATATATCCATGCAAAAATTCCATATTTCCTTAGGTTTCTAACCATACCCAATTTATTATTTTTCCTCTTGGGGTTGGGGTGGGCACCTCCCCATCGAGCATATCCAATGGGCACAAAAAATCCTTTCATATTTTGCTAGACCCCCCATGGTTAGAGAATTTATGCTCAACTAGATGCTATGGACTTACTGAACCAATCCTCATCAAAACATGTATCCAAGTCCTAACAAGTTTGTTCATGTTCTTTTGCAGCTACATCAATAGGCAAGCCTACATCCGCCGTCTCTGAATCTTTTTTAATCGTCATGATTCTCCACCAATATGGCTTTAGCCTAAAGCCATTAAATCTTTTTCAATGGGGCTTATCATCCAAATCTGCATAACCTTGAAAGGACCTCCCCACTTGATTTGGAGTTTGTTTTCGAAAGTGTTGTCCAATTTGTTTTGTACCTGAGCACCAGGTCCCCCTCTGTGATTCTTTTATCTTTAACTGCCTCATTGAGAAGCTCAGCTTTCCTATTGCTTAATTGGATGTAGTGGTCCAAAGCTTGTTCTCTAGCCAAATGCAGCTCAGTCAAATCAGTCAAATCAGAGTGCAAAGACCACCCCTTCCTATCAGTCAAATCAGTCAAACCAGGGTCCATCTTGTCGCACGTTGGCACTCATCGCACCGCTTGACATACTCAGTTGCATCCACCATTAAGGTTGGCCACCAAAACCCGGTTGTTAAGACCTTGCGTGCAGTGATATCTGCTATAAAGTGCCCACCAACACGAGAAGAGTGAGCCCTGTTCTAGAAGGAAAGCATATTCGACTTCATGAACACAACATCTAAGAATCTTGTCCTTCCCTTGCCTATAGAGGTTGCCTGCAAATGAGTTGGTAGGGGGCTGCCTGCTTAATTAGGCGATGAGCACGATCTTTGTTTAGGAGGAGATCCACTAGTAAGCTGTTGGCTAAAAAGTGTGCTACTTCCTTGTCCCATTCAAGAATTAAGCATAGTTGGAACAGGGTCGCATCTAGTAAATCATCTTTAACTCCCATGGTTCTTATGAGAAACCACTTTGAAGAAGCACCCTTGAAGATGGTATGTGGGGATAAAGGATGTACATCATGGAGCTCATTTTGGAGCAAATGAAGGCCACGTCAATGGTCATGGAAGACCTCAACATGGAGGTCTTGGAGAGGCAAAGTAGCAATGAGAGATGCTATGGAGTTTTAAAGCTAGTATGAGAGCTAAAGGATGTACATCCTTGAGCTCATTTTGGAGCAAATGAAGGCCACGTCAATGGTCTTCCATGACCATTGACGTGGAGGTCTTGGAGCAAATGAAGGCCACGTCAATGGTCATAGAAGACCTCAACATGGAGGTCTTGGAGAGGCAAAGTAGCAATGAGAGATGCTATGGAGTTTTGAAGCTAGTATGAGAGCTAAAGGTATGAAGAATGGTGGTCATTGAAACCTCAAGGAGGAGATTGTGAAGGAAAAAGAGAACCACGCTTGAAAGTTATAGCTATATTCAGCTCAAGCAGCACACACAAAGGAAGAGAGACAGGTGGGCAAGCCTGAATGACCAAAGGTGATAGTGAGAAGCTATGGTAATGCAAGAGATGAGTTGAAAAAAAAGAAAAGAAGGCACGTCTGTGAGAGAGTAGTGCGGAGACCACAAACCATCATCACGTTTTTTCACAAACCAGCACAGCGGGCAGCAGTGATGCCCAGAGAAGAGAGGCGATAATTGCAACACCACTTGCAATAGCCTTCTCTACAGCATTCTTGATAATACGGGATGTATGCAGCTCTCGTATGAAGGGAAGCTCAGCAATTGGAGTCTGCTCGTGTGCAGAAGGGTCTTGCTGTTTTGGTGAATTTGATGGCGTACCATTAAGTAGCAAGCAAGCTACTGCAAAGAAGGAGAAACCAGCTGGTGCGTGAGCAACAGTAAGGAAGCCACAATGTTCCTTGATATTTTTTTTTTTTAAAAGAAGAAGTGGCAGGATAAAGAAGCAAAAGGAAAACGCATCAGGCGAACATAGTAAACGCCAGCTTGAAGCAGTTGGAAAGACACGCCAGATGGGGGGTCGCTATGGCAAGAGGGTTGGAAAGACACGCAAGTTGGAGCAGTTATGGCAGTGAGAAACTGCAGCAGCCTGTCAGATGGACTGAAGTAGGCAAACTTCACAGTAGAAAGCAATTGAAGCTCAGCTATGGTGAATCTAAGCAGCATAAAGCTCAAGAAGAGCTGGCTATGGCGGTGGTTGTTGTAGAGACAGAAACCAATGACTCAAAGAAAAAGATGACTTGGTACTTGTTAGCGGGACCAAGGCTACAGACAAAAGGACCATTCAGTTGCAGTGAATGGCGGGCAACGTGTGGTGCCGGGGAACTTGTATAGTGAATGGGTGATGGGCAGTAGTGCAGGTGTTGTGCCCCCAAGAACTTTAATTTAAAAAAAATTAATTAAGGTTTTAAGGGAATATTCACACAAGTCCTTTTTCTATTATAAGTCCTCATTCACATGCTTTTAAGTTGTGGATGAGTTTCTCAACGTGGATCCGCTTCTACGGCCAAAATGCTATGTGATCTTTTCACCCATGTACTGAGGGGTAACCGTACCCAAGCCTGCGTGCTCAAAATGAGAATATTTTTGTAATTCACCCATGGTATGAGGGTCACCCTGCCCGAGCTCACCTAGAAGCTCTAAATGGTTGTTGCGTGATGTGTGCATGAGCGATGCACGTGTGAGGTGCATGCGCATGGGTTGGTTTCCACCCGAACTTCCATGTTCAAATCGGACTCAGTGGTTCCGCTGTGAAGCGAGTCGGCTCAAAATGGACTTGGTGTCTAAGATGGTAGACACGCGCACACATGATTGGTTGATTGACACTCCAATGTATCATTGAGGGGGAGTGTTGAGAGGTAGCGATTGCGTTTGTGCAATGCTACATTGATATGGGTGATGGATGATGGGTGAGTTGTGGAACACCTCGATTAAGAGGGGGTGTTGAGAGATGTAATCGTGGTGTTGTGTGTATGTACGAAAGCACCCTAAAGGTACAAGATATTGTGGCAAGATAAGAATGCCACATGTAATATTGAATGGTGTGTGAGTGTTGACCAAAAGAGTGGAAAAGGGAGTGCCACATGGATGATGACATGTAAAGTGGGATAAGGCTAGAAAGCCTATATCATTATATGGTTCATTGTGAATGCTATAAGGAAATAGAACTTGTGTTGAGTGTGCAATCTCTCTCTCTCACTTATGGAGTTTTTAGTGTGGTTTAATCCACCTTAATTATGTTGCTTAATCTGTCTATCATAATGATCAATCCCATTTTAGGATTGTTTAACATTGACCATATCACCTTTTGAAACAATGATGAGATGGATGATCTGTACGATACAAGGGGTACGATTGTTGGAGGAATTCGAACGAGGTTGCTTGGTGGTAATGCCATATTCCTCATCATGTTGACCTGCCAAACTATCAAAGATAGTATGACCATTCTTATCACCATAGAAACAATCTCTATTGGGATAGGAAAGTCGAGAAGAATTTTCACTTTGATAAGAGCAACCACCATGAATGAAACACGAAAAGGAATGCTTACGAGCAATGCAAGCCGTTTCGAAATCTAGTGCTTCTTGTGTATTCAAAACAATTTCAGAATTCTCTATATGACGTTCATGTCCTTGAGAATATTCATTGAGAGAAATAGAAGCAATGTGAAAATGAATGCCATCCTTGTTAGACAGAATAGCAACAATATTATCATATGAATGATTCTTGACCGTATAAAGAAGATGTGTAACCAACTGGTGTGATATATATAGCTCCAATAGTAGCAACTAGAAGCCATTTTGGTTATCTTGGAGTCAACTTAGGTCAGGAGAGGCTCTTAGTTGGAAGATTAGAGATACTAGAGGTGAAGCTGACTTGATAGGATAGTTTGCGTAGGATGCTAGAATGAAAAGGGAGGTTGGGAGAGTATTGAAGTATTCAATTGTGTTAGCTGAGGATCAGGGGGCATCAGCTAGGTGTGTTGGTGATCTCTAGTGTTGTTTCTACTCAGTGTGGTGTTGGTGATAGTTTCCTCTCCACGATAGTGTGCTTTGAACGGGGCTATAAAGGCAGGTTCTCCTGGAAACATCATCATGAAATAGCATCAACTGGGTGTATTGGTGATCTCTAGTGTTGTTTCTACTGGGTGTGGTGCTGGTGATAGTTTCCTCTCCATGATAATCTGCTTCGAATAGGGCTATAAAGGTAGGTTCTCCTAGAATTATCATCGTTAAATAGCAATCTGGTATAATATAAATCATATTTATCTCTACAACATTTCTATATTTAAAGCTTCCGGTGCGTTCTTTGACTATCTCCACTCTGCTGCGATTTTAACGTTTTTCTCGACATTGTTTTTAATATTCTCATATCGATGGAAGATCCAACGTGGAAACTGATGATACGTGCCCTCAAAACAAATTAAATTCCAGCTCAAAGCCGTCGGCGGTCTGGGCCTAGCTTGTGGTATTGATACACTAGCAATTTGGTGTAATAATAATTCTCTATTCTAAACAATTTAGTTCGATAAAAATGAACCCACATCCACTTGCATGTGTGAGAGTGCCTACACAAATAGCAATTCTTGCATGCATGTTTAAACGCTCATTGGCTTATTGAAGTTGTAAATACCTGTACATACCGAGTAATGTTGGCGGGTAATTGTATTTCGAGCTCATAATATTTTTTTAAAAAACTTCAAACATTATATTATGGCTAGAAGTTTAAAAAAAATAGAATTTTGAGAGTTTTTAGTTATCTTGAAAACCCTCTAAATTATCAGTGTTATCTTGCAAAGCAAAAAGTGTTGATCCTTTGATTGGAAATGTTTTTTTTTGCGTACTCTTGTTTCATGATAATTATGTCCTTTGTTGAACCACAGACATGTGCTTTATACATGACACAAGTGGTGATGTCATCTACGTATGTGCCAAATAATCAATGTTATGTCGCAAAGCAAAAAGTGTTGATCCTTTGATTGGAAATGTTTTTTGCGTAGTGCTTTGGCGCTCTTGTTTCATGATAATTATGTCCTTGGTTGAACCACACAGGTGTTTTATACATGACACACGTGGTGAGCATCAGCACCTTGTTCCAAAAACCATATATTATGTCTTTTTTCAACGCACATGCTTGGTTGCATTAGCTCGCCATCTAGTTAGAAATTGTTTGTTTGTTTTTTTTGACAAAAATGTATTTGCACATTTGTTCGCATGGTGCAGCTGGTGCGTCAGTTTTTCCGTTTTCTAATATCGCCAAAGAGAGGGCTCCTTCGACGGTATAAGATGAGGGAGGTGAACGGGGTGGACGTGGCCACAAGCCCGTGTTGTTGAAGGTCCTCGCCCGCCCAGCAAAGCTCTGGCAAGTCGTCGTCGAATTGCAGAATCTCTTGTTGAACGTCCGATGGAAATATCATTGGGTGTGAGCAGGAGCTAAGTACTGTACAACCAGCTTGGGCCTGAAGCTCATCACCAGAGCTGGCGTTCATATTTTCATAATTAGCTGTGTCACCCAATGAAGGAGGGCTTGCAGGACATTTGGATATCAGCCTCTCGTCTAAGGCGTAGGGGGCGCATTGGCAATATTGTTGCTGCGTATGGTTTCTTGTTGGTGGAGTAATAATGTTGGGCTCTATATTTGTGGTGTTGTAGGCGGCGGTGGCTGCAAATGCAGCTGTGGCTTGCAAGCATCGAGTTGTGAGGCAACGGGAGGCGATGGGAGGGGGCTGTTGCGGGAAGTTCAGAGAAGAGCATTGCCCGCGCAGGCTGACAAGGGCCGCATCGTAAGCTCTAGCGGCTTCTTCTGCAGTGGAGTAGGAGCCCAGCCACACCTTCTCTCTGCTATTGGAGAGGCGTATCTCGCAAACCCACTTCCCCCATCTCCTCATCCTCACGCCTCTGTACTTCACTCTCTTTAACTGATGATCATGAGAATGCGCACTATGATCACAGGAACGCAAGTTCTGCGGCACCATCCCCGAGGCCGCAGTATATTAGTTGGCCTGCCTGAGCTTGCAGGGTTAGAACCCGCCTGCACCAAGGTGCTGGAGCCAAAGAGAATGAGTAAACTTAAGCGGGCAAGAATTCGGGGATCCAAACCTTGCATCTGAGTCTCTCCCTCCTGCCCATTAGAATTGGTTTTATGCTACCAGAAGAATACGCGTTAAACCTGTCAACACGCGAAGCCTGCGCGCATGACATTGTACGCTCGTCTCTCTCTCTCTCTCTCAAAAAAGTAAGGTGGGGTGTTTTGGGAGTGAGATCTTCTTTCTCTCTCTCTCGCTGGCTGTGCTTTCATCACGTGGGAACTTTGTATCATGACACAAGTCCTGACGCTCCCAGCACAACGATCCCGCAGCTTAGCGTGCCTCCATCTAGCAATTGCATCTTAAACCGAAAGTTAGCTAAAAATTTTCAAAGTTCCAATTAAAATAAAAATATACACGCATTTCTTGCCCCGCTACATTTCCCCCCTATGCTTGGTGTGAGGTGAAAAAAAGAAAGAAAACCCTTGCCTCTATAGCTCTTCCACCTCGCAAACTTGGAATAACACACACGAACAGGGGCACCACTAGCCACCGGCGGCTGGAACACTCTCTCACCATTCACCACCCGACCCACGCCAGACAGACAGCACCAAACAAGGGCACCATAGACAAAGCAAACACCCAGCAATTTATTCCCAGTCAAAACATTTCATACAAGCTTCTCCCGACACAGAAGCCTTACTCACACAACCATAAACAAAACACTCAGGCCTGTCTCACTGCCGAGGATACACCACATCCCCAATCACCACGAACCTCTCGCCTGTCTGCTGTACCAATCACATCAGAATGAACCCGGCCACTCACTCTTCAGAGGGCGCCCACACCAGCTAACCCTCAACTCTGCAGCCCATCACTTCCGCATGTGTCACCAGCACAGCAGCTACCCAAATCATCTCTCTCTCACTCTCTCTCTCTCTGCTGATCCTCTGCCAGCCTCACAACAAACCCAAGCAACTTATCTGCAGTGCTACTGGCCCACCACCAAGCAGCAACACTTGTCTACAGCCCTGTTTCGAGCACCCTCTCACGCTGTCCACCTGTCTTCAGCGTCCACTCTGACTGACCGAACCAAGGCCACACCACCTCAGTCCGTCCATGCTCCAGCCTTTGCTTACGCGGCCCACACCAGCCTACGCATCCACTTTCACAGCTCCTTGTTAGCTGCTCTGCCTTTCAGTCGTGCATCCAGTCCTCTGCTTCTCTGTATCCAAAATCCAAAGCAAGGGGATGCCTCCACGTCACCACTCGCCAGCTCACAAGCCAGCCTTCTGTCCTGCGCATCCACGTCTGCGCTACCAGCTTCAAGGCGGCTCCCTGCTCCGTTAACACTTCCACGATCACCCCCAGCTTGGCTCTTCACACACCAAGGCCGCCACAGTGCCTGTCAGCTTTCACTTCTGGCTCTTCACAAGGAGCCCCACCAGCCTTTGCAGCCCGTCACCTTCGGCTACCAACTCCAGCGGCGGCGGCGGCCTCCAGATGCTCCCTCTTCCTTCGAAACCACTGCCCACCTGTCAGCAAACGGCCATCACCTCACCCAAATGAAGGTAACCTCCTTCGCATCCAACGGCGGCCTTCTCTCTTCGCAGACTGACTCGGGCTCTTTCTCTTGCGCCTTCTTCTTGCACGCTCACCTCCGTGCCTCTGCAGCCAGCTCTGCAAGGTGTTTTTTTTTCTGGACCCCGGCACCCCATGCTATATCCACCAGCCCTACAACAGCAAGGTGGCCTTCTTCTCTATATCACACCACGCTTCTGCTCTCCCCTCAGCCCACACGTCGGCGCCAGCCAATCTTCACGTCGGCCTCCACACTGCTCTTCACCATTGCGCTTCTGCGCCCACTTCATCCCTTTCTGCAAGTCGCCAGCCCGTCAGCTGCGCACGCCTGACGACCCCCTTATCCTTTTCAGCCACCACTGTCGCCTGCCTTCACTCACCAGGCAGTCTCCACAGTCCCTTGCCAACCCGACTGTCTTCGCCTGCCTTCACTCTCTCTCCCGCTGACGACCCGAAGGGCGACAACTTCTTCCCCGCTCAATCACCAGGGGCACGCCTAGCACACCTACCAGGCGGCTACCCTTATTCTCCTACGCCTGGCGTCTTCGGCAACCTTCCTGAAGGCGGCACGCTGGCAGCTCAATAAACGGCCAAGTGGATTATTTCATTGCTGCCACGTTAATATTTTTTTTTCATTTTGCTTAAAACTTAATGGATGGCCACCCATATTGCTTTCGCACTAATGTCCAAGGCAATACTGGTCCTCTTTCACCTTTAAATTGCCCATGCCCTCCATATACTTCTTTCAAATGCAACCTTCCAAGTGCCCATTGTATCCTTGGGAACGTGTACACACATTTCAAGACGACCGAACAGCTAAAATCAACCCCATCGAGCCCTGTTTCGGACAGGCCTGCAACAAGTCCAAATCAAATGCATCCACCCTGTACACCTGGCAACGCCCTCCACGGCCAAGTTTTCATTCACACCATGCACACATATGTACACAAGCCAAAAAGACCACTCAAAAAAACGCCTGACACTTGGCACGTTGTTCTTTTACGAACAGGACACTACCAGTCCAGACATGTTTTTCATTAAAAAAAAAATCTTATTTCGAGGTCTCAAGATCTAAGCATCACCTATGACCATTACACTAGTGAACTACTTGTGGCAATGGTGTGCGAAAAAAAAAAGAACGAAATTCCTATACCTTAAAAAACCTTCACCTTAGAAATTCAAAAAGGTTTTTTCAAATGCTCGGGTTTTAAAAAATCCCTTTGAAATTGCAAAGTTTTTTCAAGGACAAACCTAGAACATGTTTTTCATTTTAAAATCTTATTTCAAGGTCTCATTACCCAAGAATCAACAATGACTCTTACACGAGTGAACTACTTGGAAGTTGGCATAAAACAATATCTACTTAGGCAATAAACAATATCTTCTAGACCATATTGAAACTTGAAGCCTTCATACGGTATCAAATATCTTTAAACCTTTTAGAGAAGACCTGTTGAACAATACGGTTACAGAGAAGGCCACTATTTTGAAAAATTCTTTAAATTTTAGACCTAAAACATATATGTGTGGTTCATTTTTTAGAAGGTTAAGTTAGTTAATGGCCTTCTATTTCAAGGTTACGGTACCTCTTCAAATTTCAGCCCCGCTACTAGAGCATGACTAAAATTATGTTTTAATGTCTCATTTGGAATCTAACTTAGATTTATTAATCAAAGTTTTATACAACTTTTAAAAATGACTAAAAGTTGAACCTTCTTAGGTTTTGTATACTGTTTTTTTAATTTTTGTTTTATTCGCCATGTAAGGACTACCAAAAATAACCTACTAGAATGTTAGCGTTTCCACGTAGAGGAGAGCGACCTTCAATACAAAGACACCACACCCCTACATAATGCACACAAACCTCTATCAAAGCTACTAGTGTCCTTTGGGGGGCAGGAATGGTTCCTCCTCTCAAGACATGAGAGGATACCTAAATCCCATTGTCAACTTGGACTTCGTTAACTTGTTTAGTAGGTTCATAGGTAAGAAAAGACCCACAATAAAATAAAACTTTACATATTTTAAATTTGGCCTATCTTCTCTTTATTATACACAACTTAGTCCCTCTCCAACTGGACAAAGGGGCTAGGGAGAAAGGAGGATTTTGGGGTTTTTGAATTTTGAAATAACAAAGGTATAATTTGTTACATCGTGCTTGGGTTCAAGCTTCCAAGGGTAAGTACTTTTGTTATTTGCACATGCTTTTTTCTTTTTGCTATCTCTGGTCCACTATGTGTTGCACAATTAATTATTTTTTAATGCTTATGGTATTACTATGCTATTTTCTCTCTCCGTTTTAATCAATAGGATTTTGTTGTGTGTGTGTGTGTGTGTGTGTGTGTGTGTTAGAGAAAGAGAGGGGGGAGGGAGGGGGAGAGAGAGAGGATTATAGGACATTGTTATGAACTATTGACACACCTACTGAAGAGTGTATGCAAAATTGGCTACATTATGCATTGAGTAAAGAAGCGACACCTTGAGTGTGGGAGCACACTACAAGGGAATGGCCCCATATTGATGCCCATACTGACCTCTTACTCTTAGGATTTTTTTTTTATGTTTTTTTCTCCCATCAGCATCGGTACTATGGTCATTAAAAGAATGCTAGGATCAGCATAAGCATCAATATAAGCAATTGAAACACGTGTCAAAATACACCTACCGATGTTTCTACTAACTTCGATTAAAAAATAGTTAAAATCGATGCTTATACTTATGTCGACATTTATTTTGACTCTATATAATAATATTAAGATTGGTAGAATGGCACAAACTTCCAACCAAATCGATACATTCTACTATTGGTACCATAATAGGTACTAAAATTTGAGAGACATAATAAGTACTTAGATTTGAGAGATTGGTACCGTAATAGGTACTTAGAGATAAGCCACCAGCCATATAATTGAGTGGTAGTACCTTATGTTGCTTCACCTCCTCTTACGAGGATAGCCTCTGTATTAGAAGTCACCAACCATACAACTGAGTGTGAAAGCACCTTATGTCACCCCCTTTTATTACTAGGATAGTCTCTGTATCAAAAGCCACCACCAACCATATAACTGAGTGATAGAACCTTATGTTGCTTCACCTCCTCTTACTGTGATAGTCTTAACCCCACTCAATCTGTGAGTCCCCTCTAAATTTCCCACTTGTTCTCCTACTAGCTTGCCCATGACTCTCCTTGGTAATATATTTAACAAGTCATTGTGGGACCTCTTGGCTAGATTCTTCTTATTAACTTAACCATGGGTTTTGCAAGCAACATATTCTTGTTAGTGAAGAATCTAGTTAATATCCCCATCCTCCTAGCATGCCTTGGAAAGAACATCATGAAAATATACAAATTAAAGAAAAACATAAACTAGAACTCTCAGGTAGCCTGCTTCACCTCCTCTTACCATGATAGTCTTAACCCCGCCAAATCTTCGAGTCACCTCTAAATTTTCCACTTGTTCTCCTACCACCTTGCCCATGACTCTCCCTGCTCTGGTAACATACTTAACGAGTCATTGTGGGACCTCTTGGTTAGACTCCTCCAATTAGCTTAACCATACGTTTTGCAGGCAAGATATTTTTGTTAGTGAAGAATCTAGTTGCTATCCCCATCCTCCTAGCATGCCTTGGAAAGAACTTCATGAAAATATACAAATTTAAATAAAAAATAAACTGGTAGCCTTATCCACCTGTACAAGTGCACAAGTGTGCTCAAACGAACATGGAGTCCTAATTTTTGTAGCACGTCTTCTTAGGTATGTCTTTCCCAAGTTTTTGTTTGCCATGTTACCTATAGAAAATGTTTGTTGGTTTTGATATCTCGAAGGCAAAGATCAAAATTCACAAACATACAACCATACAATTATTCTTATAAATATCCTGAATTGACCGAATGAACATGAAGCTATAAACATACTTGGAAACAGTGCTAGAGGCATGTCCACCGCTATTGATGAACCACACGCCTACGCTTATGATCGATGCCGGAGATCTTAAAGTACCTTGCAAAAAGAATAATTACAAATTGGTTAGCACCTTAGGGGGGGGTCCACTCATAAATATGTAAGTGTAGCACATGGGTTCAACAGAAGGGATTTCTTAAATCTAGTTTTTATATACAGAAGGGTACCATTTAAAGGGGGTATTCACAAGTTGAATAGAAAAATATATTTTTTATTCACAAAAAATTCACAACAGACAAGGGATTTTTAAAATAGGCTTTGAATGCACGTGATACAGAGGGCTTACTTATAGTGAACCCCCAAGGTTAGCACATCTAAATCTGAGTTACACGTCGTAATTTAAGTCTTGTGCTTGTTTGTGCAAGTGAAAAAAAACCATACATAAGTATGGCATGGGGAGTTGGCATAGTCCTCCCCAAAATTTTAGAAACATAAGGGAACGTGTCCTTCCCCCGTTTCCCAAATAACACTCTCGCTATCAAAAGTAGACTAAAGATATACCTTCAGTGTTGAAAGTGGCTTGTTCGAATATATTTAAGAGAGAAAAATAGGAATACCTTTGTCAGTCTGTGATACTGAAGTCGATGATGCAATAAGTCTCGTGTGATATTGTTTTACAATCACTGATTAATGTAGAGCTATAACCGTTGTCGGTGCACGCACAAGTTTTCTTTGACCTTGTAACCAAGGCTGCAATCTACAAAAAAAAATTCAAATCAGGAAAAAAATTACGATGCAAGCAAATCTTGTTCTGTAACAGTTCTTGAGGATGAAGGGCTATTGTTTGCAGTATATTTCAGAGAATGAGATATGCTAAGAGTAGGAGTTCCTGTAGATATCCTACAAACATCTCTAGATCATTGGTAGCCCACCTTATACTTCTAGCAAACCGGGGGGTTAAATGGGTTGAAGTTCTTTCTCGACTATGAGAGGCTTCTGAGCTTGAAGAACTCTGTGAAAGCTTTGGAGGTGTTTGGATATCCTGCCCTTTATCTCTATAAGAACTGTCTAGTCCATGCTTTTCTGTAGAAGATCTAAGACCTGTGGAGTTGGTCTCTTTTTCCATACCACCAAACAACCTCATGACGCGATTGATGATGCCAACCAACCCATTTCTTCGTAACAAAGATGTTCCAAAATTTTCATGTTTGGCTATTCCCTGAATTGTCAAAACACTACTGAAACTTTGAATTGGCTCATGGTGTGCATGCTTCTGACTTGCCTTCAGATGTAGAATCAGCATTTTCGGTCTCTTTGGAGACCTGAGAAGGTAATGGGATTGGGAAAAGTGCGGCATGGAAGCAGCAGGGAGCTGAAGACGGAGACAATCCTGTACTTAAATCATAAGCATTCTTGTTGTTGTTCACCTCTTCATATTGGGGTTTCCTAGGAGAGATTCAAGATAGGGATTGTAATGGAGCTTTGGTTGTTGTGATGAAGAAATAATCATAAAACAACAGTCTATATGATTAAATGCAAGCGTTGTCTGATTATCTTTGCTTTTTTTTAATAAGCTCCTGAATTCGACCAACTATAGTATGCAGGCTTTTAGCTTTCTACTTCGGGACAAACCTGCAAGAGAAGCGGATGACTCTGGGTGCCAACCTTGCCAGAGAGAGAATCAATTACCTACATTTATGACAAACCTTGAATTGTCTGATAAGCGAGCATTTATGACAAACCTTGCTGTGTTTGATAAGCTCTTGAATACGATCAACTATAGTCTGATTATCTTTCCTTTTGTGTCTAATAAGCTCTTGAATTTGACCAACTATAGTATGCACGCTTTTAGCTCTTTGTTTCGTACCTAAGAGAAGCACGATGACTGTGTGTGCCAACCTTGCCGAAGAGAAAGGAAACTACTTGCATTTTTTGCAAACCTTGCTTTGTTTGATAATCTTTTGCTTTAAGTAATCAAGAGGGCATCTTATGGATTCCTTGCTCACCTTGCCAGATAGACTTTAACCAAAAGCATGCCAAGGCGAGGTACTCAACTGAGTGTCGGGGAGCAGCATATGGGTTGTGCGATAAAAGCTACTGTAGACGAGCCAAGGGGTCAAGCTCATCTAGCCTATTAGGCAAGAAGAGAGGAGAGCCTATTAGGCAAGAAGAGAGGAGGGTTTGAATAGGCGTAGAGTAAGGTGTCTATAGTGCGCGAGGAGACAACTCTCAAGCAGATAAGTAGATGACGTAGCAAGCGTAGATGAGCTAAACTACACCACCCACATATGAGTGTATATGTTGTTTTAGGTAAGCCAATACACTACGACTCACCTATGTGCTTTACGGGGAAGCTGAAACATATTTTGACTATTTGGCTCCATAGGAAACTTAATTGCTCCTCTAACCAAATGCATGTATATGAAAATAATTGGTTGATCATCCCAAGCTCATACACGTCATCTCCTATGGATTTATACCATTGTCCCTCCACGAAATAAGTAGTTGTATCAATCTTGTTACCCCATGCATCCCTTTGATCCTTATTTGCCAAGCCCTTAAATGACTCCTGTACATTTGACAAGGTAGAAATCAACAATTTCTTCATTCTCCTCCTCAGGAGGGGACTACAAAATTATCTGGGACATAAATGGAATCACTTAAGTAATCATAATGTATCGCATAAGTGGGACCATGAATGTTATCAACACACCACATGATTTGTCATTGTCATCTGATGTATCAGCATCATTAGAATCATCATTGGGTATGGGGACCAAAGTGTGGTATCACCACATCTCTACATGTGACCTAGAACGTGAACCTTTTACTGTCATACAATTCCACTTGCAGATTCTATTAATATCACCTTCCTTTACTTTCCCAAAAACTCTACTTACTTCCCTTTTTTGCTTATCATAAATTGTTGTGGCTCCATTACTGAGGTGGACCCTCAAGCAAGGCACAACTTCAGCTGCACATGTAAGGATGACACTATCTATCTTTAATTGCAAATGTGTTAGAGCTCTTTTGACAACTACCCCAGTGCCATCATGCTTTACTTTCCATGGCCAGAACAAAAAAAAATTCCATGTCATTTCCATACCTGTTGGTTCTCAATATCTAGCAACAACAAAGTACAAAGGTGTGACGCTACTCCATAAGACCAATGCTCATTGAATGCGAGCCCTTGATCTTTTATCCATTCTACATTTAATAGGAATAAATGTTACACAACTAAGATATCATGCACCTTATAATATGCAATGAAGAAACTCATGGTATTCTTGATCTCACCTCAAGAAATCCAAAATAATGTCACCTGGATATAAAGTCATACATAATGATTTTTTTAGGTTGTCTTTTAATAGTTGTAGAGTATCTCTAGGAAACATTTTCTTGTGAACAATATCTTTACGTGTTTTCTTCTTCTCTTCCTCATCTTGTCCCATTTCTTTATCTTCAAAAACCTTAACATATATTTGCAAATTCTGGTACACACCCTCTCTAGGATACAAGCCAAATTATGTCACACCACATGTATCACATGTTCCCATTACACATTTATATGCATGAAAGGCAAACCCATTAGGACACAATATAGTCTTCCAAAGAGATGTAACACTTGTATATGTATTGCGTGAAGAAGAACAACCATGAGTGGCTCTCTATGTTGTAAGGCATATCAACGAGCAAGTACATCCACATGATGCCCCATGGACTCCAAACTGGCGATGGTGCATTTGATTGACTGCATCCTTTAAAAAAATCATTTGTACATGTGCAACACAACAACAGGTTTTAGCGGTCTTTCAATTTTTGAAAGAAAAAGGATTAAACCTTTCAAAAAAGCACTATGAGATCTTTAATCTTGGATATGTTTCCTTGAATCTTAGGAAAAGTTCAACCTGCAAAATATCCATATTGACTTAAAGCCCTTGAAAACCATAAAATGAATAGAAAGTAACATCTTCAACACAACTCAAGTTGAAAACACAAATAGAAATCTGCATGTACTAATACTTCTCACTAGATGCGAGAAGAAAATTTTCTCACTTGAGGCTCATCAAAACGATGAATTGGATATTTCACATATACAGCTCTAGCCAATATTTTGCAACAAACATCTTTCTTTCTAGGGGAGACCCTTGTCTCACTTGACCAAAAAGAAAATACAAGGTCCTTTATCTCTTGAGGGATATGGGTGTTGCATCCATGTTTTTGGCATGCAGATAAAGGAATTAATTCATCTTCATCAATTAATAACTGGGATTCTGATGAATACATTTTCTCTTATGAACCCCTAAAACCTTTGTAGCTTGTGGAAGACTCATGTCATGTGCTTCAGTACCTTCACCATTCACCACCATCATGAGGACTGATTTCTTCATGAAAAGCTCAGCCTGATGACCTTGGCACCTTCACTTGGTTCAAGGTGTTGCAAACATTACTGAGAATTGTAGATGAAATTTTTAAAGCTTTATCCTATATACTTGAAAAGCAAGGTTGACAAAGAAATTTCTAGAAAATCTCCTTTTGAATACTTGAGTCCATTCCTGTAGTCTCTTGATCAAAGCTTTGCACCATAGCCTGACATATCTTACGTATTCTTTGTGCATCTACCACACCATTGCCTTGCATCATTGTATTGTTAAATCTTGCTCGTTCCTTTCATTTGCATTCTTCCCAATATGCTATCAAAGTCTTCTTTTTAGATGTAGAAGCCTCATGGTTACATTCTTGAGCAAGTTCTTGAGAAATACCCATATTTGTAGTAGTTGCATATGTTGTATCTTGGTGTAGTTGTTGTGATGGAGATGTCTCCATTTCCTTGTGATAATACATAACCATTTTAGAAAAAGTTAATATTTACTCTAAGTATCTACCCACAACTCCCTGGAGTAATTATGTAATTAAAATCTACATCCCTTTGGGAAGTCATATATGTAGCTACACAATTAGAATCCATGAGCAATGCTCAACAAGAGAGGGTTATAGAGAAGACCTTCACAGAAGCTTGCATACATAGAGAGGCCTCCACTAGTGCATATCTAAGAAAAGTGAATCCTAAACGCACAAAGAGAGAGAGAAAGTGGGGATTAGGAGGGCGAGAGGAAGTAGTTCGATGGGCAGGTGTGGGAGGTCATTAACGCTTACCAGTGGTTGTTAGTTGTGGAAATCTAAAAATGTTAATAATATACTTAAAATTTAAATTTCCTTTTCTTTTAATTTATTGGTAGCCACTTTTAAGAACCAAAAAAGCAATTTCCTTGACACTACTTCCAGGGTCCACCTATACGTGCTTTTACCCTCTTACCTTGAGAAGAAGATAAGTAGAGTTTGTGTTGAGAAGTTGAGCTTACATGGCAAGAAAAAATCTATAAGTTGGACAAATTATATACGTTAATAAATGGATACACTTAACCTTATGCATAAACTGTTATATACGTTAATGTATACACTTAACCCTATGCATAAACCTTTATGCATTAAACTTATGCACTAGCTTTTTGTATAAATATTACGCATAGAGCATTCTAACAAAACCTTTATGCATAAGCTTAATTAAACCAAAAGCTTTGCACATAGACCATATGCATGAAGCTTAATGTAAAGCCATAAGCATAAGCTTAATGCATATGTCTCTATGCATACATATTAGAGCTATGCTGCATGATCTAATTTGCATGTATAAAAACTTGTATGAATGTATATTAGAGCATACATAGAGCATGCATAGAACATACATAGGCTCTATACATACATATTAGAGTTATGCATGCATAGAGGCTCTATGCATGGATATTAGAGCATACATAGGGTCTATACATGCATATTAGAGTTATGAATGCTCTATTTTGCATCCATAGAGCCTCTATGCATGAAAATTAGAGTTATTCATACTCTATGTATGCCCTAATATTCATATATGCATAGAGCATACATAGGCATACTAAAGAGAATAAGATCATTTGACACTAATAAAAAAAGAGAGGACATAAGTATACATAGAGCTTGCATAACATATTAGAAAAAAAAGGGTTAACCTTCTTGTTTGCAAACAAAGCCGAATAAGCAAGCATCAAAAACCCTAAAGCTATAAAAAAAGCACACACAATAAAGTTAATTAATAAAGCAAATAGAAAAGTGATTAGAAGAAGAATAAGAACATGAAAACAAGAATCAAGTCCTAAGTATGCACATAGAGATTGAAACAAATGTGAGAGAATAGAGAGAAAAAACTCTTACCTTCACCAAACCTTATGCTTTTAAAGATGAAAGGACATAAATGAAGGAGAGCTCCCATGAGTTTCATGCTTGAGGTGCTTGAGGTATGGAATATTAAGGGAGGAGAGGAAACAAGTTTAGCACAAGTTTTGGGAAAAAATAGTAGCAAAGAAATAACGTGCGCCATGTAGGAGAATCTAATATTTTGTAGCAGTAAGCACGACTATATACACGACTATATATGTGTATATAGCCGCCATAATAGGCACGGGTATGGTTGCATAGTGGACAAAAACCTCTTGCATGTAGCCACCATTCTCTCACTATGTTGCACGGCTACATCACGCAGTTATACCATCATCCTCTTGTAGAGATACAGCACATTCATGCCTTTCTCATCACTACTTTCTCTCATGATGTCACATGGCTACATCGTGCGGCTATACCATCATCCTCTTGTAGTGATATAGCACATTTGTGATTCTCTTTGTAGCACTATCTTGATAGAGAACATTCGTGCTTCTTTGTGTAGCACTATCGTCGCGCATAGCACATTCATGCTTCTGTAGCACTATCATGATATAGCACGCTCATGATATGTCCACGTGACCACGATCATTATATAGGGCATTTGATATATACTACGGTTGTTTTTATAGGATTTTTTGTGCCCTAAGGTATATGTTCAATGGAGGTGCCCACCCCGACCCAAGAGGAAAAATAACAAATTGGGTATGGTTAGGAACCTTAGGAAGAAATAGGGGATTGTTGCATGCATATGTGCGTATTAGAGAAGTAGTTGTTAGCTATTGTTAGGTGAGTTGTTAGGTGAAGGGAGGACTATTGCATGGATAATAGCTGACAATATTGGGTAGATTAGTTAAGGGTATACATGGAGGTCGAGCGCAATTGCATGACAAGGCGAAAGAGAGAAACCTTGTATGTGTGAGAGCATTGTGTGTAGAAGACGAGAGTGGAAAGAGAGCTGGTTCTATTGGGTGTAGAAGACGAGAGTGGCAAGAGAGCTGGTTCTATTGGGAAGTTTGTTGTGAAGCTTTTTGGCTACCAATTGGCATATTCTGAGAGAAGAAGGTGATAGGGAAACTTTAGAGGAGACTTAGATTTTTCTAGAGCATGGATTGCATAGGTGATAGAGAGTTATCTGTGTGGAAAGTGGTGTCCCAAAATCTCTCAGCTTGCATCATTGTTGGAGCTTGGATTAGATTAAGGATTTCTCAAAACACTCCCTAGTTGTATTGGATGGTTGAAGCTTGCAAGCTCTTGCTATACAGATCTTTATTATTATTTGTCTTGATAAGGTTGAGAATATAAATTTGGTTTTTGTTGAGGCTATTTGTGTGAGAGTTCTTTTAATTATTGTTGTTTTCTCTCGTCTGCGCTCAATTCCCAATTATCAGGGTGTATTTTGAGTTGTGCAATTTTCTTCAAATCACAGAAGGTCAAGTGGCATGGAATTGAAGAGCTATTTGTTTGTTTTTGGTTCAATCAATGTTGTTTGGATGGAGTTCCATTGAGAGTAAGGCTGTGAGTGAAGAAGTTACTCTAGTTGAGTCTATGCAGGGTCAATTAGCTTGAGTAGGGTCAACCATAGTCATAGCGATTGTAGACAATTATGAGGCATAATTAAGCCATTGGAATTTCAAGAAAGGTCAAAAGAGTGTCGGCATATAATCTTGGAAGGTTTAGAGATTGTAGCTATAAGGCCCACTCACACTAGAGGATTATAGAGGATATTAGAGGACCCGATTTGGATTGAGGTAAGACATTAGAATTTGTAAGTGGGTTGACAATCAATATCTGATTTGTTTGTGGTAGCCAAGAACAATTGCTATCAGCTATTGCTGGTCAGTTGTGGGTAGCTACCTGCTTTTGAGAGGTTTTGCTGCAAGGTTTTGAGGCTAGTTGACATAGGATGACATTTTTAGGAGCCTGGTGGATGGAGTTTTGACTGGGAATAGATAGAGGACTCTAGAAACAATTTCTAGCTATTTTTGTGGATTGGAAGCCATTTTGGTCAACTAGGAGTCAATTCAGGTCAGGATAGGCTCTTAGTAGAAGATTAGAGATATTAGAGGTGAGAGTTGACTTGAGATGATAGTTTGAGTAGGCAGTTGGATTGATTAGGGAGGTTGGGAGGGTATTGAAGTATTCAGTTGTGTCAGATGAGGATTAGGGGACGTTAGCTAGGTGTGTTGGTGGGCTCTAGTGTTGTTTCTGCTGGTGATAGTTTCCCCCCCATGGTGGTGTATTTCGGACAAGGATAAAAATATACACACATTTCTTGCCCCACTACATTTTTCCCCTATTCTTGGCACAATGTTCTTTTACAAACATGACAGTTCACACATGTTTTTCATTTTTTTAAATCTTATTTTGAGGTCTCAAGATCTAAGCATCACCAATGACCATTACACTAGTGAACTACTTGGCAATGGTGTGCGAAAAAAAATGAAATTCCTATACCTTAAAAACCTTCACCTTAGAAATTGAAAAAGGTTTTTCCAAATTTTGGCGTTCAAAAATATTTTCCCTTTGAAATTGTTAATGTTTTTCAAGGGAAACCTAGAACATGTTTCTCATTTTAAAATATTATTTCAAGGTCTCATTATCCAAGAATCAACAATGACTCTTACAGGAGGAGTGAACTACTTGGAAGTTGGCATAAAACAATATATACTTAGCAATAAACAATATTTTCTAGACCGTACTGAAATTTGAAGGCTTCATACGGTATTAATTCTCTTTAAACCTTTTAGAGAAGACCTTTTGAAGAACAGGGTTACAAAAGAAGGCCACTATTTTGAAAAATTCTCTAAATTTTAGACATAAAACATATATGTGTGATTCATTCTAGAAGGCTAAGTTAGTTTATGGCATGCTTCTAAAGCATGACTAAAAATTTGTTTTAATGTCTCATTTGCAATCTAACTTAGATTTATCAATCGAAGTTTTATACAGCTTTTAAAATGACTAAAAGTTGAACCTTCTTATGTTTTATATATTATTTTTTAATTTTTGTGTAATGATTGCCAAAAATAACCTACTAGAATGTTAACATGTCCACATAGAGGAGAGGGGCCTTCAATACAAAGACACCAAAACCGGGCATAATGCACACAAACCTCTATCAAAGCTACTCATGACCTTTGGGGCAAGAACAGTTCCTCCTCAAGACATGAGTGTATGCCTAAATTCCATTGTCAACTTGGACTACCTTAACTTGTTGAACAGGTTCATAGGTAAGAAAAGACCCACCACAACAAAATAAAACTTTATATATGTTAAATTTTACGTATCTTTTCTTTATTATACACAACTTACCCCCTCTCCATGTGGACAAAGGGGCTAGGGAGAAAGAAGGATTTTGGGGTTTTTGAATTTTGAAATAATGAAGGTATAAATGTTTACATATTCATGCTCGGGTTCAGGCTTCCAAGGGTGAGTATTTTTGGTATTTGCACATGCTTTTTTCTTTTTGTTATCCATGGCCTACTATGTGCTATAGAATTAATTTTATTTTCTTAAAAAATAAATGCTAATGATATTACTATGCTGTTTTGTCTCTCCGTTTTAATCACTAGAATTTCGTTGTGTGTGTGTGTGTGTGTGTGTGTGTGTGTGTGTGTGTGTGTGTGTGTGTGTGTGTGTGTGTGATAGAGAGAGGGGGGAGAGGGAGGGGGAGAGAGAGACAATGTTGTGAACTATTGACACACCTACTAAAGAGTGTATGCAAAATTGTCTACTGAGTAAAGAAGCGACAACTTTGTGTGTGAGAGCACACTACAAGGGAATATCCTCCTATCGATGCCAATACCAATGTCTTAGACTTAGGATTATTTTTTTCCATTTTTTATTCCCATCATCATCGGTACTATGGTTGTTAAAAGAATGCCACTATAAGTGTCACAAAAAGTGAGCGCATCAGTATAAGCATCAAAACAAGTGTCAAAATACACATTTTGATGTTTCTATTGACTTTGATTAAAAACACAGTAAAATTGATGCTTATCTTGACACTTATGTCAACATTTATTTTGACTCTATATAATAATATTAAGATTGGTAGAATGGCAGAAACTACCAGCCTAGTTGATACATTCTACCATTGGTACCATAATAGGTACTAGAATTTCATAGACATATCAAGTACTTAGCTTTGAGAGATTGGTACCGTAATAGGTACTTAGAGATAAGCAACCAGCCATATAATCAAGTGACAACATCTTGTGTTACTTCACCTCCTCTTACTCGGATAGTCTCTCTATCAGAAGCCACCAGCCATATAACTGAGTGTGAAAGCACCTTATGTCACCCTCTCTTGTTACTAGGATAGTTTGTGTATCATAAGCCACCAGCCATATAACTGAGACATAATACCTTATGTTGCTTCACCTCTTCTTACTGTGATAGTCTTAACCCCACAAAATCTACGAGTCACCTCTAAATTTCCCATGACTCTTCCTGGTAACATACTTAACAAGTCATTGTGGGACCTCTTTTAGATTCTTCCAATTAGCTTAACCATAGGTTTTGCAAGCAAGATATTCTTATTAGGGAATAATCTAGTCACTATCCCCATCCTCCTAGCATGCCTTGGAAAGAACATCATGGGTGGATGCATGGTAAGGTGGTACACTTTGGACCAGTAGAAATAGCGTTTTTTGGGTTGTGGTTTGCAACTTGGAAATGAACTTTCAATTGGAAAAAAAATGCAATTATTTGGAAACTAAGAATATAAAATGTACATAACTGAAAAGATATGGGGGGGAATAACTGAAAGTGGTGGGGCAATTATTATTATTTATATGCATTCTCTACGTGCTTTGTCTCATTCAAAAAACTCAGAGTTAGCACATCTCTTCTTTCTTCCTCTCCTCCACTTCCTCTCCCCCACTGGTAGCAGCTTGAGAACATGTCTGCATCTTCGACGGACGGCTAGCTCAAGGAGCAGTGGTGAAGACTCAAAGGTGTCCCTTCTCTCTCTCTCTCTCTCTCTCTCTCTCTCTCTCTCTCTCTCTCTCTCTCTCTCTCTCTCTCTCTCTCTCTCTCTCTCTCTCTCTCTCTCTCTCTCTCTCATCGCTCATCAACTTGCTAATCCAGATCCACATATGTTGTTGGTCTTGAGCTCAATATATGAGAGACAAGGAGAGTGTGCTTGCTTGTCTAACCAATGTTTTTTGCAAGTTTCCCCACCCAAAGTTAGAGACAGAGCCATTGAAAGAATTTTGTAGGACTTTAGAGGATTTTTTAAGAGTGTATGGTCTCAATCTTAAGGGGGAGGATGCAAGGCATTTGACTCCCAAAGTGCCATCAAAGCATTAGCTAAGAGTGTTTTCAGAGCTCCCCAAGAAAGACAAGAAGGTGATGTTGAAAACGGCAAAGAAGGAGCAATACCTACCCTTGTATACATTATATAAACAAGTTTAGCAAACTACACCCTTAAACTATTCAGTGGGCCTTCAATTTCCCCGAGGCTATATCCACCAGGTCCTGTGAAGTGGGCCATATTTGTTGAGGAGGTTGTTAAGAATAAAAGTGTTATGGTAATTGCACAAAAAAAAGAACTTAGTGGATATGTGAGGCACGTGTATAGTCAATGCCATCAATGAGATGTGGTGTAACACTATCTAAGGACACATACACTCCGTTGGCAAAGGGTAGCCTATATGAGGCAAAGGTGGAGGTCTTAGGTTAGTTACAGAAATTGGTGGGATGACATTTTATTGAATACTGAGTGCAGCAAAGAAGCTGCATTGTTGGCTCTTTTTGTACAGCGACAACGAGGGTAGAGGAGGCAAAGTGCAGCTTGCACTGCATTGAAGGTGCAATTGAATACCACACCATGATGTGTCCATCAAATAACATGCCCCCTAATGCATAAGAACAAGTAGAGTAGAAGCTTCAAGATAAACTTTGCATCACTAGAGAAGCTCCAGAAAAAGCAAAGGTATGTATATTTGTTTTCTGTATATGAAGAAAGTCCATGTCATGTTCATTGCCTCTTTGTCTGTGTTTATAGGCTGATTTAGACCACAAGAATGAGGTTGTGGAGAAAGTAGGCACTAGTACAGCTCTCATGATGGGTGTGAAGTTAGAGAACTCTAGCACGATGATTCCAAAACTGCCAAAGATTCCTCTGCATGAGGATAGTACGTTGCTTGTGTGATAGAAAGTTTCCAAGGTGTGGTCTCGGGTTTGGAGCAGACCATTTTGTTGTTGGTCTGTTTATATTACCTTGCAAGCATGCGTACCATGTGTTTTTCTACTCTTATGTATGTGTCAAAGGCAAGTGCATTGAAGTTGATGGTAGCTAGGCCATACCCGAAGAAGCCAAAAAAATGGTGGTGGTAAGGAAACCACTTGGTTATGCCATGCTTGAAAACAAAGGTAGCAACCTATACTCTTTAACTAGTTTTACTTGATTAGCAATCTTGGGCATTTGTTAATACCACCTTAAAGCACTTGCTATATATGCCAGCCTATTTAAAATCGATTAAAACCCATTTGCAGTGCTTCTAAGCTATTACAATGGGTGTCAATCTAGTGATTTAAACCTATTGTTATGCTCATAAAATATAAACTGGTTGTCAATGGACTCAAACCAATAGTCCAAAACCCTTTCAAGTGCCCCTTCTCTTATAACCTTGTGTTTAACCAGTTGCCATTTGTCATACTCTCAATCTATAAACTGGGGTTGTCAACAAGTTGGTAGCTTGTTGCCATTTGTCATGCTTTCAATTTATAAACTGGTTGTTAACCAGTGGTGGTTATAAACCATTCCAACCAATAAACTAGTTTCAAAGAGGTTGGAAAACAAGGCTGAAAAACCATTATAGTGACCTAATGTATTATCTTTTTTAAACCAGCTTTTTAGTTAACTACTGATCTGGTTGTCAATTTATAAACTAGTTTTAACCATTGGGTTGTAAACCCTCACAACCTATTATATGATTATCAACCAATTGGAAACCTGTGGGGTGAAAATCCCTTTAGGGGTGCCCCAATGTACAAACTTGCAATCCAGCAGTTGGAGAAACCATCAACTGGTTATAAATCACATGCTTTACTCCCGACCTCAAAATTCATAGATGAATTACCATGTGTTAAATCAATTTGTGTATATCCTCTTCTAATCATTTGAATGATGTGCTTCTACCAATGAACTTCAAAATGTGCAAGCTACACTTCAGCACCATCTTTTGGCATGGATAGCTGCCAATTGTGCCTTTTATTGAATAAGTTAGAGTCCCCTGAGCGTATTATATGATGGATTGTCGAGTTGCAGGCCTTTGACTATGAGCTTAAATCTAAACTTCTTGCATTGCAAAAGTTAGTGGATTGCTTAGCTGATGTAATCCCATGCAAAGATGAACCTATTGCACCTGCACCTGAGTTGTTTTGCATTGGTATGCACGTGAGTGGTATGACCAAATTGCTCATTATTTATCCACACTTGAGTTTCCTTCTAACATGAGCAAAGCCGCGAAGAAGAGATTAGTCGCATGCTCAAAAATTCACTATCATTGATGGGTCTTTTTACCACAAGGGGTTTGAGGGCATTTATCCCCGATGTGTTGCACGAGAGGAAATTCCACACATTTTGAAAGAGTGTCATGATAGTGCATGTGGAGGTCATTTCGCTAGGAAACTCACTGCATTGAAAATTTTGAGGGCTGGGTATTGGTGGCCGTCTATTTTTAAAGATTCATTTGAGTGGTGTAAAAGATGTGATGTTTGCCAAAGAGCCACCCGCCTTGAGAATCGTTTGCGCCCTAATAATCCTCTTCTAGCTGCCCTTCCTTTCGAGAAGTGGGGGATTGACTATGTGGGCCCTATTACACCTACTTCTAGGCATGGGAAATCTTATATCATTTTGTTGCTACGGATTACTTAACTAAGTGGAGTGAGGCTAGAGCTGTGAAGAAAGATGATGCATGCACTACTGCTACATTTTTGACTGAGCATATCATTTGTCGTTTTGGGGCACCTGCTGAGTTAGTTTCTGATAGGGGGACCCATTTTCTTAATGATGTCATTGAGGAACTCACTGCTTATTTCAATATCCGTCATGATAAAATCACCCCTAAAAACCTTCTACTAATGAGCACAAACAAAACTTTGGTCACTATCCTTAAAAAAACTGTGGACACTCATAAAAGGGATTGGGATGAGAAGTTGCCAACAGCTGTTTGGGCTTATAACACTACTTTCAAGGAAGCCACGGGTTTCACTCCTTTCTCTTTAGTTTATGGGGGCAAGAATGTGTGTGACCTATTGAGCATGAGTTAGCGAGTTTGAGGTTTTTGCATGAGCACACACTACCTTTGGAGGAGAGTTTGCAAGAGAGATTAGGCACTTTGGAGCATCTAGATGAGTGGAGATTGAGAGCCTATCTACATCAAGAGGTTTCTAAGAAACGTCAAACCAAGAAACATGATAAGATAGCTAAAACCTATTCTTTTGAGAAAGGGCAATTGGTTCTTCTCTATGATGCACGTCATGAGCTTTTCCCTGGGAAGTTGAGCCATTTATGGTCAGGTCCTTCTCGCATTGTTGAGGTTTATCCTCGCAAATAAAGTCTAGCTTGCAGAAATGGATGGGACATGGTTCTCTACCAAAACCAATTTTGATAAAATTAAGCCCCCTATTGGATGTGATTGCATTGACTTTTTCGCTATGAGTTGCAAATGATGTTGAATCTACCACGCCTTTTAAATAGATGAGCTAGTGGACCTTAAGTCCATTCACACTCACACCCTTCTCTTCCCCTTCTACTTAACCTTAGTCTCTTAATAAAAAGCACACCGAGGTTAGGTATATATAGGTGAGACCTAGGATTAGGTTGGGCAAACTATACCCTTGCTCAAACAAAGGTCTCTAGCTGTAGATAAAAAACCCTGAGGGAGTAACAAGGGGAAAACCCACAGCCCCGATATATGCTTACCATTTTATTATTATATTTAAAGTTTTACAATAGAAATATTACAAGTACAATGGTTAGAAAGATCCTTCATAACCTGTAGAGAAATAGAATGGTCCAAATAAATGTCCAATGAGATAATCTAGAAGCATCAACATCCAATAGTTGTCCAAATATATATCCAATAGAATGGTCCAAATAAATTTACAATGAGATAATATAGCAGCATCAGCATCCAATAGTTATCCAAATAGATGTCCAATAGAATAGTCGAATAGAATAGTCCAATAGTTATCCAAATAGATGTCCAATAGAATAGTCCAAACATATGTCCAATAGAATAGTCCAAACATATGTCCAACACTACAAGGGATTGGGCTCATACCCGCGCTCTTAGCCGCTAAAAATGACTTGTGAAAAAAAGTAGCGGGCCCGTGTATTAGCGCGTGTATAATCGCGGCCAGAGACATGCGTGTAAAACCGCGTGTACAGTACCTCTCAGACGCGCGTATACACGGGTATATAGCCGCGTTTTTTTCCACAGACGCGGTAATACACGCCCGTATACACGCTTTTTATTATATTAGACGCGCTTATACATGGGTGTATAGCCGCATCCTGCTCAGTTCCCATGTCCCAGACACTTTTTTACTTGCCTCTATATACGCGTTTCTTTTATTTAGATGCGCTTATACACGCGTTACTGCTAGTTTATACGCGTTAATACACACGTAATTTCCAGGGTATCCGCGTACATACACGCGAGTTTTAGCAGTGTTGACGCGTGGATACACGCGAACAGAGAGCAAAAGAAAAATCCAGAGAGTGCTATTTGGTGCCTGAATACTGTTCCAGCATTCCAGCACCCAATAGCACTCTCTGGTTTAGGGTTTTTGGTGCATTAGACCATCCCATTAGACCATCCACGAAGAACATATGCACGAGGGAGATTAAGACAAGAACGACATGAATGCATACATTGTCATTACACGATTCAAGACAGCCATGAATGTAATACTATCGATCAATCAATTCAATATTACTATCAAAATTTCATACATGTATACAAGGGAGTCCATATCTCGAAGTAGCCCATGGCTTGAGTTTACAAAAAAATATATACAATCACATCCTAAATATGGAATGTGATACTACAAGTCTGAGTACTACTCAGACCCAGATGATGACTCGGTGCTCCCCCCATGCTCAGATGAGCTCGCATCGGTCGGAATGTCCGAGGAGTAGTGCTCATGTCCACCCTCTGCAGCGGCCGGTGGATCATCAGCAGCTTGTGCCTGTCCAAGTAATATATAGTATATAAGTATATATATATGCAATTCAATAAACCAAAACCATTCGTTACGAATTTTCAAGTACCTGTCGACCGTATGGTCTCATGGCCAACTCAAACTGCGCGTCCGTAATACGTCCCTCGGCTCTGAAGATGGCCCACGTGTCACATCTGCTATGCCGGCGAGCATACGCAGTATCGTGGGTTGTGGGCTTCCTCCCCGTAACCCGTCGCTGTATCATAATCAACACAATTTGTAAGATTAAAACAATTCATAGAATCAATGAATTAAGTAAACAATCAAATAAAGTGGCAGGATACTTACGAACTCTGCCTCCCATGACTCGACGCCGCCAGATCCGAAATGCGAAGATCCAACGGTCTCCATCTGGATCCGTCGTGCCTCCACATGCTGCCTGCTCTTCACGCCACCCTCTGCTCGTTTCTTTGCCTCCTTCCACTCGCGTTTGTGCGCAGTGGCAGGTTTCTCGGCAGGATAGCCACCCGCAGCTACATTTAGCCAGTCATCATACGCGAGTTTTTTAAGGTGAGATCTTTTATTACTTAAGATCTCCCTTATTCGCATCCTTCCCCATACATCCGAGAATGTAGCATGTGGGGGATTGGGGTACCGACTATGTACAGCCTCTATCACCTCCCCAACTAATCGGCTATTTTGATCTTTAAATTTAATAAAACAATTTCTATATGAGTTTGATACTACCCCACGCATGTACTCCATTACCTCCCTCCCCCTCGCATCCATCACTATCCCGCCCCTATCCGTCACATCATAGCAAACCACTCTCTCCATCTCTCTCATCTCCTCCTCTTCCGAAATGTCTCCTCTAACTCTTCTCCCTCTATCTCCTCTCTCACCGCGTGCTCTACTACCTCCCCCACCTCCCCCACCTCCCCCACCAAAGCACCCGCCGCATCCTCCACTGCTCCCACTCTTCCTACTGCTGCGGGTGGAGTCACGACTTGGGGATTGTCTACGTGACGGTGGCTGTGAGCCCTGACGTGACGGTGGCTGTGAGGGAGCACGTGATGGTGGCTGTGAGGGTGTACGTGAGTGTGTCTGGGACGAGGTATGTCTCCTCGGTGGACGTGGAAGAGGAGAAGCTGCATGCCGTCTCGTCGGACTCGGAGGAATAGACGGCACTGGAGTGCCCTGGATACTCGCGGTAGGGGTATAGACACCAGGCAGGGAAGGAGGGGGATGGGCATACATATACTCTGTAAGCTCAACCGGACCAGGTTGGCGCCCAAAGTGATTCATCATCTCCATCAACCAATTGCTGTACGCAAATGGATCGGATGAAGAACCTGGAATATCCATAAAGAACCTGCAACAAACATCATCATGTACATCATGGGCTGTCTCTTGACTCACACATTGTCATTACACAAGTCAATTGCCTGCAAACCATGAAATCTGAAACGCCGCAGTTTTTTGTCTGCAGAAACGCGTGTATACACCCGCCAAAAAACGCGTGTATACACCCGGCCAAAAACGCGTGTATCTGCGCGTGAAAAAACTCTGCAGACAGGTTACACGCGCTCCTACACGCGTTTCTACACGCGACCTGCGAAAAAACTTTCTCGAAAAGACCGACCCCCCGACAAAGACAGAATGTCCTGATAAAAGGACGAGCCATTGTCGCCCCTGTCAGGATGCAGCAACCCAATCGTGTGCAAAAAGACAAACCCAAAGAGCAAAGAGCAAAGTAAACAAATCTGACAAAAAGAGACAAGGCACAGGACAAAGTGACTCACCTCTGAAAAAGTGAGTCCTCTCTGCTCCTTCTCTGCTCCCTCCTTGCTGCTGTTGGAAGAGGCGAAAACAGGCGAAAACGCATGTACTGTTGATTTCTAAGTTCAAAATCTATATTTGGAGAAGGCGGGCTATTTTTAGTTTAAATATGCCGCCGCGTTTATATTCGCGTTTATGAACGCAGGTATATTCGCGTGTATATGCTTTTAGCTACGTTGATACACGCGTTTTGCAGAAATTAGCTCCGTGAATACACGCGTTTTTTAGGAATTAGCCGCGTTAATACACGCAAATTTTAGGAGATACCCGCGTGAATACACGCGATTTTGTGCTTTCATTAAAAATATATAATGAGTTTGTGTTTTCTTATTTGTACACAGGATGTCATCAACCTCTTCAAGCAGTTCTGGAGAAGATGAGACAATGCGTCATCGTAATCGCGATGTGTGGTTGGGACAACGGATCAAATGTATGTGTAATCGATGTCAAGGATGCATTGTACGAGCACGTCGAATTACCTTGAATCACATCTCCATGTATGGAGAATGGAATCAAACAGGTTTAGAGGTGAGTAGATGTAAATTGATGATATTCAAATGACTCATGGTATCCAAATTAAATTAATAGAGTTGTAACATATAATTTGATAAATTGAAGCAGGATGCAGTACCACACCCTAACATGGTACCCTACGCGCGACGAGAGCACGTAAAGCGTCGACGAGATGATGCTGGAGCTTCGGGATCTATTGTCAGAGATGAGTGGGAAAGGGACGACAATAGCCCTGCACCCCACGAAGTTGTGGAAGAGGAGGTGCTTGATGATATGGTGCGGAATCTTTTTAAGGATGATCCCAAAGGTATGGACGACGATGATATGGAACAAGAGCATCTTTATAAAGCTTCATCGACACCGGTGTTTGAAGGGTGCACATTCTCAGTTTTACGTGCTTCACTTGAACTACTTAATATACAAACAGTTTATGGATGGAGCAATGCAAGTCTTGACGCATTGTTGAAGTAAGCATTCTAACTTATAAATTTGAATTAGTGGTTTAAGGTTTAGGATTTAAGACTAATTATAATTGATGATATTGGATGCAGGCTATTGTCAAACATGCTTCCAAAGGAAAATAGACTACCCACCTCAAGAGACATAGCGAGGCGCTATGTGACATCTCTTGGAGGACTGGATTATGATAAAATACATGCATGCGTCAATGATTGCATTCTCTTTCGTGGGACGCATAAGGAGGCTCTGACATGTCCCACTTGTGGTGAAGCAAGGTACAGAACAGATATGAAGAGTTTTGATGTACCTCGTAAAGTCTTGCGACACTTTCCTATAATTCCTCGCATCAAACACATGTTCAAGTGCAAATCCATAGCAGAGCTCATGTCATGGAATTTCTCACATCGATCGGATGATGGCATGTGGAGAATTCCCGCAGACACTCCTGCTTGGAAGCATATTGAAGATGAGTGGCCCAGCTTTAAAACAGAGCCCAGAAACTTGAGACTTGGCCTGGGTATGGATGGAGTGAATCCATTTGGTTTCAAAAGCACCGCATACAGCGTGTGGCCAGTTGTGCTGGTGAATTACAACCTTCCACCATCAATGGCGATCAAGAAGGGACATCTTATGTTATCCCTTCTAATTCCAGGGAAACATAAAGTCAAGCATATGGATGTTTATCTTGAACCACTGATTGATGAGTTGGAGGAACTATGGAGAGGTGTTGCGGTGGTGGACATTAGTAGGCCTCCCTCCTCTCGACACTTCGACTTAAAAGCAGTGTTGATGTGGACAATGCATGACTTTCCAGGATACAGCGATTGTTCTGGTAAGAATTCTAATTACCTCCCTACTCTATTACTATTGGCTATATATATTAATTAGACGGTTTGAATTTATTATTCTAACTTTTATTTATATTTTAACAGGTTTGAAAACATCGGGTAAACATGCATGTCCTGTTTGTGGCCCTTCGTTAGTACATGAGTATGCTGATGGTTTGTGTAAGATTATATTCGATAATCATCATCGATTTCTCCCCTCAGATCATCCTAAATATGTTGCTAGTAAGAGTAACATTCCTCCACAAACACTTCGTGCAAAAGATTGGAAGCGTATTTGGGAGTCTACAACTATTCTTCCTCCAGATGGCATGAACAGGTATAGTGATGTTTTTTCAATCTTGTTTTGTGTAGTCTCTAATTGGATTAAAGGTCACATAGAGCAATCCCTTGTGCAGGTACTCTATTTTTTTCCGGCTGCCATATTGGACCCATCTTAAGATCAACCATCTTCTTGATCCCATGCACATCTTCAAGAATGTGGGATCTGGTATTTGGGAACATATTACTGGTAAACGAGACAATGTTAGCGTACGTGAGGACTTGCGGGTCGCAGGACGTATGCGTCAAGCTTGGCCACGAGAGGTGGGTGGGCACGTTCGTCTTCCGCCTGCACCATGGATGATATCAAAGAAAGAGGAGAAGCAGGTAAAGCAGGCCATCACCACTTTGCGTACTCCCACTGGATGCATGAGATCATTGAAGGGAGCCTTTACAACCACTAAGAAAAGAGGCGTTGAGCAACTATATGGGTTGAAGTCCCACGATTGGCACAAGATGCTTCAAGTAAGTGTTTTCCAAGTCTTGTACGTACGTTGAAATTAAATTTTGTAATGCCATAAACCATAAATGTGCTCTTATGTGCGCAGTTCATACTACCTACTAGCATCGACCATTGTGCGAATAAGAGTTTGAAAAAATGTATTTATAAGATGGGCGAGCTTGTGAGGTATGTAAAACCCATGCTCAGATCACCCTTCATTATACCTTGCAAAATGAACGTGCATGAGGTATAACGTACTATTTATTTATTTTTCAGATATGTTAGTTCCAAAGCAATTGATCCAGCCACGTTGGATGATGCGCGTGTTATGGCAGTGGAGGTGGTTTGTTTGGTAGAGGAGACTTTTCCGCGAACCATTCTCACAAGTCAACTACATCTCATTGTGCATTTAGTGGACGAAATTGCTTTATGTGGTACTGTGCATGCACGTTGGATGTTCTTCCTAGAGCGCTTCATGAAGACCTTAAAAGACTTTGTGAGGCAAAGTGCAAGGCCTGAAGGAAGCATGGCCGAGGGTTGGTTGATACAAGAGTCTCTTGTATATATTTCAGAATTTCTTGGTCAGGTGGACAGCTCTTTGCCACGACTATGGAGCAATGAAGAGGACTTGAGGATGACCTCTATTGTGCCTCAAGGAAAAGGACAGAGTAAAGTAATTGACAGAACATTGATTGATGATCTCAATTTCACTTGTATCCTTAATAGTGATGTGATGAGCAGATGGGTTACAAGATATGAGGATGCAAAGACAAAAAGGCAAGCAGAAAGAGCTCTCTTTCGGAGGCAACATGGCTCTCGGAAGGCGTACCCTAAGCATCTAGCAACACTTCCGAATGATATCCATGTTGATTGGTTGCATGAGGAAATGGAGAGAGCAGAGAGCGACGAGGGGCTGCATATCACCGCGGTAGAATGGGAGTATGCACGAGGATGCATGTCAAAGGTACATAGAACTAATGTTTTGCATTAGTTGTAAGTGATTTGCTTTTAATATTTATTCACATTGCTTACACAAATATTGCTTCTATTTTGGTCCAGTGCACTATGTTCAATGCTATATGGTGTGAAGGCAAGCATTTTCGAACACAAAGAATTGATGAAAAGAGAAATACACAAGATTGCGGTGTCATTAGTAGCTTTGAGGGAGCTAATGGAAAAATGGATGATTATTGTGGCATAATCCAAGACATATTTAGGCTTGACTTTCGTCGCTTCTTTGTGTATGTTTTGGATGTCAAATGGCAAATGAACGTGGTGGAAAAAGGGCCTGATGCAACGATAAAACGCCATGCAAGTGGATATGTAACTATTGACTCTACAAAGTTCTGGCAAACAAAGAAAGATAGGCTCGTATTGCCACAACAATGTGAGCAGGTATGCATTTTTTTACTAATGTGTTTCATGTACATATATATCTAAGCTCGCGTACCCCTTGACTTTTGATATGCTAATTAATTACAGTACTGTGTGTATTTGAGTAGGTTATATATCTACCAATGGTGCATGACATCAAATGGTGGTACGTCATCCCTATTGCACCACGTTCCAAAGTGATGTATAATACATTCACTGATATGGAGCATATGGAGGATGTAACAAGCCGCAATGAAGATGACGTCGAACAATATGCCATTGAAGATGTTGTGATCGATGATCAAGAAATAAGAGATGATCGTGATAATGAGGATGAGCATGCCATTTCTCATGATCATGAGAATGACCCTACCATTGAAGATGATGGTGATGTTGATGAGGATGATCAGGACATCGATACCATTATCAATGGAGTACAGAATATCGATAGTGGAATAAATTTAATCGTAGCCTTACCAATTGATCAAATGGATATTGATGTTGATCGTTTGACAAGGATGGATCTTATTGAAGATGAGATCGAACCCTGACCAATCCGTCACTGTATGTTCTAAATTCATGACATTTCTATCATCTCATATGCATGATTTATTTTTGAATATATTTCATTGTTGTAAATGCATGTAGTGGGATTGTGTAATGATGTATACTGTAATGTACTATGAGATGGTTTAAGGAAAATAGTTTTTAATTTTGTTAAGGAATTTTTTTTCAGTTTTTCTCTGCCATGCGTGTATTAATCCGTGTATAGTAGCGTGTATTTATCCGTGTATAATAGCGAGTATCATCTCGTAAATATTATCGTGTATTTATGCGTGTATTACTGCGTGTATATAAACGCATTTATACACGCGTTGGTAAATGCAAATATACATGCGAACTTTAATGCAAAAATACACGCGCCCGATTTTATTCAAATACAAGCGTGACCATACACGCGTTCGTAATTTATCGCGTGTATGAAACGCGTGTATGGCAGCATTGTCTTGTAGTGCAATAGATAATATAACAACATCATCATCCAATAGTGGTCCAAATAAATGCATCGGCATCCAATAGTGGTCCAAATAAATGTGGAATAGAATAACATAGCAGCATAGTTATCCAAATAGATGTCCAATAGAATGGTCCAAATAGATGTCCAATGAGATAATATAGCAGTATCAGTATCCAGTAGTTATCCAAATAGATGTCTGACAGAATATAACAGCATCAACATCCAATAGTGATCCAATAGAATAACGTAGTAGCATCCAATGGTTATGTTGTCGAATAGTTGTCCAAATAGATATCCAATAGAATAACATAGTAGCGTCCACCAATGGTCACGTTGTCCAATAGTTGTCGAATAAATGTCCAATAGAATGGTCCAAATAGATGTCCAATGAGATAATATAGCAGCATCAACATCCAATAGTTGTCCAAATAGATGTCCAATAGAATAACATAGTAGCATCCACCAATGGTCATCTCGTCTAATAGAATGGTCTAAATAGATGTCCAATGAGATAATATAGCAGCATCTAATAGTCATCTTGTCCAATAGTTGTCAAAATAGAATGGTCCAAATATATATCCAATGAGATAATATAGTAGTATCAACATCCAATAATTGTCCAAATAGATGTCCAATAGAATAACATAGCAGCATCTAATAGAATATATGAATCAATCATATGTCATCTGTATGATACCAATCATATCTCGTGTGTGCACCCACTTGGTAGGATGTATCATAAGTGAGCATATCAAATGATATGCTAAACGGCATAAATTATATGGCCAAACGACATCAAAATCTTAAGCATAAGGCCAAACGACATAAACTATATGGCTAAACAGCTCATCAAAATCTTAAGCATAAGGCTAAACATCATAAATTATATGGCCAAACGCCTCATCAAAATATTAAGCATAAGGCCAAACGGCATAAATTATAAGGCCAAACGGCTCATGAAAACAAAAGTGAACTTATCTTAAAGTCTATGTAAGGTTGTAAAATCTTTACATCAAACATAAATCTCTGCGCTATCCATGCAAAAAAGGAAAAGCCATTACACATTATAAGATAATGTATACATGCCAAAATTATCTGTTATCTACAAAAGGCTCAAGAGATTAGTATTTTCCATTAAAATTCATAGCCTATAAACATTGTAAGGCAATGTATACATGCCAAAACTAGTTCTAGAACTATAAAGCATGATGTGATGATCGAAACCCATAGCATGTGAAGAAGCTTCAATTGTACGAAAAATAGATCAAAACCGTAGAATGCAAAAAAGCTGCATTCATAGCAAGCCTATATCCAATCATAGTGCTTAAGTATCCACATGATACACAATTGTTATCACATACAAAACACAATTGTTAGCTTTAAATCTTAAGAAAGTGGTAAAATGCAAAAAAAAAAAGCTTCTTTACCCGCATGCAACTTAGATCATTTGAAGCTTCCTTACCCACATGCAACTTAGATCAAATTTTCGTTTTGTACATGCAACTTAGATCAAAGATTCTTTTCCTCTCATGTAACTAACATCAAAACTTATTTACATGCTTGCAACTTAGATCAAAGCTTCTTTACCTGCATGCAACTTTTTCATCTTTCCTCATAATTTTCAACATGCACTTGCACTTACGAAAAGATTACCTTTCAAAGTATTTCATGCACAAAGTGACTTGATATCTTACATTCTACATGCACACTCACAATCAGACCTCATTATAAAATAAAAGCATAGAGGAAGCCATGAAAACTCAAGACATGTAATATCTCTAGTGAAGTAGTGTGGAGCAAGAAAAGAACACGGGAACAGGCCTCTATAGCTTCCCACTCCCCCAATCCTTGGAATCACTAGCAACCTCCAGCACACTGGAACACTTCTCACACAATTTACCACACCACCCACACCAGAAAAATAGCACAAAACAGGGACACCATAGACAAGTAAACACAGCAAACACATACACTTCCACTGTGTGCGTGACGAGGTAATCGAAGGCTGGCACAAAGTGCGCTGTGAGAGTGTAAACCCGTGGACTACACCACCAAACACATCAATCACGCCTTCTTGCAAATCAACACACACAAGATACCAACACACAACCATAGCCAGATACATCACTAGTATCATTCATCCCATAACCATCTCACATACACGACACTTTCAAAATAATACACAAGATGTATACTCACAAGGCTGTCCCCCGTTCATCTTGGCTAATCACTCTCTCAACTCCTCTTAGAACATCATCACATGCACTCAGAGGCGGCATCCTCAACCAGGTACATCACTCCCTGCTGCATCTCTGTGGGTCGGCACCATCAAGCATCACCTGCTTGTCACCATCCTGTGATGGTCGACCCTACCATGAGAAGAAGCCCATGCCTCAGCTCACATCATCTACACTCTATCCATGTGTGTAGCCCCTCTGTATCACCTGCTGCTGGCTGCACATCACCACCTGGTGGCTAAACAAACAATTAAAAAAAACTCCCCTCTGTGTTCACAACTCGTAGCATTTTTACACCCTAGAAAGACAGATGCCGCCACCTTTTTCCTTCACTGGTTCGCTGCCTTTAATGCTCTCTCTCTCCTTCTACTGCTGACGTTCTCCCCTTCCTTTTCTCTGCCCACAGCAGTCAGTGTCCTCTTCCTCTCTAGCTTCGCTGCTCACGTGCTCCCCCTTTACTTCCCTGCACAGTTGGCGTTCTCTCCTTCACTCTACTTCGCTTTAGCTATTGCGCCCAATAGAGCAGCACCTCCAAGACTCACCGCTATCAGAGGCGGCCAACTCCAACGGTAAACTCCCTCTCTTCGTCGCCACTAGCCCCCGACGTCTTCTTCTCCTACATCGTTGCGCTCCCCTTTTGGCTTTTTCCTTTGACAGTAGCCTCCTCCACTGCAGCTATACGGCAGCATACCCGGTGTTACCTTCGACAGCAGCCTCCTCCACTGCAGCTACAGTAGCATACCCGGTGTTACCCCCAACAACCCCTTTTGTCTTCGTTCCCCACAGTTGGCCCTATCTTCTCCTTTTCAACCGGCGACACTCTCTGTCCCCTCGTCTTCTGCAGTTACCGCCACCACCACTTCTCCTCTCTGCTATCGATGTGCTTCCCTCCCCTTCACTGCTTCACTGCAGTCAGCACCAGCCTCCTCACTGATAGCCGTCACACTAAACACCTACCCATCTAACCTTCTCGCTACCAGAGGCGGCTCCCCAGCCAGCCGCCGCCGCCAGCCCATCTCTCCTTGCGAAAATACTCCGTCCCCCTTCTTTTTCTGCTTTTCGCCTACAGTCGATGTGTTCTGGAAGAACCCGCCACCTTGGCCCGAATCAGTATCTTCCCTTCTCGAATCCCCTTGCGCCATCTCCCTCCTGCCACGCACACATCCATTACTTTCCATTTATGCTTCTTTTTAATCTTGGATATTCTTCACCCCTCATACACATATCATATTGCCCCCCCCCCAACAATTAATTACCCCCATGCTTCCACACATTCGAATACAACCTACAAGTGCCCACTTATTTTTTTGGGACACGCACACAAGTAGAGCGACCGAATGACTGATACCATTTCCAGTAGACCACGCTCCGAACAAGCGTGCACTAGCCTACTACAAAACCATCCACTTTGTACACCTGCCAAGGCATTCAGAGCAAAGCTTTTTTACATGCCATGCATCCCATATGTACACAAGCCCAAAACACCTTTCAAAATTTTGCCTGACAAAAGTAGCAATAATATCACATAGAAGTAATAATCTCCATAAAATAAATATACTATGTCAATATTGATTTTATGTGAGTACGCAATAGAAAAGAATTGATTAGGCTAAGAGTCAATAAATAATTGAATAGGCTCAGAGTAGATAATGGATATAAGGGAAAGAAAAACATGCATCCAAATCTATGATATAAAACAAAACTTGAATATGATTATAAATAATTAGGGAAAGAGAAACATTCCTGGCAATATGTGAGGGAGAACCGGAGTCGAGAACTTGAAGAGAAGATCCTAGCATACACAAGAGATAATCAATGCATCAATTGGTCACATCGATAAAGAGTTCTTCTATGTGATTAAAGCTGTTGTATTGCTGTAGAAATTTTTCTGTGCAGAATTTGACGAGTTTGATGTCATGGGACGAGCAATCTCAGAACGCCTTAAAACCCTAAAAATGACTCTTAGATCATCAAATTTAGATATCTTATAAAGAAGTTATGATCATTTTAAGTATTTGAAGAGTGTAAATTTTTTTGCGCACGCAGATTTTTTTCGCATGCAACATGCACGACTGCGCTCTGATACCATGTTGAAGGAACGAGAAAGAAGAAGACACAACACACTAAAGATAGCTCCCAAAAGTTTATGAAAAGAACACAGAGGTTAGGTATATATAGGTGAGACCTAGGCTTAGGTTGGGCAAGCTATATATAGCTCCAACATCATCAACAATAAAAGAAACAAATCATGTTTCTCTTCCCCTGTATAATCCACCTTTAGCACTTTTCCACAAGACTTTTGACACTCTAAGAAGATTACCCTTGCCAGAGTTCCTAGCAATGATGAAACAAAGACCACCGTTGATCCCAGAAAGACTCCACTCATATTGAAGAGAAGCAAGAGTTTCAACTGATGTACCTACTGAGAGTTGAGTTCTATCTCATGGTGCATTTATAAAACCACGAGTTCTTCCTGGGGGCATATAATAAGTTGTTGTATTTGTCCTAGACCTCACTGGAATAGACATAGGTTCATCTTCCTTCTCATTCTCTTTTTCATCTTCATCAGCAGAGGATGGTAGTGAAGTTATAAATCTCTTTTGGGTGAAGGCTTCAGTCATAGTACCCCAGGGAGGAAAAGTGGCAATGGTCCCAAAATCTGGTCGAGTTTGAGTTTGTACTTCTTTCTCTACAATGTCATCCAACATTGTGTTGGTAGGCTTGACACCTGCTGCTGCAGCACCATCTCTCTCCTCATGTTGTTGTGAGGCCTCCACTTGTTAGAAGAGGGGTCTTTTCCCATGTAAAGTAGCAGCTTGGGATTCCTTTGCAGTTTTTTTAGAATGTTTCTTTCTTGCCTTCTTTTTAGCTAGGAGGTGAATCAAATTCTAGAGCCTCAACGGTGGGCATCTTAGAGGACTTCTTCATCTCATCACCTACTTTAAAGATATAAAGAAATAGATTTAGCAAAATAATTATTAGTTGGTTCAATAAATCAAATCCAACAAAAATCAATAAGGTGGAGCTAACCATCAAAGTGAGCCACAACAAGGCTATCACAAGTAGATCAAAATAAAAATATGCAGGTCTTAAAGAAAAACAAGCTTCTATAGGACAAGAAAAGGAAATCAAAAGACATTAAAAGTAAAAGAAAAATTAATCTACTTCTATACGATCAAAAAAGAAGAATTTAAGAAAGAATTAAGCAATAAACTATTTTTTATAGTAAAAAGGCAAGTAAAAAGGCAACAAGCAGGAGTACATTGAAAGAGGACTTACATTTTTGTAAAGCGGCATCAAAAACCAAAGGGAGGGATGAGCTTGTGGGCCTAGGTTTTGATGCACCACATCGATATGGTTGCTAAGTCATTGAGGAAAAAGGAGAAGGAATAAGAATAATTGTGGATATGTAAGGTAGAGATAGACTTTCAGGGGAAGACTAAGTGTAGATTGTTCACAACCTTCAGTTTACATGCGAACTCGATGCATTGCATCAAGTTTGTTCCACGAGAATACTCACGGGAACATGGATTATGGAAGGAGGCCGGAAGCAATTAATGCGAGAGAGCACGATTGTAGCCATGGGAACATAAAGACGCACATAATTTTTCCATATTTTTGTGCTGAAGTCCAATGTAAATCGTTTTAGGCCAATGTGGGTTCTAAATGAGAGTTCTAAGTGTATTAAGCAAGGCTCACTTATGGGGTTGTCCACCCATGTGTGAAAGAGGCCTAGGGTTAAGGTTAGTGACATCTCTATAAAAGAGATGTTAGCTAAAGAAAGAGTACGTTTTTGGCCATTCTCATAAGCTATTGAGTGAAGCTCTTGAGCTCTCAAGCTATGGCAACTCTCTAACTCTCTCTCTATTGTACTCTAATGAGCATCAAGCTCCAATGAGTATAGCTCCACTTCTTTCTCTTAATCTCTTTTAGCATCATTGAAGTAGATTTATCTATGGTTAGTTGAATGCTTCTTTATTTCTCTTGTGTATGCATGCTTGTAGTGTGTGTGTGTAGTCTCCATTGATGCAAGCTCTTGCCCACTTCATTGGCAATGAGTTATTCATGGTTAGACTCTCTCTATGAGCTTGTGGGTTTGTGACTGTTACATTCTATGCTTGCGTAAGCTTGTGGGTTAGTAGATGCACGCTTATGGGTTTGCTGGCATTAGGGAAAGCTAAGATTTAATCAATGTTTGAATGGGATTAAGAGATTGCCATGCATTGCTTGTTCTCTTGATTAGTATAGTGGATCTAAGGAATTGAGAGATTGATTGAGGTGTTGAATGGTTGAATTGTCAAGTGATGATTCGTGTATGTGAGCTCTCCCTCATGGGATAAGCCTTCATGCACTAATCGGGTCGAGTCCTCGGATTAACATTGTGTTTCTTAACACAATTGTTGATCTGTAGTACTCTATGAGTACTATATTGCACGGTAGAGAGAACCGCTCTACAATGGCGCCGCTACCGGGGAGCGAGTGCCTACATTAGTTGAGCACCATACACACACTACTACTCCTTGTAAAGCTACAATCGGTTGCAAAACTGTTGGATAGGAGAGCTAGCTTTGGGACAAATTTTGGTACTTATTTAAGACAAATCTGTTGTTAAATTCTCTTTATTTGTCTTGCAATTTGAGTGCGATTGGCTAGCTATGCTTCTCCCTTGAGGTCAGGACAAGGATTCAACACACGGGAAGAATTGGAGGTAGGTGCTAAACCTGCCAATTTCAATTTGTGTGCAAAAGAGAGAGGCCTGTTTTTGCATTTGTGTCATTCTATTTGAGGATAATTTTTGCTGTCTGAGGTTAATTTTTGCTGTCTGAGGTTAATTTTTACAGTTTCAATTTTTTGCATGTTCGTTTTATTTTTTGTTCTTAGCTTAGTTTAGTTTTCTGCATCTTTAATTTTGTGCATTTTAGTTCTTTGTTAAACCTGCATTTTAGTTCTCTATTAAACCTGCACCTGTAGAGAAACTGAAATCTATACACACACATGAAGACTGAACATTTCGAATTCGCTGCAAATCTCACATGTTCTTAGCTTAGTTTAGTTTTTTGCATCTTTAATTTTGTGCATTTTAGTTCTTTGTTAAACCTGCATTTTAGTTCTCTATTAAACCTGCACCTGTAGAGAAACTGAAATCTATACACACACATGAAGACTGAACATTTCGAATTCGCTGCAAATCTCACACACCGCACCATAAAGACCGCCACTGCACCGGATAAGGGGTGCAAAAAAAAAAGTCTGGAAAATTTTTCATTTTTTGCCGCAAAAAATTAGGAGGTTATCTAACTTTTCGAGAGGAGTTAGAAAACACCCATCGTCGAAATTTCGGTCCCGGAACCATTTTCCCATAGTGAGTCAGTATGGAAAACTGGTAAATTTTAGGCGATTTTTGATCTTGAAAAATACGCTATTTTTTGGCCTAATGTGTTCAAGGGGGTTCAAAATGGGTTCTGGCCAGGGATTTCACTGACGTAAACGAGAACATGTGAACATGTTAATAACATATGTTAATAACACAAAAAATCTTGTGATCACATGTTATATTCACAAAGCTTTCACAAGGGCCTAAAAAAATTATCTTTGTCCGGGCATAAAAAATCTTCTTAGGTGGCCACTGACGTGCTATTATGTGAAGATGGTAACATGAGAACATGTGAATAGCTTATTCCCATGTGTAGCCAAGCTTTTAAGGGGTTCCCAAATGCCAAGTGACCTGTTATTTTGTGAACGGTAACATGAGAACATGTGAATAACTTGTTCACATGTGTTATTATCACAAAAAATCTTGTGATCATGTGAATATTAAATCCCTGGTTCTGGCAAAGTTTGAGCCAACTTGAAAATTTTTGGATTTTCTTGAAAAAAAAAGAAGCTTAAAATTTGACCTTATGTACTTGCGGTCGGGACGTCATATAGACACTGCCATAGGGTCTAGGGCACCTTCTAGAGTACCTACGCGAGTACCTACGTAGGAAGGTGGGACCCAATCGGTAGGAAATTTGGCAGATATTGCTGAAACCTTTTTCGAATCCCAATCTGATACCCTTTTCTAGGAGATTGTCTATGGACAATCTAAGGCCATCAAATAGTCATCCCTTAGCCCCAAATAGGACACCCACAAGATCTTTTAATCCATTTGAAGCCGACACCATGGGGTTACCACTCAATGTGAGACTTCAATATGTCTACACGAATGCTCAAGGAGCTGAGATCTTTAGGGATCCACAACAACGGTATCTCGTTAAGATTGCAGACTTTTTCTGAGAGCTTGATAGAGCACCTCTAGTCAATGACCAAGGTAACATGTACATGGGTGGGGATGGTGTTCGCTCTACGAAGTCACCTATCATCCAGAGAATGTAGACAAATTAGGAGAGCTCTCTAAGAGTGAGTTCCTAGATTTATCAAAGCCTTCCGGAGCAAGGGAGTCTAGAGATGATTGGCTCATTGAGCCGGACATGCCTGGACCATCCAATGCCTAGTCCTCAAAGCCATCCATAGATGATTTACTTTTTGTAGATCAAAATTTGGAAAGGGACAGGAAAGGCAAGAGCAAAATGGATCAGGGGGCTGAGAACCAATGGGAGTTTGTACGACAAATTTCAGTGATAAAGGTCTTTCAGGATGACCCACTTCAAGAGGTCTATAAGGACTCTTTAGAAAGATATTATGTCACAACTAGATTGCCAGAGCTAGATCCTCCTATAGCACTTGTGGTGGTAGTCGAGAAGCTTGCAGGATACAAGAACCGAATCATTGATAAATGGGGGCCAATGAATACCGAACCTTAGATTGGAAGGAGATTTGTGAGCTCACGTGGAGAGGACAACCATTATTCATGGAAGTGTTCTCTACTAAACCAGGAGAGATAGCCTTTCTTGGAGAGACTGTTGCTCCTCCCCTACGAGAGTTCACTAGAGAGGGACCATCAACATCAAAGTGGACCACTGCAAGTAGCCCAACTCTAGCACCAAGATATTATCCTACACCAAAAGTGCGACCACCACAGATCACACCACAACAACGTTTCTCTCACTATGACAATCGGAGGGTAGGGGAGCCAACTCGGCCTCCCATCAATGCACCTCCTGAAATGCGGGTAACAGGATCTTTGGAGAGGGTTGGTGAGGCAAGTAATAGGGGACCCACACCAATTCAGGATGCATATGGACCACCTTACAAAAGTTAGGAACCACTGAGAGTGAGAGGCCGTAGGCCTAATGATGAGTATTCAAGACGAGTAAGGCCATCAACTCTTCAAAAACTAGTAAAGAAGTACGAAGGGTCGGGAGATCCATATGACCATGTAGCAGCATTTAGGCAAGCAGTTTGAGCTGAGCAAGTGACTGACAAGCATACGCAAATTGAAGGGTTTGGGCTCACTCTTGAGGGAAAGGCCCTTGGCCCTTGCTTGGTTTCAGGCACTAGAGGCTTCAGACAAATCTTCTTTACGAGTTTTGGAAGAGAGATTCATTGCTGCTTTTTCCTTGATGGGGATTCAACATGACACAGTAGCAAACATCTACTCTTTCAAGCAAGGCGAGATAGAGAGTGTTAGAGACTGTGTAAATAGGATGAAGCAGTACATTAATCATTGCCCAAAAGATGAGAAGCCCACCCAGAGTCGATTAATTTCTCTCTTCTTAAAAGGACTCAAAATTTCAACACTGCACACACATCTCTATGCAAAGAAGCATACAAATTTCAATGAGTGTTGCCATGATGCTATGGATTTCACAGATAACTTCAAATTCTAAGATGGTACTGGCCCTGAGGTGCAACCTAGAAATCAGTGGGGTGATGACCAAAGTTCAGGGTCTAGCGCACTAGTAAATCCAGACCACATAGCTAACCTAGTACTAAGGAGATTGGGACAAACCTATCGCCCACCCATGCAGCCACAACAACAGCAGAGCAACGAATGAGGAGTGTACTACCTACAGGTCCTCATCTTTGTGGAGCATGTGGCGATAACCATAAAACCGAAGAATGTAATACCTTTTCTCCTCTAGTCACAAACCAACCCACAAAGAAGTGGTGCCAGGCCTGTGCTTGGAATTATACACACAACACACAGGAATGTACTCGCATTGCAAGAATGAGACAAGAACGTGAGCAGCAAAGGGGTGCAGTGGCTCCACAAATGCATCAACAGTACACTAATTTTGAATGTAAGCCACCATGGCACAAGAGCAAGCATGACATGTACTTGGAGCTCAACCTCCTAATCCTGGGACTGCTCCTATGAGGTTTGTTGACTACGACAATTCAAATATGTGTAGAGACTTGGTAAACCCAAGCTATGTGGAGGAGGAATATGCATCATATTCATCCAAGGAAAATCTCTTTGAAAGTCCCGCATATCCAAGCCAAGCACTGGAGCCTCAACCGAGGTAACAAAATTCTTTGATGTTGCTAGGCGGCTACCAACTTAGGACTCCAGGCCCCTCAGGTCAATGGCAGCAAAGGAAAGTAGAAGCCAAACTAATGGGCCCCTGTTATGAGTGCAGAGAACCCCATTGGGCTCGTGATTGTCCACATTGCCCAAGGCAAGCAGCTCGATCCAATACAACAGTACCACAGTTTTCACCAATTGAAAGATATTGTCTAGGGTGTTGTGTAGAACACTTTCCAAAGGATTGTTTGCTGAAACCACATGAGGAAGGCACCTCTCAACCAAAGGTCTCACTCAACTTTGTAGAGGAAGTTCCATCGCCACCTTCATCAGAGAATGAGGATGTCGTGCCACTTAGAGTCATGACTAGATCACAGACATGAAATGCCGAAATGCAAAGACACCTCGAACTAGGGATGCAAAGGCAAATCTAGTGGACAAGACCCTACATTCCAATAGAAAAAGGACCACTAAGAGGAAAAAGAACCGCAACAAGCAAACTAAGAGTGCATCCACTAGTTCTCAAGCAGCCTCTAAACAAAACATGAAGGATCAAGCTTTTACATCCCAAGAAGTGCATGAGGAGCATCAACCTCAACCTGGGCCTAGTGCTAAACCAGATGAGGCTAGTACAACACCGAGGATAGTTCTAGGGGTTCTATTTTTGTGGATAAGGTGAACGAGACTCTAGATGCCATCATTGATGCTCATAGAAGTCGCATTGCAGCTTTATCTGAGCTACCCAAGAAGCTTCAAGAATACCCAAACCCTCGTGAGGAGAAGATCAATCTAGCTATACATCAGCAACTCATTAGAAAAGCTCAATCAATACTTGAGGGCCCACCTCCCTCGGGGCCCAACCTCTCTTAAGCCAACATTAGAAACCATACCAAAAGTGTCATCAAGTTGGGAAATGAAAAGTGAGCTGATCTCACAAGCTCATAGCGAGAAGTCTGCACCAATTGACACCCCATTGAAAGAAGGCATTCTGCCACCACCTAATCTTGCCTTCCCATGTAATGAGATGAAGTTATTGATGCTAACGAGGACATGGCAAATGAGATGTGGGTAGCAGTTCATGAGAAAGTTAATGAGAAAATGTCCTCTATTATTTCACCTCCATTCTCTGAAGTGGATTTTACCAGGGGCACAGAAAATAACTTTAGACGCCCAAGCATCCAGGAGGAAGTTCAAACAATTGTTTCTCCTAGAAGTAAGCATACAATGAAAACCTTACCATCTTATTTGGGAGAATATGAGAACTGTTCTCAAACCTTGAGGATACCCTCCATGCATAGAAGGTTGATAAAGGAGATGGATATGGATATCGTGCAAGCTATTTTGTTAGCACCAGTGGCTTGTACCTTACCTTTGCTTGATTTGATAAAGCTTTGACCAGAGTTGTGGAATGATATTGCCACATGTTTGTTAGAGTAGGTATTGCTACAAAAGGGTCACCATCAATGTACTATACACCCTGAGACAAAGCATGTTATGCCAGTTCCTATCAACAAAGTATGAAAATTTTGTGAGGGCGATCAGGGAAATGCTACCCTCCCATTAGAAGTGCGAAAAGTAGCTTCAACTGCAATACTTGATAGTGGTGCAGGAGTGGGCATTGTGACAAGGTCCATTTGGGAAAAGTGGGGCAAACCAGCTATTAGGAGTACAAGGATGCGCTTGCAGCTAGCAGATGGAAGCTTAGAACATCCCATTGGGCTGCTAGAGAACATATTGGTCACCACATGTGGGATTGAATATGAGCACACATTTGCAGTAGTGGATTTTGGAAAGCATCCAAACTATGAAGTGATATTGGGTAGACCATTGTTGCGACAATTTCAAATGATTCACGAGTGGATACATTTATTTGTACCTCCGTCATGATTCTATCATCACAAGGGTCAACCTAAAGAATCACTCATATCGTGATGTAACGCAGTCTCCCCCAATAGATGAGTTTGATTCTACTTCATCTGAGGGCTCAAGAGTTACATTGTCAGATGGGCGAGAAGATCTGTGGATGTGTGGAGCCTCATGTAAGGATTTCAACACTGAAAGACTTAAGGGTAATCGAAGTGTATCAAATGAGGCATACATTCCACAACCCTTCCCTGAGCACTTAATTGATCCCCTAGAATGGAGTCATGTCCTTGCAACATTATCGACATGTGCTTTACCTAAGCCATTTCAATTTTGTGACTCAGATGGATATGACATTATTCCTATACGAATGGTACAACCACGTGACCTTCTAGATGATTTGTACTATGGGGTTGCATCCACAGCACTGCATGTAGAGGAAGTCTCAGTGGAGGATTTAACACTCGAATCGGCTAATGATGCTGATAAGGAAGACGGATGGGACTCTGATTTTGATGATGATGTGATGATCCCCAAGGAAGAGTTAGGAAAGGCATGCCTACTCTTGAGAGGAAGGGAGGTTCAAATAGAGATCCCTCGAAGCCGACCCAAACGTAAATGCTGTAAGAGCTATAAGAGAATCCGTAAACAAGATGAGAGGGAACGATGTGAGAGAATACAAAAAGAAAACGAGGAGTTTAAGAATGAACACTCTCGACCACCACCTCACTTCTCAGGAAAGAATGGATATCTATACTATGTCCAAGCACAAGATAATATCAAAGACCAAGTAAAACGATCACATGGATTTCAACCAGGAGAAAAGCTAAAAACTGTAAACAAAAACTGCAAAAAAACAAAGAGACCAAAACAAAAACTCAAGTCTCAAACTGATTCAAAAGAGAGTATCGGAAGTGCAAAGATAACGATTGAACAAAAAACTCTGATGCAAGATTGCAAAAGAGAGCTCAAAACTGCATGGTCTTCAATTAGTGATGACTCAAGTGGACAAGAACAAGGTCTCAATGTTCCCCCCAACTTCACACAGTACACTCTTCAAGATCGGAAGATTGTTCTTCAATAGCCCATGCGACAAAAGCCAAGAATGCCAGGGGTTTCATATGATGGTCCAGAAGATGCAAAAAAAATTGATATCGCTAAGCCAGGAGAAGAGCCTCGCTATGTGTGGATTGCCACAGACTTGTCCTTAGATGAGGAGAAGTTATTAATTCAAACAATAAAGGAGTATCGTGATATTTTTGCTTGGAGTTATAAAGACCTCAAAGGAGTTGATCCAGGCATATGTCAGCATACAATTCCATTGCGAGAGGATGCAAAGCCTTCCAAGCAACATCCTTATACTTACAATGAGAATTTCGCACGAAAGATAAAAGAAGAAATAGACAAGCTCTTAGAGGTAAAATTTATCTATGAGATTGAACACACTGAATGGGTCTCCCCTATTGTAGTGGTGCCCAAGAAAAATGGAAAACTTCGAGTATGTGTAAACCTCAAGAAGGTAAATGCAGCTACTGTACATGATCATTACCCACTTCCAATCACGGATCATATTTTGGAACATGTTGCAGGGAAAAAGGCATATAGTTTCTTGGATGGATTCTCCGGTTACAATCAAGTGTCAATTGATCCGAAGGATCAACACAAGACAGCCTTTGCAACTGAAGATGGCATCTTTGCCTATCGTGTTATGCCATTTGGTCTAACAAATGCACCTGCAACCTTTCAGCGGTTAATGAGTCATGTATTCGAGGAGTACCTTAGGCTATTTCTTGAGATCTTCATGGATGATTTATGTGTTCACTCACAAGAGCGTGATGATCATATAGAACACGTCAGACTTGTGTTTCAAAAGTGTCAAGTTTATCGTATATGCTTGAATCCTGATAAGTGCAAATTCATGGTAAGACAGATTTTGGGCCATATTGTTTCTCGCAATGGTATTTCAACAGATATGGATAAAATTGATGTCATTGTCTCATTACCTCGGCCTATCAACCCTAAAGGGGTACAAATATTCATGGGACATTGTGGCTATTATCGTCGATTCATCTACATGTACGCTGTCCTAGCCAGACCATTATATGCTCTTCTTGTAAAGTTTAATTGGACTAACGAGTGTGAGGAATCCTTTGAAAAGTTGAAGCAAGCATTAGTGTCTGCACCCATCTTACGGGCACCAAATTGGAACCAAATCTTTCATGTCCATATTGATGCTTCAAACTTTGCAATTGGATGTATTTTGGCTCAATCAGGAGAACATAATAAGGATTTCCCAATCTCATATGCTAGTCAACAGTTGAACAATGCTGAGAAGAATTATACCACAACAGAAAGAGAAGGTTTGTCCATGATATATGCAGTGAAAAAGTTTCACCATTACCTTTTGGCAAACAAATTTATATTTTTTGTGGACCATCAAGCACTGCTATATTTGGTGAATAAGCCTTGTGCAACTAGAAGGATTGTGAGAGGTGGTTTGTCATCCTTCTTGAGTTTCATTTTGAAGTGGCAATCCGAAAAGGAACAACTCATCTTAGGGCAGATCATTTGTCTTGAATCACCACTGGCGAAGCTCCTGTGGTGGGTTTGGATGATGATATGTTAGATTCAACACTTTTCCTTGTAGAGATAGCTCCTAAATGGTCTGAACCCATCTTAGAAATTTTGAAAAGTGGGCAGATACAACTAGCGGGTCCTAATGTGGACCTATGGCAACCATTCAAGTTAATCTCAGGGAGATTATATCCTCAGGGTAATGATGGAGTGTTGCAGCTTATACCTAACCCTGACCAATATAAGGAGATCTTGGAATGGGCTCATGAGGGTATTGGTGGAATCCATGCATCAGCTAACTCTGGTGTGTAGATTATAATGTTCTCTCATTTGACACATGGGTATAGCCTTGGGACAACCAACACTTGTGCACATTCCTATTGACTTACGAAGCTTCTTAGGTGAAGATAACCCTATAGAGGGAAAATGTGTCATTATGATATCCATTCAGGATCACCAGATGTCAGTTCCCTTTTATGTGGCTAGTAAGTCCAAGGTAGTGGTAGAGGTTGTTCTTGGTCAATCATGGTTAAGTGCTACCAATTGTTCATTAGATTGGAAGAATAGACAATACAAATTGCAAATTGATTCTGATTGCATCTTGGGATCTGCTGCTCCACGAGTTTTATCATGTCAAAAGGGTGGTAGTTCTACCTTACACAACCCACTTTCAACATCTGCTCTTCAAGCTCCAAGACAAATGATGTGGATAATCGATGAGTCCTCAAGTGAGGGCCATGGCTGGCATGTTCCAACTACTCTAGTCACTGCTCAAAGAAGGCCAGGCAAGAAGGAATCGTCAATTTGGCTACCCAAAGATGCGTACAAACTTTTACCATCTAGCCTAGTTGCTAAACCTCCTAAAAAGAATATCTTTTCCAAGCCTAAGTCTCAGATTGTTACTCATTGGGTCCCAAAGCATGTTCTTAAAGCACAAGGCTATTATAAGGGTGCAACAGCACTTTGGCTTCCCAAATGCCATGGGTTGCTAGAGCCAGAAGAGTGTATCAATAAGATTCCAAAAGCCACTCTTGGTTTTTCATATCAGTGGTGGTGGGTGCAAAGGAAATCATCACAACCTCTTCAAGATAGGATAGGTGGTTGTGATAGCACCTACAAATCTCCTTGTGTTGACCTTCCCATTGAATCACCAGTTGTCCCAACTTCTCCTTGTTACACACTTTCACCATCAACTTGTGTACCTAAGACAAATCTAACTTTACATGAGTCTCCTTTGAGCATAGATTCTAGCACTTCACTGCCTAAATCCTCTTATCTTGCTCAAATTCCTCGACAATTACTATCCCTCCCACCTCTTAAGAAGGACATACCCAAAACCAAAGGTAAGGCATTAACACTACAATTGAAGCTCTTTGGTAGATCAGTGTTTGAATAGTCTCACTTTTACTAATGTGGTTCCTTCTGCCATTACAGGATTGTGTTATTTTTGAGATGATCTTATCTACTTGTTTTTGATAGGGATTGTAATGCTCGATATGAGTGTATAAAGTTTGAAGTTTCTAAATTTCATTGTTCTACCCCTAGATACCTCTTGATGGATACTTGGCGAGATACATGTCCACCATGCATTGACCCTGATAGTACTCAACACCTGAACATCGTGGGGGTTATAGTGCTCCTCCTTTTCAAACTCATTCTAGGTACTTTTATGCTCCCTTAGGTGAAAATTGCTGTGGGCATCACTTTGTCACTTTATTCTATCAACAGCATCATCCATTTCCACATTGTCAAGAGGTACGACTCGTATTAGAGGAAGCTTCACACATTTGTTGGCTATGCCGCTCTTACTTTCGACGATATGGCACGGGCTTAATGAAACAAATCATAGGAAATACACCCCAACGCCATAACCTTCTTGATATGAGAGTACCAGACCGAGGACCAAATCAACGTAGATTACTTGAGGAGGTTCAAGCACAACAATGGAGGGATACATGCATAAATGACTTGCAACCACCTATCTTGCAAGCCCTTCTTCCCCCAGCCTCAACATGTCAATTTTGGATCACTATGAGCACCTATATTAAGCAATTCCAAAATTGGCATTGTCTGCTTAACTTCCCATAGAACCAATGCCATATTTTAGCGAGGAAGCACTCCTTCCTCTACCACCTTCTCTAGAGGCCGGCTTTTATACAGGGTTGTCCTTGCATCCTGAAGTGATTGATACAATCTTTCCAGTAGAAGTGGACACGGATCCACCGCCAGTGCAAGGATAAGCACATCAACTCCACAATAAGATCCACCGCCAGTGCAAGGATAAGCACATCAACTCCACAATAAGATCAACAAGCCAGTGCACTTTTCTCCCACTGGGTTTTTCCCCTCGGCTATATTCGGTGATTGGCACCAATAACAAATTTTATTCTTTTCTTTTCTTGTTTGTTAATAAGACATTTTGTAGAGATCTCAGCAAAACAAGAGCATACAAATACGCTCCAACAGTCCACCTACCGTGCATACAAATTAGGAAGGGGGGAGACATGCAATGCCTACAAAGAGCAAAGAGAAGCAATCTGCACATTAGCAATGCATCAAGACAAATGCGCCACATCAACGAGGCACTACAACAGGTGTATTCAAATAATAATCTTTTGTTCTTTATGTGCTTTTCACTTTTGCATATATTGTTTGCATGTTCACACACAGTTGACTAGTTTAAGCTTTAAATTAGTTGTTACTATTGGTGAGTGATTTCTAGATTCTTAGAGGACTTAGTAGAAGGTATTTCTACTTGAAGACGGTGTAAGATATAAACCAACGGAGTATGCCAAGTTCTTAAGCTCTAGAAGTATATTAGTTATCCCTAGTGGTAGCTACCTCTTAGATATGGGCTAGGTGCTATGATAAACAAAAATTTATGAAACACATGCCCTAAAAAATATATAGAAGTGACTTGAGACATGACGTGTCTACGGCCATGTGGAATGCTTGGTAGGACCTTGGGTTGTTTTAGCACCTTGGGGCCGATGCCTTGGTTTCCATGGGGTGTACACTGACATCTAAAAGATTAAGAAGAAGATCTACAAGGACTCTATCGCCTTGATAGATGCTGGTAGGGCTCTTGGGTACATTATGGGCCCTCGAGACCGATGCTCTCATCTTCATGGGGTACTCCTTATGTCAAAAAGAAAGAAAAGGGTCTGTCGCCCTTGAGATACTTAGCGGCCTTTAGATTCTCTTGGTGGCGGAGGTCTCTTGGCCATTGCTTGGGTCTCCTTGAGATGGAACCTTCCTCTTTATCAAGCTAAAAATAATAATTCTCTTTAATCTTCTGCTCTTTATACATTAAAAATTTAAAAAAAATAAAAACAAAAAAACAAAAAAGAGAAAGAAAGAAAGGAAGGAAGAAAGGTCCAATCACCATGGCTTATATTTAGGAGTAGGGTTTCCACTTAGGAATAACTTAAACACTTGTAGGATATTGAGACTGCAGTCATAACCTGTGGTGTACAAACACACTTGCCTTTGCATAGCACTATCTACCACTTAGTCTCACTTTGACTACTCTTTACTCGCTTCTTTTAGCACTCTTTAAAACTCTAATTGGCCTTTCACTTGCATGCTCACGTGTCAGATTGTCATTTCTGATTTTTTTCAATAAAAGGCTTTACTTGTCTTCCATTGTTTTTTATAGTTTTTGTTTCTACCGCGCTCGAGCGAGGACGTGCGCGATTTAGGAAGGGGGGAATGTTCCATGGGAACACTCACGGGAACACGGATTATGGAAGGAGGCCGGACGCAATTAATGCGAGAGAGCGGGATTGTAGCCGTGGGAACATAAAGACGCACATAATTTTTTCATATTTTTGTGCCGAAGTGCAATGTAAATCGTTTTAAGCCAATGTGGGTTCTAAATGAGAGTTCTAAGTGTATTAAGCAAGGCTCACTTATGGGGTTGTCCGCCCATGTGTGAAAGAGTCCTAGGGTTAGGGTTAGTGACATCTCTATAAAAGAGATGTTAGCTAAAGAAAGAGTACGTTTTTGTCCATTCTCATAAGCTATTGAGTGAAGCTCTTGAGCTCTCAAGCTATGGCAATTCTCTAACTCTCTCTCTATTGTACTCTAATGAGCATCAAGCTCCAATGAGTATAGCTCCACTTCTTTCTCTTAATCTGTTTTAGCATCATTGAAGTAGATTAATCTATGATTGGTTGAATGCTTCTTTCTTTCTCTTGTGTATGCATGCTTGTAGTGTGTGTGTGTAGTCTCCATTGATGCAAGCTCTTACCCACTTCATTGGCAATGAGTTATTCATGGATAGACTCTCTCTATGAGCTTGTGAATGCTTCTTTCTTTCTCTTGTGTATGCATGCTTGTAGTGTGTGTGTGTAGTCTCCATTGATGCAAGCTCTTACCCACTTCATTGGCAATGAGTTATTCATGGATAGACTCTCTCTATGAGCTTGTGGGTTTGTGAATGTTACATTCTATGCTTGCTTAAGCTTGTGGGTTAGTAGATGCACGCTTATGGGTTTGCTGGCATTAGGGAAAGCTAAGATTTAATCAATGTTTGAATGGGATTAAGAGATTGCCATGCATTGCTTGTTCTCTTGATTAGTGTAGTGGATCTAAGGGATTGAGAGATTGGTTGCGGTGCTGAATGGTTGAATCGTCAAGTGGTGGTTCTTGTATGTTAGCTCTCCCTCATGGGATAAGCCTTCATGCACTAATCGGGTCGAGTCCTCGAATTGACATTGTGTTTCTTAACACATTTGTTGATCGGTAGTACTCTATGAGCACTATATTGCACGGTAGAGAGAATCGCTCTACAGAGTTTATGGTGAACTGGATGCATTATAACAGAATTAAATAAAGGAAAAACTGAAAAAGATTGAATGGAGAAGAACATCTTGCCTTAGATGAAGGTCGCCTTCTCTTATGTCCACCATATTTATGTCAACAGATTTCAATAGTCACGTGGTATAGAAAATGTATAGAAGTTGCATAGCATGAAATCAAGCAAAGATATTTCCCATTGTGTCACAAAAAGGATAGCAAGAAGATATGCACAAATGATAAAGTGCCCAAGGAGAAAGTGATTTTTTTTTTGGGCTAAAGTTCTTTTAGGGCTATTTTACTAGTAAAAAAAAGTAACTTTTAAATTATTATATCATGATCACTATTATCGCATGCTTGTGTAAGAAAAGTTGATGCACTGCATCAACTTCTCCACACAAACTCAATGTTGTGCATCGCGTTTTTGGTAAACTCAATGTATAACATAGAGTTTGTATGGAGAAGTTGATGCAATGCATCAACTTTATGTAAGAAACTATGCTTTATAAGGCCTAAAATAATAGATGTCTCACACAGCCACTGTGCATGCTTTTTTGGTCTCGTGACTATCATTACATGACTAGTAATTACACTATTATATAGGTGGAACAAACCAATGAGGTTTTACTATAATGCCGCACCCCCCAGACCCCCTAAGAAAGGGGCGTCTCTCCCCCCCTAGCTATGCACCCTATCGGGTGCCTATAAGTGATAGTGCCTCTAGATATAGCTCTTCTATGATTAGTTTTAGCAATAACTCACCACACATACATGTAACCTAACTAACATTGTCCTAGCTTAATAAAAAATCATATCATGTGAATGCTCTAAAAAATAAAGAGTCCTTGCGTTGCATCAACTTCTCTATAAAAATTTAATGTTGTGCATCAACAACTTGATGCATAACATCAAGTTTGTGTGTAAAAGTTTATGCAACTTTGCATAAATTTTTTTAAAGTTGATATACTAGATCAACTTTTAATGTTATGCATCAACTCAATGCATAACATCAAGTTCCTGTGAAAAAGTTGATATTGTGCATCGTGCATTGGGTGAGAACAACTCATGAAAATGCATTTGAGGCGAAAGTATAGAAAATGGTAAATACAATAAAAGGAAAGGACAAGCGCAAGAGGGGAAAGAACACTGCTAGTGTACTACCACTTCATGAGGTAGTTTATTTGGTGTATAACTTTACTCTCACAAAAGTAGGTTATTTTAGAAAGTTAACCATTTCTATTTTACAAGAGAATATACCTTTATTAAATAACTCTAAGCTTGGTACCACATCCTCAAGTGTGCTAACACGACAACAAACCCAAGGAGTCTTAGCTTCAGGTGTACACATAGAAGAAAAAAATGTATTTGTGGATAGTGATGAAGAGGATGCCTCATCTACCTCCTAAGGAGAAGGCACACCGGCTAGTAATGGTGATGGTATAGGTAGCAGTGATGATGATGAGGAGGAGCCATAACTATGCCATGATTTGTAAGTCTAGAAAGTAGCTCCTTTTTTAGAGTATTATTAATTACTTCTCTGGATTGAAGATGTTAAAGACAAATGGTCCCTATTTTGGTATATTTTTTAAAACTTATTGCTAGATTTTTAGTTGTAATCTCAAAAAATAAGCAAAACCAAGGCTTTTTTTTTAATTCCATTTTTTGTAAAAAATGTGCAGTGTCCACCATTGTAACATGCATAGACCACTTTCCAAAAAAAGGTGAAAAATTTGACCTTTTTTTATAGAATTTTTGAAAGATGCTAAATGTTTCTTGTTTTCAAGAAACATTACCTAGCTTGCCCACAACAATGTTTTAGATGTCTCGCTCTATAGATCGCTTCTAAATCATTAGGTATGGACTTTAACATCTTGTCCTCATACCTTATCTCTATCCTCCTATACCACCATTCGAGTAACTATTTCATGGGATTAGTATCATGCTTTTTCTACCTCCATGAGCCATTACCTTTTGAAATTCGCATCGGGCTTGCCACGGTAATCACTCCATGCCTTGTGTAGACCATATTGCCAAAATTCCCTTATGAAAAAAGTATGGACCATGAGCCTTCAAGATATGCTGCATTCCCAATCAACATATGCATACTCAAAACAGTAAAAAACAAAATGTATACATTTAAAATACTATATTTATAATGACTCCTACCATGTAATGTGTGATGCTACTTGAAGTCCAAGCTTTTACCGTGCTGAGTCATAAAATGTAGTAGTAACTGATGTAAATTATTTTGCATCATCCGATGTGAAGGTCATCTTTTGCATCAACGGTGCCAATTTGTCGAGTGAAATCCACACATTAGCCTTTGCTAACTGCATCATTCCTCCATTATTCTGATCAAGAACAACCATATACAACTTCTTCCATCCATCATACTTCTGTGGTTGTCTGGTAAATTCCCATTTGCACCAAAAGTTTTCTCATCCTTCTTGATTTTTACTTGGCCTCAATGTAATCCAATCTCTGATAGAGCTTCTTTTATTTTACTACACGCAGCTTAAGCAGCTGAAGCAGAGCAGGTTGCATCTTGTAAGCAAAACACACATACTTAAATACCAATTTCTCAATAATTGTCACCATAGCATGCAAAATGTAAAAATGGACTCTGGTAAAGGGAATGTTAAGAATAGGATCCCACTTTGGATCTATTGGTACCATTATTCCATCATGAGACAAACAAGATGGTCATGGTTTGGGAAACCATCTATGCATGTCTCTGCACTCCAATGTTTATTTCCATTATTTTTCTTTTTTTCTTGATCACATATAATATAAATAAGGGAATTTTACATTGGAACCATTTGACACACCAAACATGCACTTCAAATTTTTAGATCTCCTGCAAGATGCCATTCTACTAACTACTCACCAAAATCATCAACCTTCTGGTATCTCTATTAAATTGAACAAAACCTCCAATATCTCATGATCTTCTTTTGGTACCTCAAATATCTCATGATCTTCTTTTGGTACCTCTAATGCAGCAACCCACCATATTTCATTTTTGCTCTGCCCACTAAAGTAATATGAATGATCTAACAAGACATTATGATTCAATGCTCTATTCATGAGGGTCAAGCTTACTCGTTCTAGCTTAATAACAAATTTTAGCACACCATCACATTCTCCAACAATTATGTTATAGAATCTAACCATTACAGATTGTACTTTGTATTCATGAGGGTCAAGCTTACTCGTTCTAGATTCTGACCCTTTACAATGTCACTTTCATCAAGCTTAATAACAAATTTTAGCACACCATCACATTCTCCAACAATTATGTTATAGAATCTAACCATTACATATTGTACTTTGTATACATCCATTTGTATACATCCATCACATTCTCCAACAATTATGTTATAGAATCTAACCATTACAGATTGTACTTTGTATACATCCATTTGTATACATCCAACACAAATTTATTCTTTTCATGTAGTTTGAATATTACCTCCTATGAGACTGCCTCCTTTGAGGTGATCTCCTTTAAGCTTGCCTTTGAGGGTGCCATGAACGGTTCCTTTGAGCTTATCCTATCTGTGAGCCTGCCTTTGAGCTTAATTTACAAGTGTGTATGTGACAGAGATGTACATGCTCAGCAATGAGCTCCAAGATTTTATCATTCAGCAAATTCTGTGCCTGTAGTACATGATAGTCCTTTAAAAGAGGTAAAACTCTTTTTCTCTTTAACATAGTCTTAAACCCTTTATCCAATTTCTTGTAACTCATAGCATATGATTGTCTCAGTTGATCCCCACTTTATCACAAATACCTTGAGCATCATTGGGTGTGAAAGACTTATCTTTTACATCATATGAAGCTATGAGCATAAGAAGGAGTCCTTACTTTGCTTCTCCAAGTAAAGCCTCCACACCACAACAAGCAAAAAATGATAGTAGTGATGAACATGATGCCTTGGATACCATTTAAGTAATTGACATCATCTCCAATGTATCGAGGTAAGACCTACCATGGGTTGAAGCAAAAAGCATTCTTATGTGCAGATAGACAATTAAGGGATATAGTTAAAACAAAATGCTGCAAGCAAGAATGTCTAGCAGAGTTTGTATTGCATAAGTTAAAGGCATTACGAACACGCTATTTTGACATGAGAAGTGGAGAGAAATATGCACTTCTTTGTGGGCTATTAATACCTTGTATGCATTGCAAATTTGAATATAGCCTTGGATCTAATTTGGTATGTAAGACAGCCTTTAAGGTTGCCTTAAGCCTTGGAAATGTTTGGTTTGAGAGGGTGAAGTGTAGGACTAGAAAATGGGGCAGAGCAAAGCCATTAGATAATTTATTATCCATAGATCCAAAGGGGCAAAATGTTTTAATATGGCTTCATTGTTATTTTAAGTATCATGTGGAATGTATGCCGATATAACAGGCATACATGTTTAACTTATCTGACAAATTTACAAGGTCATAGGTATTCTCATTGTATAAATAGGCTATGACAACTAAAGAAGACCAGTATACAAGGTACTCTTATTTTAACAGGCTTTGGAAAACTTTCTTTGTGCCAACATATCTATCCCATGAAAAGTTAAAATGGGTGTGTGCAAAGCTAAAAACAAGAAAAAAGGTTGTAAGTGATCTAGATGAGCTAAGGATAGTCAATGGACCATAGAGGAAAGTGTTTTGCATCTCCAGAAACATATCTTGAACTAGTTATTGATGCAATGGACCAGAAAACAACTTGCTTGCCTCACTTTGCTAGGCTGCCTACTATAAGGACATTATAGAAGACACACTTGTGCAAATGCATTTGGTTGGTTGCCTTGTATACAATGCTTAAGTTCACCCAAGAGTTTTTTTCACATATTTAGATATCCATAATGATCCAAATCTAGCCATGACAATCATTCTTCATGTGATATCTAATTGACAAGGTGCATTGCCAAGCATATTATATTTACAACTAGATAACATTGCCAAGCATATTATATTTACAACTAGATAACATTGCAAGAGAGAACAAGAATCAAATAGTTCTTGGATACCTAAGCATGTAGCATATTATATTTACAACTAGATAACATTGCAAGAGAGAACAAGAATCAAATAGTTCTTGGATACCTAAGCATGTTTGTTTCCTTAGGGGTGTTTAAGAAAGTGAAAGTGAATTTTCTACTTGTGGGTCCAATCATGACCATATTGATCAAACGTTTAGTAGATTTTCAAAAAATTTATCTCGCCACAATGCATTTACTTTACTGACCATGATAACACTTCTAGAGAAAGGTTACACACCAAAGCTAGTGGTAGAGAATTTTAAGGAGATAATGGATTTAAAGTTTTTTGTTAATGGTCCAAGGATAGAAAAAAGGAGGTGCTTAGAGAGCAGTTGAATGATCTAAGTTGTCAGCATGCCTTTCTGATTAAACCTGTAGAAGAAAGTGGACAAATTTTATTGTATGGAAAGATTTTCTCTACTGGTGAAGAGTAGCTTCACCCTACTCTTCACCAGTAGCTTCCTTCAGGTGGCCTTCAGACTAATTTAAATTTGGAAGATTCGAGTGCAAACCTTACCATGCCTTTTGTGAGTACTTTGTAAATTGCCATATCAACTTCATCATCTGAACTCGTGAACATTTGTCTAATGGTCTTACATACTCCGATTCAATGTTTCCATTAATGACCTCCAATGACCAATTTATCCATTGATTTTAGTTGTTTCACACGCTCATGTGGCCCTGATGGAGTCAAATTCTCTAGCATAGTTTATATCTTCCTATTCCTTTGTTCGAAACTTTGCAAATCAATAGACAACTGAGCAATTTCTATTTGAACAACATGCATTGCATCCTGCAATTTATTACACATAGTGTCCTTTGCAATCAACACATTTGAGGGTTGCATAATCCTTGCTTCCTTGTTTTTTAGTAGGTGTTGAGTACATGTATAAACACTATATACTTGGTTGACAAGTCTTTTTGTGTATCCCAGCAAACTAGCATGACCCTCATATACATGCTTAATGGAACATGTTAATCTTGAAAATTGAGGAGGCTATTGAGTAAGAGGATTAAGTGGATATAGTGATCCCTCTACCCAAAGATCAACATGTTTTTTACCTCCATCTCTTTGCTATTGCATCACTGTTTGTTGCACTATATTTGCTTCTATCCTCTTATGTAAAGGTGCATACTCAACATTTAATTGAAAGTGTATATCTCTTTTCCTATTTCTTCCTGCATTTTGTATTGAAAATATATGGAAAATTAACCATAAAAATAATAATACAAAAATTTAACCATTGAATCTTAATAAAAAAACATGACACAAATGCTTAAATAGCAAACCACATAAATATAACATATTAAAAGTTAACTTGACATAGTAAACCATAACATAGCAATAACAACATATTAAATCATAATATTAAGCACATCAATTAAATCATAACATTAAGCTTAACTAAAAAATATTTAAAGAAATTTAATATAACAATTTACATAACATTAAATCATGTTAGTAAAGTAGAGCATAATATTGAACTTAAATATCATACCATTACATTAAACATTAATTGAAAAGAAAACTATATTAGAAAACCATAAGAAGATATCACAGGTGGTGAGCTTGAGTTGTTCCAAGTTATATAAAATAATTATAAACATACGTATATATATACACACATATACATATAGAGTATATACAAATACATATATACATGTATGTATGTATGTATGTATAGACATACAACTTAACATTTTCTCAAAAAATCAAGTTAAGCGCTATATTATGTGAATATCTAAGGTCCAAAGTGAGAATCTCATATGAGTTTATATGTAAAAGATATTAACATTTCATGGAATCAGTCCAAATTTGGGACAAGGTGTATACATTGACTTTGTACCTAAGGAAATGAGAACTTTAGACTATATAATTATTATTCCAACAAAATAACTTGAAAGGAAATTCCTTGGTTAGCTAAGAGAGATTGGCTCACTAAAGATAAACAATTGCTTGTTTTTTTACTTTTTACAGTGTGTCTGAGTGGACAAAACTAGGCACCCTGATCTTGCAACCACCCATATATATATGTATATATATATATATATATATATATATGTATGTATGTATGTATGTATGTATGTATGTATGTATACATCTTTGCGTCTTATGAAATTCTCTTGTGTTTTCCTTAAGTAAAAATTTGTATTTAGGAATAAATATATCTAACTATACTTTTTAAAAGAGATAGATATCTAACAATATTTTGTCCTTTAATTTGCACTCATGAAAGTATGCCTTTGTGTCTTATAGATTTCTTATGTGTTTCACTTAAGAAAGAGATAGATATCTAACAATATTTCGTCCTTTAATTTGCACTCATGAAAGTATGCCTTTGTGTCTTATAGATTTCTTATGTGTTTCACTTAAGAAAAACTTTATATACATATTTTTTAGATAATTATTACTCTACAATCCATCCTTTAAATTGCTCTCTTGACAGTAAGTCTTTGTATCTTATGGATTTCTCTTCTATTTCACTAAAGTCATAATTTAGTTACTTTTTTTTAGATAATTATTTAACTACACTTCATCCTTTAGTTTGCACTCATGAAAGTATGTCTGTTCCTGATGGATTTGTCTTGTGTCTCAATTAAGACAAATTTCATATACTTATTTTGTTTAGTTGATTATTTTGCTACATTGTGTTCTTTAGTTTGTACTTGTGAAAGTATGTGTTTGTTCCTTATAGATTTTTCTTGTGTTTCGCTTAAGAAAAATTTTGTATACTTGTTTATAATTATCTAATTATACATTGGTCCTTTAATTTGCACTCTTGAAAGTACTTCTTGGTAGAGAAGAGGGCAGAGGCCAAAAAGGAAACATTTCCCACTAGTATATCCCTTGTCGGTGTCGATGCAACAGCACCCATGAGCTTATATAATCCCATTGGAAGATAATCCACCTAATGGGAACGAATGGGGGGGACTTGTCACTTCCTTCTTTGCCTAGCTTTACTATGGCATACCACTGTGATTATGTGTTATTGATAGACATTATGCATCATTTTAATATTTTTGAACACTATTACTTAGCTGCTTTAGCAAATTATAGTGAAGAAGACATGGGGTGGTGGGTAGAGCAAGGAGTTGCCAACACCTCCTAGTTGTTTTTGCAGTCTAGGACTCTGAGTATCTGCTCGGCAAGGATATATTAAGGGACATGTTCAATGAAGCTAGGGCATATGAAAGCCAATTGCCTTTCAATGAAGCTAGGGCATATGAAAGCCAATTGCCTTTCAAGGAGGAGGCTACAGTAATTGCAGATTGTCTTGGTTTGGTAGATATGGGTAAGCATGTAGCAGCTACCTTACATAAAGACAGTAAATATACGATCCCTTTGTGGACTAGCAAAATGGTTGAAGATGATGAAAATCAATAGGTAATAGTACCGAAAAATTCTTAAGCTATTAGTATTCGTTTTACATATATTTTATCGATTAAACATATTACATTGCTTGCACATTTTTGTATATAATGATGGATTTCCTGAAGAGAGCAGGAGGCTCAAGATCATCCGGTGCTAGCAATTCAAAATCAACAGGTCATTGAAAGGATGCTAGTCTCGCTGAATATATAAGACATTTCAATTCATCAAAAAATTTCATAAACAAAAGACCATGCAAAATTTCCTTTATGTGCATGGAAATTACTCTCCAGGTTTTGTGGTGGATATGATGTCCCATTGAATGCTGAGAAAATGGTGCTGGTGGAGAAAGAGTTTGCATTGTGGGTGTTTGGTCAAGGGCATGGGTGTCAAACGCTAAGATACCCCTACTACCCTGTTATACACAACCCAAGCTCTTGCGGTAGGAATAAATGAACCAGAATCATTGCCTTCTTATGGCAAAAGATATCTAATGAGGACAAGAAAGAGCTGGTGTGTTCGTCCAGAGGTGTAAATGCCAAGAATATATCTCCCAGCAAATGAAGTTTAAGAAGAAGAGGAAGGAGAAGGAAGACCATCGAAGAAGATGAAGCCCACTTCCTCCCAACGCAGATCAATTATAAAGTATGGTGTACGATTATACAGTATATGTTGCAATCATAAACATAACAAAGCTAGATGTATGTATAAATTAGACTCGAAGTATTGAGATTATTTTAAGTCTTCTTTTTCTTCTTTGTGTGTTATTTCAACTACACTTATTGGCTACTTGACTGTATTCATGTACTGATATTGTATTAATTGGAATCCCCAATTTAGGATTAATTTTATCATTTGCAAAGCAAGTGTTCTCTACATTTTTTTAACAATAGTGAATTGAAAAGGAAATTAGCACAATCAGTAAGGACGTATTTTTTAATAAACCCCCACGGGCGTGATTCTTTTTGGCAGATGGTTCATTAAAGCCTCTATACATAACTACCTCAAATCATCAAAATCTTCATTCTGACAAGGTTTACGTGCATCCAATCAAATATTCACGAGAATTAAATTATCAAAGCTACATAATACATAGTCCCCGAGCACTAAATTTCATGAGCATAGATAGAAACTTGTCAAGTATGCACACAATTGGATGGCATACTATTTTACACAATGTTGTATCTAACAAGTATGCTAAAAATTGAATGGCATACTATTGTACACAGCTTCATGTACCTCATGGTATAGGATAAATAGATTTTTGTTAACTAGGTGTGGGTCTGGGGTCCATTTTAAATTTGATTGCTCATACAAGATGTGTTGCTATCAAGGCCTTCGAGTTGTAATCCCACAACTCGTGGGTTTGCTCATCTTTAGGTGCATAGAATAACCCTTTCACAATAAAACAACCAAGTGTAATGGCATTTTCCCATCTATCCTTTGTAGGTCTCTTGCAGAGCTCTTTCTCCTTTGTGCATTTCATAATGTAGAAGTCCGCATTCTCTGGATTATCTTTTTCAGATGCCACCCCGTGAAATTGTCTCCTACAAGGACATCACTAAGGGTATCATGGTGCGATGTTAACATCAATGTCAACATTGTCTTCTTCAGTGCCATCTATCAATGGTTCAAGGGAAATGCAGTCCAAGCTCTGAATGTGATACTGATTGCTACACCTATGCCATAAGTCTTCCATACAATTACTACAATAACATGATAACCGACACACCCTCAATGCTACTAGATCATGCTGAGAGTATGCATAGACTGAATGTAGGGATCTTGTGTTTGTTATAGCCTTGACATTCCATGCCTCATCTCTATCTATATCACCCAACTTTATCTCCCAATAGACTCTACTAACGTACTGAGCTTGTGATTGACATGTAGACTCGGCTCGAGTGTGGTGAGCGTTTCTTGGAAAAACTTTATGACATCAATTACACATTGGAGCTTAGCACCATTAGGCTTGAGTTGTTCATGAGTTAGTGCTCTCTTCACCCACAGCCCTTCCACCATCATGATCTCTCTTTCCATCACCAGAGCCAAAGAAATTCCAAGCATTTGCAAACCTATGATGGTATTGTATCTGGAAACAAAGTAGAAAGGCCTTTTTACTTTGAATTGAGATGAAGTACCATCAGACAAAACCCAATGATGTTGTAGGGGAATACCATAGGGTAATACCCAATTATAATGTAGCATGAAACAATGTTGCACAAAATGGGTATCATGCTTCTTATCATCATCAGAGATATAAAAGTGAATCTGGAGAGACGAAAAACTCTCTCACTTGTAGCAAGAGTAGCATGATCCACGTGTAGCTCAATCCAATGGGATTTGCATCCCTTTCGGAGCTAGGGATTCAACCCCTACCTGTGCACAAAAGCTTATCCACAAATGGAGAGAATGCTTATGGCTACCATCACATGACACTAGACTAAGCACACACACAAGCTCAACTTGCCCTCATTCTTACACACCCATTCATTCACAAATACAAGCAAGAGGAACACAATCACTGTGCTCACAAGCAAAGAGAAAGACCTCACTCCACTCCTATCTTCCTACAAGCATGCACACATTCAAGCATCAAGCTTCCATGAAAGCTTAAAATCAGCCCACATAAACAAAAACGAAATACTAAAAGCATGCATAAGAGTAAAATGATTAGAGAAGAGGATGAGAAAGACTCATGACATTGCTATTGATTCAATGAAGAGATTTATCTCATACACAGATGTAGATGGGGTGAGAGAAGAGTCTTCACCTCTATGGAGAAGAGGGAGAGTAGCTCTCTCAAAGGAGCTCTTGCATGAACTTAGCCCAAAGTGTACCTAAGCTCTCAAATGAGCCACTTTTTATACTAAAACTCTCAAAACTCCCAAAACTTCCCATGTGGGATTATTCTTAAGCCCACTCCCACACTCAGCTACAACTTGAAACTCTTTACAAGAGTCCTAAATAAGAATGTCACTTGTTTTCCTACTTGCATCTTTGTGTTGCATCCTTGCATTGATCACCACACTCGTCATGCAACACTCCTCCCTTCCTATTTTGTGCACGTCCTCGAGCGCGGTAGAAGCAAAAGCTGCAAAAAACAATGGATACAAGTAAAGCCTTTTATTGAAGAAAAAAAAAACCAGCAATGACAATCTCACACGTGAGCATACAAGTGAAAGGTTGATTAGAGTTTTATAGAGTGCTAAAAGAGGTGAGTAAAGACTAGTCAAAGTGAGACTAAGTGGTAGATAGTGCTATGCAAAGGCAAGTGTGCTTGCACACCATAGGTTATGACCGCAGTCTCAATGTCCTACAAGTATTTAATTTATTCCTAAGTGGCAAACCTACTCCTAAATATGAGCAATGGTGATTGGACCTCTTCTTCTTTTCTCTTTTTTTTTTGGTATGTGTGTAAAAGATGATAAAGAGGAAGGTTCCATCCCAATGAGACCCAAGCAATGGAGACCTCTGCCAAGAGAATCTAAAGACCACTAAGTATCTCAAGGGCGACATACCCTTTTCTTTCTTTTTGACATAAGGAGTATCCCATGAAGATGAGGGCATCGGTCTCGAGGGCCCATAATGTACCCCAGAGTCCTACCAGCATCTATCAAGGCGATAGAGTCCTTGAAGGTCTTTCTTAACCTTTTAGACGTCAGTGTTCACCCCATGGAAACCAAGGCATCGGCCCCAAGGTGCTAAGACAACCCCAGGTCCTACCAAGCATTTTACATGACTGTAGACACGTCATGTCTCGATTTACTTGTATATATTTTTTAGCGCATGATTTTCGTAAATTTTTTATTAATCCTAGCACCTAGCCCATACCTAAGAGGTAGCTACCACTAGGGATAACTAATATACTTCGAGAGCATAAGAACTTGGCATACTGTGTTGGTATATATCCTACACCGTCTTTAAATAGAAATACCTTCTACTAAGTCCTCCTAAGAATCTAGAAATCACTCACCACCTTTTAATAATTTAAAACTTAAACCAGCCAACTGTGTGTGAACATGCAAATAATATATCCAAAAGTTAAAAGCACATAAAGAACAAAAGATTATGATTTGAATACACCTGTTGTAGTGCTCGTTGATGTTGTGCGTTTGCATTGATGCATTGCTGATGTTGTGCAGATTGCTTCTCTTTGCTCTTTGTATGCATTGCATGTCTCCCCCCTTCCTAATTTGTGTGCACGGTAGGTGGACTATTGGGGCATGTTTGTATGCTCTTGTTTAGCTGAGATCTCTGCAAAATGCTTATTAACAAACAAGAAAAGAAAAGAAAGGAATAAAATTTGTTATTGGTGCCAATCACACCGAATATAGCCGAGGGAAAAAACCCAGTGGGAGAAAAGTGCCCTATCTTGTTGATCTTATTGTGGAGTTGATAAGCTTACCCTTGTACTAGTGGTGGATCCGTGTCCACTTCTGTTGGAAAGATGGTATCAATCACTTCAGGATGCAGGGACAACCCTGTATACAAAAACCGGCCTCTGGAGAAGGTGGTAGAGGAAGGAGTGCTTCCTCGCTAAAATATGGCATTGGTTCTATGGGAAGGTTAAGCAAACAATTTTGATTTTGGAACTGCTCAATATAGGTACTCATAGTGATCCAAAATTGACATGTTGAGGCTGGGGGAAGGAGGGCTTGCAAGATAGGTGGTTGCAAGTCATTTATGCATGTATCCCTCCATTGCTGTGCTTGAACCTCCTCAGGTAATCTACGTTGATTTGGTCCTCTCTCTGGTACTCTCACATCAAGAAGGTTATGGCGTTGGGGTGTAATTCCCATAATTTGTTTCATTAAGCCCGTGCCATATCGTCGAAAGTAAGAGCGGCATAGCCAACAAATGTGTGAGGCTTCTCCTAATACGAGTCGTGCACACTCTTGACAATGTGGAAATGGGTGATGCTATTGATAGAATAAAGTGACAAAGTGATGCCCACAGCAATTTTCACCTAAGGGAGCATAAAAGTACCTAGAATGAGTTTGAAAAGGAGGAGCACTATAACCCTCGTGATGTTCAGGTTGAGTACTATCAGGGTAAATGCATGGTGGACATGTATCTTGCCAAGTATCCATCAGGAGGTATCTGGTCGTAGAACAATGAAATTTAGAAACTTCAAACTTTATACACTCATATCCATCATTGCAATCCCAATCAAAACATTGTAGATAAGATCATCTCAAAACGAACATAATCCTCTAAAGGCATAAGGAACCACATTAGTAAATGTGAGACTATTCAAACACTGATCTACCAAAGAGCTTCAATTTTAGTGTTAATGCCTTACCTTTGGTTTTGGGTATGTCCTTCTTAAGAGGTGGAAAGGTTAGCAATTGTCGAGGAATTTGAGCAAGATAAGAGGATTTAGGCATTGAAGTGCTAGAATCTATGCTCAAAGGAGACTCATGTAAAGTTGGATTTGTCTTAGGTACACAAGTTGATGGTGAAATTGTGTAACAAGGAGAAATTGGGACAACTGGTGATTGAATACATGTTTTGGGAAGGTCAACACAAGGAGATTTGTAGGTGCTATCACAACCACCTATCCTATCTTGAAGAGGTTGTGTTGATTTCCTTTGCACCCTCTGATATGGAAAACCAAGGGTGGCTTTTGGACTTTTATTGATACACTCTTTTACCTCTAGTAAACCATGGCATTTGGGAAGCCAAAGTGCTGTTGCACCCTCATAATAGCCTTGTGCTTTAAGAACATGCTTTGGGACCCAATGAGTAACAATCTGAGGTTTAAGCTTGGAAAAGATGTGCTTTTTAGGAGGCTTAGCAACTAGGCTAGATGGTACAAGTTTGTATACATCTTTGGGTAGCCAAATTGATAATTCCTTCTTGCCTGGCCTTCTTTGAGCAGTGAGACTAGAGTAGTTGGAACATGCCAGCCATGGCCCTCACTTGAGGACTCATCCATTATCCACATCATTTGTCTTGGAGCTTCAAGAGCAGATTTTGAAAGTGGGTTGTGTAAGGTAGAAACCCCACCCTTTTGACCTGATAAAGCTCGTGGAGTAGCAGATCCCAGGATGCAATCAGAATCAATTTGCAATTTGCATTGTCTATTCTTCTAATCTAAAGAACAATTGGTAGCACTTAACCATGATCGACCGAGAACAGCCTCTACCACTGCCTTGGACTTACTTGCCACATAAAAGGGAACTAACATCTGGTGATCCTGAATGGACATCATAATGACACATTTTTCCTCTATAGGGTTATCTTCACCTGAGAAGCTTCGTAAGTCAATAGGAATGTGCACAAGTGTTGGTTGTCCCAAGACTATCCAAATGAGAGAACATTATAATCTGCACCACTAGAGTCAATTAAGGCAGAGACAAAGTAGGTAGTCTCATGAAGATGAAGACACACTTGAATATGGAAAGGATCAACATATGGTTCATCAGTAGCCAACTGTACGGCCAACATAGAAGCCTTGCGACACTCCTTGGCTTTTGCAACTCTAGCTTTAGCCTCTTCTTGAGCCTGACGTTTAAGTAGGTCATGTGCTTCTTTCTGTGTGTGTGCAGCATGCATTTGTTGAAGCATGGCTTCAGTTAATGGTTCATTGTATTTCTTGAGACGACTTCCATTAATGAAGTTAGGCATTTGCTCACCTTCTAGTGTCTCTAAACACATTGCACCACTTGGAGTAAGCTCATTAATCACAAACGGTCCTAGGCCACGTTTCTTGAGCTTTCTCTTATGCTTCTTAAGTGTGTACAAGAGCACAAGGTCCCCTTTTTTGAATCGGCCAGTTGTTACATTTCTATCATACCATTGCTTTTGTCTCCTCTTCTCAGCATACATCCCCACCATTACCGCCAATAACAAGCTTTTCCAATTCATCAATGCATTGTGAAAGCTCATGACCAGTCCAGTCTAATTGTTTAGCAACTCGTAGAGTAGGTACAAGAAATTCAATGGGAAGAATTGCATCTAGCCCAAAAGCAAGCTCAAATGGGGTTGTGCCCATAGATGTTTTATAGGCTGTCCTATATGCCCAAAGAACTGAGTGCAACTTTTGCTCCCAATCAGTCCTATGTCCCTCAACAATCTTTGTGAGTGCTGTGCAGAGAATCTTGTTAGTATTCTCAACTTGTCCATTGGTCTAGGGATGATAGGGTGTAGAACGCTTGTGAATTACCATAAATTCTTGAAGCAAAAACTCTATGACCTCATTCACAAAGTGCACACCTTGATCACTAACGATTTCAATAGGTAAGCCATAGCGTGTAAACACGTACTCATACAAGAACTTGGCTGTGGTTCTGGCATCATTTTTAACTCTAGCCTTTGCCTCTACCCATTTGGTCAAATAGTCAATTGCGACTATAATATATTCGGCATGCGTGTGACGAGGTGGAGGTTTAATGGGACCGACAAAATCAATATCCCATTTTACAAAAGCACGTGTGCTTAACATAGGCCGCAATGGCATATTGTCCTTTGTGATGGGAGGTTTGGTTCTTTGATAATCGTCACAACGTTTTACATATTCTTCGGCATCCATTAGTAAGGTTGGCCACCAAAGCCCAGACCACCTAGTCAATTTAGCTGTGGTATTGCCTGAAAAGTGTCCACCCCCAACACCTGCATCATGTGCATGAGTCAAGATTTTCAAGTCGTCAGCTTCACATACACACATGCATAAGTTGCCATCCTTGCCCCTCTTGTAGAGTTGGCCCTCTATTAGCATATAGTTTGCCACTTCAACTTCAATAGCATGCTTTCGATATTTAGGAATTTTTTGATCAGTATGACCATGCTGAAGATAGTCCACAATATACTTACTCCAACTTGGTGTAGTTGAAATTTGGAATAATGTGACATTATGAATTGGCTATTGAATTTGACATGAAGCATAGTTACGAACAAATTTTTCAGCATCCGCATGCATGGTAGGCCAGCATTGCCCATCCTGAGATATACGTCGCACACAAGTAGTAGTCTAATGCATGGATTCCACCGATACCCGCATGTGCCCATTCCAATATCTTCTCATATTGGTGAGGGTTAGGTATAAGCCGTAACACTCCATCATTACCCTGACGATATAATCTCCCTGAGATTAACTTGAATGGTCGCCCCCATAGGTCCACATTAGGACCCGCTAGTTGTATCTGTCCACTTGTCAAAATTTCTAAGATGGATTCAGACCATTTAGGAGCTGTCTCTACAAGGAAAAGTGTTGAATCTAACATATCATCATCCACACCCATAGGAGCTTCACCAGAGGTGATTCGAGACAAATGATCTGCCCTAAGATGAGTTGTTCCTTTTTCAGACTGCCACTTCAAAATCAAACTCAAGAAGGATGACAAACCACCTCACAATCCTTCCAGTTGCACAAGGCTTATTCACCAAATATAGCAATGCTTGATGGTCCACAAAAAATATGAATTTGTTTGCCAGGTAATGGCGAAACTTTTTCACTACATATATCATGGACAAACCTTCTCTTTCTGTTGTGGTATAATTCTTCTCAGCATTGTTCAACTGTCCGACTAGCATATGAGATTGGGAAATCCTTATTATGTTCTCCTGATTGAGCCAAAATACATCCAATTGCAAAGTTTGAAGCATCAATATGGACATGAAAGATTTGGTTCCAATCTGGTGCCCGTAAGATGGGTGCAGTCACTAATGCTTGCTTCAACGTTTCAAAGGATTCCTCACACTCATCAGTCCAATTAAACTTTACAAAAAGAGTATATAATGGTCTGGCTAGGACAGCGTACATGTAGATGAATCGACGATAATAGCCACAATGTCCCATGAATATTTGTATCCCTTTAGGGTTGATAGGCCGAGGTAATGAGACAATGACATCAATTTTATCCATATCTGTTGAATATTTGTATCCCTTTAGGGTTGATAGGCCGAGGTAATGAGACAATGACATCAATTTTATCCATATCTGTTGAAATCCCATTGCGAGAAACAATATGGCCCAAAATTTTCCCTTGTCTTACCATGAATTTGCACTTGTCAGGATTCAAGCATATACGATAAACTTGACACTTTTGAAACACAAGTCTGAGGTGTTCTATATGATCATCACGCTCTTGTGAGTGAACACTAAAATCATCCATGAAGATCTCAAGAAATTGCCTAAGGTACTCCTTGAATACATGACTCATTAATCGCTGAAAGGTTGCTGGTGCATTTGTTAGACCAAATGGCATAACACGATAGGCAAAGATGCCATCTTCAATAGCAAAGGCTGTCTTGTGTTGATCCTTTGGATCAATTGACACTTGATTGTAACCAGAGAATCCATCCAAGAAACTATATGTCTTTTTCCCTGCAACTCGTTCCAGAACATGATCAGTGATTGGAAGTGGCCCAATGATCACGTACAGTAGTTGCATTTACCTTCTTGAGGTTTACACATACTCGAAGTTTTCCATTTTTCTTGGGCACCACTACAATAGGAAAGACCCATTCAGTGTGTTCAATCTCATAGATAAATTCTGCCTCTAAGAGCTTATCTATTTCTTCTTTTATCTTTCGTGCAAAATTCTCATTGTAAGTATAAGGACGTTGCTTGGAAGGCTTTGCATCCTCTCGCAATGGAATTGTATGCTGACATATGCTTAGATCAACTCCTTTGAGGTCTTTATAACTCCAAGCAAAAACATCGCGATACTCCTTTAATGTTTGAATTAATAAATTCTCCTCATCTAAGGACAAGTCTGTGGCAATCCACACATAGCAAGGCTCTTCTCCTGGCTTAGCGATATCAATTTTTTTTGCATCTTCTGGACCATCATGAAACCCCTACCATGCTTGGCTTTTGTCGCATGGGCTGTTGAAGAACAATCTTCCGATCTTGAAGAGTGTACTGTGTGAAGTTGGGGGGAACATTGAGACCTTGTTCTTGTCCACTTGAGTCTTCACTCATCGAAGACCATGCGGTTTTGAGCTCTCTTTTGCAATCTTGCATCGGATTTTTTTGTTAAACCGTTATCTTTGCACTTCCAACATTCTCTTTTGAATTGGTTTTAGACTTGAGTTTTGGTTTTTGTTTCTTCGTTTTTTTACGATTTTTGCTAACAGTTTTTAGCTTTTCTCCTGGTTGGAATCCATCTGATCATTTTACTTGGTCTTTGATACTATCTTGTGCTTGGTGTATAATACAATGATGGTGACCCGAAGCTTTATCAAATCAAGCAAAGGTAAGGTACAAGCCACTGGTGCTGATGACAAAATAGCTTGCACGATACCCATATCCATCTCCTTTGTCAACCTTCTATGCATGGAGGGTATCCTCAAGGTTTGAGAACAGTTCTCATATTCTCCCAAATATGATGTTAAGGATTTCATTGTATGCTTACTTCTAGGAGAAACAATTGTTTGAACTTCCTGCTGCTGGATACTTGGGCGTCTAAAATTATTTTCTGTGTCCCTGGTAAAATCCACCTCAAAGAATGGAGGTGAAATAATAGAGGACATATTCTCATTAACTTTCTCATGAACTGCTGCCCACATCTCATTTGCCATGTCCTCGTTAGCATCAATAACTTCATTATTGCATGGGAAGGCAGGGCTAGGTCGTGGCAGAACTATCTTCTTTCAATGGGGTGTTGGTGCAGACTTCTTGCTATGAGATTGTGAGATGAGCTCACTTTTCATTTCCCAACTTGATGACACTTCTGGTATGGTTTCTAATGTTGGCTTAAGAGAGGTTGGGCCCTGACGAGGGATAGGTGGAGGTGGTCCCTCAAGTATTGATTGAGCTTCCCTAATGAGTTTCTGATGTACAGCTAGATTGATCTTCTCCTCACGAGGGTTTGGGTATTCTTAAAGCATCTTGGGTAGCTCAGATAAAGCTGCAATGCGACTTCTATGAGCATCAATGATGGCATCTAGAGTCTCGTTCACCTTTTCCACAAAAACAGAACCCCCAGAACTATCCTCGGTCATACTAGCCTCATCTTGTTTAGCACTAGGCCTAGGTTGAGGTTGATGCTCCTCATGCACTTCTTGGGATGTAAACGCTTGATCCTTCATGTTTTGTTTAGAGACTTCTTGAGAACTAGTGGATGCACTTTTAGTTCGCTTGTTGCGGTTCTTTTTCCTCCTAGTGGTCCTTTTTCTATTGGAATGTAGGGTCTTGTCCACTAGATTTGTCTTTGCATCCCTAGTTTGAGGTGTCTCATTAGTTTGCATTTCGGCATTTCATGTCTGCTGTGATCTAGTCATGACTCTAAGTGACACGACATCCTCATTCTCTGATGAAGGTGGCGATGGAACTTCCCCTACAAAGTTGAGTGAGACCTTTGGTTGAGAGGTGCCTTCCTCATGTGGTTTCAGCAAAACAATCCTTTGGGAAGTGTTCTACACAACACCCTAGACAATATCTTTCAATTGGTGGAAACTGTGGTACTGTTGTATTGGATCGAGCTGCTTGCCTTGAGCGATGTGGACAATCAAGCCCAATGGGGTTCTCCGCACTCATAACAGGGGCCCATTAGTTTGGCTTCTACTTTCCTTTGCTGCCATTGACCTGAGGGGCCTGGAGTCCTAGGTTGGTAGCCACCTAGCAACCTCAAAGAATTTTGTTCCATCCTCCAGTGCTTGGCTTGGATATGCGGAACTTTCAAAGAGATTTTCCTTGGATGAATATGATGCATATTCCTCCTCCACATAGCCTGGGTTTACCAAGTCTCTACACATATTTGAATTGTCGTAGTCAACAACCCTCACAGGAGCAGTCCCAGGAGCAGGAGGTTGAGCTCCAAGAACAAGTCGTGCTTGCTCTTGTGCCATCGGTGGCTTACGTTCAAAATTAGTATACTGTTGATGCATTTGTGGAGTCACTCCACCCCTTTGCTGCTCACGCTCCTGTCTCATTCTTGCAATGCGAGTACATTCTTGTGTGGTGTGGGTAAAGTTCCAAGCAGAGGCCTGGCACCACTTCTTTGTGGGTTGGTTTGTGACTAGAGGAGAAAAGGTATTACATTCTTCGGTTTTATGGTTATGGCCACATGCTCCACAAAGATGAGGACCTGTAGGTAGTACACTCCTCATTCGCTCTGCTATTGTTGTGGCTGCATGGGTGGGCGATAGGTTTGTCCCAATCTCCTTAGTACTAGGTTAGCTATCTGGTCTGGATTTACTAGCGCACTAGACCCTGAACTTTGGTCATCACCCCACTGATCCCTAGGTTGCACCTCAGGGGGGCCAGAACCATCTTGGAATTTGAAGTTATTTGTGAAATCCATAGCATCATGGCAACACTCATTAAAATTTGTATGCTTCTTTGCATAGAGATGTGTATGCAGTGTTGAATTTTTGAGTCCTTTTTTAAGAAGAGAGAAATTAATCGACTACTATGGGTGGGCTTCTCATCTTCTGGGCAACGATTAATGTACTGCTTCATCCTATTTACACAATCTCTAACACTCTCAGTCTCGCCTTGCTTGAAAGAGTAGATGTTTGCTACCATGTCATGTTGAATCCCCATCAAGGAAAAAGCAGCAACAATGAATCTCTCTTCCAGAACTCGTAAAGAAGATTTGTCTGAAGCCTCTAGTGCTTGAAACCAAGCAAGGGCCTTTCCCTCAAGAGTGAGCCCAAATCATTCAATTTGTGTATGCTTGTCAGCTTGCTCAGCTCGAATTGCTTGCCTAAATGCTGCTACATGGTCATATGGATCTCCCAACCCTTTGTACTTCTTTACCAATTTCTGAAGAGTTGATGGCCTTACTTGTCTTGAATACTCATCATAGGGCCTACGGACTCTCACTCTCAGTGGAAATTGTTCCTCTCTTTGGTAAGATGGTCCACATGCATCCCAAATTGGTGTGGGTCCCCTATTACCTGCCTCACCAACCCCCTCCAAAGATCTTGTTACCCACATTTTAGGAGGTGCATTTATGGGAGGCCGAGTTGGCTCCCCTAGCCTCCGATTGTCATAGTGAGAGAAACGTTGTTGTGGTGTGATCTGTGGTCGCACTTTTGGTGTAGGATAATATCTTGGTGCTAGAGTTGGGCTACTTGCAGTGGTCCACTTTGATGTTGAGGGTCCCTCTCTAATGAACTCTCGTAGGGAAGGAGCAGCAGTTTCTCCAAGAAAGGCTGTCTCTCCTAGCTGTATTTGTTGAGAACACTTCCATGAAAAATGGTTGTCCTTTCCACGTGAGCTCCCGAATCTCCTTCCAATCTAAGGTTCGGTATTCATTGGCCCATTTATCAACGATTTGGTTCTTGTATTCTGCAAGCTTCTTGACTACCACCACAAGTGCTAGAGGAAGATCTAGCTCTGGCAATCTAGTTGTGGCATAATATCCCTAAAGAGTCCTTATAGACCTCTTGAAGTGGGTCATCCTGTAAGACCTTTGTCACTGGAATTTGTCGTACAAACTCCCATTGGTTCTCAGCCCCCTGATCCATTTTGCTCTTGCCTTTCCTATCCCTTTCCAAATTTAGATCTACAAGAAGTAAATCATCTATGGTGGATGGCTTTGAGGACTGGGCATTGGATGGTCCAAGCATGTCCGACTCAATGAGCCAATCATCTCTAGACTCCCTTGCTCTGGAAAGCTTTGATAAGTCTAAGAACTCGCTTTTAGAGAGCTCCCCTAATTTGTCTACATTCTCCGGATGATAGGTGACTTCGTAGCGAACACCATCTCCACCCATGTACATGTTACCCTGGTCATTGACTAGAGGTGCTCTATCAAGTTTTGAGAAAAAGTCTGCGATCTTAACAAGATACCGTTGTTGTGGATCCCTAAAAATCTCAGCTCCTTGAGCATTCGTGTAGACATATTGAAGTCTCACATTGAGTGGTAACCCCATGGTGTCGGCTTCAAATGGATTAAAAGATCTTGTGGGTGTCCTATTTGGGGCTAAGGGATGACTATTTGATGGCCCTAGATTGTCCATGGACAATGAGCTAGTTGTTCTGGAAAGGGTATCAGATTGGGATTCGGAAAAGGTTTCAGCAATATCTGCCAAATTTCCTACCGATTGGGTCCCACTTTCCCGCATAGGTACTCTAGAAGGTGCCCTAGGCCCTATGACAGTGTCTATATGACGTCCCGACCGCAAGTGCATAAGGTCAAATTTTCAAGTTTGTTTATTTTTTAAATATATATATATATATATTTATGTATATATATATATTTATACCCTACCTAACCACTTAATGCATTTATCATGTATATGTGTGTTACTATCTATTTTTTTTAAATTATTATTTTTTGATTTTTTTATTTTTATTTTTATTTTTATACTTTTTTACTAATTACAGAAAAATACTAATTATGCACAAAATTACAAAAATTTAAAAAAAATTCAAGTTACACTAATTATGCAAAAAAATTATAGAAATTTAAAAAAAATAAAAAATTACAGAATATGCAAAAAATGTGGACTCCTAAAAAAATGTGGACTCCTAAAATTACAAAAAAAAATTCTTTTCTTTTAAAAAAATATTTTTAAATATTTTTATTGTTTTATTGTTTTTTTCTTTTTTTATTTTTAATATTTAAAAAAATGCAAAAAACATGAAAATTAACAAAAAAAATAAAAAATAAAAAAAATACTAACCTTTAACCTTATCCTTATCTCCTCCGGATTTCTCTGCTGTGGCGACCGCGTCAGCTCACCCACTGCCTTCAATGGCCAGCTCACCTCCTTCACGTTCTGCTGCGCCTTCTCCGGTTCTTCGCCCGCCCGTGCCCAGCTCTCTCCTCTGCTCTGCTGGCTGCTGCTACTCCTTCACCAGCTGCTTCAGATGCCGCCTTCACCTCTGCTTAGCCGGCCACCACTGCTTCTACGCCAGCAGCTACTCAGCTCTGCAGTCGCCTGGGCTGCCACTTCTTCTTCGCTGCCTTTGTAACCGCAGTGTCTCTTTCGACCAGGCCTTCAGCGGACTCACCTCCTTCACGTGCGTGTTAGCCTCCTTGCAGGTAGTTGGCAAAGCTCAGCTACTGCAGTCGCCGCCAAAGCATGGGCCTACGCCTTCTTCGGTCGCCTTTTACATGGCCTTCTCTCTTCTTCGTCTCCTTCTGCCCACCACGGCCTACAGCCGCCGCCCCGCCTTCGTCAACCTTCGCCTTCTTCTTCGCGGCCCTTAGCTGTAGCCCAGAACTTGAGCTTTGTTGCCTCTTTCAGTAAGTTGAGCTTACAGTAAGCTTGCCTCCTACCAGAATAAGATCAGCGGCGCCAATGGAGAGACGGAAATGAAGCAGTACATTAATCATTGCCCAAAAGATGAGAAGCCCCACCCAGAGTCGATTAATTTTTCTCTTCTTAAAAGGACTCAAAATTTCAACACTGCACACACATCTCTATGCAAAGAAGCATACAAATTTCAATGAGTGTTGCCATGATGCTATGGATTTCACAGATAACTTCAAATTCCAAGATGGTATTGGCCCTGAGGTGCAACCTAGAAATCAGTGGGGTGATGACCAAAGTTCAGGGTCTAGCGCACTAGTAAATCCAGACCACATAGCTAACCTAGTACTAAGGAGATTGGGACAACTATCGCCCACCCATGCAGCCACAACAACAGCAGCAACAACGAGTGAGTAGTGTACTACTTGCAAGTCCTCATCTTTGTGGAGCATGTGTGGCGATAACCATAAAACCGAAGAATGTAATACCTTTTCTCCTCTAGTCACAAACCAACCCACAAAGAAGTGGTGCCAGGCCGAGGCCCAACCTCTCTTAAGACAACATTAGAAACCATACCAGAAGTGTCATCAAGTTGGGAAATGAAAAGTGAGCTGATCTCACAAGCTCATAGCGAGAAGTCTACACCAATTGACACCCCATTGAAAGAAGGCATTCTGCCACCACCTAGTCTTGCCTTCCCATGCAATGAGATGAAGTTATTAGTGCTAACGAGGACATGGCAAATGAGATGTGGGTAGCAGTTAGTTAATGAGAATATTTCCTCTATTATTTCACCTCCATTCTCTGAAGTGGATTTTACCAGGGGCACAGAAAACAACTTTAGACACCCAAGCATCCAGGAGAGGAAGTTCAAACAATTGTTTCTCCTAGAAGTAAGCATACAATGAAAACCTTACCATCTTATTTGGGAGAATATGAGAACTGTTCTCAAACCTTGAGGATACCCTCCATGCATAGAAGGTTGACAAAGGAGATGGATATGGGTATCGTGCAAGCTATTTTGTCAGCACTAGTGGCTTGTACCTTACCTTTTCTTGATTTGATAAAGCTTCGACTAGAGTTGTGGAATGATATTGCCACATGTTTGTTAGAGCAGGTATTGCTACAAAAGGGTCACCATCAATGTACTATACACCCTGAGACAAAGCATGTTATGCCAGTTCCTATCAACAAAGTAGGAAAATTTTGTGAGGGCGATCAGGGAAATGCTACCCTCCCATTAGAAGTGCGAAAAGTAGCTTCAACTGCACTACTTGATAGTGGTGCGCAGGAGTGGGCATTGTGACAAGGTCCATTTGGGAAAAGTGGGGCAAACCAGCTAATTAGGAGTACAAGGATGCGCTTGCAGCTAGCAAATGGAAGCTTAGAACATTCCATTGGGCTACTAGAGAACATATTGGTCACCACATGTGAGATTGAATATGAGCACACATTTACAGTAGTGGATTTTGGAAAGCATCCAAACTATGAAGTGATATTGGGTAGACCATTTTGTTGCGACAATTTCAAATGATTCAGGAGGGGATACAATTATTTGTACCTCCGACATGATTCTATCATCACAAGGGTCAACCTAAAGAATCACTCATATCGTGATGTAACGCGGTCTCCAATAGATGAGTTTGATTCTGCTTCATTTGAGGGCTCAAGAGTTACATTGTCAGATGGGCGAGAAGATCTGTGGATGTGTGGAGCCTCATGTAAGGATTTCAACACTGAAAGACTTAAGGGTAATCAAAGTGTATCAGATGAGGCATACATTCCACAACCCTTCCCTGAGCACTTAATTGATCCCCTAGAATGGAGTCATAGGGAAGGGAGGTTCAAATAGAGATCCCTCGAAGCCGACCCAAACATAAATGCTGTAAGAGCTATAAGAGAATCCGTAAACAAGATGGAGGGAACAACGTGAGAGAATACAAAAAGAAAACGAGGAGTTTAAGAATGAACACTCTCGACCACCACCTCACTTCTCAGGAAAGAATGGATATCTATACTATGTCCAAGCACAAGATAGTATCAAAGACCAAGTAAAACGATCAGATGGATTCCAACCAAGAGAAAAGCTAAAAGTTGTAAGCAAAAATTGCAAAAAAACAAAGAGACCAAAACAAAAACTCAAGTCTCAAACCGATTCAAAAGAGAGTGTCAGAAGTGCAAAGATAACGGTTGAACAAAAAACTCTGATGCAAGATTGCAAAAGAGAGCTCAAAACTGCATGGTCTTCAATTAGTGATGACTCAAGTGGACAAGAACAAGGTCTTCAATTAGTGATGACTCAAGTGGACAAGAACAAGGTCTCAATGTTCCCCCCAACTTCACACAGTACACTCTTCAAGATCGGAAGAGTGTTCTTCAACAGCCCATGCGACAAAAGCCAAGCATGCCAGGGGTTTCATATGATGGTCCAGAAGATGCAAAAAAATTTGATATCGCTAAGCCAGGAGAAGAGCCTCGCTATGTGTGGATTGCCATAGACTTGTCCTTAGATGAGGAGAAGTTATTAATTCAAACAATAAAGGAGTATCGTGATATTTTTGCTTGGAGTTATAAAGACCTCAAAGGAGTTTATCCAAGCATATGTCAGCATACAATTCTATTGCGAGAGGATGCAAAGCCTTCCAAGCAACATCCTTATACTTACAATGAGAATTTCACACGAAAGATAAAAGAAGAAATAGACAAGCTCTTAGAGGCAAAATTTATCTATGAGATTGAACACACTGAATGGGTCTCCCCTATTGTAGTGTGCCCAAGAAAAATGGAAAACTTCGAGTATGTGTAAACCTCAAGAAGGTAAATGCAGCTACTATACGTGATCATTACCCACTTCCAATCATGGATCATGTTTTGGAACAGGTTGCAGGGAAAAAGGCATATAGTTTCTTGGATGGATTCTCCGGTTACAATCAAGTGTCAATTGATCCGAAGGATCAACACAAGATAGCCTTTGCAACTGAAGATGGCATCTTTGCCTATCGTGTTATGCCATTTGGTCTAACAAATGCACCTGCAAACTTTCAGCGGTTAATGAGTCATGTATTCGAGGAGTACCTTAGGCTATTTCTTGAGATCTTCATGGATGATTTATGTGTTCACTCACAAGAGCGTGATGATCATATAGAACACGTTAGACTTGTGTTTCAAAAGTGTCAAGTTTATCGTATATGCTTGAAGTGCAAATTCATGGTAAGACAAGGGAAGATTTTGGGCCATATTGTTTCTCGCAATGGTATTTCAACAGATATGGATAAAATTGATGTCATTGTCTCAATACCTCGGCCTATCAACCCTAAAGGGGTACAAATATTCATGGGACATTGTGGCTATTATCGTCGATTCATCTACATGTACGCTGTCCTAGCCAGACCATTATATGCTCTTCTTGTAAAGTTTAATTGGACTGACAAGTGTGAGGAATCCTTTGAAAAGTTGAAGCAAGCATTAGTGTCTGCACCCATCTTACGGGCACCAGATTGGAACCAAATCTTTCATGTCCATATTGATGCTTCAAACTTTGCAATTGGATGTATTTTGGCTCAATCAGGAGAACATAATAAGGATTTCCCAATCTCATATGCTAGAACAATGCTGAGAAGAATTATACCACAGCAGAAAGAGAAGGTTTGTCCATGATATATGCAGTGAAAAAGTTTCGCAATTACCTTTTGGCAAACAAATTTATATTTTTTATGGACCATCAAGCACTACTATATTTGGTGAATAAGCCTTGTGCAACTGGAAGGATTGTGAGGTGGTTTGTCATCCTTCTTGAGTTTGATTTTGAAGTGGCAGTCCGAAAAGGAACAACTCATCTTAGGGCAGATCATTTGTCTTGAATCACCTCTGGCGAAGCTCTTGTGGTGGGTGTGGATGATGATATGTTAGATTCAACACTTTTCCTTGTAGAGATAGCTCCTAAATGGTCTGAACCCATCTTAGAAATTTTGACAAGTGGGCAGATACAACTAGCAGGTCCTAATGTGGACCTATGGCGACCATTCAAGTTCATCTCAGGGAGATTATATCGTCAAGGTAATGATGGAGTGTTACGGCTTATACCTAACCCTGACCAATATAAGGAGATCTTGGAATGGGCACATGAGGGTATTGGTGGAATCCATGCATCAGCTAACTCTGGTATGCAGATTATAATGTTCAGATTATAATGGGCACATGAGGGTATTGGTGGAATCCATGCATCAGCTAACTCTTGGAATGGGCACATGAGGGTATTGGTGGAATCCATGCATCAGCTAACCCTGACCAATATAAGGAGATCTTGGAATGGGAACATGAGGGTATTGGTGGAATCCATGCATCAGCTAACTCTGGTGTGCAGATTATAATGTTCTCTCATTTGACACATGGGTAGCCTTGGGACAACCAACACTTGTGCACATTCTATTGACTTACGAAGCTTCTCAAGTGAAGATAACCCTATAGAGGGAAAATGTTTCATTATGATATCCATTCAGGATCACCAGATGTCGATTCCCTTTTATGTGGCTAGTAAGTCCAAGGCAGTGGTGGTAGAGGTTGTTCTTGGTCGATCATGGTTAAGTGCTACCAATTTTTCATTAGATTGGAAGAATAGACAATACAAATTGCAAATTGATTCTGATTGCATCTTGGGATCTGCTGCTCCATGAGTTTTATCATGTCAAAAGGGTGGTAGTTCTACCTTACACAACCCACTTTCAACATCTGCTCTTCAAGCTCTAAGACAAATGATGTGGATAATCGTCGATGAGTCCTCAAGTGAGGGCCATGGCTGGCATGTTCCAACTACTCTAGTCACTGCTCAAAGAAGGCCAGGCAAGAAGGAATCATCAATTTGGCTACCCAAAGATGCGTACAAACTTGTACCATCTAGCCTAGTTGCTAAACCTCCTAAAAAGAATATCTTTTCCAAGACTAAGCCTCAGATTGTTACTCATTGGGTCCCAAAGCATGTTCTTAAAGCACAAGGCTATTATGAGGGTGCAGCAGCACTTTGGCTTCCCAAATGCCATGGGTTGCTAGAGCCAAAAGAGTGTATCAATAAGATTCCAAAAGCCACTCTTGGTTTTTCATATCAGTGGTGGGTGCAAAGGAAATCAACACAACCTAGTGGTTGTGATAGCACCTACAAATCTCCTTGTGTTGACCTTCCCATTGAATCACCAGTTGTCCCAACTTCTCCTTGTTACACACTTTCACCATCAACTTGTGTACCTAAGACAAATCTAACTTTACATGAGTCTCCTTTGAGCATAGATTCTAGCACTTCACTGCCTAAATCCTCTTATCTTGCTCAAATTCCTCGACAATTACTATCCTTCCCACCTCTTAAGAAGGACATACCCAAAACCAAAGGTAAGGTATTAACACTACAATTGAAGCTCTTTGGTAGATTAGTGTTTGAATAGTCTCACTTTTACTAATGTGGTTCCTTCTGCCATTACAAGATTGTGTTATTTTTGAGATGATCTTATCTACTTGTTTTTGATAGGGATTGTAATGCTGGATATGAGTGTATAAAGTTTGAAGTTTCTAAATTCATTGTTCTACGCCTAGATACCTCCTGATGGATACTTGGCGAGATACATGTCCACCATGCATTGACCCTGATAGTACTCAACACCTGAACATCGCGGGGGTTATAGTGCTCCTCCTTTTCAAACTCATTCTAGGTACTTTTATGCTCCCTTAGGTGAAATTTGCTGTGGGCATCACTTTGTCACTTTATTCTATCAACAGCATCATCCATTTCCACATTGTCAAGAGTGTGCACGACTCGTATTAGGGGAAGCTTTACACATTTGTTGGCTATGCCGCTCTTACTTTCGACGATATGGCATGGGCTTAATGAAACAAATCGTAGGAAATACACCCCAACGCCATAACCTTCTTGATATGAGAGTACCAGACCGAGGACCAAATCAATGTAGATTACCTGAGGAGGTTCAAGCACAACAATGGAGGGATACATGCATAAATGACTTGCAACCACCTATCTTGCAAGCCCTTCTTCCCCCAGCCTCAACATGTCAATTTCGGATCACTATGAGCACCTATATTGAGCCATTCCAAAATCGGCATTGTCTGCTTAACTTTCCATAGAACCAATGCCATATTTTAGCGAGGAAGCACTCCTTCCTCTACCACCTTCTCCAAAGGCCGGCTTTTGTACAGGGTTGTCCTTGCATCCTGAAGTGATTGATACAATCTTTCCAGTAGAAGTGGACACGGATCCACCGCCAGTGCAAGGATAAGCACATCAACTCCACAATAAGATCAACAAGCCAGTGCACTTTTCTCCCACTGGGTTTTTCCCCTCGGCTATATTCGGTGATTGGCACCAATAACAAATTTTATTCTTTTCTTTTCTTATTTGTTAATAAGACATTTTACAGAGATCTCAGCAAAACAAGAGCATACAAATACGCTCCAATAGTCCACCTACCGTGCATACAAATTAGGAAGGGGGGAGACATGCAATGCCTACAAAGAGCAAAGAGAAGCAATCTGCACATCAGCAATGCATCAAGACAAATGTGCCACATCAACGAGCACTACAACAGGTGTATTCAAATCATAATCTTTTGTTCTTTATGTGCTTTTCACCTTTGCATATATTGTTTGCATGTTTACACACAGTTAGCTGGTTTAAGTTTTAAATTACTTGTTACTATTGGTGAGTGATTTCTAGATTCTTAGAGGACTTAGTAGAAGGTATTTCTATTTGAAGACGGTGTAAGATATATACCAACGGAGTATGCCAAGTTCTTAAGCTGTAGAAGTATATTAGTTATCCCTAGTGGTAGCTACCTCTTAGGTATGGGGCTAGGTGCTACGATAAACAAAAATTTATGAAACACATGCCCTAAAAAATATATAGAAGTGACTTGAGACATGACGTGTCTACGGCCATGTGGAATGCTTGGTAGGACCTTGGGTTGTTTTAGCACCTTGGGGCTAATGCCTTGGTTTCCATGGGGTGTACACTGACATTTAAAAGATTAAGAAGAAGACCTACAAGGACTCTATTGCCTTGATGCTGGTAGGACTCTTGGGTACATTATGGGCCCTCGAGGCCGATGCTCTCATCTTCATGGGGTACTCCTTATGTCAAAAAGAAAGAAAAGGGTCTGTCGCCCTAGCGGCCTTTAGATTCTCTTGGCGGAGGTCTCTTGGCCATTGCTTGTGTCTCATTGGGATGGAACCTTCCTCTTTATCAAGCTAAAAATAATAATTCTCTTTAGTCTTTCGCTCTTTACACATTAAAAATAAAAAAAACAAAAACAAAAAAACAAAAAAGAGAAAGAAAAAAAGAAAGAAAGAAAGGTCCAATCACCATGGCTTATATTTAGGAGTAGGGTTGCCACTTAGGAATAACTTAAACACTTGTAGGATATTGAGACTGCGGTCATAACCTGCGGTGTACAAACACACTTGCCTTTGCATAGCACTATCTACTACCACTTATTCTCACTTTGACTACTCTTTACTCGCTTCTTTTAGCACTCTTTAAAACTCTAATCGGCCTTTCACTTGCATGCTCACGTGTCAGATTGTCATTTCTGGTTTTTTTCAATAAAAGGCTTTACTTGTCTTCCATTGTTTTTTGTAGCTTTTGTTTCTACCGTGCTCGAGGACGTGCGCGATTTAGGAAGGGGGGAATGTTCCATGGGAACACTCACGGGAACACGGATTATGGAAGGAGGCCGGAAGCAATTAATGCGAGAGAGCGGGATTGTAGCCATGGGAACATAAAGACGCACATAATTTTTCCATATTTTTGTGCCGAAGTGCAATGTAAATCGTTTTAAGCCAATGTGGGTTCTAAATGAGAGTTCTAAGTGTATTATAAGCAAGGCTCACTTATGGGGTTGTCCGTCCATGTGTGAAAGAGGCCTAGGGTTAGGGTTAGTGACATCTCTATAAAAGAGATGTCACTAACCCTAACCCTAGGCCTCTTTCACCCATGGGGTTGTCCGCCCATGTGTGAAAGAGGCCTAGGGTTAGGGTTAGTGACATCTCTATAAAGAAAGAGTATGTTTTTGGCCATTCTCTCATAAGCTATTGAGTGAAGCTCTTGAGCTCTCAAGCTATGGCAATTCTCTAACTCTCTCTCTATTGTACTCTAATGAGCATCAAGCTCCAATGAGTATAGCTCCACTTCTTTCTCTTAATCTGTTTTAGCATCATTGAAGTAGATTAATCTATGATTGGTTGAATGCTTCTTTCTTTCTCTTGTGTATGCATGCTTGTAGTGTGTGTGTGTGTAGTCTCCATTGATGCAAGCTCTTGCCCACTTCATTGCCCACTTCATTGGCAATGAGTTATTCATGGATAGACTCTCTCTATGAGCTTGTGGGTTTGTGAATGTTACATTCTATGCTTGCTTAAGCTTGTGGGTTAGTAGATGCACGCTTATGGGTTTGCTGGCATTAGGGAAAGGTAAGATTTAATCAATGTTTGAATGGGATTAAGAGATTGCCATACATTGCTTGTTCTCTTGATTAGTGTAGTGGATCTAAGGGATTGAGAGATTGATTGAGGTGTTGAATGGTTGAATCGTCAAGTGGTGGTTCCTGTATGTGAGCTCTCCCTCATGGGATAAGCCTTCATGCACTAATCGGGTCGAGTCCTCGGATTGACATTGTGTTTTTTAACACATTTGTTGATCGGTAGTACTCTATGAGCACTATATTGCACGGTAGAGAGAACCGCTCTACAGAGTTTATGGTGAACTGGATGCATTATAACAGAATTAAATAAAGGAAAAACTGAAAAAGATTGAATGGAGAAGAACATCTTGCCTTAGATGAAGTTCGCCTTCTCTTATGTCCACCATATTTATGTCAACAGATTTCAATAGTCACGTGGTATAGAAAATGTATAGAAGTTGCATAGCATGAAATCAAGCAAAGATATTTTCCATTGTGTCACAAAAAGGATAGCAAGAAGATATGCACAAATGATAAAGTACCCAAGGAGAAAGCGATTGTTTTTTTTGGGCTAAAGTTCTTTTAGGGCTATTTTACTAGGTAAAAAAAGTAACTTTTAAATTATTATATCATGATCACTATTATATCGCATGCTTATGTAAGAAAAGTTGATGCACTGCATCAACTTCTCCACACACAAACTCAATGTTGTGCATCGCGTTTGTGGTAAACTCAATGTATAACATAGAGTTTGTATGGAGAAGTTGATGCAATGCATCAACTTTATGTAAGAAACTATGCTTTATAAGGCCTAAAATAATAGATGTCTCACACAGCCCACTGTGCATGCTTTTTTGGTCTCGTGACTATCACTACATGACTACCAATTACACTGTCAGACAGGTGGAACAAACCAATGAGGTTTTACTATAATGCCCCACCCCCCAGACCCCCTCTAAGAAAGGGGCGTGTCTCCCCCCCTAAGAAAGGGGCGTCTCCCCCCCTAGCTATGCACCCTATCGGGTGCCTATAAGTGATAGTGCCTCTAGATATAGCTCTTCTATGATTAGTTTTAGCAATAACTCACCACACATACATGTAACCTAACTAACATTATCCTAGCTTAATAAAAAACCATATCACGCTCTAAAAAATAAAGAGTCCTTGCGTTGCATCAACTTCTCTATAAAAAATTGATGTTGTGCATCAACAACTTGATGCATAACATCAAGTTTGTGTGTAAAAGTTTATGCAACTTTGCATAAATTTTTTTAAAGTTGATATACTAGATCAACTTTTAAAGTTATGCATCAACTCAATGCATAACATCAAGTTTCTGTGAAAAAGTTGATATTGTGCATCAACTTTGTTGTTTATGCAATGCACCAACTTTGCATACATAAGAACATTTTTAAAAGTGGATGCATTTCATCAAATTTGCCACACCAACTAGATGTTGTGTATCAACTCAATGCATAGTATCAAGGCTACATGGAAAAGTTGATGCAATGCATCCACTTTTAAAAACTTTGTTTTTGTATGCAAAATTGATGCATTGCATCAACTTTGCCTCACAAACTAGATGTTGTGCATCACGTTGATGCACAACATTGCATTTGTGTGGCAAAGTTGATGGAATGCATCATCTTTGGACACACAAATTTTTTTTCTTAAAGTTGATACACTGCATCAACTTTGCTACATAAACTTGATGTTTTGCATCAACTCAATACAAAACCTCAAGTTTGTGTGGAAAGATTTATACAATGGATGAACTTTGCATACATTATTTTCTTGATAAATTTGATGAAATACATTAACTTTGTTAAAGAAACAAAATTTCTTAAAATTGATGCACTACATCAACTTTTCCAGATCATCTTAATGTTGTGCATCTTCTTAAAGTTTATACATTACATCAAGTTTGCAAAGCCACCTTGATGTTGTGCATCTTCTTAAAATTAATACATTGCATCAACTTTGCATAAACAAATAGTCTTAAAAATGGATGCAGAGACTTTATTTGTGTATGTAAAGTTGATGCATTGTATCAAATTTTTCACACAAACTTGTTGTTGTTTGTATCAACTCGATGCACAACATCAAGATTCTATGACAAAATTGATGTAATGTATCAACTTTGTGTACATAAAATTTCTAAAACAATTGTGCTGCTCTAGTCTCCTAATATATAAAAAAGACTAGAATTGTGTCTATTCTTTTAATAAAAATACTTTAGAAAATTTATTTATCTTTTAAGATTTATTTATCTTTAGAAAACAATTGTGCTGCTCTAGTCTCCTAATATATAAAAAAGACTAGAATTGTGTCTATTCTTTTAATAAAAATACTTTAGAAAATTTATTTATCTTTTAAGATTTATTTCAAACTAGTTGTCGTTATTAAAATTTTGTTCACCGGGGCCGGTAGACATAAGTGCATTCTATAATAGTTTTTCTAACATCTAAGTTCAAAACATCTTATATGTTCAAACGAATATTAATAATGTTATGTTACCACAAATAAAATGTTTTAAGTAATATTAAGAAAAAAAGAATCTTTCTAAGGATCAAGATTTTGTGTACCTTACCATGGTTGGACTTGAAAGTGCGAATCGCTCTTCTTGTTGCTTTGCTTCTTGTGTCCCCAAATATTTCTCTCTCTTTCTTTATATCTCTCTCTCTCTCTCTTTCTTTATATCTCTCTCTCTTTCTTTATATCTCTCTCTCTCTCAATGCGAGGTGACCGGATGAGCCTCTCAACTTCTTATGTAGCCTCATAGTTCCAAAAATAGTAGTTGTTTAGTGTTTTAATCCTAGGGTTTCTTAATCAAGTGCCACCTTAATTATGTATTTAGTTTAATTACTTTGTATATGATGACCACATGGGATATTAGGTTCTCATTTGTCATTTGTTAGCCATAGAGAAAGACATGAGGAGAGAGGTCCCCTGCGTGCACACAAGTGAGTGGGAGTTCATCCCCTACCACCGCATCACATTCAAAGGGTCTTTCATTCTCATCCTATTCTCCTTGTCTCCTAGCGTAAAAAAAACTAAAAATACCGATAGATAAGTGGATACTCCAAGCCATGGGAAATCACCATGCTTATCTTTTACATCATATGAAGCTATGAGCATAAGAAGGAGTCCTTACTCTGCTTCTCCAAGTAAAGCCTCCACACCACAACAAGCAAAAAAGATAGTAGTGATGAACATGATGCCTTGGATACCATTTAAGTAATTGACATCATCTCCAATGTATCGAGGTAAGACCTTCCATGGGTTGAAGCAAAAAGCATTCTTATGTGCAGATAGACAATTAAGGGATATAGTTAAAACAAAATGCTGCAAGCAAGAATGTCTAGCAGAGTTTGGATTGCATAAGTTAAAGATTACGAACACGCTATTTTGACATGATAAGTGGAGAGAAATATGCACTTCTTTGTGGGCTATTAATACCTTGTATGCATTGCAAATTTGAATATAGCCTTGGATCTAATTTGGTATGTAAGACAGCCTTTAAGGTTGCCTTAAGCCTTGGAAATGTTTGGTTTGAGAGGGTGAAGTGTAGGACTAGAAAATGGGGCAGAGCAAAGCCATTAGATAATTTATTATCCATAGATCCAAAGGGGCAAAATGTTTTAATATGGCTTCATTGTTATTTTAAGTATCATGTGGAATGTATGCCGATATAACAGGCATACATGTTTAACTTATCTGACAAATTTACAAGGTCATAGGTATTCTCATTGTATAAATAGGCTATGACAACTAAAGAAGACCAGTATACAAAGTACTCTTATTTTAATAGGCTTTGGAAAACCTTCTTTGTGCCAACATATCTATCCCATGAAAAGTTAAAATGGGTGAGTGCAAAGCTAAAAACAAGAAAAAAGGTTGTAAGTGATCTAGATGAGCTAAGGATAGTCAATGGACCATAGAGGAAAGTGTTTTGCATCTCCAGAAACATATCTTGAACTAGTTATTGATGCAATGAACCAGAAAACAACTTGCTTGCCTTACTTGGCTAGGCTGCCTATAAGGACATTATAGAAGACACACTTGTGCAAATGCATTTGGTTGGTTGCCTTGTATACAATGCTTAAGTTCACCCAAGAGTTTTTTTCACATATTTAGATATCCATAATGATCCAAATCTAGCCATGACAATCATTCTTCATGTGATATCTAATTGACAAGGTGCATTGCCAAGCATATTATATTTACAACTAGATAACACTGCAAGAGAGAACAAGAATCAAATAGTTCTTGGATACCTAAGCATGTTCGTTTCCTTAGGGGTGTTTAAGAAAGTGAAAGTGAATTTTCTACTTCTTGGATACCTAAGCATGTTCGTTTCCTTAGGGGTGTTTAAGAAAGTGAAAGTGAATTTTCTACTTGTGGGTCCAATCATGACCATATTGATCAAACGTTTAGTAGATTTTCAAAAAAATTATCTCGCCACAATGCATTTACTTTACTATCCAACTCCATACTGTTTAAATTGGACACTCCATACATTGGACTCTACAAATTGTTTACATTGGTGGACACTCCATACTATTCACATTGGAAACTCCATACTGTTCACATTGGAAACTCCACACTGTTCACATTGGAAACTCCATACTATTTAAAGTGGACACTCCATACTGTTTAAATTGGACACTCCATACTATTTACATTAGACTCTACAAATTTTTTACATTGGACACTCCATTCTATTTACATTGGACTCTACATTGGACACTCCATACTATTTACATTGGACTCTACAAATTGTTTACATTGGACACTCCATACTATTTACATTGGACTCTACAAATTGTTTACATTGGACTCTACAAATTTACATTGGACTCTACAAATTGTTGACATTGGACTCTACAAATTGTTTACATTGGACACTCCATACTGTTTACGTTGGACACTCCATACTATTTACATTGGACACTCCATACTGTTTACGTTGGACACTCCATACTGTTTACGTTGGACGCTCCATACTTTTTACCATTGGACACTCAATATTGTTTTACATTGGACTGTTTATATTTGACACTTTATACTGTTTACGTTGGACACTCCATACTATTTACGTTGGACACTCCATACTGTTTACACTCCATACTATTTACGTTGGACACTCCATACTGTTTACGTTGGACACTCCATACTGTTTACATTGGACACTCCATAACTGTTTACATTGGACACTCCATACTGTTTACTGTTTACTATTTACATTGGACACTCCATACTGTTTATGTTGGACACTCCATACTGTTTACGTTGGACACTCCATACTGTTTACGTTGGACACTCCATACTGTTTACATTGGACAATCCATACTGTTTACGTCACTCCATACTGTTTACGTTGGACACTCCATACTGTTTACGTTGGACACTCCATACTGTTTACATTGGATACTATTTACGTTGGACACTCCATACTGTTTACATTGGATACTATTTACATTGGACACTCCATACTGTTTACGTTTGGACACTCCATACTGTTTACGTTGGACACTCCATACTGTTTATGTTGTTGGACACTCCATACTGTTTACGTTGGACACTCCATACTGTTTACGTTGGACACTCCATACTGTTTACGTTGGAGTGGACACTCCATACTATTTACGTTGGACACTCCATACCGTTTACGTTGGACACTCCATATTGTTTACATTGGACACTCCATACTGTTTACGTTGGAGTGGACACTCCATACTGTTTACGTTGGACACTCCATACTGTTTACGTTGGAGTGGACACTCCATTGATGTAAATAGTATGGAGTGTCCAATGTAAACAGTACGGAGGGTCCAATGTAAACAGTACGGAGGGTCCAATGTAAACAGTACGGAGAGTCCAATGTAAACAGTACGGAGGGTCCAATGTAAACAGTACGGAGAGTCCAATGTAAACAGTACGGAGTGTCCAATGTAAACAGTACGGAGTGTCGAATGTACGGAGTGTCCAATGTAAACAATACGGAGTGTCGAATGTAAATAGTACGGAGTGTCGAATGAAAACAGTATGGAGTGTCAAATAAAAACAGTATGGAGTGTCCAATGTAAACAGTATGGAGTGTCCAATGTAAACAGTATGGAGTGTCCAATGAAAACAGTATGCAGTGTCCAATGTAAACAGTAAGGAGTGTCGAATGTAAACAGTATGGAGTGTCAAATGTAAACAGTATGGAGTGTCGAATGTAAACAGTATGGAGTATAAACAATGTAAACAGTATGGAGTGTCGAATGTAAACAATATGAAGTATAAACAATGTAAACAGTATGGAGTGTCGAATGTAAACAGTATGAAGTATGGAGTGTTGAATGTAAACAGTATGAAGTATGGAGTGTCGAATGTAAACAGTATGAAGTATGGAGTGTCGAATGTAAACAGTATGAAGTATAAAGTGTCGAATGTAAACAGTATGAAGTATGGAGTGTCGAATGTAAAGAGTATGGAGTGTCGAATGTAAACAATATGAAGTATAAACAATGTAAACAGTATGGAGTGTCGAATGTAAACAGTATGAAGTATGGAGTGTTGAATGTAAAGAGTATGAAGTATAAACAGTATGAAGTATGGAGTGTCGAATGTAAACAGTATGAAGTATGGAGTGTCGAATGTAAACAGTATGAAGTATGGAGTGTCGAATGTAAACAGTATGAAGTATGGAGTGTCGAATGTAAATATATGAAGTATAAACAATGTAAACAGAACGGAGTGTTCAATGTAAATAGTATGGAGTATATATGAAGTATAAACAATGTAAACAGAACGGAGTGTTCAATGTAAATAGTATGGAGTATATATGAAGTATAAACAGTATGAAGTATGGAGTGTCGAATGTAAACAGTATGAAGTATGGAGTGTCGAATGTAAACAGTATGAAGTATAAACAATGTAAACAAAACGGAGTATAAACAGTATGAATGTAAACAGAACAGAGTATAAACAGTATGAAGTATGGAGTGTCGAATGTAAACAGTATGAATGTAAACAGCAAGAAGTATAAACAATGTAAACAGAACGGAGTGTTCAATGTAAATAGTATGGAGTATATATGAAAGTATAAACAGTATGAAGTATGGAGTGTCGAATGTAAATAGTATGAAGTATAAACAATGTAAACAGAACAGAGTGTTCAATGTAAATAGTATGGAGTATATACAATGTAAATAGTATGGAGTATATACAATGGAGTATATACAATCTGAATAGTATGGAGTATATACAATGTAAATAGTATGGAGTATATACAATATATACAATGTAAAGAGTATGGAGTATATACAATGTAAATAGTATGGGGAGTATATACAATGTAACTACGGTATGGAGTATATACAATATATACAATGTAAATAGTGTGGAGTATATACAATGTAAATAGTGTGGAGTATATACAATGTAAATAGTATATACAATGTAAACAGTGTGGAGTATATACAATGTAAACAGTGTGAAGTATAAACAATGTAAACAGTATATACAATGTAAACAGTATGAAGTATAAACAATGTAAACAATATATACAATGTAAACAGTATGAAGTATAAACAATGTAAACAGTATATACAATGTAAACAGTATGAAGTATAAACAATGTAAACAGTATATACAATGTAAATAGTGTGGAGTATATACAATGTAAACAGTATATACAATGTAAACAGTATGAAGTATAAACAATGTAAACAGTATATACAATGTAAATAGTATGGAGTATATACAATGTAAATAGTGTGGAGTATATACAATGTAAACAGTATATACAATGTAAATAGTGTGGAGTATATATAATGTAAATAGTATGAAGTATAAATAGTGTAAACAGTATGAAGTATAAACAGTGTAAACAGTATGAAGTATAAATAATGTAAACAGTATATACAATGTAAACAGTATGAAGTATAAATAATGTAAACAGTATATACAATGTAAATAGTGTGGAGTATATACAATGTAAACAGTATGGAGTATAAACAGTATGAAGTATAAACAATGTAAACAGTATGACGTATAAACAATGTAAATAATATGGTATAAACAATGTAAACAGTATGAAGTATAAACAATGTAAACAATATGAAGTAAATAGTGTGGAGTATATACAATGTAAACAGTATGAAGTATATACAATGTAAAGGGGGTGGTCAAAAAGCGAGCCAAGAGCAGCGAGCACAAAGCAATGAGTAGAGCTCATGTTCTTGTGAAAGTGAGCAGGTAGGGGCATGGTATGATGTTAAGCGAGCATGAAATGTTAAAGAGAAAAGTTGAACCACAGTCCAATTCTGTAGCAATCAAACAAAGAAGACATGAAATGTTCTAAAATGACCATTGCAATAATTTTTTTTTCGAACCAATGGTGCAGATACAAAAAATCACTATTAAACCCATATTGCTTGGCTCGCTAAAAAGATGTTGAATCTATAGTATTCACAATGTTGAAGAGCCATTAGCAAACAAAAGACAATAGACAAGAAAATTTATAAAATAACCAAAACATTTCCAAAACAATAACTAATAAACTCGTACTACGGTTCAGCTGGTATGACATGACCCCCATACATATTTCAACTAAAGTGGGTTGCAGGTTCCTAAAGCTGTTGAGGATGACTTCTAATAGACTTAGTTAGCATGTCTTTTACAATTCTCTCAGAAATACAAACTTGATGAATATGCATATTGTTGTTCACATCCTGTCCAAGAATCATTAAGAACACAAAGTATATGTGCTTGCATGCAAGATATGGTCTTTTCTTGGCCACTCTATCTCTGAACTCCACACATGAACACATTGGATTCTTTTGAATAGTGACCTCTATCAGAGGTGTGTCTTGGCTCCCATTGGTCAATGGATTAATACTAAATGTTTCCTTTACCCCTTCTATATGTATATGGCTGCCTACAACTTCTGCATGCATATCTAAGGCCGCAGTGATTTGACCAAATGCAGCCTTTGAAATTCCTCGTCGATATGGAAATTGTTTCACCTCCTTGTTTGTCTCGCTAGTGCCTTTTGCAAGCTCCTTTTCTAGAAAAAACTCAAGAGGAATACCAATGTCATATCCTGCTCTAATAAGCTTGCAGGCTTCTTTCACTTGTAACTTGGTACCTTTGGGCCAAACACAAGGGACATCCTCTGGTGGATGTAATATTGTCTGTAATTTTCCAAGTGTGCCTAACATCTGTATTACAAAAATAGCAATACTTCTCCTTTTTCCAGGAGGATAGTTGACAATCACTCCAAAAACAAGGACTGACATCACCCCCTCGCAACCTTGAGCTACACTTTTTCCTCGATGCCCAGTGGTTGCACTCAACTCGATTCACTGTTGGTATCCTCCGCAAGGCCCACTTTGTATCATGCACATCACTTTCAAGGCTCTCTAAAACTTTGCATTGCTCATCGACCTCTATTGCAGGCTCTAACCTCTCTCTTGTCACATAGTTAAACTCAGGCCTATGGCTAGAGTTGCCAAAGTTTTCTTCTGTCGAGTCGTGTAGTGGCCTATGGCTAGAGTTGCCAAAGTTTTCTTCTGTCGAGTCGTGTAGTGGCCTTTTGGCTCAAATAGTTTTACTTTCACCCTTGAATTTTACCCTATTTGAAAACATAGGGGTCCCCGCCCCCACTGCATCATCCACTGCTCGTGAGGTAGCTATTGGGGATGGACTTGCTTTCTGTCGAGAAAGAGCTCTCTCAACCAAAAGCTCCAATGTAGGCCCACAACCTGTGTATTTTCCTTCCAAGAAAGCCAGTTGTCTGGCACATTGGAAGTAAGCATTGATTAGATCTGTCACACAAGCATCATAAAGACTAATCTTTTGCCTATACCCCTCCCCTGCCAACCAGCTTGCATGCTTGGTCTCTGACATATTTGTCCTTGGGACAAGAGCATTGACAATAGGCTCTCCATCCTACAAGAGAGTGGTAGAAATTGATTAAAAACAATGCAGTGCACATAAGTAGGGGGCACACAATAATACAATGAATAATCTCTTACAAACATTACCTTTAAAATGAAATGACCCCATCGAGTAACCCTATAGTGCCACCAACTCAACCAGCTAAGAAGCTTAGGGATGTTTCTATCAGCTGCCTTGCCAGTTGCCCACCATGCTCGTATCCTGCGAAATTGCTGAAGGGCACTTTCTTTGTTTGGGGCAGTCCTCCACTTCTCACACATCTCCCTATGCTTTTCTTGATGTGGGCTATAGATGTACCTCTGTGTGTGGACACGAAGGTTGTCTTCCCAATGCCATAAACATGACCTTTCCCTTTCAATCATCTCCTTTCCGTTGTTGAAGACACGTCTCACTGCATTCCAGTTAGCGCCAGCCTCATCCGCCATAAACCCAAAAAAATTTGCTACCTTCCCTGTGTGCTCCACCATTACCAAATTCATATTTTCCCAAAACATGACTTGAGCATCCTCATCCTCTTCTCTAAATTCACAAGTTGCTATTGTCAATAGCTCACCAATCCTGCATGCCACAAATGGAAACAGAGTTATATTAAAGACACAAATTAAGCAATGCTCTCTACCGCTTGTAACTTACATGTGGTCATAAACATGTGCTCCCATTGTATGCCATCCACCAGTATCCACTTCTCTAAATTCACAAGTTGCTATTGTCAATAGCTCACCAATCCTGCATGCCACAAATGGAAACAGAGTTATATTAAAGACACAAATTAAGCAATGCTCTCTACCGCTTGTAACTTACATGTGGTCATAAACATGTGCTCCCATTGTATGCCATCCACCACTCGATGCACATGATCAAAGCAGACCCATGCTTGATGAAGATCCCCATTACCATCCTTGTCCATTCGGCGAACAATGTCAATCCCAGAACCAGGTCCAGTAGTAGACATCTTAAAGATAAAGCAACGCTCAGTAGTAGTGGTGGCTTGCAATGGAAATCGAGAACCATGGAAGAACTCAAAATGGCATGTTCTTTTTAGATTAAGAATGGCTTCATATCCTTCACCCAGAGGCCGTGTTGTTTTTTCGTGTTTGCATTACCATCTGCTTCACCCTGCATTCATAAAGCATACTTAGTGTATTAAAGATGATAATTGCATACTATTCTTTGCTAAATTGCACTTCCTACGTACTTTTTGACATTTATCAAACTTTGCAACTCTTGCGACATCTCCTGTAGCTCCCTCTCTGTCATGAATTCTCCCTGTGCCTTGTCATCATCAGTGAATGCTCTTAGAACCACCTCCCTTGCCACAATCATTTGTACCTTTCTGGGCCCAGCGTTGTGGTCGATGCCCACTGCACGTGCTACCAAGGCCTTGATATTTCATATCGATGCTATTCCCTTGGAAACCATGTGTGTATGTTTGCCATAATGAATAAATAGTCTGCTGTGCATTGATTCTTTTGACATAAAATAATAGACATAAGCAGGACATTCTTTAAGACACATTGGCACATGCTTGCAGAAAAAACACTCAAGGTTCCCGAAGCTCCCAATTGCTAAATTCCCATATTTTGGAGATTTTATCAGCTGCCCATTCCAATGGAGTTTGTTTGGTTGATTCATACGTGTCCTAAAGGAGCAGTGCTCATTCATGCACTGGAAGGCTCCCCCGCAGAAGCTCAAGAACAAAAGTTTTATTGGCCGTAGTTTGCATTTGTGGCTTTGTCCAAATGTTGCCCTCGTACTTTTGCTCCATCCCTTCCATACCTTTCCCACCTTCAAGCTCATATGTACTGAACTCTGGGTACACCTTGGGAAGCTCTTTTACCTTGCCTTTGTAATCACAATCATGGATTAAAGTGTGCAAGACATCAGTAGGAGGTAACATGCGGATTATTTGGAAGCAAGAGACCGCAGTATCAAACTGAACATCTTCCTCTTCCAAATTATGTTGAAAGCACTTTTCCACATGAGAGACCTCAATCTCCTCTTGCAATGACCCATGTGCTTGGACATTGATTTCTTCTATCTCTTCAGTGTCCAAGTCACTGCAAAGCACAATGCTCTCTAATTCAATGCACAATGCAAAACAGAAAATGTCAAAGTCAATGTTAATGCCACTTACATTGGAGTACTCTTTCGAGAACCGGGAGGAAATATAGTTGAGGGGCCTTGTTCTGGGGTCTCAAAATAATTCTCTGATTTGGCAATATATACAGAGGACAATGAATGCTCCAAGATAAAATATGCCTCGTCTCCAATCCTTGCATACAAGTGTAAAGGACAAATGGGCTCATACTCTCCTCCAATTTCAAGTAATTTCAATTAAGGCCTCCACATTTATCCCACCAATAGTTCCAAGCTTCCCCCGGATCATGTTGATTGACACAAGACATTTGCCATTCGAGAAGGGGACTCAGATGCATGCACCCATTGTAGAATGGAGGAAAACACGAGCCTCCCTGCATAATGCAATCACAACAACAATTAAGGAATTTACATTGAATATTAGCCAAAAATATTTTAATACTAGATGTTCTTGCTCTAATCAATAGCATATACTAGCCATAATACAATTTTACCAGGCTCATTTTAAGACTATGGGTAGAAGCAAATAAAAATATTTATTGCAAAAACAATCATAATGAAGGGTATCAAAAAGAGTACATGTATATATGTATATATGTTTGTGTGTGTGTGTATTTTACCAGGCTCATTTTAAGACTATGGGTAGAAGCAAATAAAAATATTTATTGCAAAAACAATCATAATGAAGGGTATCAAAAAGAGTACATGTATATATGTATATATGTTTGTGTGTGTGTGTATGTATACACACACACCCGCACGCACACACACACACACACACATTTGCTTTGTGTTAGTTCTTGCGCTTTTTCATAATCTCCTGTTAGATTTCAAAAACTCTACCAATTGGATGCCATAGCATAACTGTGCTATAGATTTAAAAAAATCGAAAAAATATTGACCAAACCCTTAAATTTTAGAGTTGAAATTCATTAGTGTTAGGATAAAAAAATTTGTCTAGTGCCTAACTTAGGGTTTTTAGTAGTCGGCTACTTCTTATGAAGCAATTACTTAAGGCTTTTAGTCGTCCTCCGCACAGAAGCATCTTCCCTCGAACACACATGCAGAGAAGCGATCATGAAGCATCATACGTCTCCCCAGCAAAGAAATGCTGATCTCATGCGGAGGGCCCTCTCCCCACTCCAATCTTTCTCCCCAACAAAGAGACACATAAAGGTATCATCATCCATGAATTTGTGCTATTTTGCTTGAATGAATTTGTGCGCTCAGCGCACAAAATAATAGGATGTTTTGCTGCCGCCACACTCCACACAGTATGAGATGTGCGGCGTTACTTCTTGCTATTTTTCTTGAATGAATTTGTGCACTCAGCGCACAAAATAATAGGATGTTTTGCTGCCGCCACACTCCACACACAGTATGAGATGTGCGGCGTTACTTCTTGCTATTTTTCTTGAATTAATTTGTGCGCTCAGCGCACAAAATAATAGGATGTTTTGCTGCCGAGCATTGAAAAAATCATCACGATTTTGAGTTCGTTTCAAGCTTCGGGGGCGCTGCCCTCGAACTCCCCCGCCAAGGGGGGCCTAAATGGCTACCGGCGTCGGCCCCCCTTGGATCCGGCAGAAATTTGGAGAGAGGTGTAAGAACATGCTATCTATATGATGCTGTCTCAAACACATTGCATAGACTGTCTCTCTTACTACTGTCTATATTATGCAGACTTGGCCCCCGGCGGCGGCGGCAGAAATTTGGAGAGAGTAGTGTAAGAACATGCTATCTATATGATGCTGTCTCAAACACATTGCATAGACTGTCTCTCTTACTACTGTCTATATTATGCAGACTTTGTGTATACAAGAAGCTCAAAAAACTCACATTTGATGTCTTCTTGGTTGAGAAACGACTCACACAGTCGAGAGAGGAGACCAGCAAACATGTGCATCTAAAGAACAATAGCACAAAAAGAAAAAAGTTTGTCCTTAAAAAAGTGTTGGATTGCGAAATATCACTTCTAAAGTTTATTAGTACTCAATATTGAATGCCTTCAGATTTGGGCTACCGAATCTTTATATATTTTCCAATAAATTTGAATGCCTTGAATTGAACATCTAAAAAGGGCTCCGTAAATATTTTCCAATGAAGATTTTTTTAAAATATTCAATACGGCTTTGAATGCCTTGGAATTTGGGCCAAAGCACTCCATATGATAATCTCAAAGATATTCTGTTCGTTAATGAGTTGGCCGTTTTGTTGGATAGTGAATGTGCCACCTTTGTTTGATGATTGTGTTGCAGTACTGAATTTAATCTCTTTAGTGAATGTGCCACCTTTTCTTTAAGTTTGTGTCGTATTACTGAATTTGCTGTTAAAATAATCAATTAATTATACAATACGAGTAGAATACTATTTGAAGATTTGTTCTTGTATTTTTGCATGGCTGTCTGGTTTTCAAATGAGTTCGAGTCATTTCACTAGAGCATCTTGCTTGAAAGGTTCTTGTTGTGCAAAAATGGATGAGTTACCTCTTGCTAAGCAGAAAAAGAGTGTGCATGTTGGCCCAAGTGAGAGCTCATCGAGACACACAAGGAGGCAAGCTGATTTTTCCAGCACTTTGGAGCAAGCCGCCTCCTCAAACCCTACTACTACGGAGCATGCGGTACATATCAAAGATGACACTAACCTGGAGGTGGATATGGATAGGCAGCATCTACATAGTGATGAAAGAAATGAGGAGGATGGACAAAATGTAGTGGGGGCAATTGAGGAAAATAAAGGTGATCAAAATGAGGGTGAGAATACTCAAGGTGGTGATAATGAGGATGAAGGTGAGAATACTGAGGATACTAGGAGAGAGATAGAGGGGGAAGAGAACACACATCCACTAGAGGATCAAGAAGAAACAGTTGTCACAACCCAAACTGAAGGAAGCAAGCAGAAAAAAAATAAGGTTGATATTTTTGGAAAGATTCTTGAGACATCTACTCCACAAGCCTTTTTAGATAGGATAGGAGTCAAATTTAGGTCTCCACCTCCACGTGTTCCTCTCTGTAGGATGATCCAGATGGAGGCAATCCAAAAGGTTTCTCCCTCAACAGATAAGTCTCTTACTCGAAGCTTCAAAAAACTAGGTGGGTACATTGAGAGCATGGGAGCTTTCACAGTATCAATTATGGACTTGGAAGGGGAGGAGACACCATTGACACAAGAGAGGGAGGAATCTTGGGATGAGCATTGGAGGACTGTGAATCAACAATTTGAGGAAACTCTTGCACTTGACCCCGATTGGTTGACCCCGATTGGGGTCCGTACTTGAGCCGAAAAATGGTGCATATTCTTGATGGTAATAATCGATACAATGCTTGGATGGACTGCATTTCTACAGGTGAGTTCTCATTGGGATGTTATAGTTTCTTATGCTTCTTTGTCCTTCCTAATTTTGTGTTTTATTACAGGGTTTCAAGGGGATTTGTCCATGCATTGTTGTGTTCTCTGTAAATTTTATGTGTTCGAGCGGAGGGATGTGGGTGAGCTTTTGTTTTCATTGTCCAGGTTGAACAAGTAAGTTAATTTGTTATCAGAGTCTCCTTCTATGTCAAGTAAGTTATTTGTACTCAAGAATATTAACATATTTTTTCTTTGTTTTATAGGACGCATGATTATGCATTTGTGCCAACCACATTTGGTGATCGTCTATTTCAACTAAGAAGATTGGGAGAGTCCGAACTAACAACTCTCATGGCACATTTGGATAATGAGGACAAGCTGTGGGTTGAGAGAGAGATGCAGAGTGCATCTGCCAGAGGAAGGCCCAGTTGGCTTCATTTGCCAATCCAGATTATGACTTGGCTCTTGTTCAAGGACGAGATGGAGCAAAAAATTGATGAGGCATCAAATGGACCACTTGCCAACTCTGCTAGGGAGAATGTGACTCGAAAGGTAGAAGTTCTCTACAGAGGAAAAACATCAAAATATGCAAGGATTGCTGATCCCTCCAACGGTGAGGCCTTTTGGTGTGCGGTGCTCTCCCTCCCATGACACGCGTCAACCAATCATGTGGCCACAGAGGAAAAGCTCAATATGATAGGTTCTGCTTGCATCAGAGACACAGATAAGGCTCACATTGTCAAGCTATTGGACAATTCTCAGGCTGCAGTGCGATCACTTGAGGGTATGCCAAATGATAAGACAAAGGTTAGGGAATGGCTGCACATGTACTCCTACTGGCTTCAGATCACGGAGCTGGGTTTGAGAATCCAAAATGATATTAAAAATGCCGATCGAGTCAGGTTGCCAGGTGAGAGCCGATTCACCTCTTTTGTTGTTCTAAGCAGAAGAAAGTACTTCAAAAGGGCTTTCAAAGTGCACGAAGGAGGCATAAAATTTAGCCATGATATTGACCATCAACCAGGCCTACAAAGTGCTGCACGGCGAGTCGTTTATAGGTTTTCCTACAACATAACCCAGATATTCCTTGTTAAAAAATATGCATGCTTCTTTTTGTGTGTTGTTTTATCATTTGGGCTTTGGCTTGCAGATGGTTGCTTTTTGAAATTGAGGAGCACCAATTGGATATTTTACCCCCTCTCGCTAGTGTGTGGCTTTGTGTTGACAATCAATCTTATATGTATGGTGATTTGAAGCTTGGAAGAGTAAGTGATTGAATTTGTCATTTTGAATCCATGATTGAGAAACATGTTCATATTGAGGGTGAGTTGTGTTTACCCATGTTTGTCATTGAACAGGCCATGTCAAGCATAGAGTCTCGTTTTTTCCCGTGGTGGTTGGACCTTGAAAGAAACCATGTGCCTGAGGAGGAGCTTGATCTGTATCGCCAACATAAGTCTATATTGGAGCTTCGTAGCCAGCAAATTGATCATAATGAGGCCACATCCACATAACATGCAACATCGATTGCATCGCCTTCTTTTCGTAAGTCATTGCCAGTGAATTTAGGGAGGGAAATAGTGAATCGTGCATTGGAGGTGAATCGAGCAATGGAAGCAAATAGGGAGCAGAGTCAACAACAGACATCCAATAGTAGTGCAGGCGGGATACAACCAACTGACATCATAACCAAGACATTGCAAGCTCCAGGTATGTGAGCTTCCTACCTCATCTCTATCGTGATCCGATTGTTTTGACTTAAGACTATGTGTGTTAAATGTCAAAAACCTGTCTATAGGAACCATTTATGCCTTCAATGTCAATATTGAGGACCTTGCAGCTACTTTTGTGAACATGGAGGATGCATCCTCATTGGGAAAGCAAGTGCTTGATGCCATGAATGTTATTTGCACAATAGGGAATGTCAAGAGTAGAGGGTCCGATTACTGTGTGGAGTTGATATTTGCAGACTTCCCCTCAAATATCATCATTGGAGGTTGTGTTGCAAACAAGGTTCCATATTGGAATAAGATTGGGGATGGCATGTATGACTTGTTGAAATTTGAGCAAAATGATGAGCTATGGTGGATCAAACACTAGAATCAACATAATTAACAAAGTGATTAGCAAGTGATTAAGACGTAATTAGTGAATAATTAGCACATAGATTAATGTAGGCATGGATACTCAAAAACCAGCAAATTCTCATTAGGGTTATGCCTCAATTTATAGAGTTTACATCAAGCATCAAATCCATTTGATTTCTCCATGATTCACTCCCACAATATCTCCACCTTTTGCCTGATTCTCTCCACCTCTTCTCTTTTCCCTGATTATCTCCTAGAATATCTCCACACTCCTAAATTCCCTCATGCTACCCATTATTCTCTCCCAGTAGATTCTTCTAACCTTTTCACAGGTTCTTTCACAATTACATCTCCTCTTTTACAGCCTCTATCCAAGAGCTTGTTCCCGCACACACCCTATTCACTTGTATATTTCAACACCTCCCCTCAAGTGAATACTCCTAGTACACCTAGACCCTATACCAGGTTTGCCTCCCTTTACTTGGTAGTCCGCGACCAGTGTCTACTCCTCCCCTCAAGTTATCTCAGCACACCTGGACCCTGTATCAAGTTATCTCAGCACACCTGGACCCTGTATCAAGTTTCTTTCTTACTTGACAGTCCGCGACCAGTGCCTCAAGTCCCTAAACTCCATAGTCCTTGACACTCTCTCTCTCTATGTGTCCAAGGCTACTATAAGTGCCCGCGACCTTGACTAAAGTGCTCACACATACATCTACCACGTGGCCTACATCATCGGTGGCTCAGAGGTGGTTTAACTTTGTTGGGGCAGGTTACATTAGGTTGTGGGGTCTCTCTCTCTCTCTCTCTCTCTCTCTCAGAGATTTTCACATGGCTCCTCACTCTTTGGAGCCTCACATCTTCTCTTGTCTTCAGTCTTCTTGTCGTGGCAGCATCTCTCCACGCGTCTGTCTCTTCTTTCAGTCTTCTTGGGACAGCTTCTCTTCTCGTGTCCATGTCTTCCTTCAGCTTTTCTTCTTGGTGTGGATCCTCTTCTTGGGAAGAGATATTCTTCTTCTTTCATGGCTGGGGCCATGAGCTCGTCCGTCATGTCATTTTGCTCCATGTGAGCAACATGTTTCAATGTTTTGCTGACAGTTCCTTTGGGCTTTTTATGTTTATCTTGTATCATTATGCAATGCAAACCCAAATTTATGCGGGAGGTCTTACCTCTTGCCTTATTCTGGCAAAGGGCAGTGTCTGTTCCCATTTTTACACTGATGCAATGTGCCAAATACATAATGCGTATAGCATTCATTCTCATGCACATTCCAAATGCAACTCTGGCTTGTGAATAATCTTGAATTTGAGTGAGATTTACAGGCATTAACCAAGGGTTGAATGCAAAATGATGATTTTCACAAATTTATCAGCACAATTTTACCAGAAATTACATTAAATCAAGGGTAACCAATTTGTATGGGATGGTTGGAGTATCAAACCAACTCCGATTTGCAATCTGAAGTTATAGGGATCTGTATCAGATACCTAATGGTTAATTTGAACCCTCAATTGCATCAAAATACAGTGATTAGCACACTGATTAGTAAATTAATGCTCTGTTTTGTGTATAGAAAATAGAGTATGTGGGGAGTCCAGATCTGGTGCCTTCCACTTCAAATGAGCTCAAATGCTTTCAAAGGCATCAATAGCAATGAGTCTAGTAGAGGATTAAGCCAAGAAACACAAGATTTGACCAAATAATGAAAGCATAATCTCTGTTTTACCAAAGTCACCTGTAGATTTGATGAAGAGCTTGGATCTCACTGTAGACTTGATGAAACTCAATTCTGTCTTCACCAGCTGTAGAGCATGCTTGATTACACCTTGGGCTAGGAGGAATTGAATCAATTTGACTTGCACAAGGAGAAATCCTCAAAATGCTTCAGAAAAATGGCGCCCAGCAACAACAATCAGCAAAAATCGGCGCATACTGACGGCGGTTTGCTGCGTTTTTTACATAGGCTTGAAGCCATAGATGTTAGCTAGCTAGTGCTAAAATCTTATGCCCTAACTCTATGTGTGCAAGGTGCTAGATGTCCTCCACTGGCTGGGGGTGAAGGGGAAGATGAAAAACTCACTAAAATATGATTTTTTAATTACCTACTAATCCTAATTAATTCACTAATGGGCTCATAAATCTGATTGATTCTAGGCATGGCTCTGATACCATGTTGAAATTTGAGCAAAATGATGAGCTATGGTGGATCAAACACTAGAATCAACATAATTAACAAAGTGATTAGCAAAAGTGATTAAGACGTAATTAGTGAATAATTAGCACATAGATTAATGTAGGCATGGATACTCAAAAACCAACAAATTCTCATTAGGGTTATGCCTCAATTTATAGAGTTTACATCAAGCATCAAATCCCATTGATTTCTCCATGATTCACTCCCAGAATATCTCCACCTTTTGCCTGATTCTCTCCACCTCTTCTCTTTTCCCTGATTATCTCCCAGAATATCTCCACACTCCTAAATTCCCTCATGCTACCCATTATTCTCTCCCAATAGATTCTTCTAATCTTTTCACAGGTTCTTTCACAATTACATCTCCTCTTTTACAGCCTCTATCCAAGAGCTTGTTCCCGCACACACCCTATTCACTTGTATATTTCAACATGACTCTACTTTTAAAGTTGTTGATTCTTGTCTCTCGGATCGAGGCTTCTTTACATGCCTTTACACTATGGAAGAAGGAGTGACCATTGAGCAGGTTGCACAAAGCGTTGGGTTTGGCATTTATCATAGACAGGTTGTGAGGTGTACTCCACCTATTGGGAAGAAGATGGGGCAAATGATTACTACCCAGGTATTGGTGTTGTTCTCTTTGGGGCTGTCATTTGTGCAAATCTTCTTTGTCCCATTTAAGGTGAAAATGCATGAACAACCAATGTGTCTTTGCTTGTAGGTCACTTGTCTAATATTGGCTATTTTTGTTCGCTCAACATCTCTTGCTACAAGCTTTGTGATGCATGGGGATCAACTAAGGGATTTGGCACTAGGTGATGATCTTGATGTAGGGCAAGATCTTATCTTTGACATGTATGTATGCATTCAAATCAAGATAGAATTTAAAATGATTTTCGGTGATCTTTATGGCATATGGTTAATGGTTTGTGTGCGTTTTCAAGAGTGCCATCGGAGGATCTGGTGAAGAGAAAGGGTAGACCATGGCGGGGCGGTTGTCAGAGAGGTCAGCGGCTTAGCAAATACATCGTCTCCATCTTCAGTCGTCCTGGGGACACGATTTTGGATTTGTTTGCTGGCACTAGAACTCTTGGGCTAGTGGCAGCATTTATGGATCGCAATGTCATAATATTAGACAAGGATGAGTGGATCTATGATCACCTGTTAGAACCATACTCAGCAAAGGTATGCATGTTGAAAAGATAAATATGTTAGTAGAGAATAATTTTGTATTGATAAAGCTTATTTTCTTTTCTTTGTGTCTCTTGCAGTTATGAGGATCACATGTCTACATCAGAATGCCATTAGAGATAGTCTTTTTTTTAATTGAGACAATCATTTTTTTGGGACTATTGGAAGTAATGTTTTGATGGATGTTATGCTTCTGAAGGTTTTTTACAATAGCATGTAGCTGATTGTTGGACAATTTTTAAATCCTATGGTTATGGTTTCTAAAGAGTATTATATTGTTGTGTCAGTGGTATGGCTATTAAAATTGGTGTGCATCTTAATGGCTTGATTTCTATGCTCTCTGGTCGCTGTGGTTTCAATAGTTTGTTTCTAGTAGTAGCTCAATGACCAATTCAACGTCTTTTTAGCGAGCCAAGTAGTATGAGTTTTGTAGTGATTTTTTATATCCGCACCATTCATTTGAAAATGCTTTATTTGCAATAGTCATTTTTAAACTTTTTTAGTCTTCTTTGTTCTGTTCATTATAGAGTTGCACTATGGTTTCACTCTTCTCTTTAACATTCCATGCTTGCTTAACATCATACCATGCCCCTACTTGCTCACTTTCACAAGGACTTTATTTCTACTCACTGCTCTGTGCTCACTGCTCTTGGCTCGCTAAATAGACGCACCCCAATGTAAACAGTATGAAGTATATACAATGTAAACAATGTAAACAGTATGAAGTAAATAGTGTGGAGTATATACAATGTAAACAATGTAAACAGTATGAAGTATATACAATGTAAACAGTATGTACAATGTAAACAGTATGTACAATGTAAACAGTTTGAAGTATATACAATGTAAACAGTATGAAGTAAATAGTGTGGAGTATATACAATGTAAACAATATGAAGTATATACAATGTAAACAGTATGAAGTAAATAGTGTGGAGTATATACAATAGTATATACAATGTAAACAGTGTGGAGTATATACAATGTAAAGAGTATGAAGTATATACAATGTAAACAGTATAATGTAAACAGTATGAAGTATATACAATGTATACAATGTAAATAGTATGAAGTATAAACAATGTAAACAGTATGAAATGAAGTATATACAATGTAAACAGTATAAAGTATATACAATGTATACAATGTAAACAGTATGAAGTATAAACAATGTAAACAGTATGAAGTATAAACAATGTAAACAATATAAAGTATAAACAATGTAAACAGTATGAAATGTATACAATGTAAACAGTATGAAATGTATACAATGTAAACAATGTAAACAGTATGAAGTATAAACAATGTAAATAGTATGAAGTATAAACAATGTAAACAATGTAAACAGTATGAAGTATAAACAATGTATACAATGCATACAATGTAAACAGTATATGAAGTATAAACAATGTAAACAGTATGAAGTATAAACAATGTATACAATGTAAACAATGTAAATAGTATGAAGTAGAAACAATGTATACAATGTATACAATGTAAACAGTATGAAGTATAAACAATGTAAACAGTATGAAGTATAAACAATGTATACAATGTATACAATGTAAACAATGTGTATACAATGTATACAATGTATACAATGTATACAATGTAAACAGTATGAAGTATAAACAATGTAAATAGTATGAAGTATAAACAATGTATACAATGTATACAATGTAAACAGTATGAAGTATAAACAATGTAAATAGTATGAAGTATAAACAATGTATACAATGTATACAAAATGAAGTATAAACAATGTATATGATGTATACAATGTATACAATGTATACAATGTAAACAGTATGGAATATAAACAATGTATACAATGTATGAAGTATAAACAACGTATACAATGTAAAGAGTATGAAGTATAAACAATGTAAACAGTATGAAGTATAAACAATGTAAACAGTATGAAGTATAAACACAGTATGCTGTTGCTGTTGACGATCCCTTGCTGAACCTGGTGCATCGCCACCCTTTACCACCTTGAACCCAAAGAGCTTGAGAGTCAAATCTCCCCCGACGATGGCCTTTCTGCTGCTGGCCATCTCTAATTCTGTCGAGGCGGGCTTGGATGTAAACAGTATATACAATGTAAAGAGTATGAAGTATAAACAATGTAAACAGTATAAACAATGTAAACAGTATATATAATGTAAATAGTATGAAGTATAAACAATGTAAACAATATGAAGTATAAACAATGTAAACAATATATACAATGTAAACAGTATGAAGTATAAACAATGTAAACAGTATGAAGTATAAACAATGTAAACAGTTTATATACAATGTAAACAATATGAAGTATAAACAATGTAAACAGTATATATAATGTAAACAATATATACAATGTAAACAGTATATACAATGTAAACAGTATGAAGTATAAACAATGTATAAACAATGTAAACAGTATATACAATGTAAACAGTATGAAGTATAAACAATGTAAACAGTATATACAATGTAAACAGTATGAAGTATATACAATGTAAACAATATGAAGTATATACAATGTAAATAGTATATGTAAACAGTATGAAGTATATACAATGTAAATAGTATATGTAAACAGTATGAAGTATATACAATGTAAACAGTATGCAGTATATACAATGTAAATAGTATATACAATGTAAACAGTATGAAGTATATACAATGTAAACAGTATATACAATGTAAACAGTATGAAGTATATACAATGTAAACAGTATGAAGTATATACAAAACAGTATATGAAGTATATACAATGTAAACAATATAAAGTATAGATACAATGTAAACAGTATGAAGTATATACAATGTAAACAGTATAAAGTATAGATACAATGTAAACAGTATGAAGTATATACAATGTAAACAGTATGAAGTATATATACAATGTAAATAGTATGAAGTATATATACAATGTAAACAGTATGAAACAATATGAAGTATATACAATGTCAATACTATGAAGTATATACAATGTAAACAGTAGGAAGTATATACAATAATGTAAACAGTATGAAGTATAAACAATGTAAACAGTTTATATACAATGTAAACAGTATGAAGTATAAACAATGTAAACAGTATATACAATGTAAACAATGTAAACAGTATATACAATGTAAATAGTATATACAAATGTAAACAGTATGAAGTATAAACAATGTAAACAGTATATACAATGTAAACAGTATAATGTAAACAGTATAAAGTATAAACAACGTAAACAGTATATACAATGTAAACAGTATGAAGTATAAACAATGTAAACAGTATATACAATGTAAACAGTATGAAGTATAAACAATGTAAACAGTATATACAATGTAAACAGTATAAACAATGTAAACAGTATAAACAATGTAAACAGTATATACAATGTAAACAGTATTAGGTATAAACAATGTATAAACAATGTAAACAGTATTAGGTATAAACAATGTAAACAGTATAAACAATGTAAACAGTATATACAATGTAAACAGTATGAAGTATAAACAATGTATAAACAATGTAAATAGTATATACAATGTAAACAGTATATACAATGTAAACAGTATGAAGTATATACAATGTAAACAGTATGAAGTATATACAATGTAAATAGTATATGTAAATAGTATGAAGTATATACAATGTAAACAGTATGAAGTATATATAATGTAAACAGTATGAACTTTGAAGTATATACAATGTAAACAGTTTGAAGTATATACAATGTAAACAGTATGAAGTATATACAAAGTAAACAGTATGAAGTATATACAAAACAGTATGAAGTATATACAATGTAAACAGTATGAAGTATATATACAATGTAAACACTATGAAGTATATATACAATGTAAACAGTATGAAGTATATATACAATGTAAGCATTATGAAACAGTATGAAGTATATACAATGTAAACAGTATGAAGTATATATACAAGTAAACACTATGAAGTATATATACAATGTAAACAGTATGAAGTATATATACAATGTAAACATTATGAAACAGTATGAAGTATATACGATGTAAACAGTATGAAGTATATATAATAATGTAAACAGTATGAAGTATATACAATGTAAACAGTATGAAGTATAAACAATGTAAACAGTATATACAATGTAAACAGTATGAAGTATATATAATGTAAACAGTATGAAGTATAAACAATGTAAACAGTATGAAGTATAAACAATGTAAACAGTATATACAATGTAAACAGTATGAAGTATATACAATGTAAACAGTATGAAGTATAAACAATATAAAGAGTATGAAGTATATACAATATGAAGTATAAACAATGTAAACAGTATGAAGTATATACAATGTAAACTATACAATGTAAACAGTATGAAGTATATACAATGTAAACAGTATATGAAGTATAAACAATGTAAACAGTATATACAATGTAAACAGTATGAAGTATAAACAATGTAAAGAGTATGAAGTATAAACAATGTAAACAGTATATATATATACAATGTAAACAGTATGAAGTATAAACAATGTAAACAGTATGAAGTATAATCAATGTAAACAGTATGAAGTATAAACAATGTATACAATGTAAACAATGTAAACAGTATGAAGTATAAACAATGTATACAATGTAAACAATGTAAACAGTATGAAGTATAAACAATGTATACAATGTATACAATTATGAAGTATAAACAATGTAAATAGTATGAAGTATAAACAATGTATACAATGTATACAATAATGTAAACAGTATTTATGAAGTATAAACAATGTAAACAGTATGAAATATAAACAATGTATACAATGTAAACAATGTAAACAGTATGAAGTATAAACAATGTATATAATGTATACAATGTAAACAGTATAAAGTATAAACAATGTATACAATATATACAATGTAAGCAATATGAAGTATAAACAATGTAAACAGTATAAAGTATAAACAATATATACAATGTATACAATGTATACAATGTAAACAGTATGAAGTATAAACAATGTAAACAGTATGAAGTATAAACAATGTATACAATGTATACAATGTAAACAGTATGAAGTATAAACAATGTAAACAGTATGGAGTATAAACAATGTATACAATGTATGAAGTATAAACAATGTATACAATGTAAACAGTATGAAGTATAAACAATGTAAACAGTATGAAGTATAAACAATGTAAACAGTATGAATTATAAACACAGTATTTAGTATAAACAATGTAAACAGTATAAACAGTATAAACAATGTAAACAGTATAAACAGTATAAACAATGTAAACAGTATAAACAGTATAAACAATGTAAACAATATGAAGTATAAACAATGTAAACAGTATGAAGTATAAACAATGTAAACAGTATGAAGTATAAACAATGTAAACAATATGAAATATAAACAATGTAAACAGTATATACAATGTAAACAGTATGAAGTATAAACAATGTAAACAGTATGAAATATAAACAATGTAAACAGTATATACAATGTAAACAGTATGAAATATAAACAATGTAAACAGTATATACAATGTAAACAGTATGAAGTATAAACAATGTTAACAGTTTATATACAATGTAAACAGTATGAAGTGTAAACAATGTAAACAGTTTATATAAAATGTAAACAGTATGAAGTATAAACAATGTAAAGAGTATATACAAATGTAAACAGTATGAAGTATGAACAATGTAAACAGTATGAAGTATAAACAATGTAAACAGTACAATGTAAACAGTATATACAATGTAAACAGTATAAACAATGTAAACAGTATATACAATGTAAACAGTATATACAATGTAAACAGTATGAAGTATAAACAATGTAAATAGTATAAACAATGTAAACAGTATATACAATGTAAACAGTATATACAATGTAAACACTATGAAGTATAAACAGTATATACAATGTAAACAGTATATACAATGTAAACAGTATAAACAATGTAAACAGTATGAAGTATAAACAATGTATAAACAATGTAAACAGTATATACAATGTAAACAGTATAAAGTATAAACAATGTAAACAGTATATACAATGTAAACAATATATACAATGTAAACACTATGAAGTATATACAATGTAAACAGTATGAAGTATATACAATAATGTAAACAGTATGAAGTATATACAAAACAGTATGAAGTATATACAATGTAAATAGTATGAAGTACATACAATGTTAACAGTATGAAGTATATATAAAACAGTATGAAGTATATACAAAACAGTATGAAGTACATACAATGTAAACAGTATGAAGTACATACAATGTAAACAGTATGAAGTACATACAATTATGAAGTATATATACAATGTAAACAGTATGAAGTATATATACAATGTAAACAGTATGAAACAGTATGAAGTATATACAATGTAAATAGTACGAAGTATATACAATGTAAACAGTACGAAGTATATACAATAATGTAAACAGTACGAAGTATATACAATAATGTAAACAGTACGAAGTATATACAATAATGTAAACAGTACGAAGTATATACAATAATGTAAACAGTATGAAGTATAAACAATGTAAACAGTATGAAGTATATACAATGTAAACAGTATGAAGTATAAACAATGTAAACAGTATGAAGTATATACAATGTAAACAGTATGAAGTATAAACAATGTAAACAGTATATACAATGTAAATAGTACGGAGTGTCCAATGTAAACAGTATATACAATGTAAACAGTATATACAATGTAAACAGTATGAAGTATAAACAGTAGGAGTGGCCATATGTAAACTGTAAACAGTAGGAGTGGCCATATGTAAACTGTATGGAGTGTCCATGTAAGGTTCCCCCCTTCCAAAAAAAGGGGAAACACTTAAGATAGTCCACTAAGTCTTATCTTGGAGAAAATTTCCTACTCATCGACACCTTAACCATGTAGAGATTCAAGGATACGATTCATAGGTAAGACCTAGTTCTATCCCGCAGGGGGAGCGTGGTCTTCTAAAAATCAAATCACCCATAGGATAATTGATCATAAATTCAGATTAAGTCTCCACGACCTCATTCACAAGACGATCAAAATGCTTCCCCAGTATTCTTGACATAAAACAATCATTTAAAAACAGGTCATAAATACAGTTTCTATAACGAACTCTCGTCTTTCCACATTGTTCCACATAAATCCACATTGTTCCACATAAATTCACATTATTTAATTCCACAACCATTTCATAAGTATTCCTATTCTCATCCAATCACATCATTTTCATATCATCACATCTTTCCTCAATTTATCCTCATCAGATCTCATCCACTCGCATCTCATCCATATCCACATCTCATCACATCAGATCTCATCCACTCACATCTCATCAGATCTCATCCACTCGCATCTACCCATATCCACATCACATCTCATCCATTCAGACCACATCACATTCACTCACATCTCATCCACTCAGACCACATCACATTCACTCACATCTCATCCACTCAAACCACATCACATTCACTCACATCACATCTCATTCATTTTACCTCACATCTCATTCATTCACATCTATCCCCATTCACATCTATCCCCATTCACATCCCATCACATCATTTTCATTCATATCCATCATATTCACATTCATTCATATCCATCACATTCACATTCATTCATATTCATCACATTCATATTCACATATATTTTATGATACATCACATCTCTTTCCATCACATCACATTCTTTCTTCACATACACATCCATCACATTCATATTCACATTCATTCATATCCATCACATTCATATTCATTCATATCCATCACATTCACATCCACATATATTTTATGATACATCACATCTCTTTCCATCACATCACATTCTTTCTTCACATACACATCTATATCCATTCTTTCACATACTCATTCACATCAATTCTTTCACATATACATTCACATCCATTCTTCACTTATACACTTACATCCATTTTCATCACATATCAGCCACTCATATCCCATATCATTCATTTACATCCTGATTCACATGACATCACATCTCATCCATTCATTCACATCCATTCTTATCACATCTATGCATCTCACATCTCATTACCTCTATTCACATCACATCCACCCATCCATTCATTCACACTTATCTGAATCTCATCACATCTCGTTACATCTATTCACCTCATATGTCATCACTTCTATTCACATCACATCCATCCATCCATTCACATCTATCTGATTCACATCACATCTATTCACTTCACATCTCATCACCTCTATTCACATCGCATCCAACCATCCATTCACATCTATCTGATTCACAGCACTTCTCGTTACATCTATTCACATCACAACCACCCATCCATTCATTCACACTTATCTAATTCTCATCACATCTCATTACATCTATTCATAGAATTTAAACATAGAATTTAAGAGAAATTCTAATTTTTGATATAAAGATTCTTTACGCATCTATTTATGCATAAAAATCAACTTCAGTGGGAATAACACTTTTATAAAAATCCTTTTATGCATCTATTTATGCATAAATTCAATTTTTAATGAAAGCAACACTCTTGAAATAAAAATAAATCTTTTATGCATCTTTCTATGCATAAATTCAATTTTAATGAGAATAACACTTTTGAAATAAAAATAAATCTTTTATGCATCTTTCCATGCATAAATTCAATTTTAATGAAAGCAACACTTTTGAAATAAAAATAAATCTTTTATGCAAAAATTTAATTTTAATGAAAGCAACACTTTTGAAATAAAAATAAATCTTTTGTGCATCTTTCTATGCATAAATTTAATTTTAATGAAAATAACACTTTTGGAATAAAAATAAATCTTTTATGCATAAATTCAATTTTAATGAGAATAACACTTTTGAAATAAAAGTAAATCTTTTATGCATCTTTCTATGCATAAATTCAATTTTAATAAAAGCAACACTTTTGAAATAAAAATAAATCTTTTATGCATCTTTCTATGCATAAATTCAATTTTAATGAAAGCAAAACTTTTGAAATAAAAATAAATCTTTTATGCATCTTTCTATGCATAAATTTAATTTTAATGAGAATAACACTTTTAAAATAAAAATAAATCTTTTAGTCATCTTTCTGTGCATAAATTCAATTTTAATGAAAGTAACACTTTTGAAATAAAAATAAATCTTTTATGCATCTTTCTGTGCATAAATTAAATTTTAATGAAAGCAACATTTTTGAATTAAAAATAAATCCTTTATGCATCTTTCTATGCATAAATTCAATTTTAATGTGAATAACACTTTTGAAATAAAAATAAATCTTTTATGCATCTTTCTATGCATAAAATTATTTTTAATGAGAATAACACTTGTGAAATAAAAAGAAATCTTTTATGCATCTTTCTATGCATAAAATCAATTTTAATGGGAATAACACTTTTGTAATTAAAAAAATTCTTTTAGAATGCACAAATTCTGGGGATTACTCTTTTAGAATGCACAAATTCTGGGGATTACTCTTTTAGAATAGCATAAAGATAAACTTTATTTTCACAAAATTTAAGAAAATTTCACCTTAACCTCCTTTGTATGGCTGACCATTTCTCAATTTTTACATTCTAATATCACTTTAAATTTATCCCAAGTTGAAGTAAAGCATTCTAATCTACTCAATTTTCACTGTAACAATAAGAAGAGTTTAATCAATTTATTTCTACTTATTTTAGGATAAGAAAGGCTGAATTCTTAATGAAGAGAAGGGGGTGGCCTTTTCATCAAGGCATAACATCCATATTCTTATTAAAAAAGCAAGAATCAGAAAACCATAGATTAGAATTTTTTTAAAAAAGTAGAATTTTTAACTTACAAGGAGTTTTGTGAGCTTTCCTTTGGCTTGAGGGATTCAGGGTTCTACTCTTGTTTGAATCAAGAGTGGCCACCAATTCTTTGTAGAGGATTTAGTCAAAAACAATTGAATTATCAAGTGAATTCAATGTTTTTGGCTCTGGGGAGGAGTAGAGTAACATTGCATAAACACTATTAACCTTTTACAAAGCAAGAGGCTTTTATTTATAGGAAAAAATGACCCTCTAACCAAGCAAATTGATTCTAGAATTTTCCAGATCAATTTGGTCAATTTTTGACCATTTTTGGGTCAATTTAGCCATTAGGAATTTTTTGAGGTCGTTTTGGGGCCCTGTAAGGAAGTTTGACCGAAATATTCCCTCCAAAAAGGGGCACCGGATAAAATTTTTGCAAACGAACTCCAAATTTGTCGGACCTCACATATCTAGATTCTACTCTTCAAAAGCTATCCATTGATATATAACACGATAGGGTTCGGAGAAGGGACAAGATAGATACCTAGAAGATTCCTTTTTGCCTGGGAAAGATTCACGTTACATGAATCTTTCCCAGGCAAAAAGGAATCTTCTAGGTATCTATCTTGTTACTAGGGTTCGGAGAAGGGACAAGATAGATACCTAGAAGATTCCTTTTTGCCTGGGAAAGATTCACGTTACGTGAATCTTTCCCAGGCAAAAAGGAATCTTCTAGGTATCTATCTTGTCCCTTCTCCGAACCCTATCGTGTTATATATCAATGGATAGCTTTTGAAGAGTAGAATCTAGATATGTGAGGTCCGACAAATTTGGAGTTCGTTTACGTGAATCTTTTCCAGGCAAAAAGGAATCTTCTAGGTATCTATCTTGTCCCTTCTCCGAACCCTATCGTGTTATATATCAATGGATAGCTTTTGAAGAGTAGAATCTAGATATGTGAGGTCCGACAAATTTGGAGTTCGTTTGCAAAAATTTTATCCGGTGCCCCTTTTTGGAGGGAATATTTCGGTCAAACTTCCTTACAGGGCCCCAAAATGACCTCAAAAAATTCCTAATGTTACTTTTTGAATCAAGTTGAAATAGGAGAGAGGAGAGATGAAAATATCTCATTATTTATGAGTTTAATACTCCTCCACACATGTGAAATAGGCGCCTCCTTCATGAGGGAAATTCCCCACACTGAGATGTCAAAAATGCATCATTTCCTCTAAATATCTCTTCTTTTTTAACTAATAAACCTTGTCCTTAGTCAACTCTTCATCTTATGTGAGTATTTACTCATTTCTGGGAGATTTTCTTTTATTTTTCAATTTATCTCCTCCCTACATTTGGATTAATCTTATTGGTCCATAAGAACCTTAATTGGAGCATAATTCAAAAAAATTTAAAAATCTAGACCCTTAGTCTAAGGTCCTTTATACCTATTTTTGATTAATTCTAATTGCATATTGGAAAGTTCTTTTTGAGTTTTTGTTTCAGGGGAAACCATTTTAGACACTAGGAGGATTTTTATATCCAAAAATATCTCAATTTTAAATTACCTCCCTCTAGACATTTTCTCTCTCTAGGCCAAAACAGGGTAAAATAGGATCTTTCTTTTATTTATGAGAGGGGAATAATTATAAGAGAAAAAGTGGAGGTTCTTACACCTACACACCTCAAAAGCTGGAGGGAGGAATCTTACTACAAACAGTATGGAGTAGGCATTCATGTCAAACGTCATAACCTTCGGACTCCATAATGCACCCGCAACATTCCAATGCATGGTACAAGAAATTTTCTATGACTATCTAATGTAGTTCATGTGTGTGTTTGTAGATGACTTCAATGTCTTTGGGAAGTGTGTGGAGCATCTACAAACCATCAACCCCTAAAGGAGTCGAGGAATACCCAAATGTCGAAGAAGAGATAAGGAAGCTCAAAGACGCTAGGGCCTTAGTAGAAGCATGTCAACAACTTCATGAAGCCAAAAGCTAAGGGCTAACCGGGTCAGGGATACAATGTATCCAAGAAATGAGCCAACAAGGGAAAGAATTGGACGTACCCACTCCAATTCCAGAAGAGATGGAAGGGGGATCCCAAGGGAATACAATGTCAAGAATGTTTGAGGAAGATGCGTAGGATAAGTCCATCCATTCCTTCCCTAGGGATAAGTCCATCCATTCCTTCCCTAGGGATGGATATTTGGCACTCCTCCCAGAGCAACCAGCACCGACTACTACAAAGATGCAAGAAGGGCAAGCTGTCCTCATGGAAACAAAGGCAATAATGAAGGAGATCAAGAGAGGAAGAAAAAAGAAGACGGAAAGGAACATGAGTGGCGTCATTCCATATGTGGCTGAGGAAACACAAAGGATTGAGGCTAAGCTTGCGCAAGAGATCAAATCCTACCAAGAAGTACTTAAACAGCAAGAAGCCACTGTCAATGAGGCCACACAAGAAGAAACACAGTAGATGACTCCTCCTCAAAGCCTAGCTCAGCTAATATTCAAAAACCTGTCTTCGCTCAAGAATTCTACTATGACGACAGACACACCTATAGGAATGGAGCCAGAGACTGGAGCAGAAGTAGTGCCAGAGCTGAAGAACCCCAAGAGCTTGAAGAACCAACCTTGCTCCCGGTGCAAGTTCCAGCAGCACCATTGGATACAAGCAAAAGACCAAAAGATGAAGATACACCCCAGTCCGAAGGTGTCTCGAGGACGAAGAAAGGATACCAGAGCTGTCATTCCTACATAATCTAGACTATGAAAAATTCTTGCAGGAAATTGTGGAAGGCTTGGATTAGCTACTGAATCTGTCGCATCATGCAAGACTGAAAGGGGCAGCAAGCACAAGTGCATCACTGTGGGAGCAGGAGCAACGAGTATGGTGGTGCCATCTCCTCACAACATATATGCTTCATGATTGTAATGCCACACTCTAGAAGCAAGTACAATAGTCCAACATCCAAGTATAGACCTTACAAGAACACCTAATAGCGACGGAGGCTACACATAGAGATGTGATATTGAAGAGTTTAATGGCAAAGAAGGAGAAAGAGACCAGGTACCAAAGCGCTGGAAATAATAATTTGGTTCTCAACCAAACTATTATCCAAAGAAATAAAGAGAATATGGATCTAAAAGCGCAATTGGAGCGGGTTAAAGAGCAACTTTAGAAGGAAGTTACCCACAACCACCATGAGCTAGCAGCCATTCATGCCCAGTAGGTACATGAGCTCCAGCATACGTCCTATCCAAAGAAGAGGAGCTACAAAGCCATATCCAGATGATATCCTTAAGTCTGAAGGAAGTAGAAAGCAGAGCTACCCACTTGCAACAACAAGAAAGAACAAACAAACAAGGCACATGCAGAGAAGGTGAGAGCCCTTAATGATACCATTAGCACCCATCAAGCTGAGATGCAAAGAATGGTGATTGCACACCAAGAGGCAATGGTGCAAGTCACCCAACAGTTTACAAGACAGTCATCACAGATTGGCTCTGCCGAAAGACTTCTAAGAATCACAGAAGCTCAAGAAAAGGGAGTCTACCACGAGACGTGCACAAGAGTAAGCAACAAGGCACTTCAAGGAGTTCGATGCTTCATGGATGGTCTGAGAAATAGCCATATCAAACCTCCTCATCACCAATGACTCCCGTACACAAGAATTGGAATGACAACTGGCCATACAGGACCGAAGTCAAAGACAAGAGCCTACAGATGAAATGTGCCTACTCCTTGAGTGAGCCTCGGTTTGTTAGTAACTCCTTGGGCCCCTCCTCAAACTCTTACTCTTTTTTTGTCTACACTAACCCTCTCATTGCTTCAATATGATATAAATCTATCTCTAAGGACCTAAGCCTAGGAGAACTAACCCTCATTAAGCAAAATACTGAGCGTGATGCTGATCCCACGATCATTATGGGAATTTTACGGGGGGGATGTAGTATTAACTAATCCACAGGATATTTACTTTTATGCATTGCACCTTATTGTGCTAAACCTTCATATTTGGTGTCGGGTACTCCAAAACTCTAAAATATTTTATAACAGTGTCAAAAAATTAGACTTGTTTGTTCCATATAATATTCTTGAAACACCGACCAACTACAAGGTGATAGCATAAAGTTATCAATGGATTATAAGCCATGGGTGGCTAGAAGTCTACAATACTCACACTAATACTTGAAGTTATGTTAGTCTTCTTTATATCACCCATTTTGGTACTCTTAAACTATACCATAATATCTACAAACATTTAGAATCCATGTTAACCAATGTCCTCCACTTTTGATAAATCACATATCGAATATCCTAGCATAAGTTCTGAGGACATCACTGAGCTCCAAGATTTTATGAAACTCCACAAGCCTAGCATAAGTTCTGAGGACATCACTGAGCTCCAAGATTTTATGAAACTCCACAAGCCTAGCCACCCACCCCCAGCTCAAGCCATGGTCAGGAAGAGACACCAGCTTCATCATCCAACCCTACTTACCCAATGTATTCTAATGTAGCTAGTGAACTACTTAATCCATATCCTAATGCACCGCCTACTAACAAGTCTCAAGCTGATTGCATTTTTTCTACTCTCCCTTCTCAACATATAGAATTTCCCACTAACCCTCTCGTCCCCAAGGAGGTACCGGCACCTGACCAGTCTCCCCCATGAAAAACTTAGGAGGTACGACGTACTCTCCCCCAAGACAGTATTAAAGCTTTTACTAATGATACTATTTTGGAGTCATTGTTTGGTGCAGAGAATCCTTTGAGCTGGCAATCCACTACTAAAGCCAAAGCTAATGTTCAAGGTGTTAATGCAAATAACACCATTTGATCCAACTCAAAGGATTCTACCAAAGGCCTACTCCAATGTCTCACCAACAAAGCAACATTATGTGTACCGTACCCTCTCCGAGCACCTCGCCTAGATTTAGAAGAACTACTACCTTTGACTAGAGAGGGCACCTTGTGGTCTAACGTGGCATGACAGACCAAATTAGCTAATCCACAATTGGCTGACCTGCTTGAAATCAGAGTGGTAACATTTATAATCAGTTATTGCTTCCGCAAGTGGAGGAAAGCTCACCCACACAAGAGGGGGCTAGGAAACAATCATCACAAATGATGCACACCCCAAGTTGGAAGATTTTGGAATACAACTAGACTGGAGAAAGGAATTCCTAACAATTCCAGAATACAACCATGTATATATGCGTGCGCCACCAACTTAACGAGTTGATCCCTTGTACATGCCACTAAAGAGGATATGGACACCTCTGGAATTTTAAGAGGCCAAGCAGCAAAATTCGCATGTTTATTATTATAACTTCCCGATCTTCATGCCAGCTACATTTACAGACATAAAGGAACAAAGAAAACAGATGTTGACTTGGAAACAGATATAGCGCCGTACCTGTACCCAGCAATAGTGGCCACTGTAAGATTCTTAAAATTGCTCATGGTCTTGATCAATCAACCCAAGGAACCATATGATGGGGGTATGAAGTTGAGTAACTACAATTTAACATGAATCTGAAAGAGGCATGATGTTGTACTCTCATCGCCTAAGGTGTCGTCCTGCCTACATGCATGTCACATTCGAGGACATGGTGGACACAGGGTTCTGGAGATCACACTCAGCATTCAGACCCTCAAAAAGCTTCAATCACATCGAAACATTTACCGTCATGAGTTTGGTGACCAAGTCTTTCGACCTCGGTAATAACAGGTTTTGAGGACAGAACCTACATCAGGTAGGAGGGGATGTTAATCCCATTTTGCATTAACAAGTATGCTCCTCCAATTGAGGACATTAATAAGTGTCATGTAAAGGCACTATAAAAGTTGTACATTATGAGATATTGTGTAAGATTCCTCCCCCAAACCCCTTTTTGATGTCTAGTATCTTCTTCTATAATCAATCCCTCTTCAGAAATATAAAAGACTTGTTTCTAACTGTTTTAACCTAGAGAGAGAAAATATTCTAGAGAGAGAATATTCAGATTTTTAATATTTTTAGATAGAAAATTATCTCATCTTATTAAAATAAGTTCCCCTGAAACAGAAATTCAAAAAAGAACTTTCCAATGTGCAATTGGAATTAATTAGAAATGTGTATAAAGGACCTTAGTCTAAGGGTCTAGATTTTCAGAAATTTTTGGATTATGGTCCAATTAAGGTTCCTATGGGCCAATAGCATCAATCCATGTGTAGGGAGGAGATAAATCCAATTTGAAAAAGAAGATACCCAAAAATGAGTAAATGCTCACATAAGATGAAGAGTTGAAAATGTACAAGGTTTATTAGTAAAAAATTATGAGCAATATTAAAAGTATGACATATGTAAGGAAGAGGAGTTCTTTAAAGGAGGTGCATATTTCACATAAGATGAAGAGTTGAAAATGTACAAGGTTTATTAGTAAAAAATTATGAGCAATATTAAAAGCATATGTAAGGAAGAGGAGTTCTTTAAAGGAGGTGCATATTTCACATAAGATGAAGAGTTGAAAATGTACAAGGTTTATTAGTAAAAAATTATGAGCAATATTAAAAGTATGACATATGTAAGGAAGGGGAGTTCTTTAAAGGAGGTGCATATTTCACATAAGATGAAGAGTTGAAAATGTACAAGGTTTATTAGTAAAAAAAACTATGAGCAATATTAAAAATATGACATATGTAAGGAAGGGGAGTTCTTTAAAGGAGGTGCATATTTCACATGCTTGAATGAGTTTTAAACTCATAAAAATTGAGATATTTCATCTCTCCTCTCTCCTCATTTAAGTCTAGTTCCAAAAAGTTAGCTTAACTGACCTAAAAATGGTCAAATATTGACCAAACTGATTTAGAAAATTCTAGAATCAGTTTGTTTGGTTAGGAGCTCAATTTTTCCTATAAATAGAAGCCTCGCCCTTGTTGAAAAATATATAGTGTTTATGCATCGTTACTCTACTCCACCTAAGCCAAGAACTGTGAATTCATTTAATAATTCACTAGTTTTTGGAGCTTCCCTCTTTCTTCAATCCCCATTAGTGACTCCATCAACATACTTAACCAATTGATTGGTTGGGGGCCTCTACCGTGAACAAAGAATCAAGCAAGTTGTAAGGTAATTAGTGAATATTGATCTTTCTATAATTTCTCAATGTTTCTCTCTTCTCAACCCCTCTCAAGCTTGAGAAGTTTAATTGGTATGGTTTTTTTTTAAATGCTATTGAAGTTTGAATAGTAGTGAAGAGTTACATAATTTAATAAATGCTATTGAAGTTAATTTTCATTTATGTTTAAATTCTAATGATTCTTATGTAAATTCTCTCTCTCACTCAAGAAATGGTCATACTCATGACCCGTTCTCAATCCAAATCAAGCTTTTCATAAAGCTTTTCCTTAACCCAAGATTAAGGCCAAATTAATGGCTTTTTTCTATGCTTTTAGTTTATGAATATTGATGATTCAATCCATTATGGATTAATAATCCAATTAGAGATCATTTTAATTATTTCCTTAATGATAAGCATTATCCCTTAGAAAAATTGAGATTTATCAGTCATAGCAGCGGAGCTATGGCAAAATTTTTATAAAAATTATGCATAAAATAATCTCATTCAAAGCATAAAAAGAGGACTTCCTACCATATTCTAGGAATTATCATCCTAGATTAATTGAAAGAATTTCATTACAATCATGGAGAAATTGAATTTTAATATTAGGCATAATGGATAAATTTTTATATCAAAAGTGTTATTTTTACCATTTTTATTTCATGCATAGAAGTATGCATAATGGATAAACTTTTATATCAAAAGTGTTATTTTTACCATTTTTATTTCATGCATAGAAGTATGCATAATGGAAAAATTTTTATATCAAAAGTGTTACTTTTATCATATTGGATTTCATGCATAGAGGTATGCATAAAAGTTGATTATTTTATTATAAAAGTGTGACTTTTATCATAATTGAATTTCATGTATATAGGTATGCATAAAAGATATTCTTTTTATTCTAAAAGTGTGATTTTCCTCATAAATGGATTTTATGCTTAACTTAGATGCATAAGAGAAATTTTTTTATTCTAAAAGTGTAACTCCTACCAAATTGAATTTATGCATAAGAAGATGCATAAAAGATTGATTTTTTAATTCAAAAGTGTCATTCTCATCTAAATTGAATTTATGTATAGAAAAATGCATAAAAGATTAAAATTTAATTCAAAAGTGTCATTTTCATTAAAAATGAATTTATGCATAGGAAGATGCATAAAAGATTGATTTTTACTTTGAAAGTATTAATCTCCTTAAATAGAATTTATTCATAAATAAATGTGTAAAGAAATCTTATATCAAATGTAAGAATTCTCTTGTATTCTATAAATAGATAAGATATGTGATAGGATGTGATAAGAGGTGTGATAATATGCTTATGAAATAAGTTAGGAGGTGATAAGAGATGTGATAAGAGGTGTGATAAGAGGTGATAAGATGCTTATGAAATAAGTTAGGAGGTGATAAGATGAATTAAGATGTGTATGGGGGGATGAGGTAAGAAGTGTATGTGATAGGATAAGATGTATATGGGTTGTGATAGGGCGAGAATGGATGTGATGTAAAAGATTAGATGTGAAGGTATATGGGGTTATATAAATGGGAATGTGGAAATGGATGTATATATGTGGATGTGTGGATGTGGAGATGGGAGTGTGGATGTATGAACGTGAAAATGGATATATGCATGAAGATATATATGCATAGATGTGAATGTGGATGTAGATGTGGATGTATAGATGTGAATGGATGTGGATGTATAGATGTGAATGGGAATGTGGATGTGGATGTATGTGAATGTGGATGTAGATGTGGATGTATAGATGTGAATGTGGAATGTGGATGTGGATGTATGTGAATGTGGATGTGGATGTATGTGAATGTGAATGTAGATGTGGATGTATAGATGTGAATGTGGAATGTGGATGTGGATGTATGTGAATGTGAATGTAGATGTGGATGTATGTGAATGTGAATGTAGATGTGGATGTATGGAATGTGAATGTAGATGTGGATGTATGTGAATGTGAATGTAGATGTGGATGTATAGATGTGAATGCGGAATGTGGATGTATAGATGTGGATGTATGGGAATGTGGATGTGGATGTATGTGAATGTGAATGTGGATGTGGATGTATGTATGTATGTGGATGTAGATGTGGATGTATGGATGTGTATGTATGAATGTGGATATGGGATGTGGATGTATAAATGAGGATGTGAAAATGGAGGTAAGCATGTAGATGTGGATGTATGAATGTGAAAATGGATATATGCATGAAGATATATATGCATAGATGTGAATGTGGATGTAAATGTGGATGTATAGATGTGAATGGATGTGGATGTATAGATGTGAATGGGAATGTGGATGTGGATGTATGTGAATGTGGATGTAGATGTGGATGTATAGATGTGAATGTGGAATGTGGATGTGGATGTATGTATGTATGTGGATGTAGATGTGGATGTATAGATGTGAATGTGGAATGTGGATGTGGATGTACGTGAATGCGAATGTAGATGTGGATGTATAGATGTGAATGTGGAATGTGGATGTATAGATGTGGATGTATGGGAATGTGGATGTGGATGTATGTGAATGTGAATGTGGATGTGGATGTATGTATGTATGTGGATGTAGATGTGGATGTATGGATGTGTATGTATGAATGTGGATATGGGATGTGGATGTATAAATGAGGATGTGAAAATGGAGGTAAGCATGTAGATGTGGATGTATGGATGTGAATGTGGATGTGGATGTGGATGTATGGATGTGGATATGGATGTGTATGTATGAATGTGGATATGGGATGTGGATGTATAAATGAAGATGTGAAAATGGAGATAAGCATGTAGATGTGGATGTATGGATGTGAATGTGGATATGGATGTGGATATGGATGTGAATATATGATATGTGATGTGAAGGAATTTGAAGTGAAGAGATGGAAAATGAGGTGATTGGATGAGTACACATATAAATGGAATGTGGAATAAGTAATGTGGATTAATGAGGAACAATGTGGAAAAATGAGAGTTAATATAGAAACTGTATTTGTAAACTGTTTGTAAATGCTGTTTGTAAATGGCTGTTTTATGTCAAGAATGCTGGGGAAGCATTTTGACCGTCTTGTGATTAAGGTCGTGGAGACCTAACTGATAAAGTTGCAACTGCTGACGGAGAGTCAATGGAGGACGTCTCGCGTAGCAAGGTCGACCGAGGTCTTGACCACAGCCTCGGTTCGATTAAAATGGTGAGCTTCCGGTACGGTGGATGAGGGACCAAGGAAGCGGCCTATGAGTGAAGCGCTAGGTCACCTGCGAAGGATCCTAGAGGGTGCTGACCATACGGTGCTCGGGCTCTGGGTCGCCTAGGATACCCACGCGTGCGTCGAGGAAGATATTGGAACAAGGAGTAAGAGTTGTTTTGTGAAACCGGGCATGGATCTGGTTGACTGACCTTGCTGGTCCTCAACGGATGAGTCCATGGCTCTTTTATATGGATCTGTTGGTTGATCTTGCTGATCTTCAACGAGAGTCCATCTTGATAAATGATTATATTGCCGAGTATTATGGGCTAGGAACTATGGAAACGGCCTCTGAGTGGACAGGTGGTGAGCGTTCTAGTTGCCAATGATGCCATAGATACTCTGATGATGAAGGAATGATGGGAAAATTGAGAATCAACCGGATAATTTGGAAGACTGTGATCAGTGGTACTATGGTTTCATTAAAGGATTGTTTTAAAGTTAGCTGATGCTAAGAATAAGGCAATTTCATATTGGGTGTGTAAGTGGTGTGCCTAATTTTATGTTTGCATGAACTTCCGGCTAGGGGGCCTTGGAACTCTTTTCCTTGGTACCCGGGACAAAACCTAACCAAATTCCAAATTGGATCCCATCACTACAGTGGTTGGGCGGTTGGCTAACCCATGGGATCGGATGGGGTTAGGCTGGACTGATGGATCCGTAAATCGAGACTCAACTTTTGTTAATACGATGGATAAAGTAAATCCCGGACAGTAATTGTTCTATGGATAGGAATCAACGGCTGTGCCTCTTGAATGGGGAAAAAAGCGTTGATCCCAATGATCCAAGTGCAAGTTTCTTCCTTGATCTGATCTAGTATCTTGAAGATACAATTGGATCAGCTTGATCAGAAATGATCTTGTCTTCGTTAGAGAAAAAAATTATCCTGGTGGAATCGCCCGTGCTTTCCGGTAAAGGAAGTTTTTCCGGGTTCGGTTTTGGAAAAACCGACGGATTAGTCTCTTGTCCGGATATCCGTGGACGAGGCCCCGAATGTGGGACCCCTGTCCCGCGCGAGAAGTGCTACTTCCGCTGCTAGTACCCAAATCCGTTGCTCGGTGGGAACAGGGGGACCTTACAGTTGGTATCAGAGCATTTGGCTAATAAAGATCAACTGAGAAACCAAATATGTCAAAAATTTATCAAGAAGCACAAAAAAAGGTTGTAATTGTGTGATATAATTCATACAATTTGATATTCAAACTGAAATTCGTAAATTGGTAATTGGGTCTTCAGATGGAAGTACCGCAATTATATAGAATCCCTGACTTGCTTGAGGCCTAGACATGATGGTATTTACCTTATAATTCCAAGGGCCGTGACTACCGTATATACTGAGAGTATAACTGCAGCTCTTTACTGACAGTATATACGAGTAAATCTAAGACTTGAAATTATAAGCGTTAATGCTATCCAGATGATGATTTCGAATGTGGTTGATATGATTTTTAGTTCTGTTTGGAAACCGATGAATTGATTTGGATTCTGATTGAAAAATGATGATTCCTGAAAATGGATTGAAATGTAATAAGCTGAGCGAAACCACAAGGTGGATGAATTGATTTGGATTCTGATTGAAAAATGATGATTCCTGAAAATGGATTGAAATGTAATAAGCTGAGCGAAACCACAAGGTGGATGATTGGGACGAGTCCCTGTAATGATAAATGATGAAAATGATTCAGCAAATCACTATGAGATTAGTGGATTGTGCTGTCAAATTGCTACTGTTAACACTTGACCGTTAGATCAAGTTAAGGGATGACAAATTGAGAACTTACTTGACTGAAATTCCCGTGGAGGAATGCTCAGAAAGAAATTTTTCGGTCTAATGGACCTTTATCATGTTAAAGATATGAATGATATGATCTGAATGAATTGTTATTTAATGATGAGTTCTAAGGGATATTTATCCCAGTATTCTGTTGGGTTGACCAGAATATAAGGAACCCCAGAATAAAATTGGATCTTAAGAAAAAGAGTTGTCCTCTACTTTATGAGATGAGGACATCTCGCACTTTTTAAGTGGGGTAGAATGTAAGATTCTCCCCCAGCCTTCGAGGTATACAGGAGTAAGAATCTCCCTTTTTGATCTTATAATTATTCCCTCTCTAAAATAAAAGAAAGATTCTGTTTAAAAAAGAAAGAACCTTTTTCCTGAATACTTCTCAAGAGTCCCACCTGTTTTAAGGATTCAGAACAACGAGTTCAGAAGTGAGAATCGATGTTTTGGATATCAAGGTTTTGGTCTCGAGTACGACCCAAAAGAAGTTCTTTATCTCTTGGGAAGTATAAGAAGTTATCTCCCAGATATTGTGGACCAAAGAAAGTAGGTGATTTAACTTACGTACTTCTTTTATCTCCTCATCTCAAAGTTCTTAATGCCTTCTATAGAAAATTGTGCCAAACCCAAATCATGGAAAGACGGTAAAACTTCAGTGGCAAGCTACCGTTGGCTTCTAAGTTACGCTAGCTCCTTCCTTTATATAAGTCGTAACTTTTACTTGTCGCTCACAGTAATCTTACTCCCATCGATCTCCTTTCTTCCTAATCTCCTTCATGGCTTGGCAACAAGAATTAGTTTTATCCATAATGATTCCTCACCTTCAAGACGCAAGTGAGTCTGTGAAGAAGGATTTTATAGAACAGTATGAGCGCTCACTTTTCCCTCACTTGGGAACTTCTGTAGCGCAGACCAAATGGCGGACCTATCAAGACATAACTAGGGTAACACCCTGGGGTCAGCAGCACTTTCGCAACAATGTCCGCTTGGCCATGGTTATTGAAGCCTTGGGTTTGGGTCCCCGATACTACTGCGTCATGAGATCAAGGCATCCTGGGTTTTCTGAGCGGGTCTTCTTATTGGCGTGTTTTCTTCCTCATGAGAAGATATGCCTTTACCCCGTTTTTGGCTTGCCTCTCAGAGGTCCTTTTGTTAGATCACCTCATACCACTGAGATAGGTGCGGCAATAACCAGCAGGATCATTCCCATAGATGAGTTACCCTATACTTGTGCAGCTTGTGAGTGCTGCTTTTGTGATCATATGATGGACGGGCTTATGGAAGTGTAAAGAGTTCTTCTATCTTTACTGTATAAGTTCCGAGAATGAATAAAGTTTAAATCTTGTTCTTATCTTGAATCTTGCCCTCTTTGAGACTTTTTCTTGGTGGTTAATCCTGATTTAAATTTTTCTCTAAGTCTCATAACTCGTGCATCTTGCGAAATTATCCCAGTTTGTGAGATGAGGACATCTCGCGTTTTTTAAGTGGGGTAGAATGTAAGATTCCTCCCCCAAACCCCTTTTTGATGTCTAGTATCTTCTTCTATAATCAATCCCTCTTCAGAAATATAAAAGACTTGTTTCTAACTGTTTTAACCTAGAGAGAGAAAATATTCTAGAGAGAGAATATTCAGATTTTTAATATTTTTAGATAGAAAATTATCTCATCTTATTAAAATAAGTTCCCCTGAAACAGAAATTCAAAAAAGAACTTTCCAATGTGCAATTGGAATTAATTAGAAATGTGTATAAAGGACCTTAGTCTAAGGGTCTAGATTTTCAGAAATTTTTGGATTATGGTCCAATTAAGGTTCCTATGGGCCAATAGCATCAATCCATGTGTAGGGAGGAGATAAATCCAATTTGAAAAAGAAGATACCCAAAAATGAGTAAATGCTCACATAAGATGAAGAGTTGAAAATGTACAAGGTTTATTAGTAAAAAATTATGAGCAATATTAAAAGTATGACATATGTAAGGAAGAGGAGTTCTTTAAAGGAGGTGCATATTTCACATAAGATGAAGAGTTGAAAATGTACAAGGTTTATTAGTAAAAAATTATGAGCAATATTAAAAGCATATGTAAGGAAGAGGAGTTCTTTAAAGGAGGTGCATATTTCACATAAGATGAAGAGTTGAAAATGTACAAGGTTTATTAGTAAAAAATTATGAGCAATATTAAAAGTATGACATATGTAAGGAAGGGGAGTTCTTTAAAGGAGGTGCATATTTCACATAAGATGAAGAGTTGAAAATGTACAAGGTTTATTAGTAAAAAAAAACTATGAGCAATATTAAAAATATGACATATGTAAGGAAGGGGAGTTCTTTAAAGGAGGTGCATATTTCACATGCTTGAATGAGTTTTAAACTCATAAAAATTGAGATATTTCATCTCTCCTCTCTCCTCATTTAAGTCTAGTTCCAAAAAGTTAGCTTAACTGACCTAAAAATGGTCAAATATTGACCAAACTGATTTAGAAAATTCTAGAATCAGTTTGTTTGGTTAGGAGCTCAATTTTTCCTATAAATAGAAGCCTCGCCCTTGTTGAAAAATATATAGTGTTTATGCATCGTTACTCTACTCCACCTAAGCCAAGAACTGTGAATTCATTTAATAATTCACTAGTTTTTGGAGCTTCCCTCTTTCTTCAATCCCCATTAGTGGCTCCATCAACATACTTAACCAATTGATTGGTTGGGGGCCTCTACCGTGAACAAAGAATCAAGCAAGTTGTAAGGTAATTAGTGAATATTGATCTTTCTATAATTTCTCAATGTTTCTCTCTTCTCAACCCCTCTCAAGCTTGAGAAGTTTAATTGGTATGGTTTTTTTTTAAATGCTATTGAAGTTTGAATAGTAGTGAAGAGTTACATAATTTAATAAATGCTATTGAAGTTAATTTTCATTTATGTTTAAATTCTAATGATTCTTATGTAAATTCTCTCTCTCACTCAAGAAATGGTCATACTCATGACCCGTTCTCAATCCAAATCAAGCTTTTCATAAAGCTTTTCCTTAACCCAAGATTAAGACCAAATTAATGGCTTTTTTCTATGCTTTTAGTTTATGAATATTGATGATTCAATCCATTATGGATTAATAATCCAATTAGAGATCATTTTAATTATTTCCTTAATGATAAGCATTATCCCTTAGAAAAATTGAGATTTATCAGTCATAGCAGCGGAGCCATGGCAAAATTTTTATAAAAATTATGCATAAAATAATCTCATTCAAAGCATAAAAAGAGGACTTCCTACCATATTCTAGGAATTATCATCCTAGATTAATTGAAAGAATTTCATTACAATCATGGAGAAATTGAATTTTAATATTAGGCATAATGGATAAATTTTTATATCAAAAGTGTTATTTTTACCATTTTTATTTCATGCATAGAAGTATGCATAATGGATAAATTTTTATATCAAAAGTGTTATTTTTACCATTTTTATTTCATGCATAGAAGTATGCATAATGGAAAAATTTTTATATCAAAAGTGTTACTTTTATCATATTGGATTTCATGCATAGAGGTATGCATAAAAGTTGATTATTTTATTATAAAAGTGTGACTTTTATCATAATTGAATTTCATGTATATAGGTATGCATAAAAGATATTCTTTTTATACTAAAAGTGTGATTTTCCTCATAAATGGATTTTATGCTTAACTTAGATGCATAAGAGAAATTTTTTTATTCTAAAAGTGTAACTCCTACCAAATTGAATTTATGCATAAGAAGATGCATAAAAGATTGATTTTTTAATTCAAAAGTGTCATTCTCATCTAAATTGAATTTATGTATAGAAAAATACATAAAAGATTAAAATTTAATTCAAAAGTGTCATTTTCATTAAAAATGAATTTATGCATAGGAAGATGCATAAAAGATTGATTTTTACTTTGAAAGTATTAATCTCCTTAAATAGAATTTATTCATAAATAAATGTGTAAAGAAATCTTATATCAAATGTAAGAATTCTCTTGTATTCTATAAATAGATAAGAGATGTGATAGGATGTGATAAGAGGTGTGATAAGATGCTTATGAAATAAGTTAGGAGGTGATAAGAGATGTGATAAGAGGTGTGATAAGAGGTGATAAGATGCTTATGAAATAAGTTAGGAGGTGATAAGATGAATTAAGATGTGTATGGGGGGATGAGGTAAGAAGTGTATGTGATAGGATAAGATGTATATGGGTTGTGATAGGGCGAGAATGGATGTGATGTAAAAGATTAGATGTGAAGGTATATGGGGTTATATAAATGGGAATGTGGAAATGGATGTATATATGTGGATGTGTGGATGTGGAGATGGGAGTGTGGATGTATGAACGTGAAAATGGATATATGCATGAAGATATATATGCATAGATGTGAATGTGGATGTAGATGTCGATGTATAGATGTGAATGGATGTGGATGTATAGATGTGAATGGGAATGTGGATGTGGATGTATGTGAATGTGGATGTAGATGTGGATGTATAGATGTGAATGTGGAATGTGGATGTGGATGTATGTGAATGTGAATGTAGATGTGGATGTATAGATGTGAATGTGGAATGTGGATGTGGATGTATGTGAATGTGAATGTAGATGTGGATGTATGTGAATGTGAATGTAGATGTGGATGTATAGATGTGAATGCGGAATGTGGATGTATAGATGTGGATGTATGGGAATGTGGATGTGGATGTATGTGAATGTGAATGTCGATGTGGATGTATGTATGTATGTGGATGTGGATGTATGTATGTATGTGGATGTAGATGTGGATGTATGGATGTGTATGTATGAATGTGGATATGGGATGTGGATGTATAAATAAGGATGTGAAAATGGAGGTAAGCATGTAGATGTGGATGTATGAATGTGAAAATGGATATATGCATGAAGATATATATGCATAGATGTGAATGTGGATGTAAATGTGGATGTATAGATGTGAATGAATGTGGATGTATAGATGTGAATGGGAATGTGGATGTGGATGTATGTGAATGTGGATGTAGATGTGGATGTATAGATGTGAATGTGGAATGTGGATGTGGATGTGGATGTATGTATGTATGTGGATGTAGATGTGGATGTATAGATGTGAATGTGGAATGTGGATGTGGATGTATGTGAATGCGAATGTAGATGTGGATGTATAGATGTGAATGTGGAATGTGGATGTATAGATGTGGATGTATGGGAATGTGGATGTGGATGTATGTGAATGTGAATGTGGATGTGGATGTATGTATGTATGTGGATGTAGATGTGGATGTATGGATGTGTATGTATGAATGTGGATATGGGATGTGGATGTATAAATGAGGATGTGAAAATGGAGGTAAGCATGTAGATGTGGATGTATGGATGTGAATGTGGATGTGGATGTGGATGTATGGATGTGGATATGGATGTGTATGTATGAATGTGGATATGGGATGTGGATGTATAAATGAAGATGTGAAAATGGAGATAAGCATGTAGATGTGGATGTATGGATGTGAATGTGGATATGGATGTGGATGTATGGATGTGGATATGGATGTGAATATATGATATGTGATGTGAAGGAATTTGAAGTGAAGAGATGGAAAATGAGGTGATTGGATGAGTACACATATAAATGGAATGTGGAATAAGTAATGTGGATTAATGAGGAACAATGTGGAAAAATGAGAGTTAATATAGAAACTGTATTTGTAAACTGTTTGTAAATGCTGTTTGTAAATGGCTGTTTTATGTCAAGAATGCTGGGGAAGCATTTTGACCGTCTTGTGATTAAGGTCGTGGAGACCTAACTGATAAAGTTGCAACTGCTGACGGAGAGTCAATGGAGGACGTCTCGCGTAGCAAGGTCGACCGAGGTCTTGACCACAGCCTCGGTTCGATTAAAATGGTGAGCTTCCGGTACGGTGGATGAGGGACCAAGGAAGCGGCCTATGAGTGAAGCGCTAGGTCACCTGCGAAGGATCCTAGAGGGTGCTGACCATACGGTGCTCGGGCTCTGGGTCGCCTAGGATACCCACGCGTGCGTCGAGGAAGATATTGGAACAAGGAGTAAGAGTTGTTTTGTGAAACCGGGCATGGATCTGGTTGACTGACCTTGCTGGTCCTCAACGGATGAGTCCATGGCTCTTTTATATGGATCTGTTGGTTGATCTTGCTGATCTTCAACGAGAGTCCATCTTGATAAATGATTATATTGCCGAGTATTATGGGCTAGGAACTATGGAAACGGCCTCTGAGTGGACAGGTGGTGAGCGTTCTAGTTGCCAATGATGCCATAGATACTCTGATGATGAAGGAATGATGGGAAAATTGAGAATCAACCGGATAATTTGGAAGACTGTGATCAGTGGTACTATGGTTTCATTAAAGGATTGTTTTAAAGTTAGCTGATGCTAAGAATAAGGCAATTTCATATTGGGTGTGTAAGTGGTGTGCCTAATTTTATGTTTGCATGAACTTCCGGCTAGGGGGCCTTGGAACTCTTTTCCTTGGTACCCGGGACAAAACCTAACCAAATTCCAAATTGGATCCCATCACTACAGTGGTTGGGCGGTTGGCTAACCCATGGGATCGGATGGGGTTAGGCTGGACTGATGGATCCGTAAATCGAGACTCAACTTTTGTTAATACGATGGATAAAGTAAATCCCGGACAGTAATTGTTCTATGGATAGGAATCAACGGCTGTGCCTCTTGAATGGGGAAAAAAGCGTTGATCCCAATGATCCAAGTGCAAGTTTCTTCCTTGATCTGATCTAGTATCTTGAAGATACAATTGGATCAGCTTGATCAGAAATGATCTTGTCTTCGTTAGAGAAAAAAATTATCCTGGTGGAATCGCCCGTGCTTTCCGGTAAAGGAAGTTTTTCCGGGTTCGGTTTTGGAAAAACCGACGGATTAGTCTCTTGTCCGGATATCCGTGGACGAGGCCCCGAATGTGGGACCCCTGTCCCGCGCGAGAAGTGCTACTTCCGCTGCTAGTACCCGAATCCGTTGCTCGGTGGGAACAGGGGGACCTTACATATTGGACACCCAAGGCCTTAGTTAAGTAAGTTTTGGGCGTCCAAGTGTGAATAAGGGCCAAATGTATATAAGGCATTTTCTCATAATGAATAGACACAATCCCCCTTTGTGCTATTGAGAGCTTTTGTGTCTTGAGAGAGATTGAGAGAGAGCATTCTAGCACTTGTGCCTCTTCTATGCTTGTATGTTTCATGCTTGTGTGGGAGAGTAAGAGAGAGTGATTGCCTTATGCGATGGTGCAAGCGACTCTACAGTAACAACGTGGAGGTAGAGCTTGGAGCTTAACAAGTGAGCTTGGAGACCTCAAGGGACCAAGTTTGAAGCATTGGTAAGTGCCCTACAACAATTGTGTTCTATTGCTCTTTCTTTAGGTGAATACATTGAGTTCCCTCTTGGAGGTGTGGTAGCCCATAACAATACTCGTGTGTGTGTGAAGAAGTTTGCTTGCAACAAGGAGTGCAAGCTTACCCTCTCCCTACATTCTTCTCCTTGTATCAAAGCGTCAGTTCACATAGCAAGTTCAAGAGGTAAATGAGAAAGGAAACACTACACGGATAAGGCTAGCTCCATCTCTTTCCCTTTGATTCAAAAGCAAATCTTTGTAGCCTACTAGTCAAGGACAGTAGAAGGGGGCAGCGTCGAGTATCTTGGGGCACCCTCCATATTTGGTGTAGGTTTTATTTGGGCTATATAATACCATATTTGGTCCAAGTGAAAGCTACCTATAGGTAACAATGTTTGAGAGTCTATTCTAGATTGTGAGCAAGAATCTAGGCAAGAACAACTTCCAAGCATGGAAGTTCAAGATAACAGACTTCCTCATGGGAAAAGAATATTGGGAGTTTATTATAGAAGGAGTCCAAGATTCTAGAAGAAAATCCTGCTCCACAGTAGGTACAAGCCTTTAAGGCATGGCTTGAGAGGGCCAACAAGGTTATATATTAGCTCTCTATTAGTGTGTCTAATTCTATGATTGGTCATATACATGGTGTGACACCTAAAGATATGGGATACCTTGGTTAGTTGTATAGCACAAGTACCAAGGCTAGGGAGATGCAATTAAAGCAAAAGCTGCATAATGCTCAAATGAATAAGCTATGTATCAATGATTACTCATCACTAAGATTAAAGGGCTTGTAGATGCCCTCAGCTCTATATGACTATTGATGATGACAAATTAGTGACTATGATCAGTTTCAAACATTTATCTAAACTCGAGAAAATTTCCAAACTTTTAGGACCTTGTAGCCCTACTAAGATCAGTGAGAAGATGAACGCTGAGAATAAATCATCCTCTAATAATATGTAGGAGCTTTATTGATGTGCTTCATGTACCGAACATAATAAAGAACCTTCTTGATAACATGGTATTTTGTAGTAAAAAAAAGTTGATTTTTTTGGCAAAAAGTTATCTTTTAATGTAATTTCCAAGCAATTCCGAGAAAAAGATTAATATTTCTAGAACAATTGGTTTGCCCAAGTCCAATGTGTGTGAAGAGAGCAAATTTGGTGGAAAAAACAATTAATTAAGGTTTAAAAACCTCAAAGAAGGTACGAGGGGGTGTGAAGCCATTTTAAAAATTTTTAAAAGGGAATTTCCATAAGAAAAAAAATGATTTGCTTCCCATACGAGAGGGCCTTGATCTCTCCACCATTTTGCATGAGTTGAGTTCCTATGGCTTAGCAATATCAAGTGTAAACCATTTTCTTACTAATTTGGGGTGGGGCCAGGGGGGATCTATGTGAGAAAAATGTGGAGATGCTAAGAAGAGGGATGGGTTTTGTGAGAGCACAATCATCTTGATTAATGAGATTAATCACTAATTGGAACCAAATTGGGTACTGTGAAAAGGGAATAGCAAAGAAGGAGGAGCATGAGTGAGCCAAATATGTCATTATTCATTGTATAGGTAAGTGGATTTTTTTACAAAAGAAATATATTAATTTTCATGAGTAAGGTTGCCTAATTTCATCATTATAATTAGTGTATAAGTTCTATTAATTTTTCACATTTTATAAAGATGTTCGAAATGTGATAAAATTACCTCAACACGTTTAGTGCTAGCTTGGTATTTATAAATTCAAAAGCTTTCTTTTTGGATCTAAAATAGCATTTTGGGTTTAAATTAATGAAAGTAATTTTTTTTAAATATAAATCTTATTTTTATGCATAATTTTAATGCATAATTTTAATAAAGTAAAAAGTGGAATTCCTATCATATTTTTATGCTAAAAGTGGAATTTTGAGCATTATTCAATAGTCAGAAAAATAAAAAAGGTTATACACAAATTTATAGAATCATTGAATGGATGTGAATGGATGTAAGAATGATGTGAATGGATGTAAGAATGATACGAATGGATGTGAATGGATATAGGAATGATGCGAATGGATGTGAATGGATGTGAATGCGAATAGATATAGGAATGATGTGAATGGATGTAGGAATGATGCGAATGGATGTGAATGGATATAGGAATGATGCGAATGGATGTGAACGGATATAGGAGTGATGCGAATGGATGTGAATGGATATAGGAATGGTGTGAGTGGATATAGGAATGATGTAAATGAATGTGAACGATGGAAATGATGAAAATAAGTGTGAAAATTAATTTTTAAAAGGAAATTAAGAAGTTTAGGAAAATTATTAATGGGACTTCAGTAAGGAATTGGGTAGAATGATGAATTAGGAAAATTTTATAGGAAGATTATGTATAAATTTTTTTCCTCGACCAATGACAATCCCAATAAATGAACCAAAGGTCATGTGACAAAAAGTAGTTCTCCTTCCTTTGACATGGCATATCATTAGCATAGGTTACTTTGCTTTCCATGGTTGTTCCCAAGAATGACTCAAGAGTAGCAAGGTCACTAAACATAGTCACTCAATGATAACCTCATAACTAAGGGGTTAGGAAAGATAGCATACGATATGTATGGTAAGGAGTTGCAAGATCTACAATGCATGAGTTGGGAGGATAAGACCGCTTATTAATTCAAAAAAATTGATAGTGAAAAATTTAAGTCTCCAAATGTAGCCATCATTCAACAAATCGCTTTCTCTAATCCCATATTTCTTTTTCACTATGATGTGATGCTGTGGGAGGTTGACATGAACTCATAATAGTGATTGCAATAAATAAAATATTAAGAACAAATTGAACAAATAAATACTCAAGACACAATCTTGGGTCCAATTTGCCCCCATGCAAAAGTGAGCCCTCTTGGTGTACTTAAATATATTTCATGGGATAGCTTTTGGGGCTCAAAATAGTGTGTTTTACAAATATGTTGACTTCTTCAAAAATAGGTTTCTTTAAAAGTAGCTTGCTTCAAAAATAGCTTTCTTGAGCATGTAAGCTAGGCTTCTTTAAAAATAGGTGTGAGCCTTGAACCTTATAAAAGTGTACATATCTTTAAAAATCAAATATGCACAAGGGAGGTTTCACATTTTCCAAATAATATATACACATTGCTAATAAATATAAATGGCACCCAAATAAATTAATGGCACTTGTTGTCACAAAATCGAGTATTATTCATTGACATTCAAAATGTGTCATCTCAAGATATTCTTGACCAATACTAGCTCGCCTCCATTATCCGGTTCAATGATCTTCACTTGCATCAACTAAGCTAATAAATTAATAAACTAATTAATTAAATAATCATACAATGCTTCATATCAACAAGACAATGCAACCAATACTCTCACGTATATTGGAGTCACTTGCGTACGTGTAAAGTAAGCTACGATTTCTTGAATTTAGAAAGGCATCCCAATCTAAACCTGTCTAGGAGAATCCATAGCGTAAACACCTAGGAATAAAATATTCCATGAATTCTTTTAAGAATCCATAAATAACACAACATGGGAATATATAAATATTCTATGAATTCATCCTCATAACATGCCTTAGAGGTGACAAGCAACTGTCCTTAGTTGTCACAAAAGCATTAATAATAATCATGGGCTAGTATTCCTGTAAGATACAATCAAGGATGGATAGGTGATGAGAGCATGATCAAGTAGCCATTGAGAATCTTCTATGGGGTGTCCTTTATACTTGACTAAATATCGATGATAAACATTTCCTTTCCTTGTGGTTGTTTGCTCACGGTCCAAAATAATTTCTGGTTCTATAACTTTAGAATCTTCATCTAATATTAGAGGGTTATCATATACTAGATAGGTATAAAGAGGGCCTCTAAATGGTTTTAGTAGATTAATGTGAAAAGAGTTATGAATATGTCAATGTAATGGAATATCTAGATAATAGGCATTGTCATTGATTTTTGTTGGAACCTTGAATAGGCCGTAAAATCTAGGAGCTAATTTAATTATGGGGTGTTTGTCTACAACTTTGAGTCTTCTTTTTTTAACACAAAGCCATACATGATCACCTTGGTTGAAAGAAAACAGCTTGCATTTCTTTTTTTTAACACAAAGCCATACATGATCACCTTGGTTGAAAGAAAACAGCTTGCATTTCTTGTTGAGTAGTATATTTTGTTTGGTTTTAGCTATAGCTTCACGTACTTTGTTGTAATATATGGGTAAGATCTCTAGTGAAATCATCAACGGGGCAACAGGCAGGAACAATATGTGAAAGTAGAGAAGTAAGTGTTGGTAATTTCTTACCATACACGACTTTAAAGGGAACTTTTTCTATAGCTGAGTGTGGTGTATTATTATAAGCAAATTGTAGTAAATGAAGATGTTGGTCCCAATTAGCTCTGGTGTGGAGATTGTGTAAGACCTCAATAAATCTACGATGATAATATTAGTAGCTTTGGTCTAGCCATTTCTTTCAGGATGGAAAGCAGATGTGAAATCAATTTTAGATCCTAGATTATAAAGCAATCCAAAAATGATTACAAAACCTAGAGTCACGATCAGACACAATAACTTTAGGTAGACCATGGTGTGTGAAAACATGTTTAATTAAAAGATGTGCCACTTGCAAAGCTTTCAATGTCTTTTTACATGCAATAAAATATGCTTGCTTACTAAATTTATCAACAATAGTGCAAATCATACAAAAAGTAATAGGTAAGCCAGTTAATGAAATCCATAGATATTTCTAAGGATCTTTAGGAATAGGCAAAGGCATTAGTAAGCCATGCTGTTTTCTATGATGTCACTTGACTTGTTGGTAAATAAGACATTCAAAAACAAACTTAGAAACATCATTCTTTACGTTAGGCCAGTAAAAATCATCTAATGCAGCTTTGAGAGTAATAATGATTCCTCTATGACCAATGTAAGGGGGATTATTTTTGAACAGTTCTCTAAATGGAAGAGTTATGCATAAACGCTTTTCAAAGAAAAGAAATCCATTATGATATGAATTATTAGTAAGCAAGTAATTGTTAGATTGCAGTTTTAACCATACATGATGAAAGTCAGAGTCATTCTCATAAGTGTCATGCATAGTATCAAAAGAATGTATATCAAGAACACAAATGTTTGTCCTTGAAGGACGTCTACTTAATGCATCAGCTACAACATTTTCTTTTTCATAGTTGATATTGAGTGTGAAAATGAAAACTTAGAATAAATGATGCCCATTTAATGTGATGGTCAAATATATCAATGGTTGGGTGAGTAGACGTTGTATACTTTGCTGGTATGTTTTAATGAGGAGTTCATAACCCATTAAACAATGTTTTCACATACAAAGTGCGTGAACAACTACAAGAAGTTCTTTGTCTAATGTGCTATATTTAGTTTTGGATGGTTTTTAAAGTTTACGACTTTCATATGTAAGAGGATGACCATCCTGTATAAGGACTGCACCAATATCGGATCCACTGGCATCGGTGACAACAAGGAAGAAAGGTCTATAAAAATTAGGTAATTGAATTATGGGGCTACGTGTAAGAATATGCTTAAGCACGTCAAATGATTTTTGTTAGTGTTCTCCGCAACGAAAAATAGTATGTTTTTGAAGAAGCATAGTCAAAGGTAGTGCAATCAAACAAAATTTGTGAACAAATTTTATGTAATAATTGTATAAACCTAGAAAAGAACGAACCTCAGTGACATTCTTTTGGAATAGGCCAAGTCTTAATAGTGTGGGCCCTTTTGGGATTGACTCTAAATCCTTCAATTGAGATAATATGACCTAAATATTCAATTTCCTTTTGAAAGAATGAACTTTTCTCTAGATTAGCATATAATTGATTTTCTTTCAAAAGTTTGAAGACAAAGGCAAGATGTTGTTTATGCTCTTCTTTAATTTGACTAAAAACAAGAATGTTGTCAAAGAAAAAAATGATAAAGTGTTGGTGTTTTAATTTATGCTCTTCTTTAATTTGACTAAAAACAAGAATGTTGTCAAAGAAAAAAATGATAAAGTGTTGATGTTTCAAGAAAATACGATTCATCATTCGACTAAATGTGGCAAGTGTATTAGTAAGACCAAAAGGCATAAGAAGGAATTCATAATGTCCGGATATAGTATGAAAATTAGTCTTATTACGTCAGATGTATGTATACGGACTTGATGATATCCGAATTTTAAATCTATCTTACTAAATATAGGTGCACCATGAAATTTATCTAGTAAGTCATCAACATGAGGAATAGGATATCTATTTTTAAGAGTTATCTAAACTAGAAGTACTGGGGCATCGAAAGGAGAATTGCTAGGTCATATGAGTCCGAGACCTAAAAGTTATTCTATTTGTCGGCTGAATCTCTTTTTGTTGAATTTGATTTTGTCTATAAGGAGCCTTATGAGGTGGTTGACTACCAGGAATAATCTCAATTGTGTGGTCTTCTAGACAAGATGTAGGTATTCCAGGGGTAGATCATCAACAAAAGGAGTCTTTGAATTGATCTAGAAAAAAATATTGACTAGGTGATAAACTATGGTTAGTTGCTTCAATTTCATTGATATATATCATGTAAGCTTTACCTCATTTGAGTAAAGCACGTTTAGCTTATGTGTGTGATAGTAGTGGAAAAAGTTCATTGGTGGTTGGATGTGAAGAGTTAAAGGTTCATTTTGATGTGTGATCCACATCATGTGTGTCATAATCAATTTGAGGATTGAACTGATGAGACGAAAAAGTATAACTAGAATGATATCATTGGTGTGTAATGGTGCAATTAAGAAATCTATTTTCTCTTCATAAGGACCAATGATAATCTCCAGTTGCCTAAATCTCCTTAGTGCCATTGTAAAGTATACCTTCAAATGCAAATTTAAACTTATAAAGTGATGGGTGTGTTTCTTATTACAACTTCTTAATAACACGGTCAGAAATAAAATCATGCTAGGCTTGGGTTGAGATACATTGCTTTGATCATTAATAGACTTTACATTTTGAGTGGGATTTGTGCATGTATTGCTAGGTAGGCTTTCTATTTGCATTAAAATTCTTAAAAGTACGTGGCCGAGTAGGAATACTATAACAATTATTAAAACTTGAGGTTTATTGATTATTGCATGAAAAGGCATTAAATTGTTAAGGGGTTTTGTGCAAACCTCTTTTGCGTTCCACATGATGGACTAAAGAAATATCTTCATCAAGTGTAGAAGGCTTGAACACGTTTACCTCGGCTTAAATAGTCTCTTCGATTCCCAATTTATAAAACCATGTTGGAATGTGTCTTCAGGTACTTCTTTAAGCATACAGAGTTCAAGTAGAGTTTGCCAAAATTTCTCCGTGTATTGTGATATCGTCTCACGATCAAGCATAGTCAAAGTATCCCATGCACGATGTGCTTTGAGAGGAAACAGAGGTGGCAAGAAGCTTGACTTCACTTCACTTTACGTTAAAATTCCACCCAAGTAGTTGGTTTGTCACTGCTTTTACGAAGAACATTCCACCATAATGATGCACGGTCAACCATGTGGTTGGTAGCGCATTTAATCTTATCCCTTTCTAAAAAGGTCCCCTCAAAAAAATAATGATGCACGGTCAACCATGTGGTTGGTAGCGCATTTGATCTTATCCCTTTCTAAAAATGTCCCCTCAAAAAAATAATCATCCAATTGACTTAACCACCCACGAAAGTACAAGACGAGCATCCTTTTTGCCATTAAATTTAATAAAAGAAAAAGTACATAGCTAATCTTACTGTCCTTCTTTGTTTGTTGAGCATCGAAAGTAGCCTTGATGATTTTAGCAATGCGTGCGTCTTCAGATTGTGGAGTAGTAACTTCATTACCATCAAGTTGTTGTTCGAGGGTGAGGCACTTTTATTGAAAGATCCCTGCCCCCCTCTCTGCGCAACAAATTCGGGGGTGCTAGCAGAGCGGAAGTAGCACTTCTTGCGCAGGGCAGAGCCTCTCACTTGGGGCCTTGCCCACAAATATCCGAACAAGAGACTAATCCCTCGGTTCTTCCAAAACCAAACCCGAAAAAACTTCCCTCGCCCAGAAAGCACGAGCGATTCCTCCAGGATATTTTTATTCTAACGTAGTCAAGAGTTTAACTAATCAAACAGATCCGATCGAACCCGTAAGTCACATGGTTAGATCAAGGAAAAGACTTGCACTTGGAACATAGAGTCCAACGCTATTTTCCTCATCAAGAGGCACAACCGTTGATTCTTTTCCATAGAACAAGGGTTATTCGGGATTTACTTCAACTATCGTAACAGACAATTTGGGAACATCTCTCTTTGACTTCCCCTATTCTGAGGCGGAGGTCTTGCATTGCTTGTTTGAAACTGAGGGTTGGTTAGAGGGTCTACCTCTGGTGGGATCTCCCTAATTTTGGCGGAAAGGAACCTGATTACTCTGGAAGGAAGGAGGTAGAGTCTGGAATCTTGGTCCCTGGTTTCCTTGCCCCGAAAACCTTGATCCAAAAGGAGTTGGGCAATCCATACCGCGATGTCCAAATCCTTGACAGTTATACCATTTCACTTCTTTGTTCAAGGGTGAAACTTCTGAAGTTAAGTTCCAGGGGGATTGAGTTCCAGGAAAAGGACCTTTCTTCCATTCTGGAACTTTCCATATCCTGAGATTAACCTTGTTGTCTCTTAGTCGATGGGAAGTTGGAATCACCTTCCGTAGCTAGAATTCTTTTGAAAGATGATGGTGCTGGCTTCGGCGGGACCTTGACATTAAAGGCCTTGGCAAAATCCTTCGCCATCCACACTGCTTCGCCCATGGAAACTAGCTTGGCATTCTTTACTAGGATATTCAAAGGTTTGTTAAGTCCCCAAATGAACCTAGCCAGTCTTTATCCAGCGGTGGCGAGTACTTGAGGAGGAGAGCGAATGCTTGGTGATACACTTCAATAGTTCTGCTCCCCTGGGTTAACTCTAAGAATTCATTCATCTTGGTTTCCAAAATGCCAGGAGGACAGAATCTCTTCCTTAGGTAAATCTTGAGATCATTCCATGTCTGGGTGTTCCGATCCCAGATAACTCGTAGTGGTTTCTCCATGCCACTCTAGCTGTTTCTACTATCTTCAGCCTTGTAAGAGCCATTTTACTCTTCTCATTGTACCCGGTGACATCAAAGTATTGTTCCATTGCTTCAATCCACTTCTCCATAGCCTCGCCCATGTTTTCCCCTTCATCCTTGAAAGGTCCAGGCTGCGATCTATGAAGAGTTTTACGAACATCCGGGTCGAGCTCTTCCTCATCGAGTTGGGGATTAACATTCCTACCACGACAACCTCGATCCATGATCCTATCAATAACGAAAATTCTTGTTAAGTCCCTTTTTCCCAAATTAACCATGACGCTTAGGTGAAAAGATCACTTTATTCATAATTCAATTCCGACTTTAGATCCAATTGAATTCTGGCATTCCTTATAGTTTGGTCGACCCACGCAGAATCCTGAGATAAAGATCCCTTCTACAAGAAGAACACATAGAACTCATTATCAGAGAATAATTCATTCAGAACATATCATTCATATCCTTAACACAATAATGGTCCATCATACTGAAAATTTCATCTGAACATTCCTCCACGAGAATTTCAGTTATGCAGGTTCTCAAAATATGTCAAGAATTCCACTTTTACCGTTTAAATGATTGAATTCCAAATGTCATGGGAATTCCTCTTTTATCATTTAAAAATTTCTCATGCATAAAATAAATTTATCTAAAACTTCTCTTTAAATTTAAATAAAAATATCCATTAATTCAAATATGCCAAGAATTTCACTTTTACCATTTAAATGATTCATTATTTTAATATATCAAAATTTCTCTTTTTCCATTTAATTACATGGATCTCCATTATCATGGAAATTTCTCTTTTTGCATAAAAATAAAATTACCAAAAATTTCTCTTTTCTTTAATTAATTAATTATGCATAAATACTAAAAATTAGTTTTCCATGAATTTGATGAAAATCATTCTTTTAGCATAGGATGTCCAGTCCTAGAATATGGTAGGAAGTTCTCTTTTCACATTATGCATAAAAATGAGCTATGTATTAATTTCTAAAAATTTTACCATAGCTTCACTGCTGCTATTACTGATAATTTTCGATATTTCTAGAAAGAATAAGACTTTGTAATACAATTATGATAGAAGAATTATCTTTGAACTTAAATCTAATTTATGGAATTAAATCACAAATTTACCATAATTTTATTAACATAAAAGCATAAAAGCTACTTTCTTAACCTCTAGCTTAACAAGCTTAGAGATTGATTTTGAATTAAGAATTTATCAATGAGAAGCATTCATTTGCTTAAGAATTAATCATAAGAATTACTATTCTTTTGGGGAGAGAGAGATATACATAAAAAGCATTAGGCATAAAGATTAACTTTTTTTGTGATTAATCATTAGAATTCTTATAGAAAGCTTGATTTGCATTGAAAATAATTAATTTGAAACTTCTCAAGCTTGAGAGGGGTTGAGAAGTGAAATCTTTTGAGAATATTAAATGAGAGGGGTTGAGAGGGCTTGAGAGGGCTTGAGAAGTGAAATCTTTTGAGAATATTAAATGAAAACCATAAAATTACTTCTTACCTCTAGATTTGGCTTGCGTCTTTATCTTAGAAGGAAGCTCCCAACCAATCAATTGGTTTAGTATGTTGAGAAGAAAGTTAAAGAGAGAGAGAAGCTCCAAGTTCTCCAAAAGTAGATGATTTTTAAGGGATAATAGAATATATCATTATTTTAATACCGGCATGGTACAGTTCACAGATGAGAATACAAAAGAATGAGAGTCTATTTATAGGTGAGGGAGGTCACTAACTGAGTCCAACTAAGTTCTAGAATTTTTTAGCTTCAATTTGGACAAGATTTGGACCAGTTTAGCTCCCATTTTAATCCAGTTTGATTCAGTTTGATTCAGGAGAGAGGAGAGATAAAAATATCATAATTTTTTTGAATTAAAAAACCTTCCCACACATGTGAAGGAGGCGCCTACCTCAAAGGTCTCCCCCACCTTACCAAGGTGTCAAAAATTCATCATTTCTCTAAAATATCTCAATTTTTTAGTAATATCTCTTAATTTTTAACTAATAAACCTTGTACTCAGTCAACTCTTCATCTTATGTGAGCATTTACTCATTTTTGGGTATTTTCTTTTATTCTTTGGATTTATCTCATCCCAACACTTGGATTAATCCTATTGGCCCATAGGAACCTTAATTGCATAATCCAGAAATTTCTGAAAATCTAGACCCTTAGGCTAAGGTCCCTTATATCATTTTTTAGCAATTCCTAATGCACATTGAAAAGTTCATTTTGAACTTCTGTTTTAGGGGAAACCATTTTAGACACTAGGAGGATTTTTATATCCAAAGATATCTCAATTTTGGATTATCTCTCTCTAGATATTTTCTCTCTCCAAGCCAAAATAGGGTAAAACAAGATCTTTCTCCTATTTCAGAGGGGAATAATTACAAGAACAAAAGGGGAGGTTCTTACATCTTTACACCTCAAAAGTTGGAGGGAGGAATCTTACATTTATTGCTCATCTCTTGAAGTTGCTAAAGAAGTTGAATGCGATCTTCAAAAGTTGGTGGTTGAAGTGGTGAGTTTGTAAATCTACCATCTCAGGCATTGGTATCTACATTGTTAGTAGTGTCATCGATAAATTGGTTGAAATTTACCCCCAAATCCATGGGTTTGTGATGAAGAAGTTTGAATTGATTAGGCTAGGTAGCTGAAATTTTCCTTAGGTGCATGGAAAAACTCTTGAAAATTTTAAGAAATTTTGGGCTTAAAATGTGTATTTTTGGGTAAATAAATGTGCTTCATCCTTGAAAGGTCCAGGCTGCGATCTATAAAGAGTTAGACGAACATCCGGGTCGAGCTCTTCCTCATCGAGTTGGGGATTAATATCACGACAACCTCGATCCATGATCCTATCAATAACGAAAACTCTTGTTAAGTCCCTTTTTTCCAAATTAACCATGACGCTTAGGTGAAAAGATCACTTTATTTATAATTCAATTCCGACTTTAGATCCAACTAAATTCTGGCATTCCTTATAGTTTGGTCGACCCACGTAGAATCCTGGGATAAAGATTCCTTCTACAAGAAGAACACACAGAACTCATTATCAGAGAATAATTCATTCAAAACATATCATTCATATCCTTAACACAATAATGGTCCATCATACCAAAAATTTCATCTGAACATTCTTCCATGAGAATTTCAGTTATGCAGGTTCTCAAAATATGTCAAGAATTCCACTTTTACCGTTTAAATGATTGAATTTCAAATATCATGGGAATTCTTCTTTTATCATTTAAAAATTTCTCATGCATAAAATAAATTTATCTAAAACTTCTCTTTAAATTTAAATAAAAATATCCATTAATTCAAATATGCCAAGAACTTCACTTTTACCATTTAAATGATTCATTATTTTAATATATCAAAATTTCTCTTTTTCTATTTAATTACATGGATCTCCATTATCATGGAAATTCCTCTTTTTGCATAAAAATAAAATTACCAAAAATTTCTCTTTTTTTTAATTAATTAATTATGCATAAATACTAAAAATTAGTTTCCCATGAATTTGATGAAAATCATTCTTTTAGCATAGCATGTCCAATCCTAGAATATGGTAGGAAGTTCTCTTTTCACATTATGCATAAAAATGAGCTATGTATTAATTTTTAAAAATTTTACCATAGCTTCACTGCTGCTATTACTAATAATTTTCGATATTTCTAGAAAGAATAAGACTTTGTAATACAATTATGATAGAAGAATTATCTTTGAACTTAAATCCAATTTATGGAATTAAATCACAAATTTACCATAATTTTATCAACATAAAAGCATAAAAGCTATTTTCTTAACCTCTAGCTTAACAAGCTTAGAGATTGATTTTGAATTAAGAATTTATCAATGAGAAGCATTCATTTGCTTAAGAATTAATCATAGGAATGACTATTCTTTTGGGGAGAGAGAGATATACATAAAAAGCATTAGGCATAAAGATTAACTTTTTTGTGATTAATCATTAGAATTCTTATAGAAAGCTTGATTTGCATTGAAAATAATTAATTTGAAACTTCTCAAGCTTGAGAGGGGTTGAGAAGTGAAATCGTTTGAGAATCTTAAATGAAAACCATAAAATTACTTCTTATCTCTAGATTTGGCTTGCTTCTTTATCTTAGAAAGAAGCTCCCAACCAATCAATTGGTTTAGTATATTAAGAAGAAAGCTCCAAGAGTTGTTGAAGAGAGAGAGAAGCTCCAAGTTCTCCAAAAGTAGATGATTTTTAAGGGATAATAGAAAATATCATTATTTTAATACTGGCATGGTACAGTTCACAGATGAGAATACAAAAGAATGAGAGTCTATTTATAGGTGAGGGAGGTCACTAACTGAGTCCAACTAAGTTCTAGAATTTTTTAGCTTCAATTTGGACAAGATTTGGACCAGTTTAGCTCCCATTTTAATCCAGTTTGATTCAGGAGAGAGGAGAGATAAAAATATCACAATTTTTTTGAATTAAAAAACCTTTCCACACATGTGAAGGAGGCGCCTACCTCAAAGGTCTCCCCCACCTTACCAAGGTGTCAAAAATTCATCATTTCTCTAAAATATCTCAATTTTTTAGTAATATCTCTTAATTTTTAACTAATAAACCTTGTACTCAGTCAACTCTTCATCTTATGTGAGCATTTACTCATTTTTGGATATTTTCTTTCATTCTTTGGATTTATCTCATCCCAACACTTGGATTAATCCTATTGGCCCATAGGAACCTTAATTGCATAATCCAGAAATTTCTGAAAATCTAGACCCTTAGGCTAAGGTCTCTTATATCATTTTTTAGCAATTCCTAATGCACATTGGAAAGTTCATTTTGAACTTTTGTTTTAGGGAAAACCATTTTAGACACTAGGAGGATTTTTATATCCAAAGATATCTCAATTTTGGATTATCTCTCTCTAGATATTTTCTCTCTCCAAGCCAAAACAGGGTAAAACAAGATCTTTCTCCTATTTCAAAGAGGGGAATAATTACAAGAACAAAAGGGGAGGTTCTTACACCTTTACACCTCAAAAGTTGGAGGGAGGAATCTTACATTTATTGCTCATCTCTTGAAGTTGCTAAAGAAGTTGAATGCGATCTTCAAAAGTTGGTGGTTGAAGTGGTGAGTTTGTAAATCTACCATCTCAGGCATTGGTATCTACATTGGTAGTAGTGTCATCGATAAATTGGTTGAAATTTACCCCCAAATCCATGGGTTTATGATGAAGAAGTTTGAATTGATTAGGTTAGGTAGCTGAAATTTTCCTTAGATGCATGGAAAAACTCTTGAAAATTTTAAGAAATTTTGGGCTTAAAATGTGTATTTTTGGGTAAATAAATGGGCTTCATCCTTGAAAGGTCCAGGCTACGATCTATGAAGAGTTTTACGAACATCCGGGTCGAGCTCTTCCTCATCGAGTTGGGGATTAATATTCCTACCACGACAACCTCGATCCACGATCCTATCAATAACGAAAACTCTTGTTAAGTCCCTTTTTTCCAAATTAACCATGACGCTTAGGTGAAAAGATCACTTTATTTATAATTCAATTCCGACTTTAGATCCAACTAAATTCTGGCATTCCTTATAGTTTGGTCGACCCACATAGAATCCTGGGATAAAGATCCCTTCTACAAGAAGAACACACAGAACTCATTATCAGAGAATAATTCATTCAAAACATATCATTCATATCCTTAACACAATAATGGTCCATCATACCGAAAATTTCATCTGAACATTCCTCCATGAGAATTTCAGTTATGCAGGTTCTCAAAATATGTCAAGAATTCCACTTTTACCATTTAAATGATTGAATTCCAAATGTCATGGGAATTCCTCTTTTATCATTTAAAAATTTCTCATGCATAAAATAAATTTATCTAAAACTTCTCTTTAAATTTAAATAAAAATATCCATTAATTCAAATATGCCAAGAATTTCACTTTTACCATTTAAATGATTCATTATTTTAATATATCAAAATTTCTCTTTTTCCATTTAATTACATGGATCTCCATTATCATGGGAATTCCTCTTTTTGCATAAAAATAAAATTACCAAAAATTTTTCTTTTCTTTAATTAATTAATTATGCATAAATACTAAAAATTAGTTTCCCATGAATTTGATGAAAATCATTCTTTTAGCATAGGATGTCCAATCCTAGAATATGGTAGGAAGTTCTCTTTTCACATTATGCATAAAAATGAGCTATGTATTAATTTCTAAAAATTTTGCCATAGCTTCACTGCTATTACTAATAATTTTTGATATATCTAGAAAGAATAAGACTTTGTAATACAATTATGATAGAAGAATTATCTTTGAACTTAAATCTAATTTATGGAATTAAATCACAAATTTATCATAATTTTATTAACATAAAAGCATAAAAGCCATTTTCTTAACCTCTAGCTTAACAAGCTTAGAGATTGGTTTTGAATTAAGAATTTATCAATGAGAAGCATTCATTTGCTTAAGAATTAGCCATAGGAATGACTATTCTTTTGGGGAGAGAGAGATATACATAAAAAGCATTAGGCATAAAGATTAACTTTTTTGTGATTAATCATTAGAATTCTTATAGAAAGCTTGATTTGCATTGAAAACAATTAATTTGAAACTTCTCAAGCTTGAGAGGGGTTGAGAAGTGAAATCTTTTGAGAATATTAAATGAAAACCATGAAATTATTTCTTACCTCTAGATTTGGCTTGCTTCTTTATCTTAGAAGGAAGCTCCCAACCAATCAATTGGTTTAGTATGTTGAGAAGAAAGCTCCAAGAGTTGTTGAAGAGAGAGAGAAGCTCCAAGTTCTCCAAAAGTAGATGATTTTTAAGGGATAATAGAAAATATCATTATTTTAATGTAATACTGGCATGGTACAGTTCACAGATGAGAATACAAAAGAATGAGGGTCTATTTATAGGTGAGGGAGGTCACTAATTGAGTCCAACTAAGTTCTAGAATTTTTTAGCTTCAATTGGGACAAGATTTAGACCAGTTTAGCTCCTATTTTGATCCAGTTTGATTCAGGAGAGAGGAGAGATAAAAATATCATAATTTTTTTGAATTAAAAAACCTTCCCACACATGTGAAGGAGGCGCCTACCTCAAAGGTCTCCCCCACCTTACCAAGGTGTCAAAAATTCATCATTTCTCTAAAATATCTCAATTTTTTAGTAATATCTCTTAATTTTTAACTAATAAACCTTGTACTCAGTCAACTCTTCATCTTATGTGAGCATTTACTCATTTTTGGGTATTTTCTTTCATTCTTTGGATTTATCTCATCCTAACACTTGGATTAATCCTATTGGCCCATAGGAACCTTAATTGGACCATAATCCAGAAATTTCTGAAAATCTAGACCCTTAGGCTAAGGTCCCTTATATCATTTTTTAGCGATTCCTCTAAAGAAGTTGAATGCGATCTTCAAAAGTTGGTGGTTGAAGTGGTGAGTTTGTAAATCTACCATCTTAGGCATTGGTATCTACATTGGTAGTAGTGTCATCGATAAATTGGTTAAATTTACCCCCGAATCCATGGGTTTGTGATGAAGAAGTTTGAATTGATTAGGTTAGGTAGCTGAAATTTTCCTTAGGTGCGTGGGAAAACTCTTGAAAATTTTAAGAAATTTTGGGCTTAAAATGTGTATTTTTGGGTAAATAAATGGGTCGTGGAAGAAGAAAGACAATTTTTGGGATTCTAAAAATTTATGAGCACTCGAAAAACTTTTGCAGAAGCTGAATTGGGCTATGAGCAGAGGATTTGTTTTAAAATGAGAACTTAGATGGATTTGGAAGTTATAAGAAAGGTTTTTATAAGCTTGTAATATTAAAGCTTTACTAAGTAAAGCTTATAAAAAGCTTCATGGCGGGTAACGAGCAGCGCAGGTGGAATTAAAAAAGTAATTAAGGATGAATAAGTTCACTGTGTGCCGTTGAGAAGAAGGGGAAGATGAACTGAAGGTAGAAAATATGCTGAGAGTGGTTTTTGAAGCCTTTGGGTTGGGAGAAATGCATCCACGGTGGCCAATCGGGAAGAGGGTTCGAATTCAGGAAAACCACTTTGAGATTTCAGATTGGAAAAGTGGTATTCCACCTTGGAGGGACTTTTGGGTAAAAGATTTATGGGTTTTTGTTACCCATTGGACAAAACATGCTTTTCTTAAACCCTAGACTTGCTATGCTTTGTATTGAAAATTTTACCTTTGACCCTATTCCACTTCTTTATCCACTCGCTCTTCATCACTTTCAATCAATTGCAATCACTCTTGGCTCTTATACAACTGTTGTGGGAGGTTGACATGAACTCATAATAGTGATTGTAATAAATAAAATATTGAGAATAAATGGAACAAATAAATACTTAACACACAATATTGTGTCCAATTCCCCCCCCCCCCACAAAAGTGGACCCACGCTTCCTCTTGGTGTACTTAAATATATTTCATGGGATTGCTTTTGGGGCTCAAAATAGTGTGTTTTACAAATATGTTGACTTCTTCAAGAATAGCTTTCTTCAAAAGTAGCATGCTTCAAAAACAACTTTCTTGGTGTTTTTTTTTTCAGATGACCGCGAGCTCCCCGAACCCTGAATCGCTTCCTTCCTCCATCGATGCGCCCCTCCTTCCTCCATCGCTACCTAAATTGTTCCCTTCCACCTCTGATTCTCTCTGCCTTCACTTCCTTCCTTCTTCGCTGCCCCCTCCTTCTTCCTCGTTTCCTTCCTCCTTCGCTGCGCCCATTCGCTTTTCTTCCTCCTTCGCCCCCTTTCCTCCTCCGCCTCCCCTCCTTGCCTTTGCCCGCCCTAGCCCTCCTGTTGATCGTTTCGCCTCCCCTCCCCTAATCGCCTCCCATCCTTCCTCCGCCTCTTCCCTCTCCGCCTCTTCCCTCTGTACAGCGCTGTTGTGCTGCCCCTCCACCGCCCCTCTTCGCCTTTGTGTCCAACCTCTTCCCCTTGCTTCCCTTTTCTTTTTTGCTGTTCCCTTTTCCACCCTCCTTTCCTTTCCTCCGCCTCATCGCCTTCCTCTTCCCCTTGGTTCGGATTGCTCCTCATCCGGGTTCAAGTCGGCCTTTTTCTTCGATTAGCATCATGGCTAATCATTCTCCCTCGATCGGGCAAAACATTGTTTTCTCCCATCCTTCCTCCGCCTCTTCCCTCAGTGCAGCGCTGTTGTGCTGCCCCTCCGCCGCGCCTCTTCGTCTTTGTGTCCACCTCTTCCCCTTGCTTCCCTTTTCTTTTTTGCTGTTCCCTTTTCCACCCTCCTTTCCTTTCCTCCGCCTCAACGCCTTCCTCTTCCCCTTGGTTCGGATTGCTCCTCATCCGGGTTCAAGTCGGCCTTTTTCTTCAATTAGCATCATGGCTAATCATTCTCCCTCGACCGGGCGAAACATTGTTTTCTCCGAAGCCGAGCTCGGGTCCTCTACGCCGAAATAGAGAAAGACTCCAAAACGACCCTCATTGCCAGAATCTTTGGATCTCACTCGTCTCGTCTCCAGGCTCGGGATTGGGTCCTGGCGGCTCTACCCTCTGACCTCGCTCTACACTTTCGAGATGTCAGGTTGCTTGGAAGAGGTTTCTTCCAAGTGGATTTTGACTCTGAGGACGCAGCCTTAGAGGTTTTGAAGGGCAACCCTTTGCCATTGGGCCCGAGGAAGATATTCTTTCTTCCTTACTCCAACTACTTTGACCCTGTTGAGGAAGACCAGAACCATTTTATGATTACTCTCAGATTTCCAGGTCTTCCGCGTGCATATTGGCCTATGTTAGAGGCCATCGGCGGGTTTGCCTTTGGGCTTGTTCTTCAAGTGCCCCCCCTTCACGCCTTGCCGACATCTTCTACCCAGGTGGTCACTGCCTCGGCGGATGCTGTCCCCAGGGTCATGGTTCTTGCCCATGACATTGAGCTCTTTGAGGACTATGTTTTGCTTCCGGACCCTTAAGGCCCTTTGAAGCAACGTATGGAGATTGCAGGTAAACCCGATCAGTGCCAGGTTTGTCACCAGCAGGGTCACTTTGCTCGAGATTGTCCTCGGGCTTGCGGTTGTAGGAGGCCTTGTAAGCGTGCCTCTTAGGCGCCACCTCCCTTGGTTCCTTTCCATCCTTCAGTCCGCCAAGTGTGGTGTGCTGTCTCTCACGCCCGCCCCACTGGTGCGATTGATGGGAAGGCTTCCTCGGATCATGTACAGATAGATGATGTTTCTGGTCAGAGGGATGTGTCAGCTGATGCATCTTTTGCAGAGAGATGATATTTGAGATCAGGAAGACTTTGTGGAGTCCTCTCTACTTGGAGGGGGTGATATGCATGATGTTCAACACAGTGGGGATCATGTATTGCAGGATTTTCAGCATGATGCCATTTCCCTTGATGCCCCGCAGGGCGAATAGGTTTCTCGTACATATGCAGGCATGGTGCAGGGCCTTGGACAAGGGCATGTCAGTGGACTTTGCCCTGTGGATATTCTCGTCCTCCAGCATTATGAGAGGCATCCTCAGGCTGCCCATTGTCTTCTTGCCCTCTTCTCTTCCATGAGAATCGTCTCATGGAATGTTCAGGGCCTTGGAGGGTCTATGGATGTGCTTTTGTTGCAGGAATACAAATTGGATAGATCTCAGTGTGGCAAAACTGGTAAGATGCTTTCTGGCCACACCTTCTGGTCCTTGACAGTTAGGACTAGAGGGGGTGTTTGTATCTCAGTGGTGGCAGCATCTATTATACCTCATGTTATTGGGCACGGTGTTATCATCCCTGCTAGAGCACAGTGGATCTTGCTCATGCATGAGGGTCAGAAATTGGGAATCTTGAATATCTATGCACCTAATGTGAGAGGTGAAAGGGTGGCCTTTTGGGACACCTAATGTGAGAGGTGAAAGGGTGGCCTTTTGGGACACCATTACAAATGTCATTCCCCAGGTTGATCATTGGATAGTGGGAGGGTGGACGCGAAGGGAGAGGTTCATGCTTTCCTTTTTTGGCAGGGATTGCTGGACTGAGGATGACTTCCAGAGAAGGCCAAATTCCTTATCTTTCTCTTGACAAGAAGGGTGGACGCGAAGGGAGAGGTTCACGCTTTCCTTTTTTGGCAGGGATTGCTGGACTGAGGATGACTTCCAGAGAAGGCCAAATTCCTTATCTTTCTCTTGGCATAACCGCAGGAGCGGGGATGAGAGCATCTTTGCACGTTTGGACAGGTTTTATGTGGATGATTGGTCCTTGGATAGGTCCTTGGACAGAGGAGGCACCATTGCTATTATGCCTGGCACCACCAAATCCGATCATTGCCTCGTCGTTTTGTGTCTCAGGGAGCCTGGGGCTCGCTCGGCCTCTCCCTGTATCCGTATCCCTGACTCTTTTTATCTAGATGCTGACATTTCCCTTGAGATCAGAGAGATATGGAGATCTTGTGACGATCCTGATCCTCGTCATAATATTGTGCTAGCTCTTGAGAGGACCAACCATCATTATCATAGCATTGCCTTGTCTAAGAAGCACGAGGCTCTAGACAAGGAGAGAGCTATTAGGCGTAGGATTGTTGCTCTTCAGAGGGAACATGAAAAGCATCCTCATGCGACTTGGATTACAGACCTCTTGACCACACTTAGAGCAGAGCTGCAGTTGGCCATGGACAGGAGGGCTGAGTTCGCCTTTCATGCGAACGAGGCCTTTTGGACTCAGATGGGTGGCAGATGCAACAAAATTTTTTTTCAGCACACAGGCCTTCCCATAGCAGGAACTCTGTGAGGTACTTGCAGGATTCACAGGGTGAGGTTCAGATTGAGCCTGATAAGGTGAGGGATATTGCTTCAGAGTTTTATCGGTCTTTGTTGACTCTGCAGAGGCGCCCTCCCCTCAGAGAGATGTGGCATGGCAGAAAGTTTGGGAGTGCATGCCCAGGCTCATTACAGATGCTATGTGTTCTTCCCTGGATGCCCCTTTCTCGAAGGATGAATTCCTTCACGCACTGCATGCTCTTTCCAGTGGTTCATGCCCCGGGGATGATGGTCTTTCTCCCGCCTTCTTTATTCTTTTTTGGGATCATATTGGAGATGCTATCGCTGTTGCCCTTCAGGAAATGTGGGTGTCGGGTATGATGCCTCCATACCTCACGGAGGGGTTGATTCACCTTGTCCCCAAGAGTGGGGACAAGATTGACATCAAGCAATGGAGGCCCATCACCCTCCTTGGATCTGCATATAAAATCTTAGCTGCAACCTTAAGTATAAGGTTGCAGCCGATTCTCCAAAGGACTATCCATGATACCCAGAATGGGTTCCTCCAAGGAAGGAGTATATTTGATAACATCTTTTCTTTCTAGGAAGCTGTTGAGTGGGCAAAGGCTAGTCAGCAGCCTCTTGCCATTCTTTTGCTTGATTTTGAAAAAGCTTATGACAGAGTGGATTGGGATTTTTTGGAGGGCACTATGGCACACATGGGGTTTTCCCAAAATTGGATTAGAGGTGTGTCTTGCCTATACAGGGAGGCTCATAGCACTGTTTTAGCCTGTGTGGGGGGCGTGGTGAGCATTTTCAGATTTCCCGTTCAGTGAGGCAAGGCTGTCCCCTCGCCCCTTTACTGTACCTCATTGTAGCTGAGGCTACGAGCAGGTTTCTTCGGGCTGCCCCTGGTGTTGTGGGTCTCAGGCTGCCTTTATGTACAGAGGAAGAGTTATTGGACTTTGAGTTAGTAGATGATAAGGCGTTGTTCCTTGAGGCTTCACATGCTTGTTTATGTGCTTTCCGTACAGCCTTGGTGGAGGCCTTTTGTTTGGCAGAGCAGGAGCTACTATCAATTGGCATAAGTCAGTTGGTTTTTGGATCAGTGATTCTCCTCTTGCAGATTGGGGTACAGATGGTTTTACTTGGATTGAGAGAGGATGCTCTGCTAGATACCTTGGTTGTCAGGTGGGTGTTGACATCTCCCCTGCACAACAGTTTGCTCCAGTGCTCTTAAGCATTAAAAGCAAACTTCATCACTGGAGTAGGAGGAGACTTGGCCTCTAGAGCTTTGGTGGTTAACCAAGTTTTGCTAGCCACGACTTGGTTTATCGCTTTGTGCTGGATTTTTCATAAGGGCTGCATTGGACAGCTTCGTTGCCTTATTCGGAACTTTCTTTGGTCAAGGCTTGATGGAAATGCACACACCAGGGCTAGAGTTGCTTGGGAAACCATTATCAGGCCTAAGCAAGAAGGGGGATTAAATATCATTGACCCTGAGGTGCAATGTAAGGCTTTGCTGTGTAAGCTGGTTGTTAGGGGCTTTCTTCCAGGCTCTGAGCCGTGGAAGGACTTTCTCATGCAGCAGATCATGAAGTGTGTCCTTGTTCGCGGAGGTGACTGGACTCTTAGCTCATGCTTTATTTCTTCGGATGCAGTTCACCGCTCCACTTTATCCCCCCTGGTGTTAGGTCCCTCCTACGGGCCTGGGACTGCCTGAGGAGTTTTTTGGTACACATCCCCCGCGTTCAGCGGAGGAAGTTAACCGGCAACCCATTTTGTGGAATGATTTGATCTTAGATGTGCATGGTAGGCCTCTTGGGGCAGCTATGCATATTCTTTGGGCTGGTTGGGAGACACTTTGCCCCACAGTGTTAGCTTGGAAGAGGTTTCAGAGCCTCACCGAGGTATAGAGATTGGATCTCACACAGCATTTAAGAGGCTCTAGTTGGAGGATTGCACAGATTGACGCAACCATTCCCAACCACTAGATTACTGGATCTTTCTTGGAAGACCGTCATCATTCTTGGTTTGGGGTTTTTTCTGGAACAGGTGTTCCTCTTCAGGTTATGGGTCTCCCCTTGCCTAGGGAGGATGATGTACCGGTCTTTTTTTCTGTACAGGATGGATGGCAGTTGGAGAGATGTGACGTGCAGGAGCTTATTGAGGGCCCCCAGATTCGTCCTGTCAGAGTTGTTGGCAGGTTAGGGAAGCACGTCTTTGTTGACCCCCCCAGGGATGATCACAGAGTGTTAGCCTTTGGTTGTATGGTGGCTGCCCTATCAGACATTTGCATTGGGACCCCGGTGAGTGGGTGTGGAAGGATGCTTCTAACCCCTTGAAAAGCATGCCTTTTTTCAGTTATACGATGCAGAATGCCAGACACATTTAGAGTGTCCCTACTCTTAGACCCCATTAGGAATCTTACGGCATTTCGTCGACTAACATTCAGAGGGTTTTTTGGCAGAGATTGTGGCATTCTTATAGGAAGCCACAGATTTTCTCCTTTATCTGGGTTTCTCTTCATGCTGATCTGGCCACCAATCAGTGGTCAGTTATTACTGGTGCTTGCCCAGCATGCCCTAGATGTGCAGGAGTTTCGGAGTCAGTTTACCATTGTTTATGGGAATGTAGGGAAGCACAGAGGGTTTGGTCTGCGCGATTGCACAAGTCTTTGGTAGGATTAAGAGGGATGCTATCATTTCTTTTGGTTCTATCATTTGGTTGACACAGTCTGGGCCACAGCTGAGACTCGAGGGGATTGACAGGAGCTTGGCCATTATGGTTAGGCAAGGAGTTGCTCGGCAGTGTTGTCTTCAGGATTTGCCACTTTCATACTTTGTCCCTCCGACACAGAGGTTAGACAGTTCTTAGGAGATTACTGCTAGCATCTCAGCCTGGAATATCTGGAAGGCTAGATGCACCGAGGCTATTAAGGGTACTCCCGTTCTTGTTTCTCAGTGTCTTTGCAGGATTTGGAGTGATATTATTCACACCATCATGGCTACCTGGGCCAGAATCCAGGGATCTTCGAGGGCTGCGGAGAGGAACGCGGCCAGTTTATGAGAGAGTGGGACATTGGCATCTTTTTCACGTCCTCTCATTCGGGACCCTATTGGCAGCACAGGGCTCCTAATTGGTTGAGATCTCCACCTTTCTTGGTGTGAAATCTCCATTTTGTAAATTTTTTCATACTTAATAGAAGTCTCCTTTCTGAAAAAAAAAACAACTTTCTTGAGCATGCAAGCTAGGCTTCTTTAAAAATAGGTGTGAAGAGTCGTGAATCTTATAAAAGTAACATAACTTAAAAATTCAAATATACACAAGGGAGCTTTCACATGTCCCAATTAATATACACATTGCTAATAAATATGAATGGTGCCCAAATAAATTATGACGCTTGTTGTCACAAAATCGAATATTGTTTGTCGACATTCAAAATCGATCATCTCAAGATATTCCTGACCAACACTAGCTTGCCTCCATTATCCATTCCAATGATTTGTACTTGTATCAACTAAGCCAATTAATTAATAAATTAATTGATTAAACAATCATACGATACTTCATATCAAGAAGACGATGCAACCAATACTTCCACGCATATACAGATTCATCTGCATACGCGTAAAGTACGCTACGATTGCCTTGATTTAGAAAGGCGTCCCAACCTAAAATCGTCTAGGAGAATCCATAATATAAACACCTGGGAATAAAATATTCCATTAATTCTTTTAAGAATCCATAGATAACACAACATGGGAATATATAAAATATTCCATGAATTCATTCTCATAACATGTGATGTGTGTACACCCATATGTTCAGGCTTATATGTGTGTACATTTATATGTTTAGGCTTATAAGGCACAGTTGTCAACCAGCTTCCCGATTAGGATGCCTCTCCTCATGAAGTCACAAAGCCTTGTCCCAAGTTTATGATTTTGGTAGTTGTTGTCCCCTTGCTTAACACGAGGGTTGGTTGTGGAATTGAGTCTTCTCTAGCTCATAGTGCTACTAATTTCATTCAATGTTCAAGATGGGGCTCTATTACATCCTTATGCATAAGGACCTTATCTTCGATTTCCACGTGTTGTGTAACTTTTGAATTAAGGGGGTAGGCTAGCACCTTGGGGCATATGGACTGATAAATGGACAACCCTTGACTTCTCAATCTGATGCATTCCTAAGAAGTTACACCCATTCGAATTTAGATTGTCCTAGGCAGATAGGGTTGCTAGTGTGGGGATAGATGCATATATTATCAAGATCAACTTTGCATTTTAGTGTATCTCCATCTAAGGTCTGGTTTAAGAGTTTGAGGATAAATGCGAGGCTTTTCCCATTTATTAATTAAGATTAAGCGAGTATTTAAAAGGGTGATGTGGAAGCTGACTAGGATGAGCCTCCCAAGTGGCGATGCCACAATTTATTTTGTAATGGCTCGAGCCTTGGTGTCGAGTCTGAAAAATGGCAGCGGATCAGCAGCAAGAGTCCTTGAGCATCAAATCGCACGTCGTCGTTGCCATAATCGAAAATCGAGCTAAGGAGGTGAGGGTTTTTCTTTTGACAATCTATCGTTTGCAGAGCTCGCAGGGTTAGGGCTTTTCTTCACATTCTCTCGTTTGTAGAGCTCGCAGGCTATACTCCAAGCTCTGCGTTCTCCAAAACAGCATGCCATGTGATCGATGACTTTGCTTTGTCTGCAGTCATACGTGCGCTACTTAAGTGCAGTTCATCTCTTGCAGGTAGGTCTTGCTGCATTCGACATGAGGAGTGCATCTCTTCACCTGTCTCAGTACATAGAGACAAGTCGCTCATACACAAACACCTCAACCTTGCTTCATTTCTTCGATCCTGTCGAGATTATCGTGCCTCCCAGCAGCACAGCTCCACAGGGGATGGCAGGTGCATTTGGCCTTTTCAATCACGGGCAGGCTAAAAAAGTAAGTTCTAGGGTTTTAGTGTGTACTTAGCTGCTGCAAAACTGTTCTATTTCTTCTGATTACTCGTTGCCAAGGCAGCCTATTATGATCTTTTAGCTGACCCACACTGATAAAGCCTTTGCCATTTGAACTTACAGGTAGTTTTGGCACGGGGATGTTTTGATGATACGAAGGTAATTGAAATGCTTTGGAACTTCTAGAGTGTATACATCATTCTTTTACTGGCATAGATAATCTCTTGTTTCACAGGGTGCTATGATGGTCAAGAATCTTGCAGCCAAAGAGCCTTCAGCACTCAGCCTTGATGCTTACTACAAACAATATTATCTTTGCCTAGGAGCCGCATCAGCGGTGATAAAGTGGTCTGTTATCATTCAAGAGAAACATCTAGTTGTTGTATGTTGGCAACTTGTAATTTCAAGTCCATGAGAAAAAAAGGGAAATTATTACAACCCCCCCCCCCACACACACACGATGTGCGCGCACGCACGCACGCACGCACACACACACAAGCGATGCATGCACACATACACAAGCACATGTCAATGAATATTAGTTTTTTTGATGACATCAGTGTATAAGCCCAAAGAAATGCTGAAAATTCAGAGCAATGTTATGCTTTACCTTATACCAGTATATTTTTCAGGGTAGAGAATGAGAAGGGCATTATTGTAATTCATCATTCTCTGCAGGCAAGACCATCCATTAATATTCAGCCTTGTTTTTATTCTAAAAGCAGAAACAGTTGTTCCATATCTATCAACATCATTAGCAGTGAATCAAGTCTTTGTCAGTCTCAAGTGTTTTTTAATACAAAGTTTTTGAATTGAGATTGCGATTAATTTCGAGGGTTGCTTCACAGGTTACTTTCAATGGGTCGGTGGACCATATGAGCATTGATTCAACAAGGTAAAAAGAGTTTGGCTGGGTAATTTAACTTTTGGCAACTCTTGAAGGCAAGGCGGTATGAAACTTTTCCCTGCCTGAGGGCCTTACCTTTCAGTGTGCAGAATCTGGAAGTAATTGAGTCCCTCTTACCAGCGACAGGACTGCTCAATAAGAAATACAGTAGTCTATTCCGAATGCTGAATGCCACAAAAACTGTTGGCGGGTATGTCACATCACTCAAGGCTTCTGCATATAATAAACCTTTTCTTGATTGATACATTCGAATCGAATGCATCAAGGGCTTCACCTTGATGTTAGGGAGCTCATCATTGCCTTCCACCTTCTGCCGGACAACACTGTATCTTGACATCACATAAACTTTGGGTCATGATGTGGTGCCTCAAATAGTGCTCCTAATCACCCGTAAAGAAGTGAGGGAGGAGACTCAAAGGGAGGAACACCAAATCATTCACACCACCATTGAGGAAGAGAAGATGAGGCATGCCCGCTGCCTCAACATTCGAGTCACAGGTATAGCCGAGACACCCGACTCCACTCCCGAGAAAGATGGACAGCTTCTATGCATGAAGCTCGGCTACAGGGAAGAGGACCCTCTTGCCTTCACCAAAGCATGGAGAGCCGAGAAAGATGCAACACGCAAGCGAGCCCTCATCCTATAGTTTGCAGGAGAGACGGAGACGGTCACCTTCATGAGGAAGAGGGTGATTCTACGAGGATTATAGGGAGACCCCCCATCTATTTGGATGACGACCTTACAAGGATGCAGATAGAGCACAGGAAAACATGCATGCCGAGAGTCCTACAGGCCCGGAAAGAGGGCAAGAGAGCATTCTATCGCGATGGCTGTGTCATCATCGATGGCAAGGCCACCGATTAGCGCCAGGCGGCCTATGGGACATCGGCTATGGAGGATCCAGATTCACAGATACACATAGCAGTTTTGAACTGCAATGGAGCACTTTGGACACATCCTGGGAGGATGGAGGAGGTCATGGAGGAAAGGGACATCATACTAATTACAGAGACGCACCAGAGCCCGCTACCCAAAGTAGAGGGCTATCAGTGGGAGTTTACATAAGGGAGACCATACGGCAGAGGGCATAGCGGTACTCTTCAAGCGAGAGCTATAGGAGCGCCTACAAGTGTGGTAGCACGTGACCAGGAGGCTAGATACATGTGGATTAGACTGCAGCTCTGAGCAGACAGGGTGTTATACATTGCTCTATGCTACTTCTCTCCTCGAGGATCGAGATATGCCATGACAGCAGAGGAGGAGAGTAGAGGGGAGGAGGAGGACACAGGGCCATTGGGAGAGAGACCATATGGAGCACTTTCAGATGCGATCATACACTACTCCAACCTGGGGGAAGTCCTCCTTATGGGGGACTTCAATGCACGGACACAGAGCCGACAGTGCGACATTTATGATTTCGAGCACCTCGAGGTGATGCACACACTAGAGGTGGAGGACACGAGAGCTTGCAGGGTGTCAGAGGACATGGGGCCGGATAACACCAGATATGGCCATCACTTACTTGAGCTGGGAGCGCGACACCATCTCGTTATTTATAACGGGATGAGACAGTGGTAAGATTCAGGAGCACTGACATGCTTTCCACGATCAGGGGGGGGGGGTAGCACAATGGACTACATCATGGGGTCCATGGAGACCACACAGGCAGTGACATCTTTCACCATCCCCCCCTGTCCTATTGGTGCGGATCACACGTACCTCTTACTGTCACTGGCAAGCTCCACACCAGCACCCACATAGGCATCGCATACAACTTTCTACTTCACCCATGACTTGGGTGACATATATGAGCATCATGTATATGACGGGCTATTCCAGATGGATCTCTAGATACACTCACCACCTAGCTGTCATCTCTACTACATACGGCCGCCACCCGCAGCTTCCCCCATAATACACACATTGCACGCACAGATAGATCTGGGAGCATGCCCCAGAATCGGTGGTATGATGATGAGTGCACAGAGCTATATAGACACCTCCGTGCCCAGAGAGCACTGGGGACCATTACATAGAGACAGGCGAGCCGACAGATGAGGACCCTCACACGCCATAAGAGATGTGCATATGAGGAGGCACAGTACTGGGATATATACCACTTACTCATGAGCAGAGATGCAGCCACTGCATGGCGTAGGATGAGAGCGCCTCGCCCTCGTACCCCGATTGAGGATCCACACACATGGCACACATGCAAAGAGCCTCTACCATATCCCTTAGCAGCCGCCCATACCATAGCCACAGGAGTCCTGCCCTACCACCTCTACTTTCCTTACCACCTCGATGGTAGAGAGAGCTATCCACCGGTTCCAGCATGGGAGATCGGCTGACCACACAGGTATACAGAGTGAGCATCTTATTTAAGCAACTGACACACTGGGACCCTTTGTTGCTCACCTCTTTAATAGGGCACTAGTGGAGGGCCTACTAGCTGAGTGGACTATGCACACCATCGTGCCTCTCCACAAAGCGGGAGACATGCTCGACCCCAGCAACTACAAGACTTTCATGATTGGTCATACATTGGCCAAACTTACGGGCGCAGTGCTCAAGGCAGAGTTTAGCTCATATGCAGAGAAGGAGGGACTGCGAGCACCAGGGCAGTTTGGATTCCGACGAGCTTTCTCCACTATTGACCATATATTCACTCTGAGATGTCTGATTGACCAGGCAAGGGCGCGGGAGAAGAGATTATACTGCTGCTTTGTGGATTTCCGCAAAGCATTTGACACGGTGCCACGAGAGAGACTCTTCCAACGCCTATAGTCATTTGGGGCATCTATGCTTTATATGAGCAGGTCCTCGGGCACATACGATGCCCCGGGGGGCTATCTGATGTTATTACTAGCACCATAGGTGTGAAGCAAGGATGCCCACTCTCTCCTACACTATTTGGGCTATATACATCGATGAGGTTGTTGACTTCATTGGTCACGGTGGTGGGGACGGGGTAGACATCTTAGGTACCACAGTCCACATTATGCTATATGCAGATGATATTATTCTGGTCTCTGAGTCGCGGATGGGACTACAGCACCATCTCCATGCACTCGACGACTTCTGCACATAGAGGGGGCTTACAGTGAACCTTGAGAAAACCAAGGCCATGATTTTCCACACCTCAGGGCCGGTTCGACGAGACAGGCCATCTTCACACTAGCAGGAGGACAAGTAGAGGTGGTAGACTCATATGTGTACCTGGGGATTACATTTACGACTCCGCCAAGAAGATTTACTATGGCACAGGCAGCAAGGGATAGACTCACACGAGGGTATGCAGCTCTGGCCATGCTAGAGAGACAATGTCACCAGGCACACTTCCAAGAGCCCCGCACGAAGGGGTGGTTGTTTGACACACTAGTCACCCCTGCTTTGATTTATGCTGCAACAGCATGGGCACCTGGGCTCGCCACCTCCACATAGTGTCAGATAGAGAGGCCTCAGATTCTCATGCTCTCATGGATGATCCGCAACAAACCCTCCGTCCCACATGACATTGTCCAGACGGAGTTTGCTGCACCTCCTATGCTAGTAGAGGCCCTCTTCCAGACGATCTGCTTCATACAGAGGATCGGAGATATGCCATCAGATCGACTCTCACATAGAGCTTTTGAGGAGTCCAAGCCACTCACAAAGAGTGCACATAGGAGATCATGGTATTCACAGATGATACAGTGGCTCACTCAGCAGGGTCTCGACATAGATCACCTGCCACCTTTCCAGTATGATATACATGCACCACACATCCAGCTCTCTCATAGTGAGAGGAACAGAGTCCTAGCGCACATTAGCAAGTCTCTCACCACTACGACACCCTCTGGGTCCCAGCAGTGCAAGGTTTGTGCTTGTTGGATCAACTGCTAGAACAAGAGGGACGATACAGGTATATGAGCTGAATGGTCCTGATTTGAACAAGGTTACAGAGTCGGAGAAACCAACAAGCATCAAGTGTGGAACTTTTGGTGCTTCAGCCTGTTAGCAGGAGGCGCCTGGGTTTGCAGGTAGTTGCAGAAAGCGCAGAATGGACTGTACTTCTCTTTCTCTCTCTTCTGCATACTGTCGGGTAGAACTGTAGACGGCCGGAGGACTATTGGCAGGCTGCGCAGGTGCAAACAGTAAGCTACAGGAGGTACACGAGGCGCCTGGGTTTGCAGGTAGTTGCAAAAAGCGCAGAAGGGACTGTACTTCCCTTTCTCTCTCTTCTGCATACTGTCGAGCAGAACTGCAGATGGCTGGAGGACTATTGGCAGGCTGCGCAGGTGCAAATAGTAAGGTGCAGGAGGTACAGTCGGGCAGAAGGTACAGTAAGGTGCATTGCCAGTTGTCAGTTCTGCCTCTGCTCCCTTTTCCCACCCACCCTTGCATTGGCCCCCAAGGCAGCAACTAGTAGGGGAAAACATGTCTCAACCCCTAGAGGGGGAACAGGATGGTGAGATAACCTTTCAAACCCCCACGAAGGCACTAAATGCCTACCACAGACGAATGAGGGAAGGAATCATGTCCCTTGGCTCACGAAGGATTACGAAGATGGCCCGACGAGATGAGGCCCTTTATGAGGAGCTCCAGCTTCACATAAGGACAGAGATGAACACCATGCGATAGGAGCTTGAAAAGGAATGGACCGAGCAGATGCATGCCCAAAGGAAAGTGATATACGAAACGCTGAAGGAAGAGATATATGTCCAATTGAAGGGAGAAATGCAAGCCCAAGTACGGGTTGAGATGGAATTAGCCCAAGCCTTGATGCACACGGAAATGAAAAAAGGGATGGAGAAATGGAAGGATGACATGCTCCGAGAGATTGGCACAACAGTTGCATCGTACGAAGGCACTTTGAAGACATGTGTGGCTGACCGCGAAAAAGTCATCACAGAAATGCAAAACACTTTGGAATCATGTAAGGCAAAAGTGGCTGAAGGTGAGAAGGAAATGCCTTCATGGGCTGAAATTGCCAATGCCACAAAGAAACAAATTGAGGAAGTCAATCCATGGATTGAAGTAGTAAAAAAACAGAAGGATACACTAGTCAATAAAGTAGAGGTGATGAATGCTACATTGGAAGAGGAAGCCAAGAGACGGGCACGTGCCTTACATGTACGTGTAGTTGGGTGGGAAGATAAGGGAAATCCCCAAGAGGATGCAAAAGCTCTTGCAACAAAAATTGGAGCCACTGATGTACCCATTACCGGAGCATGGCGAGTAGGCAGAGATGAAACCAGGGCGAAGATATTGATCATCAGGTTTGGTGACTTGGAGGAGAAGAAGGCATTCCTCTCCAAAAGGATGGCCCTTAAGGGGAAAAAGATTTATTTGGATGAGGACCTTACACCGGCACAGATAGCACACTGGAAGGAACACATGCCACGTGTGCTTGAGGCAAGAAAAGAGGGGAAATGGGCGGTATACAGAGATGGCCGAGTCATCATTACGGAGAGGAGGCCCGCTTGACGGTGCGCGGCCTATGAGACCTTGCGATTCAAGGCAACGGAGCCCTTAGAACAGATGCAGGATACTTTCAGACAGTGTGATATGGCTATGTATACGGAGACCCATCAGTGCACAAACAAGAGGCTTCCTGACGTCCGGGGTTATAGATGGGAATCAGTTTTCCGCCCTCAGCCACGGACAGTGGGAGGTACCAGAGGATCTGGAGGAGTGGCAATACTTTACAGGGAGGAGCTTCGTGACAAAATACATGTGATACATAGAGATGTAGATGCGAGGTACATGTGGGTCCGAATATGCAGAGGGGGGCTCCGCGAGCTATATGTGGCGGTATGCTACTTTCCCCCAGCCCACTCTAGGTTTGCACCATTAGGAGAGTCGCCCTATACACCACTATATGATGATATCATGAGGTTTGCCAGCATGGGAGACATATTACTATTGGGAGACTTTAATGCACGTACAGGCACAGAGCAGACAGAGTTGTATGATACTCAAGAGGCTATGTACCGGGAGATCACGGCAGAGGATGTAGGGTTGCAGAGATCAGCACAGGATGAGGGGGAGATTACAGATTATGGCAGTCATTTTCTCACACTCGGGAGTGCACATGGGTTGGTCATATACAATGGCCTATCGAGATGGCAAGGATCAGATGCTCTCACACACTGGAACTCTAAAGGGGGAGCGAGCACAGTGGACTACTTGATGGGATCTCCTTCATTGATACCTGATGTGCGGGGTTTCACGATTTCTAGTAGGCCCATTGGCATAGCAGCCGATCATGCATCCTGAGTTTCACACTAGTAGGTAGATCCCCGAGAGATGGGCCAGCCACTCAGCTACCTAGGTACCCGAGATATCAGTTTACACGTGAGAGTTGGGGTTTATCGGGATGCAGTATCTGATGGCTTGTTCGCTTTAGACCCGCATAGCCCTTTGGACGAGATCACGAGAGGATTGGCAGGTGTTCTACATGCATCCGCCTCATATGCATTTCCTTGCACTATGATCCCTTCCACCACCCCCGTAGCACTGCCCCACAGAACAGTTGGTATGATGATGAGTGTCGTGAGACACGAGCACAGCTACAGTGTGAGATTGCCATTGGGTCTCACACGCATAGACAGGCCAGGATGATCTTTCGGCGCCTTGTGCGGAGGAAGAAACGAGCCTATCTGGCTAAGCTAGAGGAGGAGATCTACCAACTCTTCCTGGGGAAGGACAGCAAGAGGGCATGGAAGATGTTTCAGGAGAGACAGCTTGGTACTCCGATTACTGCACCTGAGGCATGGCATACTTATGCTAGAGAGCTATATGATGCACTAGGACAGCCCCCCACCCCCCCTCCACTGGGAGCTAGACCGGCTAGCAGCACCTTTTTTACTATGCGGATGGTGCTAGATGCAATAGACAGGTTACAGAATGGAAAGGCATAGGATCATGATGGGCTAGTTGGAGAGCACTTCTCATATGCACGAGACACTTTGGCTCCGCTCATCGTACACGTGTTTAATCGTGCCATTTGTGAGGGTTCCCGACAAGCTGGACAGAGCATATCATTGTACCACTCTTTAAGAGTGGGAGAGTGGGGACCCCATGGTACCAGGCAACTACAGGACGATCATGATTGGTCATTACTTGGCCAAATTATATGGCTCTATATTGGAGTCGGAGCTGAGCCGATGGGTAGAGAGGCATGGTCATCGAGCACATGGACAGGTTGGCTTCAAGAGAGGATTTACTACCTTGGATCACATACTGACACTTTAGGCACTTATCGAAGAGGGTAGGGCACACAAGAGAAGGATATACTGCTGCTTTGTGGACTTCCACAAAGCCTTCGATACCGTACCACCTGCTAGGCTTATGCATAGATTGCATGACATTGAGGTACCCGAGGATATGCAGTGGGGGATATATGCTTTGTATGAATCTGTGTGACAGGCAGAGTCCGAGCTCCAGGCGGACTATCTGATAGGGTGACCAACACGATAGGGGTGAAGTAGGGATGCCCGCTATCGCCCACCCTCTTTGGACTGTACATTGATGCGGTCTCTGATTATGTAGACAGATTGGGAGGCCCAGGGGCATGCTTGGCACGAGTGTTGATACCCATCTTCTTATATGCTGATGATATTGTTCTAATCTCAGGATCTCCGGAGGGATTACAGAGACACCTGGATGCATTATAGGCTTTCTCTGTGGATAGAGATCTGACAGTGAACCTTGGGAAAACCAAGGTTATGGTGTTTAACACCACACAGGCATGGGTGACGAGATCAGAGCCTCAGTTCACTTTCTAAGGGGAGCTGGTAGAGTACGTCAGGTCATATGTCTACTTGGGAGTTACTTTCACAGGATTGCATTTAACGAGGCAGCAACAGCTAGATTAGCTCGAGGGCATGCATCCTTGGGGGCACTTGAGAGGCAGTGTGCACACATACAGTTTCAGGAGCCACGCACCAAATTGTGGCTATTTGATACGCTTGTCACACCGACCCTCTTGTACGGAGCTCCAATTTGGGGGCCCAGTATACATCACAGATCTCAGAGAGGGACAGATGAGGGATGGAGGCAAATGGAGAGACCACTGATTATGATGATTGCCTGCATGATTCGGAGCAAATCATCGGTACCACATGAGATTGTTTGGGCTGAGTTGGGTGCCCCACCAGTAGTAACCGAGGCCCTATTCCAGGTAGTTACCTTTTTACAGCGGCTATGGGAGCTCCCTCAGCAGAGGTACTCCCGATTGGAATTGACCTCATCCATACAGTTGGCAGAGGATGGAGATACTCATTGTTGGTACGCTCAGATGAGATCATGGTTTGACCTACATGGTTTGCGGATAGAGGCACTACCATCCTTTTAGTACAGTCTAGATTGTCCATTTTTGGATCTCACCTGCTCAGAGCAAAACCGCGTGATCAGGATGGATATCAACAGAGTGGACACAGAGAGGACATGGACTAGCTCCCTTGAGCCTTTGGGCACGAAAATGGCTCATTACAAGAGCCATTTTCTACACCTCTCCCCGGATGATTTTATCACCCGCCCGGCGTACATGGATGTACACCTATCACATGGGATACGTTGTGCCATTGGACAGGTCCGGACCTCATCACACCAGCTGCGGATTGAGACAGGGCGATATGTGTATCAGATCGTGGATGACCACATTTGTCAGCTATGCTACCAGGAGGAAGAGACAGAGGAACACTATATTTGCCGATGTACAGTCTATTATGAGATCCGAGGGAGATATCATTGCCTCTTTCGAGAGGGTTTTGGGCCGTTACGCAGGGTCATGGAGTTTGAGGATCAGAGATGCCTGGGATTGTTTCTACTTGAGTTTAGGAGACACAGAGAGACCCTCTAGGCAGACAGGAGGCCGAGCCATGATGTACCTATCAAGGCAGACCACGCTTCCAGGGAGTCACAACTGATAAGCAGTTATCTTATGTCGTGCTCGTCGGCCACGCCCACCAGGATCCCGACCACGGCATCCTCACCATTGCCAGATCAGAGCCATAATTTCTCGGCATCGGAGGCGCCTACCGCACTTCTACGACCTCTCCATTCTAGACAGCCCCATGGCGGAGATACTTGATCTAAGGAGAGGGCAACACTTCAACTGATGAGCATACATGGATCTACCTGATATACATTTTTCAGTATTTTCCAGTATTTTCTACTCAGTATCATCTAGGAGTCTTATAGTTCTGTTCTTATAACTGTAGGACAATCAGTTTATTGTACTTTTTAGTCTCATTTAGTTGTTCTCTTTGATGAGACACCAACTTCAGATGTACTCTCAGTTTTGGTCTCATAGGCCACTATGGCCTCTTAGAGACTTTAATATATTATTTCATTTCATTTCTCTCTCTCCCACTCCCTCTCCCACGGGCCACTCTCACTCTCTCTCTCACTCTCTGTCTCTCTCTCCCAGTCCCTCACTCTCACTCTCTCTCTGGAGTCTCAACCCGCAAGCTTTCTCTTGGCTCTAGCCTCTTAACTTTTAAGTTTTAAGCCTTAAGCCTTAAGAGCGCACACACACACACACACACACACACTCTCTCTCTCTCTCTCTCTCAACTTTCACTCTCTCTCATGGCATCTTCTTCACAAGCAACCTTCGGCTCCGCACGTCATGGTGGTGCTAGAAGAACTGATGGTTGGTCATGGTGGGAAGAGGTTAATGCCAACCGCCCTGGAAGTGGAGGAGGTTCACGCCCGTGGTCTTGCAAGCTTTGTCCCTATAGGCGGACGAGTGGGTCAGACAAAGTGAGAGCCCACCTTATGCATGAGTCCGGGCACGAGGTTCAGTTTTGCACGGGAATCACATCGGAGAAGAGAAGGGAGCTTCTTGAGCATGAGGCTTTGAGGGCTGCAAGGCCGGCACGTGTGGCTGTGGATCTTGCAGCATTTGTGACGCCACCTGAGGGGTCTGTTTTAGGGTCAGGGGGCGCTTTGTCGGGCATGAGGCTCTGAGGGTTGCAAGGCCGGCACTTGTGGCTGTGGATCCTGCAGCATTTGTGACACCACCAGAGGGGTCTGTTTTAGGGTCAGGGGGTGCATCTACCACATCTACACCACGGCCACATGGTGTAGGTTACTTTGTGATGATATATCTTTTCTTTCTTTCTTTTCTCTCTCTCTCTCTCTCTCTCTCTCACTCTCTCTCTCTGTGTCCGTAGCCAATGTACTGTGTACTATGAGATACAAGGGAGATATTGGTGTCTCTTCCAAGAGGGTTTTGGACCATTACGACATGTGATGGAGTTTGAGGATGAGAGGTATTTGGGGCTTTTCTTATTGGATCTCAGACGCCATCGAGAGGCTCTCCTACAAGCCAGGACAACACACTAGGATCCACCCCGCCAGCGAGCCATGACCAATTTTTTCAGGACCAGGATTACCCCGGCAGATACAACCAGGACCTCCACTACCCCCTCGGCGAGCGAGACGTCCCATAGACGTCCTTCAGGAGGAGTCACCCTTGACAGAGCCATAGCACTTTGTCGAACGAGACACCCACGCTTACCAAGACCTCGTCCACGACTGCTTCATCACTGGTGGATTAGAGCCATCATCACCCGCCACAAGAGACGACTGCCCCGCCACTTTAGTTTCTCTATCTTACAGCACCCCATGAGAGAGATACTGAGATGAGTAGATTACACCAGTCTTATGCTAGTTGTGGATATTATACACTTTTGTTGTAACTTGTACCTTAGTAGGAGTATTTTCCTTTCATAGTTGTTTAGGACTGTTTTTAGTCCTTTTTGTCTTGCTTTTGATGAGACACCATCAGCTGTGTACTATGTTTTGGTCTCATAGGCCACTTTGGCCTTTCGCAGACGTTAATATATCTCTCTTTCTTTCTCATGTTTCATGTTCCTGGTATTCCATGATGAGATTCCATAAATAGTTTTGTATCACCCGTGAGATAGCTTTGTTTTGTTTCTATTTTATTTTCCGTTCCATGATGAGATATGCCATGGATATGATCATATCACTTTGGTGCCATAGGTCCATTGGGTCTTTTAATCTCTCTCTCTCTCTCTCTCTCTCTCTCTCTCTCAAAGACCCGTGCCCACCTACTCTCTCTCTCTTTCTCAAAGACCCGTGCCCACCTACAGTAGGAGATTGCTCTAAGCTCCACACTTACCAGTAGGCACGAAGAAGTGTGCGTATCTAGCCACACTTGAGCAAGAGCTATACCAACCGTTTTTGGGACGGGACTGCAAGGAGGCTTGGAGGCTACTCCGATTACCTCGCCCGACACTTGGCATACCTATGCGGCCTCCCTTTACCACGTCCCCGGACAGCCACCTCACCCTCACCCTCACCCTCACCCACCTAAGCCTCGCCGCCCCCCCCCCCCCCATTCCTCCTCCTTCCAGTTGAGTATGGTTAGAGATGCCATTGATAGGATGCAGAATGGGAGAGCACATGAATTATAATGAGTTGCTTGCCGAGCATTTCTCCCATGCCAAGGATGTGTTGGCTCCACTTTTGGTTCATATGTTTAACCGGGTAGTATGCGAGGGTTTTAGTGATAGTTGGTCCTTGAATACCATTGTGCTCATTTTGAAGGCGGGTGATCCCATGGATCCCGGCAACTACTGGACTATTATGATTGGTCACACATTGGCCAAGATTTATGGATTGATCTTGGAGCATGAGCTCAGCAGATGGTTTGAGGAGTAGAGACTCGAAGCATTAGGTCAGGCATGTTTTCGGAGAGGACACTCCACACTGGATCACATTTTCACACTACGGGGCATCATTGAGGAGGGGAGAGCTCATGGGCATCACATATACTGTTGCTTTGTGGATTTCCGCAAGGCTTTTGACACTGTCCCATGGATCTGTTGCTGTTGCTGCTTGTCGAAGGCGGCGTTGATGTGGTGATGGGCTCAAGTGGAGGAGTTGCTGCACAATAGTACGGCTGTACTACAATACGAACATGTATGGATCTGCTAGTACATATGTACGGATTGCTGCCGCCGACCGTACGAACAAGTACAAGAAATTCGGGTCAGTATCAACCTAGAGGTATGATACCAAATGTTGAATGTCCTATGGTATGGAGGCTTGAAAAGCTTCATGGCTATGGCTGTGTGAGCGGCACACAGGGAGAGTACCATGATGTGATTGTTATGTATTTGATTCAATGAAGTACATGTATTTTTATAGGTTACAAAGGTTGCCTCAGTGACATCATTGCTTATGTCATAACACACAAATATCTAGATATTATTATAACCCCTCTAAGAGGTGGTTCACACACAAACATACCACCTCACTCATAAGAGTGGGTTCACACATGTAAGACCTTGATTCCTAACAATGATGAGATGGACATTATTGTATCACTTTGGTCTCACAGGCCATTGGGTCCTTAATAGACACTTAATTATATATATATATATATATATATATATATCTTAGTGGCCCCACCCTAGGTGGTGGACATTACCTCCATGTGTACATTAGAAGAGGAGGATGACACCTGATGAGCACGATTGGTTACACCAGCCTCATTTCTCATTGTACATCTAAGGCCCGCATAGTACATGGGCTTTGGTACTTTTGTTTGATCTTCATTTTTCACACGGAACTTATGTAACAGTTTTTGGTCACATTGACTCATTGGGTCTTTACTAGATAGTAATAAAATCTTTCTTTTTTTCTTTCTACGTCTCTTCTCTATATTTTCTAGATTAGTTTTCTTGATTTAAATCATAACTTGCTTAAGGCTTTTTACTAGTTACTCTGTTTTTTGAACTTCAGAATTTTCAGAAATTTGTATTTTTTCTTTGTGTCCTTGTATTCTTTGCAAAACTTTTTCTACCGTTCTCTAGGATCGTATTTGTTTGTTGTTAAATAAGTGCAACTATTTATTTTCTCAATTCATAAGGTTGGATATAATCCAATCTTCTGAAAGTATATGTCTTTGTTTCCATAGCCATGCATGTGCCCGCATGTCAGTGTATGCATATACATGTACATGTATGTATTTTTGAATATGCAAGTGATCCTGCTTACAGGTTGGCTATGATGAAACTGGGGGATGGCCAAGTGCATGATTATGCTCTGTATTACTGTGCATGCTTAAGGCTGGCTATGAGTTGAGATGTCCTTGCATGGTTCTCTCTTTTTGAATCGAGTGGATGTATAGTCCTATTGTTGATAAGAGTGAAAAATTCTTGTGCAAAATACAAGAGTGGTGGGTTGATCATGGATGAGTTAACTAATTAATGGGCCATGGATGTTGTCATGTCTTATTTGAATAACAAGGGTAACAGGGTTGAAGATTCTCTTAAGTTTTGGTGTCCTGGACTGTTGCATGTGGAGGTTGCCATGATAATTTCTTTTTCTTTACGTTAATTGTTTTGTCATGTTTTATCATAACATGAACCTGCAGGTCAAGGCTTCTGCGAGCTAATCTTCTTCAGCCACTAAAAGATGCAGTGACTATAAACATTCGCCTCAATTGCCTAGTAAGGAGTAGAATCAAGCAAGTTCTATAGTCACGTGCTTGTGGCGTTCATCAATTGCACAATCCTCATTCCCTGACTGCTGTCTTGTGCTTTGCCGTGATTTCAAAAGGAGGAACTGACAAGCAATGAGAAGCTGTTTTTTGGACTCTCGAAAGTTCTTCTGAAGTTTCCAAAGGACATCGGTAAACACAAAAAGTCAACAAACTGTTGTTGATACATGTTTAAGAGAGGCCTTCAGTCAGAATTACCAGCAACTAGTGTTTTTGCTGTCAATGTATTCTGACCTTTAATTGCTATGGAAAATGAAGATCGGATTCTCTGTCACTTTTGCTTCCGGCAAAAGAAAACTGTAGAAAACTCAACAGATTCATCCAGCACAAAAAAGAGTCAAGCTCTTGTTGCTAGTATTATTCTGCTCAAGGAAGCAGTTGAGGTTCTTCCTGCTCTTACAGAGGTACTATTCAGGTTAGTAAAATATCAGAGCTTTTTTCCACATAAGTATGATGCTTCAACGTTTTCAGCTGTGGTTTTCAGGTTCTCAAGCCAGGAAAGAGCCTACTTCTTTCTGACATCAGAGAGTCGGTGTGCCAGCATCCAAAATTTGCTATCTTACAGAAGAGGTTCGTAGCTTGATTTAAACCGACACACCACTGTTGTTCATAACAGAATTTGCATAGCTTAAGAAGTCATGGAATTCATGCTTGAACACAAAGAGAGGTCCTGGTTTGTTTTTTCTAGTAAGGGGCTGTGATTTGGCCAGTGAGTTGTGTCATTTGAGCATCCTAGAAACTTGAACAATCTAAACAAAGCATATCAGTGCTGTTGAGGTCTAAACTGTCTTGTGGCAGTCAAGTGGTGGTCTATAGGATCACATCCTTAGGTACTTTGTACAAGATATAATTTGATCTAAACAAAGATGTTTTTCTTCTTGCAGAATTGAGGAGGTAATTGATGATGATGTGCTGCATGCAAGAGCGCCATTTGTTGCACGGACACAGCAGTGCTTTGCAGTCAAGTCAGGAATTGATGGTTTTCTTGATATAGCGAGGAAGGCATTTTGTGAAACTAGCGAAGGTTGATGAACTTTGGTGTAGCAAGGGATAATGGAAACCTTTGTTAGATATATCTGGATTAAAAACCACAGCCTTAGTGTTAAGTATGAATGCTTGTGAATGCTCAGCTATACATGCCCTGGCAAAGAAGTATAGAGACACTATGGGGTTGTCAAATTTGAAGATGCCTTTTAACAGCAAAAGAGGCTTCTACATCACTTTTCCAGAAAAAGATGTCCATGAACAGGGGCTGCCACGGATTTTTCTTCAGGTATACTGCTTAAAGAAACAATCCAAGAAGATAAATGTAACTGTTAGCAGGCCATTGCCTGAGCAGCTATGGCACTCTGCTGCCCACAAGGAGGCATGGGTCAGAAACACCCCCCCCCCCCCCCAACCCCTCCACCACCCAACCCCACCAGGGCCCAGATTCCTGCCGACACACACTCGTGTATACACGCATGCCTGCATACATACACAAGTGTATGTATGTATATGTGTGTGTGTACATAATGTATATATATGTGTGTGTGTGTGTGTACATAATGTATGTATATGTGTGTGTGTACATAATGTATATATATGTGTGTGTGTGTGTGTGTGTGTGTGTATACATAATGTATGCATGTATATAGCTCGTGAGCAGGCATACATGTGTACACACACAATTGTGTGCACATGCATGCCTGCATACATACACACGCATGTATATATGTGTGTATGTGTGTACATAATGTATATATATGTGTGTGTATGTATGTGTATACATAATGTATGCATGCATGGATGTATGTGTATAGGCCATTAGAAGTATCTAACTGTAAATTTTTTCCATGTATAGGTCACCAAACAAGGGAAAAATATTCATTGCTCAACACAAGAGTTGATCTCTGTGAGTTATTGTAGAGTCAGTTTAAGGTTAAGAAGTGATGCAGCTTCTTTACAGAAAAGCTCACTTGTTCATGCAAACGAACTTTGCTACAACAGCTGAATATCAGGAACAAAGAAGCTGCAGCAGAGTGCTACCACAGAACAGAAATTTGCCTAGAAGGTTTGTGAAATATGCTATCACAATCAAATGAGTTCTTTTTTGTTTCTCTTTTTTGTTGATGAGTTCCGATACATGTGCTTCACCACAGGTATCATTGATAGAATCAGGGAAGATGTCGCACTTCTTACACTGTTATCAGAGTCTATTTCTCTTCTTGACATGATCGTGAATTCCTTTGCATACATGGTCTCAAGCAAGGAAGTTGGAAGCTATACTCGACCAGAGTTCACAGGTTTCTTTCCAAACAACTCAAAGGCATCCTCTTTGAGCGACTTAGGCATTAGATGACCTAAGCATCTTAATAATATAGATTTTTAGGAGTGTCTAGGTACAATAATTGAGTACTGTTAACAGATGATACTACTTGTCTTGACACAGATGATGGACCTGTAGCTATAGAAGCTGGACGGCATCCTGTAGTGGAGGCTCTGCGTTCGGACCAATTTGTGGTAAAAGAGTCAGGATTACTGCATATTACCGCATAGACTAAGGGCTGAGAAGGAACTTAAGCCCTGCCCTTGAATCACAAAAAAAAAAGGACTTGTTTGTGCAGCCAAATTATACATTTCTGTTTGCTTGTTGAGTGTTGAGTCGTCATTATAGTGAAGGCATGAAGCTTGATTGTGCAGCCGAATAATACATTTCTTTCAGAGGCTTCCAATATGGTTCTTGTGACTGGTCCAAATATGTAAGAGCTCCCTCATGCTTTCTAACATGGTGGACAGTTAAAAATTATTTTCTTTGAGGTATTGCTAATACATGGCTTTTTTGTTTACCGTAGGAGCGGGAAAAGCACCTATCTTCGTCAAGTCGCGTTAATAACAATTTTGGCTCACATTGGTTGCTTTGTTCCTGCCCGCTTTGCATCCTTTCGGGTTGTCGATCACATATTCACTCGAATAGGTTCAGGGGATAGTTTAGAACCCAATTCCAGCACGGTAATGATTTGTGCATCAGTTAACTAACATAGGATTATAAGATGAATGACATATCTATGTGTGTGTGAGAGAGAGAAATGAAATGAAATGATATATTAACGTCTCTAAGAGGCCATAGTGGCCTATTAGACCAAAACTGAGAGAACATCTGAGAGAGAGAGAGAGAGAGAGATATTAACGTCTGTGAAAGGCCAAAGTGGCTTTTGAGACCAAAACATAGTACACAACTGCTGGTGTCTCATCAAAAGTAAGACAAAAAGGACTAAAAAAGTCCTAAACAGTATGAAAGGAAAATACTCCTACTGAGGTACAACAAAAGCGTATAATATCTACAACTAGCACAAGACTGGTGTAATCTGCTCATCTCAGTATCTCTCTCATGGGGTGCTGTAAGATAGAGAAACTAAAGTGGCGGAGCTGTCGTCTCCTGTGGCGGGTGATGATGGCTCTAATCCACCGGTGATGAAGCGGCCGTGGACGAGGTCATGGTAAGCGTGGGCGTCTCGCTCGACAAAGTGCTATGGCTCTGTCAAGGGTGACTCCTCCTGAAGGACGTGTGGCTCGCCGAGGGGGTAGTGGAGGTCCTGGTCGTAACTGCCGGGGTGGTCCTGGCCCTGAAAAAATTTGTCATGGCTTGCTGGCGGGGTGGGTCCTAGTGTGCTGTCCTGGCTTGTAGGAGAGCCTCTCGATGGCGTTTGAGCTCCAATAAGAAAGGCCCCAAACACCTCTGATCCTCGAACTCCATCACATGTCGTAATGGTCCAAAACCCTCTCGGAAGAGACACCAGTATCTCCCTCGTATCTCATAGTACACAGTACATCGGCATATGTAGTGCTCCTCTGACTCCACTTCCTGGTGAGAGAGCTGACAAATGCGGTCTTTGGCTTCATCCCCTTGTATATGCCAGTCTCTACCCTCAGCTGATGTGATGAAGTCCTGATCTGGCCAATGGCACTGCGAATGCCATGTGAGAGATGGGTGTCCATGTATGTAGACTGTGTCACAAAGCCATCTGGGGAGAGATGTAGAAAATGGTCCCTATAGTGGGCCATCTTCGTGCCTAGGTCCTTTCTTCTGCATCTAGCCTCATGATGTCCATCTTGATCACCCTATTCTGCTCAAAGTGACTAAGGTCCAAGAAGGGGCAGTCCAGGCTGTAATCAAATGGAGGGAGTGCATCAATCGTCATGCCATGTAATCTCAGCCAGGTACACATCTGGGCTTACCAACATCGTGTATCGCCGTCTGCGGCTAATTGCCTGGAAGAAATAAGTGCTAGGTGTGGGTATCTCTGTCTGGGGAGCTCCCATATCCTCTGCAAAAATGTCACTGACTGGAACAGGGCTTCGGTAACCACTAGTGTGGCTCCTATCTCTGCTCTGACAATCTCATGAGGTACCGATGGTTTGCTCTGAATCATGGGTGCGATCATAGTCACCAGTGGTTTCTCTAGTATCTGCCATCCATCATATAGAGGCTGGGTCCCCATATGGGTGAGCCATATAAGAGTGTAGGTGTGACCAATGTGTCAAACAACCAGAGTTTGGTGCGTGGCTCCTAAAATTGAATGTAGGCACATTGTCTCTCTAGTGCCCCCAGGGCTGCATATCCACGTGCCAATCTAGCATCTGCTGCCTGCCTCATAGAGAACTGTGGTCTGCTGAATGTGACTCCTAGGTACACATATGATCTGGTGTACTCCACTGATTCACCTCTAAAAGTGAACTAATGGTCGGATCTAGTCACCCAGGCCTGTGCGGTATTGAAAACCATAATCTTAGTCTTCCCAAGGTTCACTGTGAGGTCTCTATTTGCACAAAACGACTGCAAAGCATCCAAACGTTGTTGCAAACCCTCAGGGGAGTCTGCAATAAGTACGATGTCATTGGCATATAGCAATATGGGTATCCAAACCCCTGCGAGACTGGCCCCCTGCCCCCCCCATCCTGTCAATGTAGTCGGATATCTCATCAATGTGAAGTCCAAAAAGGGTGGGTGACAGTGGGCATCCTTGCTTCACCCCAATGGTGCTAGTCACTGTATCCGACATGCCTCCGGGAGTCCGTACTCTGCCTATCACCGCCTCATATAATGCATAAATGCCCTACTGCATCACCTCGGGAACACCAATGTCATGCAATCTCCTCATGAGTTTGGCACATGGCACCGTGTCAAAGGCTTTGCGGAAATCCACAAAGCAGCAATATATCCTCTTCCCCTGTGCTTATCCCTCCTCAATGAGAGCCTCGAGGGTAAATATGTGATCCAAAGTCGTGAAACCTCGTCTAAAACCTACCTGCCCAGGTGCTTTGAGTTAATGTGTCTCAGCCCATCTACTCAGCTCTCGATCCAAAATAGATCCGAATATCTTGGCCAAGCAATGGCCAATCATGATGGTCCTGTAGTTCCCTGGTATCATGGGGTCACCACTCTTAAATAGAGGTACAATAGTATGTGTCGACCAACTATCTGGGAAACCTTCGCAAATAGCCCTGTTAATTATGTGTACTAGTAGTGGTGCCAATACATCTCTGGCTCCGAATCCGTTGTCTTTTAGTCTCGACACCCTTTAGCAGATCGGTGAGATCCACCGACATGTTAGAAAACTTGTCTATGTGGGTGAAGTATGCTTGGCATATACCCACAAAGGATCTGATGTCATAAGCAGTCTGTGGTACTTCCAATTGACAATCTCGGCCACCTTGGCCGGATCAAGTCAAATGCCTTTTGCACTAATTATATATCCAAGGTAATGAACCTCGAATAAATAAAATTCCGACTTCTTCTCATTGACGTAGAGCTTGTTGCTTTCCAGCAACTTCAAGACTTTCTCCACATCAATGTCATGCTGCTTAACAGTAGCTGAAAATACCAGTATGTCGTCAAGAAATACGAACACACACTTTCCAATCAATTTTGGGAATACCTGCATCATCATGCGGTTGAATGTGACTGGGGCGTTCGTCAAGCCAAAAGGCATGACCACAAATTCATAGTGTGCTCATTTCGAGATGTCCCCCTCAACAATCCTCACCTGGTGGTACCCACTCTTCAAATCGAGTTTTGAGAACATCGTAGCCTCATTCAACCTCTCGAGAATATAGTCCATTCGAGGCATTGAGAATCTACTCTTGATAGTCAACTTATTGAGTGCACGATAATCGACACACAATCGAGAAGACCCATCCTTCTTCTTGACAAACAGGATCGGTGTTGCAAATGGCGACACTAGGACGGATGAAGCCAGATTGCAATAATTCTTGGAGTTGGCAGTTCAACTCTGATTCCATTGCCTGGAAAGTCGATATGGAAACTTGCTCGGGAGTTCTGAGCCTGGGAGGAGGTCGATCTTGTGGTCCTCCGGTCTGGACGGGGGGAGCTGGGAAGGGAGATTTTCCCTAAGAAAAATCTTTTGGAACTTTTCATGGAGGGCCAAATACTTCTTAGAAGCATCGTCTAGGCAGTCTGGATGTAAATCATCGCACAATGTGCGCCTTTCCTGATTGCTTGTTTAGCCTGCAAGTGGCTTATGAGCAGAACGTTCGCAATTCCAGGCTCACACTTAATGGTCACCGGGCGTTGGACACATTCCGACTAATCTGGAAAGTGTGCTTGACATCAGGAAGGAACTTGTGAAACCACTGAATGCCCAAGATTATGTCTGCTCCTACAAGAGGGGCAACCATAAAATCACGCACAAACTCTATGCACTCTAATTTAGCACCTAGAGCTTCAAACTTGACAATGCCTGTGCTAAAACCCTCAACTTGCTTGTCCACCAAAGTTAGGACGAAACGGGCACGCCGAGCAGCCTGTTTTGTGACCGCATCCTCCTGCTCATCGGCGTCCTTCTGCTTATCTTCGAGCTCCCAGCTAATGATTGCTCCAACCGAAGCATTGGGATCCGAAGAACTAGGGACAGCCACTAGGGTATGAGTGGGAGCTGGGCTCACCACTGAAGCTGTGGAGGCTGGGGTGGTGGTCAGTGGAGTGGTAGTCTTCTTAGGAAACTCCCGAGAAGTGTGTCCTTTTGTATGACAAAAGAAACACCTACCCTCCTTCTTGTACTGAGCGATCTCCTCAGCACTCAACTTGCCACCAGTCTTGCTTGCCTGAGCGTTTTGGTCTGGAGTAAGCTTGGGCGCATTGGTCGAGTTCTTGGAGCCAGAGGCTCCCATGCTCTGTCCTGGGGAAGACCATGTTTGGTTTTGGCCTTTTTCCGCCGTGGTGTTAGCCTTGGGAGTAGCAAGCTGGGAAGTCTTTGGCTTTCTACCACTGTGCTTCATTTCAGCACTTTGCGAAAGTGAGTGCGTCTTCGAAAGTGGCTAGCCTAAACATATGCACCTCCCACTGGATTTGTGTGTCAAGGCCATAAAGGAATTGTCCTTTCTTGTCCTTATCAGATAAGCCCAACTGCAAACATAAGTTTGAAATTTTATTGGCAAACTGAAGGACTGGTTGCGCGTTTTGACGCGCTCCCGTAAACTCCTCTTCAAGTCGCTCAAGGTAATGGGCCGATAGGAACCGTTGCTTAAGGTTGAGAACAAACTCGTCCCAAACATAAGCTGCCAAACCTAATATGGTGTGGGCATGAGCCTGGGGCCAGCCCATAGGGCTACCCCAAGGCTTAGGCGTGCATTCATAGAGTGACCCCTAGGGGGCCAAGAGGGCCCCGGCTGTGCCCACCAGCCATGTGGGCTGGAAGGGGCTGTCGGCCAGCCCTAGGGGGGCCTCGACAGCCAGCCGACTGGCCCCAAGCCTAGTTTGGTTGCCGGCCAGGTGTGGGACAGCCCACACTGGCTGCCCAACAGCCTTTGTCCATGCGCAGGGCTGCCCAGCAGCCCAGCATAAATGCGCATGATGGACATGATAGGTAGGTGTGAAAACACTTGAGTTTATTAGCATGAAGTGCTATTTTTTCCTAGTCGTGGAGAATAAGCTGCTGGCCGCCTATGTTAAGCTGGCCGACTGAAGGATAGAGAGGGTATAAATACGCAGCCATGGGCTGCGTTTCAGTCATGTGATTATTCACCAAGTGCTGAAACTACTCAAAGGGCCGGGATAGCCAAGGAGGAGTAAACACAAGGGGTGAATTATGAAGGTCAAGGGCAGAGGATTTTCCTCAGCCAAGAAGGTCAAGTTTTCAGACTTTTATTTTTTGATTTGCATCATCCTAATAGAAGCAAATACACCATTCGTGGTTGGGGCCCTACAGAGGGTATTCGGGACCCAATACTGTGTCCTCTTCTCCCTCTCTCCCTCTCTATTTTTTGCACATCTACTTTCAGTTTTGTGCGTTATTCTCGTCCATGAACGATTGCTGATTTCTGAGCATTGAAGTTACCAATCTACCCTGAAGCTTCCACATGTTACTGTGGTATCAGAGTCTACTTCAATTGTAAAGATTTAGCAAGAAAAAGAAGAAAAAAGGACCAGAAATTTTCTCTCGCTTGTGTGGTTGGTCTCTAGACTCCGGTGGACCACCCCTTTCGGAGTGACTCCGGTCCCTCGAAGGACGGTTGGTTTTCAACCTCTGGAAGCCTCCAGAAGTCTCCCACATACATAGTGGATGGTCAGATTGCGCTCTGGAAAGGTAGTGCATTTTCCTGCTATGGTGAGCTACGACGAGACAAGAGAGAACAAGAACCTTGGGACCGAAGTGCACCAGGCAGTCCATCTAGGGCATCAGGCATGAGTGTACCAGAGATGTTCCAAAAGATGATGCGAGCGATCGTAGAACATGGTACCAAATTGGAAGAGCAGAAGGTGCAGATACTGGCTTTGGAAGAGCGCACCCGTTCTCCAGCTCCTCGTTTTTCGTCTCCTCCTCCCTCTCCTTCCGTTTCCCAGATTCCAAATCCTCTACAAAGGGACCCTTTCGAAGGGTCACGACCGTCGAAAGGGTCACGACCGCATCCGAGTTTGATGCTTGAGTTGCAGATGCGTGCAATGGAGATTCGACAACGTGAAGACGACGCCATGCGACGTGTGGAACATGAGCGATACCTTGCGGCTTTGGACACGAGATTGACACTAGCAGCTTCCTCAAGTCATTTTCTCAAGAAAATGATTTTTACATGCAAACCTACATGCTCTACAGAGATGTCTGGCATCTGGTCGCAAACCAAACACACAGAGGAATTGACATCATTCTAGAGGGAGACTCACAGCACAGACTGGCATTGCTTCATGTGCAGGACAATGCACACCTGACCTCGGACGCATGGAGCGGAACCTTGGCTGACTCGTCCTCCTGGACTAGGCTCACATGTGACCAATTTTCCACTCCAAAACCTGCACCTTCTTGTTCAGATATGTCCATGTGGCATCCAAGTGTGGGATGCACATGACAGATAAGGCACTAACCTGCATTTTTGTAGGCTACAGTCTAGAGAACAAACGGTACCGTCTCTACCATCCTGCCTCACAGCGGATTATGGTGAGCAGAGATGTGGTTTTTGTGGAGAACCCTTCTCAGCCCTCGCTTGAGTGCAAAAAACAGCAACATGTAGGCTCACAGGATCTCTTTGATACTCTTCTTCCTTTGTATGGTACATCCTTGCCTGCTGTTGGGCATTTGGACACTCATCCTATGGCTGGAAATCAGCCCACTAGCAACAGAAATGTTTCTTAGAGGTCGTGCCTTCACTCGGTGGCAAGGCCTTAAAAGTAAACCCACTATTCCGAGAACTTAGGAAGTTTTAAAAACTGTGTTTATAGACTTTTGTGAGAGAGCCTAATGAGCCTGTGGACGTTCGTCGACTGCAGACTATTCAATTGGACGAAAGTTGGGTGGAAGGACATTTAAGGTATTCATCTAGGAGGTTAGAGAATTTATTACTAAGTTCTCTGACCTCCCTAATCATTATGTCCACCTATTCTTATTACAATCACTTCCCTGAGAGTATCAAAATGAAGTTCAGCGGAACAATTAGATCCTTTGAGGATGCATTACACTTTGCCATATCTATGATGATACAGTTGCAAAGTTGCGGCCTCTTCTGCTTTGGAAACTGTGAAAATGCTTCACAATGATGAATGTGATGTTCTTTATTGTGTTCTTAAGAAGGACGTGCAATTTAACAATATTATTTATGCATATTTGCTTAAGAATAAGTATGAAGCATTTCTAGATTTAAAAAGTTTGTTCTTTGCTAGTTGTTTTCCACACTGTGAATTGATGCTATGCGGACATCAGTTGCCAGAGCTATGAGTTTAGCTCTGGGAAAGGGAGAAATGAGTAATTCAATTCCTCCTGAGAGGTTGATTATTGGAGACCAACAAAAGCTAATTCGAGCTCTCGTGCCATGGATTTGGCAAGCTCGAAGGGTGTCTACCTTTTATTCAGAAGGGTAACTCTTTCAAGAGATGATGTCTGAATACTTGGACATGTTTCCATAGAAACAGCCACATTGTTTATCTTCAAAGAGGGGTATAGATCATCAGATTGAGCTTATAACTAGGACACAACCAATGTTTAGGCACAGATTGAGTCAATCTGAGAAGGATGAAGTTGCTACTAGACGAATTCGGTCCAAATGGGGCATGTGAAGCCTTGCAAGTTGCCATGAGGAGCACGAGTTCTCCTAGTAGGCAAGAAGGATAAGACAAAAAGGATGTGTGGATTACAAGCGTCTTAACAAATTTACTATTAAGAATAAATATCCTTTCCCGAGGATGGATGACCTTATTGATCGGCTTTGTAAAGAATGATACTTCACAAAGTTGATATGAGGACAAGTTACCATCAAATTAGGATATTTGAGGGAGATGTGTTTAAGATTGGTTTTTGAACTAGGTATGAGCATTATGAGTTCTTAGTTTTACCATTTGAACTCGTGAATGCACCGGCTACTTTCCAACAGATGATGAACAATATCTTTCGTGAGTCTTTTTAGATGACATCCTTGTGTAAATTAGGACCCTTGGTTACATCCTGAGCATTTGAGGATTGTGTTAGATATTCTCAAACAAGAAGTCCTATTAGCTAAAGAAAGCAAATGTGATTTCTTTAAGCAAGAGCTATGCTATTACCATAACGATCTCCACATTGATTACGAGAAGATCAGGTTAGTCTATGAGTGGCCAATTTTAAGGACCGTCACCCGGATCAAATCCTTTTTAGGATTTGTAAACTTCTTCCTAACATTTATATAGAATTATACAAAGATTGGTTTGCCTCTTTCAAATCTTTCTGAAAGGGTTGAGAAGGGCAAGTACAAAAAGTACACGCTTGTGGAATGAACTGAGGAAACATGAGGCTACAACGCCCCTATGCTCTAAATTGTGCTAAAATTGAAACCATTCAAAATTGGCCAGAGTTGCAAAATGTACATCAAGTACGTAGCTTTCTTGGATTATGTTCATACTATAGGCGATTCATCAGGCATTTTGCCAAGATTGCCTCGCCATTGCATGATCTTACAAAGAAGAAAGCTACCTTCAAATGGACTTCGAATGAGCAAGATGACTTCTTGCAACTCAAAATGCTATCATTTGTGGACCCGTGTTGATTGTTCCCGATTTGCAAAAGCCATTCACGGTGGAATGTGATGCATGTGGGAATTGTATAGGGGCTGTCCTAAATCAGGAGGGTCATGCAGTTGCTTATGAAAGTCGCCGATTGCATGATGCCGAGATTGATCCGGAAAAGATTCGGAAGGTCCTTGAATGGCCTATTCCAAGGACGATTAGGCAAGTGAAATCTTTATTGGGATTCACTGGCTTTTTCAGGAAGTTCATCGAGGCTTATGCCAAGATTGCCGCCCCTTTGATTGAACTCTTAAAGGGGGTGAGAAGCAAGAAAGGCAAGTTAAGTCCTCTGGTGGTTTGGAGTGACAAGTTGGACCAGTGTTTTAGAGCAGTGAAGGAGCTTGTTACTTCGGCGCCTATGTTGCTGATTGTGGATCCCAATAAACCTTTTGTGGTTGAAATGGATGCTAGTGATTATGCAATAGGTGCTGCCCTATTCGAGGATGGGAAGCCCATAGCATTTGAAAGTAAAAAGCTTTCAGATGCCTAGATGAGGTACCCTACCCAGGAAAAGGAGCTTCTGGCAGTTGTCCATGCGTTGAAGATCTGGAGACACTATTTGTATGGGTCTCAATTTGTAGTCTGGACAGATCACCATTCGTTGAAGTATATTTGTGATCAGCCTGACCTGAGGGGTCGGAAGGCTAGATGGGTTGACCTCATGCAGGAGTTTGACTTTGAGATCCGTTACCGTAGGGGAACAACCAATCGGGTTGCTGATGCCCTTACTAGGATCCCCGAGGTTAATGCTATCTCTTTTGCTGAGATAATGACTGACTTTTATCTATCTCTCAAAGGGCATTGCCAACAAGATTCCTATTTTGGTCGAATCTGGCAATTGGTCCAGGCCAGAAGCAGCCTAAGAGATCCGAGTGTTTCAGACACTCCGGTGAGTGCTGCTGAGAGAAAGATATTGGAAAAGTATTCCATTAGAGATGGATTACTGTTTAAGGATGGCAAGGTTTGTGTGCCCAGTGATCTGGACGTCCAAACTTTGATATTGCATGAGTACCATGATGCACCTAGTGCAGGGTACCCGGGCATACATAGAACCTTAGCCTTGGTTGGCCGGCATTTTACTGGCCATGCATGAAGCCCTTTGTCGAGGATTATGTGCGGAAGTGTTCCCAGTGCCAGCTTAACAAAGTTGAAAGGCTTAGAGCTGGTGGATTGTTACATCCTTTGCAAATTCCTGAGAACAAATGGCAAAGTATCTCAATGGATTTTGTAGTTGGATTACCCCATACTAATAGGGGCCATGACTCAATCTGGGTTATTGTGGACCGATTGACGAAGATGGCAAGATTTATCCCTACTAAGTCAATTGTGAAGAGTCACGAGTTGGCTCAGCTCTTTGTGGAGCAGTTGTACAAGCTTTATGGACTACCTGAGGAGATTGTGAGTGACAGGGATCCCAAATTCACTGCACAATTTTGGCAATCCGTATTTTCCAAATTGGAAACACGCTTGAGTATGTCATCTTCGGATCGTCCTGAGTTAGATGGTCAGACAGAGAGGACTAACCAGACTATGGAGGATATGTTGAGGGCGTATGTCTCCAAGAGATAGTCTGAGTGGGAAAAGTATCTCTCACAGATTGAGTTTGCTTATAATAGCAGTAAGCATGCGGCTACTGGTTATAGCCCATTCATGCTTATGTATGGTTATCAACCAAAATCACCTATACCCATTGGGTTAAGGAGAGTCAAATTGCAATCAGCAATGGACTTCTTGCAAGATATGCAAGACATGCTGAAAATTGCAAGGGAAAGCGTAAAGAGTGCTCAAGATCGCGCTCAGTTTTACGCCAACCAACGACGAACTCCTAGAGCCTTACAAGAGAGCATGTGGGTGTATCTTAAAGTCCCAAAGGACTCTAAAACGATGAGAATTGGTAAGGTTTACAAGCTGTCTTCTCGATTTTGTGGTCCTTATCAGATCACGAAGAAGATTAGCGAGGTAGCTTATCGGTTAGCACCTCCTTCTGGAATCAAGATTCACCCCGTTTTTCACATCAGTTGTTTGAAGGAACGTTTGGGTGAAGGTGATGAGATTGTCCGAGTGGAGGAGATCCCTAACCTCGAAGATATGACTAGGTATATTCCCTTAGTGCCTGAGTTGGTTCTGGATCAACGTACAAAACGGTCTCGGAATACCATTTATTCAGAGTACTTGATCAAGTGGAAGAGACGGTCTGAGGTCGAGGCTACATGGGAGTTGGTGTGTAGTTTGAAGAGTCGATTCCCCGAATTCATTGTTGAGGACATCAATGGTTCATAAGGGGGGAAGTATGTTACGTCCCAGGGCTAACTAGGGTTAAGACCCTTGGGTTGAATTAACCATAGCTCAGGGTTAGGCATCATAAGTGGGGGGATTAGTAGCTTTTATGAAACATGTGCTATATTTGGCTCCTAGTATATAGGGGCCTATATAAGTCACTTTATGGGTCAGTTTTGGGGAGAGCTCCTCAGACCTGGACTCGAGGCCTTAAGACTACTCCGTGCTTACATCCGATGGGTGTGTACTGGTGGTATGGAACTCCAGGGACTTTGCACGTGGAGACATGTCTCGGATGCTACTGTCCCCCTTGCTCGGGGGTGAGCCTAAATGGCTCTATGGTTGGGCAGTGAGCTTGATGCTATGTTCTTTTGTTTTCATGTTTATGCTTAATTGTAGGGTTTAACTGTTAGGGGCTTTACATCCCCAGTGTATTGTGGGAGTGTTGCTTGCTGACACATTGTTGTGGCGTGTGAACAGGTGGTAAGTATTGCCCTCGTTGGTCTTTTCTAATGTAAAATTCATAACGTCATGTAAACCTTAATGTTTATAAGGTTGGATGTTCACACACATTTAAAATTTGGTCCGAACACTTTCTAGTGTGGGTGCCCGTGAGCTAACCTTTGAATAATAATTAAAGCATGTATTGCATGGGAAAACAATCCCCCTACACACGTGGGTGGCTGATGGAAGGGGGCGCCCATTGGATTGGAGAAGTGGACTGGATTCAAAAAAAACAGCCGACTGCTCTTGTTCTGTACGTGTCTTACAGCCGTGTGGTACCCGCCTCCAACACCCTTGAACCTGTTGCTGTACCTGGTGAACGTGGGCTATACCTGACTCCTATGCTGTATCTGCTTGTTGTACGTGTGCTGTACCTGCCTGTGCTGTACTTGTCTGTAGAGTGCACCCGCCTGCTATACCTGTGCTGTATCTACATGCAGACTGCACCCGCCTGTTGTATCTTTGTTGTACCTGTCTGCAAACTGCACCCAACTGTTGTACTTAAACAGTACCTACTGTACTTGCCTGCAGAACCTGTACTTATTGTACCAAACCTGTACCTACTGTACCTCGTGGATTGTACCTATTGTTGTCCGTGTTGTACCTGCTGCACCCATGGCTGTACCGGGTGGACCTGACTGCATGGTAAAAGGAATGCATCTCCATTGACTCCTGCTACAAAGCTATACCAGGTGTCTTGTATTTCTTATTTGTGTAAAACTAAAATTTTCTAAATTAAGTTCAAAGATTTCTTTAAGTTTTGTGCAGAGCAGGAACAAAGCATGTTTATGCTAACCATACTCAGGAAACTTTCCTAGTTTGGTTTGTTTTTACCTGAGTGGTAGTGCTAACCGCGTCCTTAGAATTCTGAGAGCCAGTGAAGGCTAGAAACACTAGGGAGTCCAGGAGCAAAGCTTATCTGGGAGAACCAGGCAATGTTCCCTCCGTGGTGTACCCCTTTGCCTGTGCTAGTACGGGTGTGCCTGTTGGTGCACAGTCCCGGAAGACCAGTCACCAGTGAAAGGCAGGTGTGTACCCAGTGAAGGTGGGAGTGTGCCTGTGACTTGGGATTTCTTCGACTGTCGAGACTTCATCGACAAGTACCCAATTGTTTGAGTTGTATTCACTCCATGTGAGGAGAAATATGGCCTATTGTCCCGTGACACTTGTACATATAAATACTCCAAGAAATACAAATGTATTGAGGTGGGGGCCGGGGTTCTTTTTGTCCCCAATGTTGGTGTTAGGTGTTCTTGGTCATTTACAGTTTTAATGTTGTTAATAATGTCCATTGTTGGAATTAGTTAAGTGATCTGAAAATGTGTATTTTCTCTTCTGATTTGTAGGCCTCCTGTAAGGAGCGGTTACACCTTTGGAGCATTCTCCAAGGAATAGAAGAGATGACGTCATGATGTGATGTGCTTGCTAGCACCACTATCAAAGTACCATACATCAGCATCTGTAGTTGCCATGCATACATCATGTAAAGAGGGATTATAGCTGCATTGTACTTGGAATGCCCATTCATCTTGAGCATCGCTAGTTGAATTCTTTTTGTCAGCACTTGGTGCTGATGCATCGGCCATAGAGATGGCAAAGTCTTTCTTCTCCTTCTCTTTTGCAAGCTTGTTCCTGCATTCATTTATGTAGTGCCCTGGCTTCTAAAAGTAATTACATTTACCCTTCTTCTTGGGCTTCTCACTGTCACCCTTGCTCATCCATAGAGTCACCCTCATTCATATGCAAAAAGTCCAATTGCTTTTTCAAGTAGGCCACACGAGCCTCATTGTGCACCTGAAATAGTGCTACAAGGGCATACCGTGCTAACTTAGTAGTGGCACATGAACGGATGTGTGGTATGATACCCCTCTTCATGGAGAGAGAAATGAGGGTATGTGCTTGTGCATCTTTAGAGTTCCATTGTCTTTGACCTGTAGGAGGTGCCTATGCCTGTGCCTGTGCCTATGCTTGTATCACTGAAGCAATTGCAACTTCTCCAGTAGATGCTCTAGGAGCAAGCTGATGTCACCAATTGGCTGACCATTTGGTCCATCTCCAGTTTTTGCGTCTCGTTCACTTGAGGCCAGGCCGGTGTCTCATGTGAAGAGGCCAGTATTTTGTTGACATGGACGGGAGCCAGACTGGTGCCACCCGTGTATGACCTGGACTGTGTTCGACCCATGGGATTGTCACGCCATGGAAGAACCAGTATTCGTGCCGTGTCTTACCTATTGGACTGTCACTCCGTAGGGAGGCTCGCGCCTGGAACTGTGTCTTACCTATGGGACTGTCACTCCATAGGAAGACCAGGTTTTATATTTTACGTCGTGCCATTTTTGTGCTGACAGATATTTTGTACTTGTTCCATGAACAGGAGATATGTCCATGATACTATTTGCACATGCACTCATGCACTATTTTGTACTTGTTCCATGAACAGGAGATATGTCCATGATACTATTTGCACATGCACTCATGTTTTGCATGTTTGAAACTGTTTTCGCATGACTTGTATTTTTGTGTTTGCATGCTTGACGTGTCACTTACTGAGCAGGGACGCCTGCCAGTGAGTCGTGAAGTTTGCTCCGTCTTCTGACGAGTTTTGGTGCATGTGAACAGGTGGTAAGTGTATTGCCCATGTTGGTTTAATATTTTATATTTCTAACCCTTTGGTTTATAAGGTTTTATGTTCACACTCACTTAAAAGTGGGCACCCACTTAGGGGCCAAGGTGGGGAGCCCCACTTAAGTGTGTGTGTGGGGGTGGGTGCATGGTCACCTACCCACACTGGCCACCCACATGCAAGCATGGGGAGCCAGCCAACACCATAGTTTAAACTCCACTCTAATTTTTATTAAAAAGGAGCCATCACCCTTCGTGGAGATCAACAGCCGGCGACCACCCTTGAAACATACGATTTGGTGCGCCTCCATCACTCTCCATTTTGCTGCGCTCCATCGCTTGCTGACGGCTGAGCCATTTCAAAGGCGGCTGTGCTACTGCATACAGCCGGCGCATGCTCTCAAGTGGGGCTATCTCCTCCATCGCTGCAGGCGACTGTACTCTCTGCACTACAAGCAAGCGCAGGCTGCATGCGACTCCTACAATCAGGCTACGCTTCTGTTCTGAGTCGGCTGCTCCTCCACGTTACCTCCTCTCCTTTCAGCAGCCAGGCGGCTGTGGCTGTGCGCCTCCAGACAGGCAGCCAAAACAGGCTGCGCTGCCCACCATAGCAGGCGCCTGTGTGTGTATGCGGGCAGCCAAATAGGCTGCGCTGCCCACCACAGCAGGCGGCTGTATGCTCATCTCCAGCGGTGGTGCTCTTACAGCTAGGCGGCCGGCGGCCAAACTCTGCAAACTGGCGGCTACTTCTCCATATACAGTGGACTGTTCAATCTATCCAAAGGCGGCTACTACACCTTTTCTCTTCTCCATACAGGTGGCTGTACCGTCTTCAAGGTGGTTGCACTTGCTTGGCGGCCAGGTGGTTGTACCTCCTTTCCATAGGCGGTGTTTTCTTTCTTCAAGTGGCTACATCTTGGTATTCCACTCAAGTAGCTACACACACGAATACCTCGGGTATTGGTCTACAATCTGCAACCTACAAGTAAGTGAATTTTCAGATTTAAGTAAAGTATTTTGTGATAAATCTGAGAAGGGACTCTCTCCACGGCAACACCCGTTCGGTGCCGGGTAGTCCAAGCTATTGGAGAACCTCGGTCCAAAGGTGCTGAGATCGGGAGAGCCAGGCGTTAGTACGGGAGCGCCTGTTTGTGCGTGGTCCTGGAACACCAGTTGAGCGCTCTCCGCGGAGTCAAGTGAAAGCACAGGACCGTAGAGACTGGACCACTCAGTGGTCGTTCTGCTTCGAACATCTACATCGAATTTTGACTTCGAGCCTATTTGTTTGGTACTGTATTCATATGTACATGGACATCATCTGGTTCTTGGAACCCATGGAGCATTGTATTCGTTAAATACTCCCAATAAATATATCATATATTGAGGGGGGGGTCGGCCCGTTCCGGCCCCAGTGCTGGTGTCCATCTATCCATTTCATTTCATTTCAATTTCAAGTTGTATTAAGTTGTCCATTTCAAATTGTGGTTTTAAAGTTGTGCTATTACGCGTGTGGGTGTCCAACGGAGTCTTTCCCACTTGACGGGATCGGTTTCATTGGTATCAGAGTACGGTTGTTTCCCTCTTCCTAGTGGGGAAACAAACCTGTGTATTGGACACCCCGCTTCTAGCACACTTAACACAAATGGACAGCCAAGGCAACCCTTTGGAAGTGCCAAATTCGAGGGGTCCATCTAGTGCCTCTCGTGGGTCTGATGCTCTGCGAGGAAGGCACAAGCCCCTTGAAAGGGTAAATGATAGTGAATCAAAGGGTCAACTGTCTCCAGGAAAGACAGTCATGCTTGAACAAGAGCCTGATGCAATGAGGGCTGAAATGGAACATATGAGAAAACTTTTGCAGGCACAAGAGCAAGAGTTAAAATTTCTGCATGAAGATCCCCATGTGCATAGTGCCATTGAAGCTAGGAAAGCTGATGCAATGGTAGATGTAACTTTTGAATCCATGGCACGGGAAGTGGGCAAGAAGCCAAGGGAGTTGGCACTTGCCTACCTCCTCCGCAAAGGTGATATCAAAGAGGGGGACGACGGAGAGCTGAAATTCAGAAATCCACCTCGTTTGAAGCATGAAGATCTCGCATCTCAAAGGCTGAAGTCTTTTATGCAAAAGGAAGAGGTGACAGTCACCTCTCAACATGCATCTTCTCCACAAGGCACAAAGCCTGACAGATATATGTATGCTAGTGCTCATGGAGAGCATAAAAGTCACATGCATTCAAGACATGTATCCCATGGTAGGGGTGACAGGTCTGCTAGGAAAATTTTGCCTTTTGAGTTGTCTCATGGAGAGACATTGCTATATGCAGAAAAGTCACATGCATCTGAGTTTCAAGTTTGTGGAGCACATGCCACCGTGCCTCATGAAACTTCTATGATGGCCCATGGAGCCCATGCAGATAGGGCTGCCCCATTGAATAAGGGGAAAAGAAAAAGAGAGGACCATGAGCCTCATGCCAGGAAGCTCAAGGAATTTAAAGCAGGTGACAAATCTGTCAAGTTTGATGTCTTTCATGGAGAACATGATGCTTCTAAAGTGTTAGTATTTGTGGCACAGTTCGACATTGCTTTTAGCGATGAGGACTTTACTGAAAAGTCTAAAGTATGCCATGCTAGCATGTTTTTGAAAGGAACCGCTGCTCATTGGTGGATCACTGAAAAGATCACCAAGGATCCCATTTGCACTTGGAAGGAATTTAAGGACCGATTCTATGCTCAGTTTTTGCCACCAAATGTGGAGCAAACTCTCACTCAAAAGTGGGACAGGTTGGAGCAAAGAGATAATGAAAGCGTGCAACAGTATGTTAACAAGTTCTGGAAAGTGTTGCTGGAAGTAACTCCCTTTATGCAAATCACTGAGGATGAAAGAAAGAGGAAGTTTCGCTCTGGACTACAACCAGCATATCGTTCGGGCATTGAATTGCACCCGAAACATACTTTGCAACAACTCACAACTTCTGCTCTTGCTACGGAGCAATTGGTGCTTAAGATTAAACAGGATCAAGGAGGTTCAAAGGAGAAAGACAAGGCTGTCCCAAATCTGCAAAAGAGTGGACAGCCACCTAAAAAGAACTTCCGGGAGACCTACAAGGGTGGTAAAGCTGAAAATAACACATCTAAAGATCAGGGCCCAAGGAAGAACAAATTCGGCTTAACCCCGGAGCAAAGAGAGCAATATGCCAAGGATGGAAAATGCTTTTCTTGTGGTAGCAAAGAGCACATGTTTCGACAGTGCCCTGACCGCAAACCTAAGCACGAGGACAAGCAGACCAAGGCTAATGTACATGCAGTTCCTGATGTGCAAGGAAATACAAGTCATGATGCAAAAGAGCGAATGGTTTGCAAAGCTTGGGGGCAAATCAAGGATCAGCCCGCCTTATTCATGTTTGATGACTGTGCAACCGATAACTTCATCTCTATGCAAACGGCAGCTGCATTGGGTATTGAGGTTGAGAACATGGGACCTCAGATTAAAGCCGAAGCTGCATTTATTGGTAAAGAGGTGCAGGTTACCCCATTGATAGGGAAGTTGCGCATCCATATCCACTAAATGGATGTGATGTATTGTTGGGCAAGCCGTGGCACCATAGGCTTGAGCCCCGCAAAGACTACAAGTCTAATATGATTTCTTTTATGCATAAAGGCCGCATGCATTTTATTGATGCTGACAAAGAAGGGGATTCCATCCCACTTGTATCACATATCCAAATTAATAAAGCAATCAAAAAGAGTCTTTCTGCGTACTTGGTTTTTGTGCGTGATAGCCTTGTGCCAAATCATCAAAATGTGGATGCTATGTCTAATGATAGGCTGAATTTTGTTCATGCATTCAACGACTGTTTTGCTGACTCAGGTGAATTACCTCCCCAAAGGCCCGAAGATCACCGCATAGATCTTGTGCCAGGTAGTTCTCCACCCAACAAACCCGCATACCGAGTGAGTGCTGCACAACAAGAAGAGATCATGAAGCAGGTAAACGAGCTTTTAGAGAAAGGTTTGGTTTAGTCCAGTTCCTCACCTTACTGCTCTCCTGTGCTGCTTGTTCAAAAGAAGGACAGATCATTCCGTATGTGTGTGTACTATAGAGCTTTAAACAAGCTTACCATCAAGAACAGATTCCCAATTCCGCGTATTGATGACATCTTGGATAAGCTTGATGGTTCGGCTTGCTTTAGCCGACTTGATTTGAAGAGTGGTTATCACGAGATACGAGTGGTGCCACAAGATGTCCATAAAACTGCATTCAGGATAGCCTTCGGATTCTATGAATTTTTGGTAATGCCTTTTGGTCTCACCAATGCTCCTGCTACTTTTAATCGTATGATGGATAGGATATTCCGACCCCATCGCAAATTTACAGGAGTATTCTTTGATGATATCTTGGTTTTCTCCAAGAATGAGCAAGAACACAGAACTCATTTGGTCACAGTGTTCGAAGAGTTGCGGCGGCATAAACTTTTCATTAATGCCAAGAAAAGTGAGTTTTTCCTTTCAGAGATTCATTATTTGGGACACATTGTATCCAAGGATGGAGTTACAATGGATCCTGCAAAGATAGAGACCATTCGGAATTGGCCCGAATTGCAAAACGTACATCAAGTACGTAGTTTTCTGGGATTGTGTTCGTATTACATGCGTTTCATAAGGCATTTTGCTATGATAGCCACTCCTCTACATGATCTCACAAAGAAGAAAACTGCTTTCAAATGGACTTCAAAGGAACAGGATGCTTTCTTGCAGCTCAAGCATGCTATCATATGTGGTCCAGTTTTGATTGTTTCTGACTTGCACAAGTCATTCGTAGTTGAATGTGATGCTTGTGGTGATTGTATAGGAGCTGTTCTAAATCAAGAAGGGCATGCAGTTGCATACGAGAGTCGTCGTTTGCATGATGCTGAGCTTCATATGGATATCTATGAGAAAGAGCTCTTGGCTGTAATTCACGCCTTAAAGATATGGAAACATTATCTTCTTGGGGCTGAATTTGTAGTCAAGACAGATCATCAAAGCTTGAGATGCTTTCTATCTCAGACAAAGCTTTCAGAGAAGCAGATGAGAATGGCAAACTTTCTTTCCATGTTTCATTTTCAGATTGTGCATACTCCAGGAAAGAAAAATGTAGTGGCCGATGCACTATCCAGGAGGCCTTATGTAGCTGCAGTCTCAGTGGCCTCTCATGGTGACTTATCTGCTATGCGAGAATTGTATCATTTGGATGCTGATTTTTGCCATATATGGACTGATTTGATGGCTGGTCATTCACATGCCTCTTTTGTTATCAACGAGGGTTATCTTATGAAGGATAATTGTCTATGTGTGGTGAAGGATTTGCGTCCAAAGGTTATGGACGAATGTCATGCTCCACCTTATGCTGGTCATAGAGGTATCATGCCTACTACTCGCATGATTCAGAGATATTTCTTTTGGCCAAGCATGCGTAAAGACATTGAGGCTTATGTACGTGCATGTATTACTTGCCAAAAGGTGAAATTTGATAGGCAAAAACCTCCAAGTTTGCTTCAGCCATTGCCTATTCCCTCGCAACCTTGGGAAAGTATTTGGACTTGCCTAGATCCCAGCATGGGAATGATGCTATTTGGACCATTGTGGACAGGTTTAGCAAGCAAGCTCATTTCTTGCCCATCAAGAAAACCATTAAAGCTGATCATATGGTAAAGCTTTTTCTTGCTAATATTTTTAAGCATCATGGTATGCCTAAATCCATTGTTGGGGATAGAGATCCCAGGACTACAAGCCTCTTTTGGAGGGCTTTATTTGACGGCATCTCATCTTGGGGGTGAGAGTGTTAGTGGGAAAATCGAGAGGGATAGAATGTATGTGAGTTTCATCAACTTATCATCCCCAAACGGATGGCCAAAGTGAAGCTGCAAATTCAGCCGTGTTGGATTTGTTGAAATGTTACGTGGTAGATCAAAAGACTGCATGGGAGAAGTATCTTCCACTTGTTGAGTTTGCCTACAACAATACGATCCATGCTTCCACAGGAAAGGCTCCGTTTGAGATTATTTATGGCAGAGTGGTATTGCCACCCATCCTTCGTACAAAGGATGAGATTTTTGCAGCTGATGAATATGTTTGTGACTTGGATGTAGCCTTTGGTCAGGTGCGGACAGCCATTGCAAGATCTCAGGATAAGCATAAAATGGCTGCTGACAAGCATAGAAGGGACATGGAAGTCAAAGAAGGTGATTGGGTTTTGCTAAAATTTGAGAAAGCCAGGCTTCAGAAGAGGCCAGGACGAGAAGGATCATATCCTAAGCTTTCTCCTCGCTATTATGGACCCTTCAAGGTGATTCAGAAGATCAATGAAGTATCCTGAAACTCGCGGCGGGGGTGCCCGGGGGACTAGGGCCTTTGACACACTTGTTGATACCATCAATGCATATTAAAACATTTAAACATGGCCACAGCCTTAACACATATCCATCATCACTTTGCATAAAACATAAAGCTGGACAAAACATCCACAAATGCTGAAAATGGAGCTTGCACGTGTGACACCGCATAGAGGCCGGAATGGGCCGACCCCCCCCTTGGAGTATTTTATTACCCAAGGAGAATAATATCATGTACAAGCTTTGAGGGCCTTACTCTCCCCACGGGAGATGCCGGATTATCCCTATACAAAAGCCATAACACAGCCCAACACAAGGCTACCAAGCCGGAACATAGGCTGTAGAAATGCCGAGCCATCAATGTAATCCATATACCTCCGTGTGGGTACTGATTCTTCCCCAAAAACCACGGGTCTTCATGCAATAGAGCTAGTACAGCAAGTACAACTCTCCATTCAGTCGGTACAGCAGGTACAATGGCTGGTACAGCAAGTACAATGGCTGGTACAGCAGGTACGGTGGCTGGTGCAGCCGGTACGGTGGCTGGTACAGCCGGTACAGCAAGTACAGAAGCTGGTACAGCAAGTACAGTGGTTGGTACAGCCGGTACGGTGGCTGGTAAAGCAGGTACAGCAAGTACAAATGCTGGTACAACACATACAATGGCTAGAAATCATAATAAATGATTGAATACCCTTGCCTTCAGTATTTCTTCGCGATGGAAGCCTCCAAAACAGTCCCCAACAGTCGGTATTCTTCATGGGCAGCCTTCAAGAGAGAGAGAAAGAGAGTAGCCATCATTAGAGAAACCTTCAACGGTGGTAGAGGCTAGTGTGCAACAAGAGAGCCTCCATTAATGAAGAGAGAGGGCTCCAATTTATAGATTTGGGCCTCCCATGAGCTAAAATGGCAAGAGAAGGCTACAATGACAAGTGGAGAGCCACACAATAGCTAAAGTGACAAGTGTGAGGCCACTTGTCTCACTTTGATCCACTTTCTAACAAGTGTCAGGCCACTTGTCTCACTTTGGTCCACCTCCTTGCCACATGTCCCAATCTAAGAGATGGGTCCTTCCATAAACTTTCTCTCTAAAAATATCCCAACTGGTAGACATTCTGTCATAGGCACTTTGCCAACTCTTGGTATCTGCTCAATTCCAGATGTAATGACGCGAACAGAATTTCCATCGGAGTCGGGCCAAAAATAGCAACTCTCCTAAATTTTAGGAGTGTGGTCCTTTGTATTCTAGGATAATCTCCCATTCCCAAAGCTTGTACTTTCCAAATATTTAAACATCCTGGAGTCCACTAGACCCCTTTCAGACTGGGAAATGTCAAGGCTGGTGACATCCTCCCCAACTTCTTAAAAGTTGTCCGCAACTTTAAGCTTCAAGCCATATATTCAAGATATAATCATGTCCCATCGATTGGGCGAGACGAGACAGTCTCAAAAAATCCAATATAACTGAAGAATCCATGTCCCAAAGAAATGGGCGAGACTTAATAAGTCTCCATAATACCAATATCAAAATCATGTTCCAAGATAAATGGGCGAGACAAAAACAGTCCCATAAGTCCAGATATCATAATCATGTCCCAAGTAAATGGGCGAGACAAAACAGTCCCATAAGTCCAGATATCATAATCCATGTCCCAAGTAAATGGGCGAGACAAAACAGTCCCATAAGTCCAGATATCATAATCCATGTCCCAAGTAAATAGGCGAGACAAAATAAGTCTCCTGCCAACAAGACATCGGTCCACATGACCCTTGGCATAGACATAAGTCCCGTCATGTCCACTTTACCACTTGCACTCCGTGTTGGTACTCAAACCACACACCTTGGATGAGAGGTGGGCTCAAGTAACAAGATAAAACAATCACTCCGCAGGCATAGATAACCTGGTGTTCCATAAGCATTTCTGCTACACATAGTTTATAGGCATTTCGGCCACCAATAGTTTGTAGGCATTTCGGCCACCAACTCACACTACCCTCTCAAGTGCCCATGTTCCCTTCCATCTACTCTCTATTGTTCCACCCACACATGGTAGAAACAATCTTCAAGAGAGCACGTAGGACAAGAGAACACTACACAGGGTATGTTGTGCTTGTCACTACCCTTTGAAGTGCCCATGTTCCCTTCCATCTGCTCTCTATTGTTCCACCCTCACATGGTAGAAACAATCTTCAAGAGGGCACGTAGGACAAGAGAACACTACACAGGGTATGTTGTGCTTGTCACTACCCTTTGAAGTGCCCATGTTTCCTTCCATCTGCTCTCTATTGTTCCACCCTCACATGGTAGAAACGATCTTCAAGAGAGCACGTAGGACAAGAGAACACCACAAAGGGTATGTGAATCATGAGTTTCATAAGTCCAAATAAAGGGAGCCAAAAGGAATAATCCATAAACCTGAGGATGGATCCAAATCCCTAGAAAAAAAGTCCAAGAATCCATAGACCTGTATACCATAATCCTTGTATACCATAACTCTTACCACATACTCTGTGTTAACCACACACCTTGGAGTAGAGGTGGACTTTATCCATAAAAGCATCATATCCATGAGATATCCAAAGATTTCTTCTCTATAAACTCGGACAGATTCGTCCATAGAAATTGCTTGTGAAGCCCAATATGTATATAAATCTCGTCCAAGAAAGAAATCTCCATGGATATAATCCATCCCAATAAAGGGAGCAATGAAAAGAATTCATCCCATTAAAGGGAGCCATAAACAATGTTTCCCTGAAACCATCTCAAGGCAAACAACAACACCTTTCTCCTTGCATAGCTATACAAGGGTTAGTGAACATCAAAAACACTTCATAGCAAAAGCACTAACTTTGCAAACTCAAAGTATACTTAGCTTTTCTTTGTCAGGTTGGTCATGAAGCCAAAAGAAATATCTCGTCACCATATCCATAAGATATCCTGATATATATCTCCATATAGCTTGCCTCTAAGCTTGATAATATAATCCACAATATCCATATGGAAAGAGTGCTAAACGTGTGCACATAAGGCCAACTCCATACTTCCAAGATAAATTTTGTGAATTCATAAATCCTTAGATCAACAAGCTGTCTACTGCTCATGCTCTTGCTTCATAAGCTATGAAGCGGCTGGCCATGCTTAACAGCAATGATGGTAAGTGTGGTCCCCACTTGAGATCTTTTCTCTTCCTTATTGATAGAAGGAAGCCTTCGCTTCCAAGAAAGCCTATGCTCTGATACCAATGAAACTCGCGGCGGGGGTGCCCGGGGGACTAGGGCCTTTGACACACTTGTTGATACCATCAATGCATATTAAAACATTTAAACATGGCCACAGCCTTAACACATATCCATCATCACTTTGCATAAAACATAAAGCTGGACAAAACATCCACAAATGCTGAAAATGGAGCTTGCACGTGTGACACCGCATAGAGGCCGGAATGGGCCGACCCCCCCCTTGGAGTATTTTATTACCCAAGGAGAATAATATCATGTACAAGCTTTGAGGGCCTTACTCTCCCCACGGGAGATGCCGGATTATCCCTATACAAAAGCCATAACACAGCCCAACACAAGGCTACCAAGCCGGAACATAGGCTGTAGAAATGCCGAGCCATCAATGTAATCCATATACCTCCGTGTGGGTACTGATTCTTTCCCAAAAACCACGGGTCTTCATGCAATAGAGCTAGTACAGCAAGTACAACTCTCCATTCAGCCGGTACAGCAGGTACAATGGTTGGTACAGCAAGTACAATGGCTGGTACAGCCGGTACGGTGGTTGGTACAGCCGGTACAGCAAGTACAGAAGCTGGTACAGCAAGTATAGTGGCTGGTATAGCCGGTACGGTGGCTGGTACAGCAGGTACAGTAAGTACAAATGCTGGTACAACACATACAATGGCTAGAAATCATAATAAATGATTGAATACCCTTGCCTTCAGTATTTCTTCGCGATGGAAGCCTCCAAAACAGTCCCCAACAGCCGGTATTCTTCATGGGCAGCCTTCAAGAGAGAGAGAAAGAGAGTAGCCATCATTAGAGAAACCTTCAACAGTGGTAGAGGCTAGTGTGCAGCAAGAGAGCCTCCATTAATGAAGAGAGAGGGCTCCAATTTATAGATTTGGGCCTCCCATGAGCTAAAATGGCAAGAGAAGGCTACAATGACAAGTGGAGAGCCACACAATAGCTAAAGTGACAAGTGTGAGGCCACTTGTCTCACTTTGATCCACTTTCTAACAAGTGTCAGGCCACTTGTCTCACTTTGGTCCACCTCCTTGCCACATGTCCCAATCTAAGAGATGTGTCCTTCCATAAACTTTCTCTCTAAAAATATCCCAACTGGTAGACATTCTGTCATAGGCACTTTGCCAACTCTTGGTATCTGCTCAATTCCAGATGTAATGACGCGAACAGAATTTCCATCGGAGTCGGGCCAAAAATAGCAACTCTCCTAAATTTTAGGAGTGTGGTCCTTTGTATTCTAGGATAATCCCCCATTCCCAAAGCTTGTACTTTCCAAATATTTAAACATCCTGGAGTCCACCAGACCCCTTTCAGACTGGGAAATGTCAAGGCTGGTGACATGTCCTACAGGCTTGCTTTACCTAGTCATTGGAAGATTCACAATGCTTTTCATGTGAGTCTATTTCGGAAATATGTGGGGCCAGATCCTGATGAGCCTGTCTCACAGAAGATCCGCCAGAGATTGATGAGCTTGAGGAGATCCTCCAGCCAGAACAAATTGTTTTTCACAAGGAGCGAAAGCTACTTGTGGGGAAGCTTTCCAGGAGATACCTTGTGAAGTTTAAAAATTATTTGCCTACTATTGATGCCAAGTGGGTAAATGAGGACTATTTTGTTGATTACCCACAGTTGTTGCAGGCATATCTTGAGGCTTTTCAGTTGAGGACAACTCTTTAGAAGCCCGGGGGGATGTCACCAATTGGCCGACCATTTGGTCCATCTCCAATTTTTGCGTCTCGTTCACTTGAGGCCAGGCCGGTGTCTCATGTGAAGAGGCCAGTATTTTGCTGACATGGACGGGAGCCAGACTTGTGCCACCCATGTATGACCTGGACTGTGTTCGACCCATGGGATTGTCACGCCATGGAAGAACCAGTATTCGTTCCGTGTCTTACCTATGGGACTGTCACTCCATAGGGAGGCTCGCGCTTGGAACTGTCTTACCTATGGGACTGTCACTCCATAGGAAGACTAGGTTTATATTTTACGTCGTGCCATTTTTGTGCCGACAGATATTTTGTACTTGTTCCATGAACGGGAGATGTGTCCATGATACTATTTGCACATGCACTCATGTTTTGCATGTTTGAAACTGTTTTCGCATGACTTGTATTTTTGTGTTTGCCTGCTTGACGTGTCACTTATTGAGCAGGGACGCCTGCCAACTGGCCAGTGAGTCGTGAAGTTTGCTCTGTCTTCTGATGAGTTAGAATGTCGTATGATGTCGAATCTCGATGCCGATTGTACAAAAAGAGAGCACGAGGAATTCCGGATTCAACCTAGGGCTCGATTCAGCTCTGTTTTTGGAAAAGCTGGAAATTTGTAGAAGGGTTTTGATGACCTAAATGGGCTCCCATTGTGGATTTCTTTGGTTGGGAGACTCGGAAAACAACGAGGAATACACCCGTGCAAAAATAGTCAAAAATTTTGACTTCTAAAAATGGCCTCTACAACGGTAACACTTGCCGTCCTCGCTGGTGATGAAGGCGGGCGGAGCTGGCGGCTCAGCTGGCTGATGGGCGCGGCTAGGGTAGAGGTGGAGTTGCCCGAATCAAAAAATTGATTTGGGCTTCTCTAATTGAGAACAAAGCTAGTCTTCTCTTGTAGGCAAAAAATGGGAGCTGTGGGCGGAGGCAACGGCGGCGGCTGCCCTAACTAGGGAAAGCTCCTAGATGGAGCTAGGCTCCCTTAGTGGGGCCCTAACAAAGCTCTGTTGGGTCCTTCTAGTGGAGCTTCCCAAAGAGAAGCTCTATCTGCAACGGAATGAGTTGTTCACAGTTTTGATGTTTGTCCACGAATTGTTGAAGGGTACCTTGAACGCCAATAGCTACAGTCTTAGCTGTGATACCAAATGTTGGGTAGAAAGAAAGAAAGATGTATTAAGTGTCTACTAAAGACGCCTAATATATCTTAAAGGGTACCTTGAACTCCAATAGCTGTAGCCTCAGCTCTGATACCAAATGTTGGGTAGAAAGAAAGAAAGATATATTAAGCGTCTACTAAAGACCCAATGGGCTTATGAGACCAAAGTGATATGATAATGTCCATGGCATATCTCATCATGGAATGGAAACATAGCTATCTTACTGTGGTGATACAAATCTGTCCATGGAAACTCATCATGGAATACTAGGAACATGGAACATGAGAGGAGTAGTAGTCCCCAATAGATGGTATACCACTCTCCAAAATATCAAGCATGGGGCTAATGAGTATGGCCGAGAAGTCTCCCTCAGCTACGTCAGGTGGAAAGGTAGCTCGATGGTGGTGGAGCATGTCCTAGATCTAGAGTTGATGAGGGGATCATGGTCGACGTCTGGTGGGCCGGGGCATGCTAGAATGCAGAGACCCGGTCTGAGGTAACTCCTCTCGGGTGAGTGGGTCCAGAGCAGCTCGAGGTGGGTCCATAGGATCCACTAGATGGGTGTCGTCCACCTCCTGGGTCCGGAAGAAACTGGTGATGATTGGCTGGCGAGGGAGGGGTCGGGGTGGTTGGGACGGAAGCTCTCTCAAGAAGTGTCCATGTGTCTGCAGAGCTCAAGCAAGAAGAGCCCTAGGCAACACTGGGCTCCTGGAAATGTGCTTGGAAGCACTGCCGCTAAAGTAAGCCCAGGGCTGTATATCCCCGTGTCACTATGGCATGTGCTACGGGAAACATGGTGAAGCGTGGGCCACTGAAAGTGACACCAAGGTAGACATAGGATGAGATAATCTCCCCAGGATCCCCTCTGTATGTGAAGCTCAATCTGGATATGAAGGGGCGGGAAGTATTGAAGACTACCAAGGTAGACATAGAGAGGGGAGCAGCGTAACACACACACACACACACACACACACACACACACATACAGAGAAGCAAGTACAGAGTCGTGTTAGCTTGTAAGAGAGAGAGCACGTAACAAAATGATATTGGGTGTAGCAAAATTGAAAGTACAATGACATCATAAGGTAACACATACTAATGGCATAGGGTGTGTTTCTTTGGAGTACAGTTTGTGGAGTTGAGCTCAAGGAGGAGTGTTGAGATGTCGAACTTAACTAGTGCTACAGACACTAATGACCCGCCCAACATCCACAGTCATGCCACTGGCACGGTTGGTGAGATTATAGTTGATAAGCCGCCAGTGGATGAAAGGCTGTGTGACAGCCACTCTGGAGTACTAGAGATACAGTATAGTTATAGTGCCAACTCATGTAGCTGGTTCACACTATGGACCGACCATTGTATGTAATAGTAGGAGAAGAAAATTCAGCCATCCCTCTCTCTTGTGTTTTGCGCTCTCGCGCGCGCGTGTGTGTGTGTGTGTGTGTGTGTGTGTGCACGCGCATGCGTGTTTTCTTGCAAGAAAGTCCACTCTTTCACATTCTCTTTAAGGCGGGTCAACGGTGGTGAAGCAATGGCGATGGTGCTAGGTGATGGCAAAGGTGCCGGACAACCGATTTTCCAACACCTTAACATAAGAAGCAGGCCTTTTTAGCCAAAATTGAAATTATACCAACTTTGTTTTCCTAGGTAGAGATCCTGCCAATCAATCGACGATGTTGCTCCTCCCCAAGCTCCACCCATTGACAGCAAGGAGAGGCCATGGTTCGCGCGTAGGCAATGAAGGACATCAGTGTCCATCAACTAAGGCGAAGTAGGATTTGACCTCAAGACCCCCCCGCTCAAGAGTTCAAATACTTACCAATTCACCTACTTTTCTCAGCATAGATAGTGAGGCATGGCACAAGCTTCTTGAGTGCTCCACACCCCCGCACTCCATTTATACACCCTAACCGCACACCATGTTAATCCAAGGTGATAGATAGAAGAGGGAGAAACGGTCAAATCCCATGGGTCCCCTTAGGCTTTGTCTAGCACACCACGACATGGTCGCCTATGTGGCTAGTGACCATGAACCTTGGGATATATATTTGTGTGCTCATAACAATGCATTAATAACTGTTGAGGGTGGCCTCTTTTGTTAAGGTGGAGTGGCTGCCATGGGGTCCTTAGAGTGGGGAGCCAACTGCCATGCCCAATCACCAAATGAAGATTGACACAAGTGGATGAGTCCAGATGAGTACAAGTAGTATCAAGTACATGCATGGGCTTTTTGCTAATTAGCTAACTCTTTTGTAGGATACCCTCATTACACTTTGATAAACCTGCCAATGTGGGTATAATAGGCTCCCTTTGTTATAAATTCGTGACAAGGATCTGTTGATGTGCATAGTTTTCTAAGGTGTCATTTAGTATTATTCTAATTTAAACTTGAAAAGTTTCCAACCTCAAAATGCATGAAGAGTTTTTTCTGGTTGTAGTTTATGACGGAGATGAGAGAGACAGCTTTTCTACTGCAGAATGTAACACCAAGGTAAGAGGCTTTATATTCAGACATGTAGAAAGTTCCTGAAAACCTTCTTTATAACTTGGCAGACCCTAACAAGCATTTGTTGTCTTAATTGATAATATTTGCAGAAGCTTAGTTTTGCTTGATGAGCTTGGACGAGCAACATCATCAGTGGATGGGTTGGCGATTGCCTGGAGCTGCAGTGAGTACTTGTTGTCTCTCAAGGCGTAAGTAGCAATTCTGCAATCTAAATTTTCAAGTTTTATCTAAGGTTGGCTTCAGACAGTGCTCCCTCACCTCCTCCATGTGCAAGCAGCTTACATGCTGCTTTCTTCTGAAGCTACTCTTAACAGTGTGGTTGTGTGTAGCCTCCTGTGTGGAAACATCTTATCATTTTGATTTTGGTACAGCTACACCATATTTGCAACCCACATGCAAAGGCTGGTGGAACTGCCCAGTCTTTATCCCAATGTGAAAGTCTGCCACTTTCATGTCGAAATCACAAATAACCGGCTTGATTTCAAGGTTAAATACAAGAGTTGAATACTCAATAGTATTTTTTTTTTCTCAAATACTCAACTTCAACACAGGGTTCAGGCACTTAGTTCATTAAGATCTTGTTATGCCTCCTAAAGCTGGCAACGTGTGAAATCTAGTTTTTCCTCAAGGAAGGCCATGCAAACATTCCACATTATGGGCTGCTGCTTTCGGAAGTTGCTGGGTTTCCTTCAGAAGTTGTTGAGCAAGCTAAAAGAATCACAGAGAAGCTGACAGAGAAGGTAATCCTTCATGAGAACAAATCTTAAGGATCAAGCAAAGCCTCTTTGAAGGTGTGTTTCAATGTGTTATTCTGTGAAGTAAGAGGGGCTCAACTCCTGCTTGACACTAACTATGTTGAAGTGGAAGTGTGTTATGTATACTGGGCATAGATTCGGGTATGTTTTTGGACTTGGTGCTTTCAAGAGTAAGTTTGCTTATGGAAGTCTCGCACCACCTTCGGTCTTTATACCAGGAGGCTGCAAGAATAAATCAGGGCTACTCTTCAAGCTTTCCACTTCGCAAAGAGTACCATGTTGCTCAGAGGCTTTTGTGCTTGAAGTATGCAAATCTAAGTCAAGAGAACCTTCGCAGTTATCTGCAGAACCTTAAGGATGGTTATACAGATGGAGTTTTACCAGAGTCAACCTAAACTGGTTGATGCTGCTCTGTCATTTTTGAATATTTGGGATTCAACTTCACAAGTAAGAAATGAATACCACAGGATCTAACATAGATGACATAATTCCTGTACAGGTCTTGCTTTGACTGCTCTGATTCAAGGTTCTTTGGGTTTCTCAATTGTTTTGATGATAAGGGTAGCTTTTCTGGTCACTGCACGCAACCCATGAGAGCATGTGATTATGGGGTAATTGTGCTCCTTTGAATTGATTGAGAAGGTTGTATGACTAGATTCCATACAGATCTTGTTTTGCAACCTGAAATTCATGTAAAGTGACTTTACATTAAGCAGTGCTCTGTAGATGTGCTTGTAATGTACTCCATTTATTCAAGGAATTTTTGTTTTGCTCAAGCAAGACTCACCTTTTAGCTGCTTCCAGGTAGCTGTAGGAGAGATGGGATCCATCCACTTCATTGTTGTGCCCAATGCAGGTACTTGGAAAACGCTTGGACTCTTGGGCCCTTTTACAGATTCCCTGCGATGGGTGGGGAGCATAGTTGCTATGAAACGCGTTTCAAACTTTAGCAGACCCGTTTGAAACGTTTCAAACGTCTGGGAGTTTGAAATGCGTTTCAAACTTGGCTTTTTATTTTTTAATGTTATTTAAGACGGGTCATATCAGTCGATTCAGTCGCTTTCTAGAGAGAAAAAAAACACGCCGTGCATAGTACAGAGGAGAAAGTTGACTGTCCTTCCCCATGCTTGCCTTCGTTCGTGTGATTTCTCCGCCACCCGCCCCCTCGGGACCTGTGCACCGTGCTAGCAAGGTTGGTACTTGTCTGTTTTCATATTTTTGCTTGATTTTTGCACCAATTTCAAAACTTGAAATTTGGGCAACATCCTTCCAGGCTTCCGAAATGCCTCGTGCTAGAGATTCAATGTGGACTCATGTCATTCCCATGGGCAAGTATGGGGGTTCAGGCACTGAAAAATGGAAGTGCAAGTATTGTGATAAGGTCTCAGGTGGATCTGCAAACAGGATAAAGGCTCATTTTTTAGGTCTAAAAGGCAAAGGCATTGGTGCTTGTGATAAAGTGCCCCAGGATATCAAAGCCTCTCTTCTACAATGGAGGAGGGAGCAAGAAGCAGCCATGAAAGGATTTGGAAGCAGCCATGATGACATGCAGGAAGAGGAGGAAGATGTCACCAAAAGAGCTAGAGTGGGTGATGAACAAGAGATGCAGAGTCAAACGGCTGTAGGTTCTACCTCTGCTCCTTGTGCCCACAGGTCTTCCTTGCCCATTAGGCCTTCTTTGAAGAGTGCAAGCATTAAAGCTCGTTTTCAGAAAGCAGCAGTTGCTGAGGCCACCCGTGAATTGACAAGGTTGTTTATTCAGTGTGCTTTGTCATTTCACATTGTGCGCACTCCAAGATGGAAGAAGACCATGAGAGCCATTAGCCGCATTGGGTATGAGTGGGAGGGTCCCAAATATGACTCCTTACGTAAGAAGCACTTGAGAGATGAGAAAGATCTTGTACAGCTTGAGATGGAGCCTTTGAAGGCAACATGGCATAAATATGGATGCACCATATTATGTGATGGTTGGACAGATATGCGGAAAAGGAATGTTTATAACATTTTGGTGTCCTCCTGCAAGGGCGTAATGTTTATGCGTGCCATTGATGCTTCAGTTCCAGGGACGGTGGTAACAGGAGCCTTTATATGGCAACACATACGCCAGACAATGTTAGAGATTGGTGCTCAGCATGTGGTGCAGGTGATTACTGACAATGGCTCTAATTGTGTGTCCATGGGCAGAATGCTAGAGGATGAGTTCCCAGAGATAGTGTGGACTCCTTGTGCAGCACATAGTCTTGACCTCATGATAGAGGATGTTGCTAAAATCCCTTGGATTTCTGAGATCTTTGCTATAGCTCGGAGCATGGTGAGGTTTGTTACCAAGAGGCTAAAAGTCCTCTACATGTACCGTGCCCATAGTGATCTAGAGTTGCTCAAGCCCTCAAAGACCAGGTTTGCGTACATGTTCATTGTGATTGAGAGGCTAGTGAGAGTCCAGCAAGGGCTACTCCGCACAGTTGTGTCACGAGAGTGGATGGCATGGGAGGATCGAGAGCAGCCCAAGGCAGTGGCATTTGTGCGTGCTGTGATGCGAGAGAGTTGGTGGGATAATGTCAAAGCACTTGTGAAGGCCACTCAGCCTCTTTACAGTGTCCTTCGCATCACAGACATGGAGGGCAGCACTCTTGGTCTCCTTTACGAGTTCATGGACCGTATTGGAGAAGCCCTGAATCGGTGCACCGTTCTATCAGCAGAGAGGTATGTAATATGCAATATGCATGTCTTTCCAGTTTTGTACTTGTCGGGTTTATTTGGCTTTGGTTGTTGGTGAATCGTTATTCGTGACTTGGTCTATGAATAGGGTCCAGGACATCAGGGAGGTTTGGAACCGTAGATGGAATTGGTTTCATAGACCAATCCATTCGGTTGCCCATATACTGCATCCTCTATGGCGTAATGCGGAGCAGTTCAACAACGAGGAGTTGGAAGAAGGGTGGCAACAGTACATCCAGAGGTGGACAGGAGGTGATATTAATCTCTTGAGAAAATTGGAGGATGAGCTCTTGGAATATCGCAATGGGAGCCGTGTGTTTGTACCCACCGCACTACTAAGAGAGACACATCTACAGCCAGTCTCATGGTGGGAGAAATATGGGATTGGTACTCCATTGCTGGCAAGTGTTTAGTATTCAAATGTTACATCAATAATAGCCATGAATCATGATGCAATGGAAGGTTAGTGCTTTATCATGACTACTTACAAAGTTTTATGTCCTTTCTATGACAGAAACGCCTTGCATTGCGAGTCCTCTCACAAGATTGCAGCTCTGGGCCTTGTGAGAGGAACTGGAGCACATGGGCTCTCTTCCACACAAAGAAGAGGAACAAATTGAGCAGTGCTCAATTAGAACGGTTGGTTTATTGTCATTGCAACCTCCGTCTAATTGAGCAACAAGGCAATCCAATCGAGCCGCGCCAAGTGCATGTCGACAAGATTGACATAGAGTTGGTGAAGGATGTACCGGATATTCCTCAGGAGGAGCGTGACATCTATGCTATGCTTTACGAGGAGTTGATGGCACCAGCTCGTATCACACGAGTGCATGCATCTAGAGATGGAGCTTCTACGAGTGCTACGGCTACAGAACCTGAGATTTATGGAGCTGAGGCAGAGTCTTCTTCCGGCACAGAGTCAGAGACATCAGAGGATGGAGATGACCATGAGGAGGAGTCGTCGTCTCCGTCTGAGGAGGATGACTCCTGAGTCCTGACTCCTGATTCTATTTTCTACTTTATTTTGTACTATGTACTGTGTGTCACATGTGACACGGATTGTGTTTGACTATTTACTATTGACTCTTGAGCTTACTTATGATGAGCATTTACCATTGAGACTCTGTGTCATGTGATTTATCTATTTAGTATTATCTATGATTGTTGATTCATGAATCATGATTGAAACCTGCAGCCTACAGCCTGCAACCTTTGAAGTTAAAGTTTGGCATTTGAACTTTGTAGTTTGTACATATTCAGCATACACCATGGCTCATTTCTTTCTTGCATTGTTTTTATCTAGGATTGAAGTTTGAAACTTTGAGTTTGAAGTTTGAACATGGATGACTGCCTTGGCATATTTGGCATTTGCTATCCCATGGGCCATGGGCCCATTATGCATAGATGATAGTACATACTTATTACTAAATCCTGATACATCATACAAGCATGCATATATTCAACATATTATCATTTTATCAACGCTATCAATGATCCCATATATTCTGGCATATAAATATCATATATGGTATTGATTTTTCACATGCCAAGATGGGAAAGCTTGAAACGCGTTTCAAACTTCTGGGAAAGGTTTGAAACGTTTCCAAAACGTTTTACGCGTTTTTGAAACGCGTTTTTTGAAACGTGTCGCTACTATGGTGGGGAGTGGTAGAGATGGACGAGGAGAACCCCCTGCCCATGCTCTGCCATTCCCTTCCCATTGCAGGATTTGTCTACAGTTTTGTGAAACTGCTGAAATGCCCAATTTTTGGCCTGGTTCAGCTGGCTCAACAGGGTGCAAAGATCATAGTGGCCAAAAAAGTTAATTAAAAAAGTGAATCACCATTAATCATTCACCAAGAATGTCTCTTAATATAACCTACTTAAGCTCTAGTGAGTATTGCCATCTTGTGTCGGATGGTATCTAGTAAATCTGCTCCCAGATTGAGGATATAATGAAATAGACTAAGGTTCAAGCCTTAGCAATGTAATAGCAAATTTTTTAACGATTCAGCTCCCTCTCTGTCTCTCGCGCATTGATCACTATTTGTCTTCCTCTCTATCACTCTCCGTCTCTTGCGCATGAATCGTCAGGTTCAAAGGGTGTTCTCTCGCAATGTTTTTTAATTAGGTTGTTCAAATACTGATCGTGATTCGTCTTCCTCTCGTGATTCGTCTTCCTCACGTGTAGATTGTTGTTCTCTCTCAGTCGCACGAAGCCAAATGGCCTCAGCCACCCAAAACTTCCACTATATGCTTTTGTAAACGCAATGGGAGTCGATCCAGAACAAAGTTAACCTTATGAAACCTAACGCTACAATTACGAAGGTTTACCTTCAAATGCCCCAGTCCACTAATTAATTATTGTAAAAAAGCGTTTGGGACCCAATTAATAATATTATATTATTAAGATCTTGCATGCCTCTTCACCGCCGACGAACTGGGAGTCACTATACGTCCAGGGAGTGAATTATAATTTGCTGCCTCTTGTCTAGGAAGAGTAGTGGCTGTATGGTCTTCTTGGTTGCAGAAAAAGGACGCTTGCACACGAGGAGGTGCTGAATTGGTGATATATCGCGCGGGGCTGATGGTTTAGGAGCCACCAGCATCATATTTATAGGTGAGGCCAAAACGTGGAACACCAGCAAGGCATGGCGTGCAGGAGAAACAGAAGGAGCATATACCGACAGCGCATGCTGGATCAATTGCACAACTGTAATTCTTTACATTTCATGGCCAACGAAGAGAACAAACATCTACACAAGAAATGAAAACATACAACATCAGAGCAAAGAGAAGAGACCTCGCCCACAAATCCACACATGCGTGTTCCAGCGGTAGTCTTTGTCAAGAAGAAGGCGAAAAAATGCCAAAAAACCAGAAATGGAAACTCCAAAACCATCGGTGCCTGAAAAAAAAAATCAAGAAAATTACATCGAGAATTTAGGCATCCATGTTGCAGAGTTCTCGTCCCTGAGGAAAAATAGGAAAGAAAAAGACACAGCAAACCTACGAAAATCAGCAGGATGACAAGAAAAACCAGACACGTCTCCATACATGCTGCTTCCAGAAAGGAACACCACGACGACCCCCACATGCAAAAACACAAACGTATCCATGCAAAACCTCCTTCCAGGAAGAATCGTTCTGCAACAAACCATCCAGAGCATCCACAAGCTGGCGACCAAAAAGGAAGACAAAAATCAACGCAACATGGAAAAAAGAAGAAGAAGAAGAAGAACCACGTGTCAACCTTAGTATTATTTATTTACACCACGCAAACCATCATGCATGTGTGTGTGTGCGCACTCAAAATGGAAAACGTACACTTAGAAAGGGAAGCATTTGACAAACTCACCAATCCAACCATAAGCCTAATAGTTATGCACCTCCACCCCTAAAAAGCGAAAGAGTCACACCTAACCTAGGCTTTTATACAGTTTTAGTTATCCAAGAACTAACACCAAACCTAGGCTTTTAGTTATCCAAGGACTAACACCTAACCTAGGCTCAGATACCATTTTATTAATCTAAAGAGAGTGAGACAACTTATTCAAATCCATGGTGATAAACACTATTTTTTTGTTCTTCGAGTTGGGGTTAGGGGAGGCCAAAGTAGTCTTTGGACTCGAACACAAAAACGCTTTTGTCATTAACTTTGCTAGGCGGTTGCATTACTCCCTTAAGACATAGCCCGGGGAGACCTAGTTGCCTACGGCCACCAAGTACTCTTGACAAACCAAAATGAATTCAAGCTACCAAACCGATTGCATTAGGTTCAATGTCATATAAAGCACAATATAAATAGAATGTAGCCAAATGGAAAATATAAGACAACTCAAAAGCCAAGTGTGAACTCAAAAAATCTTCTCTATGAAGAGTCCCTCCATACGCTTTTTCTATGTTGTCTTCTATTGCACCATTGAAACATTTCCATTGCCACCTCCCACCTTCCATCTACCCCTCAAAAGCGAAGGAGTCACACCTAATCTAGGCTTTGATACCATTTTAGTTATAAAAGGACTAACACCTAACCTAAGCTCAAATACTATTTTAGTAATCTTAAGACGATTAGGCAACTGACTCAAAACCTGTTAATTTTGTAGCAATGTGATGAGTTATGGTGGATCAAATGCAAGGATCAACATGATTAGTAAGTAATTAGAAGATGATTAAGATGAGATTAGTGTACAATTAATCTAATAGCTTAATGAGGCATGAATACTCAAAAACCAGCAATTTTTCATTAGGTTAATGCCTCGATTTATAGCTTTTACATCCACAAGGTGCCAAGCATCTACTCCCACTGATTTCTCCTTGATTTGTGTCACCTCCCTTACATCTGGGGGCACCTTTTCCTAGAATCTTTTCATACCTCTATATTCACTCATGCTACCCTTAATTCTCTGATTCAATGGATTCTTCTCACCTTTGCATTGCTACCCTTAATTCTCTCATTCAATGGATTCTTCTCACCTTTGCATTGCTACCCACTCAGTTATTACAGACTCCCTTTTTACAGTCTCTAGCTAAGAGCTTGTTCCCGCACACACCCATTCACTTGCATATTTCAACACCTCCCCTCAAGTGAATAATTCTAGCACATCTGGATCCTATACCAAGTTTCCCTCTTACTTGGTAGCCTGCGAGACCAGTGCCGCAAGTCCTTATTCACCACTTTCATGAGAGTGTTTGTGGATGACTTTAGCATGTTCAGAAGAAGATAAGAACACATACACTAGCTACTAATGCTATGTTTGTTAGAGAAATGCAGGAAAGCAAGGCTTTGTTTGAATCAAGCTAAGTGTGCATTCGCATAACAAAAGTGGATCCCTACTAGGACACATAATGTTAGTAGAAGACTCGACAATCGATCTAGCCAAGGTAGAAGTGATGATAATGCTATAAGTACCAAGGAATATCAAGGAATTATCAATATTCCTAGGGTAAATTAAATCGCATAGTAGATTCATGAGATATTTAGCATAGAAGGATGTGGAGTATGTCTAGTCGAGTGGATGCCATGAAGTATTCCAAAATTTGAAGAAAATGTTTACTTCAGTAAAACCAAATTTTGACCTCATATTTTAAGCATTGTAGCTTCATATTTTAAGCATTGTAGCTTCTTGAGCCCATTTATTTTTTGTTTCTTTAAAAAATATAAATCAACTTTGAGCCATCTTTTTGTTTGAATCCTTTTATATTTCACTTACACGGTTATTGTGAAGTGGTGAAAAACATGATTCCATCTAGTTTTCTACTTGTGCATATTTACATGGAGGAGTTTTCGGATTACTAGAATAAAAAGAAAAGGGCTAAAACTATCTAGGATGCATGGAGACAAATTTACAAAATTGGCCAAAACTAAGAACTAGGTATAACTCAAAATTGGCCAAATCTAAGAACTAGATATAACTCAAAATATAATACAATCGAGGAGTAACAAATTTACAAAATTGGCCAAAACTAAGAACTAGCTATAACCCAAAATATAATACAATTGAGGAGTAACAAAAACATTTTAGTCTAGAAAGACAAGGTAGGACGAGAGAATGGTCCTAGGAAAATGAATGTTTCACAAACTTGCAAGCTAAAAAATCATAGAGTACTACTCGATTGCACATTTGAATAATAAACTAGGCTTACATGTAATAATAAAGAGACGGGAGGTCCTATTTTCTCTACGATTTGCACATAAAAGCACAACTTTCAAATAGTTTCTTTTGCAACAACCAAGGATTGTAAATCAACATGCGCACAGGTCATGGACAATAAACTATCTTGTATGTCTATGGTGTAGACTCAAAACTAAATGTGTTTCATTTCTTTTTAGAAAACATGAAATCAGAAGCAACTCTACAAATGTGTTCAATGTCAAATGTACTTGGCAACGTGTGGATTAGCTGCTATACTAGTTAGTTAGTGATTGGGTAATCACATAAAAGGTGGGATAATGAACCATCTATGGGAAAGGTGCTCTCTCTTTTGGATGCATCATCATACTCATGTGTTTTATTTAGAATAATGCTATTGGCAAGTTTATCCGGTGGGTATGTTCAATAATAATTAAACTAAGGTGTGCATGCAAATATTAGATGGGAGGTGGCAATGAAAGTGTTTTTCAGTGGTGCCATAGTAGACGACATAGAAAAAGTATTAGATGGAGGTGGCAATAAGATTGTTTTTCCAGTGGTGCAATAGAAGACAACATAGAAAAAGTCTATGAGGGACTATGCATGGAAAAGTCTCCTTGAGTTCACACTAAACTTTTGAGTTGTCTTGTAGTCTCTCTTTGGCTATTATATTATATAACGTTGCACTCTATACTCACTCACGGTTTAAGATAGTGAATCTAATGTATTTGATTTGTCAACTTGATGTAACTTTTGTTTATCACAAACCTACTTTGATTGTGTATATCATCGTGGATTTAATCAAGCTGTTTGATTGTCCTTAGATAACCAAAATGGTGTAGCCTAGGTTAAGTGTTAGTCATTAGTTAACTAAAATGGTATTATGTGGATTTGATCAAGCTACTTGATTGTCCTTCCTTAGATAGCCAAAATGGTGTAGCCTAGGTTGTGTCAGTCATTAGTTGACTAAAATGGTATAATGTGGCATCAGCAGAGCCTAGATAAGGAAGGTGTGCTTCCTTAGCTTGGGTAAGATTTGGAAGTAGCTTGCATTCTCTTCTCCTCCTCTTGTTTGGAATACTACCCTTAATACAATGGGTGCTCCCATTACCTAGAACGGGGCGTGTTGTACCTAAGCAGCAAGGGTCATGTGGTAGATGCTCACATGGCATGTCTTAGGTGATGTTTATCAGGTTCCTAAACCATTCTCCTTTGAAATGTTGCAGGCATATTTTTCAATCCAATCTTTAGTCTAAAAGTCATTATATTCAGATAAATGCCAATCACCAACACTGTTTTCTCTTGATGTTTTGGAGTCATCCATGCCTTATCATATCCATTGCATCCATCTTAAAAGGAGTACATTTCATGTATCAGCTACTACATCCAACAATGAATCTATAAATGGCAGTGGGCATGGATGTAGTTGCATTGAGTTTTCTATAATATCTATATAGATTTTGAGCTTCCCATTATTTCTTCAAAACTGTGACTATAGGAGATAACCATTTTTCTTTTTCCAACGATGGTATGGACTTTTTTGCATTGTCAAAATCACTCCTTGTTCTTCTTTCACAAGCTTAGTGACTTGCTCTTGGACCCTTTGTTGTTTCACCCATTCTTTCAGCTTCAGCTTAGTCTTTGAATCAGCTTCAGCTTAGTCTTTGAATCAGCTTCAGCTTAGTCTTTGAATCAGCACTCTCTCATCTGTCTTCTCAACCATAGGCCCTCACAATCTGCTTTACCATCACCATTAGCTCTTGGGGCTTCTCCTAAAATAATCTCTAGGGTAAGACATCTATTTTTACCATGTTTACAACCTAAGTTGGTCTTGGGATTATCTTGTATCCTATAGTTTTCACTACTGATGCCTTTGATATACAAGGGAAAATTAGTTATTCTATGACCAAGTGTATTTAGTAGGCCCATCCTACTCCTCTTTGACCAATTCTACCACCTTAACCTCTTCTATAGTGATGGTTGTTGTGATGTGATACTATTGCTATTTGGACTACCACCACCACCACCACTACTACCTTTACTACTATTGTAGCCCTTTTTCTACTCGTGGATTCCTATTTTGAGTGTGTTATAGGTGCACTTTTATTTGTTAGGTCATAAGCCTTATTATACACGGCACATTGCTCATCTTCTTTAGATATCAATTTAAACTTAACTTGCATTTGTTTTTACACATACCTCCTACTCCTAAATATCTTAGATTAATTGTATTTTTGTTTGAGAATTAATTGGTACTCTCCTATCTTCTCTCTCTAGCTATGCTAAGTTAGCTATCCTATGCAAATAAATTAAATGACTCACCAATATCTTCTCTAATTCAAGGGTTAGGCTACTCATCTAGCTATGGGCACTTTGAGGGTAATAACCTTTAGCTTGGAGGGTTAAGGGAGTACATTGTTTACACAATAATATGCACACCCTATCAATAAAATACTTTTATATTAAGGTTTTAGCTTAGGATAAATTTTGAAATTCTACCCCAAGGTCAATTTCACTAGCATAAAGAAAAAGGTTGTGTTCCAACTAACTTCTAATTTAGAATATGAATCAAGTATATGAAGAGTGTAGAGCCAGATTCATCTTCGTATCCGCACTAATAAGCAAGGGGAATGAGATGCTGGCTGAGGAATCGACCAGTGAACCTAACTGTGAATCTTTGGATGCATAGCTTTTCGAACAGGGCCGCAGGTTGGTCTGAAGGAGATCAAACGGTGAGGATAAGCAGGCTCGCGTATCCTCCCGGTGTGACGAGCGGGTTAGAAAGAGCAAACCGGTCTTGTTAGCCGGATAATTTATTTGTGATCGCCTCGTCTTTTTTTCAGTCCGAAAAGGGAAAAGAACTGGGGTGGTCTCTCAGACATAGTCTTTTCATGCAGCGGCCGTTTCTTAGTCCATGGTCCATTGAATGCTCGCATGTACAAATGACTCATTTTTTTAATTCTCTGAGAACTAAATAGTTAAGGAAAAAGGACTACTCTCTCTAGGAAATTTATTCAATTCAAAGAATAGGTTTGATAATCATAATTTATGGCCAAACTATGTATTTTTGAACAAGTTAAAACATAAATATATGAAATATGAGTTCAAGGCTTACCTTATATATATAATTTGATGAATTCTTTGATGGTTGGGAGCTCTAGAAGTAGGCGAGTGTTTCTCTAGGGATTGATGCCCTTCTTTGACTCTTCTCTACTCCCTTTTATCCATTGGATCAAGTTTGGGTTGATGAAGGGCCATAGTGGACTTGCTATGGACCACTGGTCATTGTTACACCATATAAACTATGATTGTACCCTTGTACCAATCAAGTACCGTAGCAATGATAGAGATCTAGCACCTAGCTGCACTTTTTATAACACCCTAATCCTATTAAAAGTGATAACTAATTGCTTTTTTCAAGGTAAACTATGAACTAAGCATGTGTAAAGCTTAAATTAGAGCTGTGTAAAGCTTAAATTAGAGCTGTGTAAAGCTTAAATTAGAGCTGTGTAATGATAATTATCATTTCTTAGTTTTAAAAAAATCCATGAATTTTTCTTGCAGGGTGGGGAGAGGGGGCGGGGGTATAGGCCAACTATCCCCTATTCATGCCCAACTAGTCCTCTGTGCCAAGGGGCTAGTTAGTCTCCATCCCATTGTGGGCTCAGCTAGTTAATTTGTGAGCTGAACTAGATAATGGTGTACTAGATTCTCATGGTTGAGTTTGGGTGATTCTCAACTAGTTGAAGTGGTGGTTGCATTAGTTATATTAGTGTGTATGTTAGGGTGTGCTAGACTACACCTTATCAATTTACATGGTCCTGCATACACTAAAGTTGACTATAAGAGATATGCATGCGATATCCAACTTTTGAGAAACAAATTACCACTTACTACTCTTGATTTTTACCACCTAACAATTCCACCCTTGGTTTTTCATTATATCGTAGTTTTGGAACCTTAGTCCATTTAACTGTTGGAATTAGGGTTGCAAGAAAGCACACAAAGCTTGGAGAAGAAGAAGCAAGAATGCACACAACACAAAGTGTATTAGATTGTGTCAATGTACAAAAAGATAAGTTAGTCCTAGAAGGATAGGCGTATATAAAAGCCGGGGGAAAAAACCTCCTAAAGAGGGAAAAAGTACCTCGGCGGTCCTAAGTGTGTTCACACACATCACTGCCTATATATATGGCAACAAATCCCCCCTGGGAGTGATGGTGTGAGAACGAGAACTGGCACTCATGTATAGGGGAGTGTGTTCACACACTCCACTGGGAGTGATGGTGTGAACGAGAACTGGCACTCATGTATAGGGGAGTGTGTTCACACACATCACTGCCTATATATATATGGCAACAAATCCCCCCTGGGAGGAGTGATGGTGTGAACGAGAACTGGCACTCATGTATAGGGGAGTGTCATGCCCAAAGTAGATCAGTCCACAAAGGGGAGCAAGCCCAAAGCTTTGCGGAAAGCTTCAAACTTCTCACGAGGAAGCAACTTTGTGAAAAGATCGACGAGGTTGTCCTGTGTTGGCACATAGGCCAAGCTGATCTCTCCTGCTGAGAGTCTCTCCCTGACATAGTGATAATGCACCTCAATGTGCTTTGTGCGAGCATGAAAAACTGGGTTTCTCGCAACTGCCAATGCGCTCTGACTGTAAGTGAAGAACTCCTGTCCAACACCCAAGTCAGCCCCCATAAGCCGTCTGAGCCACACACTCAACCGTAGCTGTGAAAGCTGCCTTGTACTCAGCTTCACAACTAGAAGTGGCCACAGTAGGTTGCTTCTTGCTCAACCAAGATATGCATGAGCTACCGAGCATGAAACAAAAACCACTTGTGGACACTCTTGTGTCATAGCAACCAGCCCCCAATCTGAATCCGAAAAAGCATGTAAATCTGGCGGCAGTGATCCCCCCTTGGGATAAAACAACCCAAGATGTATGGTGCCGAAAGATGCGTTTAACTGCCTTCCACCAATGCTGAGACCCTAGGCTATGCATAAACCTGCTCACCTGTGAGACTGCAAACTAAATGTCCGGCCTCGTAATGCATACATAAATGAGGCAACCAACAGCTGTCTGATAGAGTGTGACATCAAGGTGATCTCCAGCATCATGAAGACTCAACTTCAAACCTGTCTCCAATGGAGTAGCAATAGGCTTGCAGTCTTCAAGGCCAAATCTCCGCAACAATGTCTCAATATACTTTGTCTGACACAAAGCAATACCTCTGTCACACTGCTTAAATTGTATCCCCAAATAATGATGCAAATGCCTCAAATCTGACATCTCAAGAGGCATTCAAATCAGCCTTAAAATCAGCAATATGACTTTCATTTGGTCCTGTGATCAGCATGTCATCGACATAGAGAGCAATGATTAGATGTACATCATCCACACATTTAACATATAAAGTGCTTTCTGTTGGACTATTCTGAAAACCATGTGCAGTCAAATATGCATGTATCTTTTCATACCAAGCTCGTGGAGCTTGCTTTAAACCATATAAAGCCTTTTTCAACCTGCACACTTTGTTTTCCTTCCCTTTTTGAACAAAACCACGAGGCTGTGATACATACACCTCCTCATGCAAATCTCCATTCAAGAACGCAGTCTTTATGTCCAACTGATGTACATTCCAACCATTATGAGCTGCCAATGCACAAATGCTACGAATGGTAGTCATACGACAAGTGGGAGCAAAGGTCTCATCAAAATGAATGCCCTTTTCTTGAGCATAACCCTTTGCAACAAGTCTAGCCTTATAGCGATCAACACTGCCATCTGGCTTTCGTTTCAATTTAAAAACCCACTTACATCCAATGGCCTTTTTACCAATAGGTAAATCACACAAAGACCATGTACCATTCTTCATTATAGCATCATATTCACTTTGCATTGTAGCCAACCAATTTTCTGAATTTTGTGCCTCATCAAATGAAAGAGGTTCTTCCTCTTCACACATACTAGACACAGCCAAAGCATAACAATCTGATGCATAAGAGGCATGCTGAAAACCTGAACGAGTACGACTAGTCATAGGTGCATCAATCTTACTATCACGCAAGGTTTGCACCAGCCATTTAGGCATACCTCTAGCCTGCTCATTTTCAGCCCTATCCTCATGAATTACATCCTGTAAATCTGCATCAGAAATAGGCTGATCTATGATGTCGTTTGAAATCTGCATAGGCTGAAAATTTACCTCATTAGGACTTACATTTGAATTCCCACCTGTAAAGAGAGGCAACAACGTATCAAATACATCCCGTGAGCTTACACCTGTCTCTTTGGTACATGATAACAAAGGCTGCACAGCATCTTCCACAAAAACAACATCTCGACTAATCAAGATATGCTTTGACTGCAGATGATACAATCTGTAACCCTTGCTCTCAGCACTGTAACCAACAAAAATGCATTTGACAGCCTTATCATCCAATTTTCTGTGTTGTTGCACAGGCACTAAAGCATAGGCCAAGCAACCAAAGACACGTAAGTGACCAATAGAAGGCTTCCTGCCATGCCAAGCTTCGTATGGAGTAATAGACTGCAAGGCCTTAGTAGGACACCTGTTGAGTACATATGTAGCACACTTGACAGCCTCAAGCCAAAATGCATGTGGCAAAGCTTGGCTCTTGACCATACATCGTGCCATCTCCATAAGTGACCTGTTTTTTCTCTCAGTAACACCATTTTGCTGAGGGGTATACGGCACTGTACATTGGTGTTTTATCCCACGACTAGCCAGAAATGCATCAAACTCTTTAGACATGTACTCCCCCCTCGATCAGAACGGAGGGTGCCCACATTACAATTGGATACATTTTCAACCATAAGCAAAAACTATTTGAAGCACAAAAACACTTCGAACTTTGCCTTCAGTGGATATACCCATGCATGCCTTGAGTAATCATCAATGAAAGTCACGAAGTACAAGTGTTTACTAAATGACGGAGTTTGCATAGGCCCACATACATCACTATGTACAAGTTGCAATTTGCGATTGGCCCACACAGAACCATCCTTTGGAAATGCAGAACGCTGCATTTTGCCCAAAATACAGCCTTCACAAACATGTTTCAATGGTGCCTCAAGAGGGGGCAATGAAGCAACCATATCAAATTTCTGCAAACGCAGCAAACTAGCAAAATTCAGATGACCAAAACGAGCATGCCATAGTTTTGCATCTGAAACTGCCTTTTCATCAGAAACTGCATTTGCTGAATCTTCCACATACTTGTCATAAGAATTGAGCCTATACACCCCACGAAACAAGGTGCCAGATACAATAATCGTATCACCAGAAGTCAACAGTACATCTGTCATCCACAAATTTGACTACAAGTCCAAGTCTAGCAAGCGCAGAGACAGACAATAGATTCTTCTTTATCCCTGGCACATACAAAGCATCTGAAAGTGTGAAAGCGCTGCCATTTGCAGCAGTAAGCATAATTTTACCAATGCCCTTCACTGGGTAAGAAGCATTATTGGCACATGTGACAGTATTCCCATTAGGGACAGCCTCAAGACAAGTGAATATATCACGATGCGAGGTAATGTGCTTTGTAGCACCACTGTCAAAATACCATACATTAGAGTCAACAGAAACTGCCAAACATGCATCATGTACAGATGGGTCATACTGGCAATACACGCTAAACGCCCATTCTGTATCCTGCACAACTACATTTGTAGAAGCATCCGCTATTGTGGCTGCATTTGACTCTTTCTTCTTTGCCTCTTTAGCCTTTAGCTTAGGGCAATTCTTAATGACATGATCATTTGCCTTACAATAGTTGCACTTGGTCTTTTTCTTGCCTTTATCAAGAGCCTTCTCAGACTTATTGTTGCTACCTGTGGAAGGAGAAGAAGTTGCAAACCTACTAATAGGAGAAGAAATAGTGGAAGGGGTTGCCTTACCACTTCTTCTCTGCTGCTGCTGGGCAACAATAAATGCTTGATCAACTGCACGCTGCCTGGCCCTGTTTTTCCTAGACTGCCCTTCTTGCAAGAGCTTGTTGACTAAAGTATCATACTTGACAGCATCAGGTCTGTCCTCATTAAGAAGTCTCCACGTGGAAGCAAAAGTCTGATATGTCTCAGCAGGTAAAGCATCAAGAACAGTCTGCACAAGAGAATGATCAGGAATAATCTCACCTGCAAAAATCAACTGTTCTTTGAGATCTTTAATCTCAGCAAGAAAAACATTCATGTCATCATCTTCTTGCATAATCTTCAATTCTAGCTCTTTACGCAGGTAAGCGATTTTTGCCTCGTTACGACCTGCATACAAACCAGCTAGAATATCCCAAGCCTGTTTTGCTGTTTTAGCTGAATGAATATGTGGGATCATGTTACGTTTGACAGAAAGTGCAATCAAGGCATGAGCCTGCGCATCTTTACCATCCCAACGAGCTTGTTCAGCAATGGGTAAAACAGCAGCAACAGTAGAGCTGCTAGAACCTGCAACATCCTCAACAGATCCTACATCCACCACAGAACCTGGACGTACATCCATACCCTGCACAATGTTCCACACTCCTTTTGCAACCAAAACATGCTGCATTATGTATACCCAAAGTGGGTAGTTGCTGTCTCCATCCAATTTGTCATCAGCAGATAACATGCGAAATACATCATTGCTGTTATCAGCCATGGCCACCACTGACTAAAACTGATGCAAAAGCTACCTGTAATGAAGCAAACACTGAACAGAAAACAACTCGTGCTATGTAGCATGGTCCACAATAGAATACGTATGCCTGTTTTGCAGAAAATTGCACTGTCGAAATTTTTGCAGAAAATGACGAAAACACCTGTGCAGAACTTGAAATGCAAAAACGGAGCCCGAAACAACCTCAGATGCAAATTCTGAGAACGCGAAGTCCTATGGGCATATTTGCAGAGTATAGGGACCTGCAAGCGCTCGTGAAAGCTCACCTCAATCGGAGAATGTGAGTCGGAGGGTCCTGACGGCATAGCCCTGGGAGAGCCGATGCCTGCTCTGATACCAATTGTTGGAATTAGGGTTGCAGGAAAGCACACAAAGCTTGGAGAAGAAGAAGCAAGAATGCACACAACACAAAGTGTATTAGATTGTGTCAATGTACAAAAGATAAGTTAGCCCTAGAAGGATGGGCGTATATACAAGTCGAGGGAAAAAACCTCCTAAAGAGGGAAAAAGTGCCCCGACGGTCCTAAGTGTGTTCACACACCACTGCCTATATATATATGGCAACATTAACCTTAGGCAATTTTATTAATTAATGTGCACTCTCCTTGCCTTAAGGTGGGTCTTTAATTATTTTCTTAGGGATAACCATAATATTTTATGTCGGATATTTCCACTAGGGTAATTAGCATGTGCTGAACTCATTTTTGGGGCCCATTTGTTTAAATTCCCTCATCTTTATTTATTACCCACCACTACTGCTAGGGTTGTACACACACGTGTATACATAGGCCTCAATTGTTGTAGTCTCGATTGGTCCCCATACATCAAAATGCATAACATTCAATGGCCTTGCACACTGACATTCTTTTCATGTGGGAAAGCATGTTTGGATTACAAGTATGCTCATATACTTTGTGCATATCATTAACCTTAAACTTCGACAAACGTACAATAATATTTTAGGGATGTATAAACTTCAATGTGACTGCATATTCACATGACAAATACGCGTGCCATATGTCAATATCTGTATAATAACACATGCCCCATGCATAAACATGGATGCCTTCACCTCAGGATGTTAACATCCAAAGTAAACATTCTGCCATTTCTTTTGCTCTTTACAAAACCAAGAAGTGTATTGATTTTTGAAGCGTTTCACAAAGCACCCTTAAGGATTGAGTCTCACTTGAAGATTAAGGCTCAACCATCTATCCAATAAGAAATAGTTTTTGGTAAAATTAGGAACATGAAGTATATCTATTAGGTACTTCATTTTGCCATCCTGTATAGAGACAATGGCTTTTTATCAGCATGCACAATGGGTGCACGATATCATCACCTATTTCTACATACCCTATTTTTTCTATTTTTGTTTATCTCTATTTTTGGTAAAATTAGGAACATGAAGTATATCTATTAGGTACTTCATTTTGCCATCCTGTATAGAGACAATGGCTTTTTATCAGCATGCACAATGGGTGCACGATATCATCACCTATTTCTACATACCCTATTTTTTCTATTTTTGTTTATCTCTAAGCCACTCACCATGACTGGTCATGTGGTTAGAGGTGCCAGATTAAACATACAAAATATCTCCCAATCATCCTAACACATCTCTTGTCGTCGTGAAGAAACTAAGCATGTGTTGTATCACAAATAACTGCTCTCTTTTGTCATCACATTGTTATAGCAGTCCTTTGCAATGTGCCCTAATTTTCCACAGTAATAGTACTCCATGATATTTATATTTTGATTTGTTTGCCAACTGCCTTGGCCTCTATGGCTCCCCCTAGCTCTAGAGATTGGCTTCTTTCACCTGTTTGTACATCACATTGTTATAGCAGTCCTTTGCAATGTGCCCTAATTTTCCACAGTAATAGTACTCCATGATATTTATATTTTGATTTGTTTGCCAACTGCCTTGGCCTCTATGGCTCCCCCTAGCTCTAGAGATTGGCTTCTTTCACCTGTTTGTACATTAGATTCTTGTTGTTGCCCATGACTTTTGTTTCCAAAATGACCTTCACCTTGGCCTCTAGATGATGATTTCCCTCTACCTCTATCTATATTTGAGGAGAAGGAATGCTCATGTAAATTTCCAGAGAATGAACCTCTCCCCAAATATTCATCTCCTCATGGATGAGGAAGGTAATTAGTTTCTAAAAATCTAGAAAGTTCTCTCAGACTACTCTGATGGAGTTATGAAACCCTCACTAAAGAAACTTTACCTAAATATGGAGTGGTTCAATGTCTTTTCACAAAATTTATGGTACTATTCATTGAGCTTGTTGGCAAATCTAGAGCTGGGAGGACTGGGAGGACTGTGGTGCCTCCCATTTATAGGGGTTCTTCTTCTCCTTCACCCACATCTATGTTTGTTTTAGTTATTTTATTTCTAAAGCTTCCATAATGTGTTCCTTTAGGAGGTGATACTCTTGTTGCTTGCATGGTGTGTGCTTGCAAATAGTTTGTGGATTGCCCTATGGTGACTTCCCTTATTAATGGTGCTATAAGAGACATGTTGCAATGTCGTAAATATTGTAGTCGGGCTACTTGGCCATGATTAGCTAGGCAAAAACCCACTTGGGGTCAACACTAAAAGTTTAAAACACTAGGGCATCCGATATGGTTTGAGAACTTTAGGATGGAGTAAAACTTCATAGTACTGGTCTTGGCCCTACTTCACTAGAGGAGATTTGCCTAAATATGGGGTGGTTTAATGTCTTTTCATTAAATTTATGGTACTATTCACTACTTTTTTTGGCGAATCTTGGAGGACCGTGGCACCTTCTATTTCTAGGGGTTCTGCTTTTCCTCCACTCATATCTATGTTTGTTTATCTATTTTATTTTCAAATCCCATTCCTTAAGGTAGGATCCAAAGGAGTCTTGCCTTCTTAACATCAATCTATTGAGTGCTAGTCATTTTGATGGAACTAAAGGCTAGGTGGGTTTAAGGAGATATGGTTTGATGCACTACAGTCAACTGAATTATCATTTCTAACAATTAGCTTGGATCGACAAAGGGATTTTGTCTAATGATTCAATCTCTTCTTAAAGTAGATGTGCGCTTTTACCACACAAGTCAGAGCTGGGGACTTACCGCACAAGTCAGAGCTGGGGACTTGCCGAACACCGTATGCGAGCCACGAATGGCTGCAAGCATACAACCAGAAACTAGCAAGCTCAAACAGGAAGCAAAGGTGTGTCACTCACCGCTTAAACCGCCGTCGTGAAGGATTCTCTCGTTGCAGTGAAGAAGGAGCTACCGTCGCTCTACCGCCTTGCCACCGCCGTGCTGCCACACAGTGCTCGATCACTCTCTCTCTCTCTCTCTCACACACACACACACACACACACACACACGCAGGAGAAGGGGACCGAGAAGATAAGGCAAGAGCACACTTTGTATTCAACACATTGAGAATGAGAGTTTTAGGGTTACATTTGACTCTTATAGGTGACCTAGCCGTTCACACATGGATGCCCATACATGGCCGGTCGATCCTAACTCTTATCCTGTTGACATTCGAGGTGCGCCTCTCACATCAGCGATCACCCAATCCCTTTATCCTTTACATGTGGTGCCGACAAGCCCGGCCCATGACTCAGAATACTTAAATTAATTACATGACGTAAAACATAGTACGTCTCAATGTCCGTCATAGGTTAACATGTCCCCTTTTCTGATGTAGATTCCGTCCTCGGAAGCTATGGTATGGTAAGCTCGATAGGGTTTGTTGTGGTAGACCGTCTGTTGCAAAACAGGGAAGTAGAGTGAAAGTATGCTGGAATTTAAAAGATATAGAGTGTAATAAATTCAAGCATGTTAGACCACAATTTTTGTTGCCTTGAGAACTTAGTTTAAGGGGTCACATGAATGAGCTAGCGTAGCAAATTAACAAGAGTTTAAAATTATTGAAAGTAAATCAAGAGTTAGCAAGGTGTCAAAGGTTAATCAAGGTCTATAGCTGGCCTAAGTCAAAGAAAATTTCCAAGCTTAATAAATAAACATATGACCACAATGTGTCTACTCTAAGAACAAGTTAATACCATGAGCCTAGGGACACAAGAAACATCAAAGTTACAGGAGCCTTTTGCCTTTATTTCTTTATGCACGTGACATTTTTACACACAATGGCGACCTCCCTAAAAGGCAAAACTAACATCGATTCTGGTACCATGTTTAACACAAGGCATTCTCCAGGAATCTATTAGTTCTCACCTTAGGCAAGGCTACCCCCTACCAACCCAGGGCATCGGTCTGGAGTAGAATACTCCTCGCCTACCAAGTGTCAATAAGGCGATAGGCCAACATTAGAGCACATATAGAGTTGCCTTGCCATTTATTGTAGGCTTTTTTTTATAAATTTATTTCTTTTGATCTTCGCTCCTGAACTATAATGTGTTCTTATATCCTTTCGACAAAGGGGTAAAAGCTATGTCCTAGAGGTCAACACACACACAGCCAGGTTGTTTAAACATTAAGATGGTTATAACCCTAGACTTAAGACAACCATATTCCCAGGTTAACTAAAGACTTCCTACATTCTCAAGAATATATCCAATAAGGTTAGACTCATTAATGATTTACACTAGCACGTTAGGCAACTTTAAAAACTAAGTAGTGCTTTGACAAGTTCCCTGTGGTCATGCATTATAATTCATGCAATTAATTGAATAGTAAAAACGGAAGAGAGTGGGCATGGAAGAATTACACCTGTATTTTGGAGATCTCCTTGATTTGATGAGAAATGCTTGCAATTTGATGAGATATTTATGTATGAACGTTGCGGTAGTCTCAGGACTTGAAAGCGAACCCACCTCAAACTTTTCAACCTGTACAACCAACTAACAAGCACTATACCTCGACAGTGTGAAAAATTAAAGACTCGTTTAAGGACTCCAGACTAGAAACAACTTGAAAACACTAACCTACCTACCAGTCACCACACTACTACTGAGGATATGGTAAGAGGATGTTGTAGAGTCCTGGCTCTAGCCCTAAGGCTAAGCCTCTATCCGCATCATCCAAATAAATAAAGTCAGCCTCGGTAGTGCCATGAGTTTCATCCGTCCATTCATCGTCGTCAGATATATCTTTTTTGTTTTCCCATCCACATAAACTCATCAAGAATGTAACCATGCAAGGATAGTCATCTTGTGGAAAAGGAAAGTCTTGGGCTATCGGGGATATGTCCTCTATGGAGTAGGGGTCAGTCATGGTCAATAGGCGAATTAGCCATTCTAATTCCTCAAAATTTTCCTCTCTGGTGGCTAGTACATCTATACAATCCAATTCGGTTACATGATAGCACATGTGAAATATCTGAGAAAGGTACAGATGATAGCTCTCACCAAAGGTGGGAGTGGATGAAGTGTGTGATGCTCGTGCATTTGCCATATCTGCAAACACAGATATAGCATCAGTAGGTTTATGAAGATAGGTCAATCTAATTCCTAATTGTATACGGATGTTTCTCCTCTTAATGTGCTCTTGCTCTTTTTACTATTTTTTTTTCTTTTTTTCTTTTTTGTGTATGAAGCTATATATATACATCCCCTCAAATTTGGGAATTACATGGTCAGGGGAAAAGGTTAGGGAGGAAGTAGTAGAATGTCGAGCATTACATGCTCCCCCTTTCCTTGGGTAGATCATATTTTTCGCAATGATGTTGCAGCCTCTTGGAACCAATTTGTCCAGCGGGTCATAGGTGGTGATGTGGTCAGATAGCTTTTTATGACCCTTGACGATACTTTTACAAGGGGAGACATAGACTCATCGGTCTCTTGTTGGGTGTTGACAAGAGTAGGTGTAGAGCATGAAGAAATTTCTATATCAACGTGTGCCTGGCATCATGAGGAGCTAGAAGCTTCATGTGGCTCCCCCCTTCCTGAGCTAGGTGGTATTGATCGATATCATTTGGGAATCCAAACTAGCTCTGGAAGAAGTGGTGCGGAGCACTCTATTACCTTTCCCTTACCACAGTCTTGAATTGTCGTTGGGGTGGCAACATTTGGTTTGCAAGGTTTTACAGGTAATGTATAGGGATTCAGCTTATGTTTAGGGACACAAATCTGGTCATTCCCTTCGTAGTACCTTTGGGCTACTAATAATTTTTTAGGAATCCATCGTGATGTTACGTTGCCTTTTCTCGAGCGGGTAGTTGCTTTCCTTCTATGAGGCTTCTTGTCTGAATGAGATTGAGCAGGGGAGGTAGCTGTTAACGAAGCTTTTGGGACCCATTTGTATGTACTCTTTGGTATAGTAAAGCGGAGCCTTGGAGACCACACTGCCTGTTTCCACTCTTGGCATTGAAGCGTTAGAGGGGTGGTAAACAATCAAAGATGGTTTTGCCACTTGACTTTGTGATTTTTTGTTATCTAACATTTTGTCCAGAGTCGATGGCTTAGGTGCGAGATTTTGAGCGGTGAGACCGAGAGCGGGTTCTTGCGTTGTAACTCGCCTGGTTACCCAATCAATATTGCACTTGGTGGCTAACATCCATTTGCGTCCTAAGTTTACAGTCCCCTCCATGGTACCAGCAGACAGCAGGCAAAACCAAAAAGCTTTGAATTACGGTCCCCTTGTCATAGGCAATCGAGTGTGCACAATTCCTGAGACAAGGGTTTTCTTCTTGTTTGATACCTTTAACTTGGATAGCACTCTTGGATAAAGGTGGTTTTCCAAGTTGACACCACATGTCATATGATAGCAAATTGTGTTGAGCTCCTGTATCCAATAATGCATTATACAGCACCTCCCCGTAAGGACTCTGTAACTCAATTGGGTATCTTAGAGGCGGGTCAGATTCTAGGTGAATCCTCCTCTGCCTCCTCGAAAAATGCTTGTGTAATCCCCAAGTTGGCTTCTCGTTTGGCGCCTAGCACGCTTTTGACGTTCTTTGGCTTCAATTCTTGCTTGTATCTTCTTAAGCTCAGCTTGTTCTTTAGCTGCCTTCTTCTGATGGATTGCATGTAACTCCTCTTGGCTCAGGGGGTCATAGTATCTTTTGAATTTACTCCCATTAAGGAATCCAATGGTTTCAACTCTGTCTCGAGAGTCTCCACTCAGATGGTACCTTGCGGGGTAATTTCACATACTCTATACGGTCCCTTACCAACATATTTGAGCTTCTTCTTTTCGTTATGCACTCCATACATTAGGACTTTATCCCCAACCTTGATGTCCTTGTCTTTCAGGTGGCGATCAAACCATTTTTTCCTTCTATCCTTCTCCACAAAAGGGCATTGTACACAGCCAATTGTCTTTCTTCGTTTAGCTGCTCAAGGTTATACAGACGCTCTACTAAGGGATTACCATCCCAACCCTCTTGAGTAGCAACACGAAGACTAAGAATGACAAATTTCCACGGCATGACTGCTTCTTGGCCATATACCATATTTTGAATGGTGTGCAATTAATATAGCCACTTTATACGTAGTACGATAGGCCCATAGAGCTGTCGTAAGATTTAGATCCCAATCCGTGCGATGAGCCTCAATAGTTTTTGTCAGAACAGATATTAAGGTCTTGTTGGTACTCTCGGCTTGGCCATTCGCTTGCGGATAATAAGGAGTAGATTTATGATGGGATATCATGAAATTTGTTGTGAGCTTCTTAACCACTTCATTTATAAAATGCGTACCATTGTCGCTCACAAGATCAAAAGGACAACCGAAGCGTGTGATTATATTTTCAAAGAGGAACTTGGCTGTTGTCCTCGCATCTGCCTTACGTGTTGCTTTCGCTTTAGCCCATTTGGTCATATAGTCAGTGGCCACAATAATATAGCGAGATTGTGTGTTGCGGGGGCCGCTGGGCTAATTGGACCGACAAAGTCTAAACCCCACTTTTCAAATGGTTGGTTTACTTTAATTGGTTGTAGGGGCATCTGATCTTTCCGCTGGGGTTTCTTGTATCGTTGGCATTCATCACAACCCTTCACAAAAAGTGATGCATCTTGGAACATAGTGGGCCACCAATACCCTGATTGTAAGATCTTTCGCGCAGTTAAGTGTCCTAAGAAGTGACCATCGGCTACGCCCATATGTGCCTTGCAAAATGTATAGATACTCATCCTCTCGGGCACAACGCCTAAGAACGTCATCCTTTCCTCTTTTATAAAGAGTCTCGGCTATCAGGCAATAGGGTTCGCATTCCTTGATCAGCTTTTGAGCTAGATCTTTACGAAGCTCCTTGGGTGGAAAGCCATTAACCAAAAAGTTAACAATCTTCTCACTCCATTCAGGCATTGTCTCTACCATGAACAGGGAAGTGTCAGGTAAGTCATTATCAACTCCCGTAGGAGCTTCACCATTAGGTATGCGAGACAAATGATAAGCCATGACATGTTTTTTTGCCAGGTCTCACAACAACAGTGAAATCAAACTCAAGAAGAATCAATAGCCATCGTGTAATTCTTCCTGTGGAGCATGGTTTGTTTACCAGATACAGCAATGCTTGATGATCCACGTAGAAAACAAACTTGGTGGCAAGGAGGTAATAACAAAATTTCCTTACTGCATATATCATTGCCAACCCTTCTCGCTCCGTAGTGGTGTAGTTCATCTCAGCACCATTCAATCGACTGGCAAAGCTAGTGGTATAGTTCATCTCAGCACCATTCAATCGACTGGCAAAGCTAATGGGGTAGTCTAGTTTGTGTTTAAGTTTTTGATTTTTGTTTCTATCAGATTCGGACTCACTTGGTCGATCTTCACTTGTGCCCCGCTCACTCTCAGATGAACTGCAGGAGGTCACTGTCCTAGGCCTTGAGCACCTTGCTTCCACACTTGGGTGAATATTTGATTCATTCCCCCCATTAGGCTCAGAGTCAGTTTCTTCTTGAGATTTAGACTCAGAATTGCATTGGTCAGAGTCTTCGCTACTTTCAGTGTCAGGGGAGTTTGCTACTTTCTTGTCATCAAGAGTCAAGTGCATAATACCTATCATGTTTACTGGCACTAACGGTGCCATATCTTGCCCCTCAGGCGTTACCCAACTTGTGCCTCTATTTCCCCATGTCTATGGTTGCCGCTAGGTGTACCCAATCCACATTATCCGACTCAGTGGTAGGACATCCATATAAGGAGAATCTTTCCGCTAACGGTTTATGGCTCCTATGAGGCTGAACTTGTGTAGGAAACACTGTGTCTGGAATTTTGATTCTTCTAGGGTTTGCTGGCTCCAGTTCTCTTTGTGTTTCTTCCACCAAACCCCTTTAAGTGTTGCACTTGTTCAATCTCCTCAACTGGGTTTGGGTAAGTTCCAATCTTTTTCTTGAGGGTTTTTGGCCCACGTGGCTTGTCTTGGTTGGGGAGTCTCAGTCAGTTTGGGTGGCCGAAGGGGCATTAGCTATGGTTGTGGGGCCGGGGGAGTTTCCTTTTGTTTCCCCTGATTTATGTATTTGCTTGATTCTACCTCGTTGATCTCCCGAGTGGGTTCCTCCCTTAAGGTAGTGGCTTTGGTCCCCATGGTTTCTATTAAATCATAATCATCTTCAGGATCATTCATATACACGAGGTCGTCTCCTGTCCCTATGTTAGAACTAGGCTTGGATCTCGTGGCATTAAGCGATCTCTTCTGTCGCGTTTTCTTTTTCTTTGCTCGAGCAATTGATGCAGTATCCCTCTCTTCAAGAATGTAGTTTTGATTTTGAAGCATTGATCGTGTGACTACATTCGCGGATACAACAGGTGTGGTTCCTCGTGGGCCTCGTTGGGTGACCTCAATCAAATTCAATGGCGTAATCTTGGGTGCACTAGGATTATGTGGACATTGAGCAATCAAATGATCTATGCCACAACGATTACATGTAAGTACCGGCATTCCCGATGTGCTCCCTTGATTCGGTTGCATTTGAGTAGCGATCTTTTGTAGCCTATTAGGACACTCCGCTACACAATGCGGTCCACCACAATCATAGCATTGAAGAGGTGGTCTCCTCGCCAAGGTATTAAGGTTTTGCCCTCTTGTGGCGAGAGCAACCGCTTGATATACAGGCTTGACTTGCCCGAAATGATCCTCCATGTAGTACTCGGGAGTCATTTCAAACGTATCAATCCCATATGGAGCAGTGGGGTCTATCTCCTCTTCATAATCCCTACACGCACTATGTGACTCACAACCCATCTGGTTTATAGGGGTAATCCTTGGATGTGGAGGTTGTGGTCCTAGCACTGGCAGTGGTAACGGCATAGACTGGCCTACATTTGGGTTCCTTGGAACTATGTGTTGTGACGGTTACTCGGCCGGTGGTGCAGGCATCAATACGGGTACTTGAGGTGTGTTTGACTAGGCTACTGGTGCCTAATTTACTAACATACGCTTAAGTACTAGGCAATCCTTAGATTGATGGCCATACTTACCACATGCATTGCAATTCCCATTGAATTTAACTCTGAATGTGGAACATTCACTCGTGCTATGTGGTCCTAAGCAAATCGAACACCATTGTTGCTCTCTTCTTGGGTACATATGGCTATTTTGAGGAGCTCGATTACCCCTAAAGTATTCTTGGAGAGCCTTAGTAAGGTCAGTCACACACAGACATTTCGGATATCTTGGGCTCCTTGGCAATAGGTATTACGGTCATTGGCTCGTGCCCAGATACTTGCAAACTAACAGATTTTGTCTCCGAAGACACCTTTTTACCTGCAATCATCAAGTTGTCTTCTAACTGGATTGCATTGGCAGTGACTGCTTGTAAGACCTCTAATGACTAGTCCATTGTATATGTCCTCGTGGCGCAATCCTCAGATGAATCTATCAAGCAGTTGGTTGTTATTGAAGCGCTCATCGGGAGTGCAGTGAGAATTTAGATGCTTTAATCGACTAATAAAGTCTCTCACTGACTCCCCTTCCTCGCGTTCAACGTTTTGGAGTTGAGATGCTACTCCCCAAAGCACAGTGCCCTCACGTATGTATTCCTTCAAGAACAATCTCTTGAGAGTGGGATAGTGAGTACGCTCTTCAACCCTTAAAGTTCGATACTACCAATCTCTGGCTTTTCCACTCAAGGTTAAGCCTAAGGCTTTACATTTTTGTAGCTTATTGTGCTCTTCTAAGGAATCACACACGTGTTCAAAAACTTCAATGTGCTTCCTAACATCTTCGTTACCACCACTGAAGTCTGAGTGAGCTTAGCTACTTGTACGGCCTTGCTTCTAGGTTCTCTCTCAGGCATGCCCCGCATGTTTTCCGCAATAGATCGTCCGATCGTATGAGCAAACGCTCCGAGATCACCTAGGTGAGCAAGCATAGCTGGTGGAGACACTTCTGGGATAGCCTGGTTGATAAGAGTTGGCGTTGGTCTTGGTATGTATGCACCAGACGTAGGATATGATATGTGACTAGGCCTAGCTCCTCTTGGATAAGGGTTGTGATAAGGCGGTCATGGAGCATATGCCATTGGCATAACAAGAAGCGTAGAAGCTACATGAGCATGAGTAGCGATAGGTACATATGGTCGATATGCAGTGGTACGCACTGTTGTAGATATTATACCACTAAGTAGTGGTGTTGTACTAACTACAGTGGTAACGGGTGCACTTTCCGTCATGCTCATCATTGGAGTAGGCATTGTGGATTCCCTAATGGAAAGTTGAGCCAAGGTTGGAAAGCTAAAGTTATTGCTCGTGGGCTCAACCTGCATTGAGACTCCAGGCGAAACAACATACGAAGGGTCTATGGGACTCACCGGGGGAGTCCAATTGTGACAGGGTTGGTTGTTTGGCCTTGCCCGTATCCAAAAATTTCATAGGGCCAGTGGAAACTAGGTTCACTCCCCTATTTTGCCTCTCGAATTGGATAATTCTATGAATAACCTCACATATCATTTGTTGTTGCTCCTCTAGATTAGTGGCACTAGATGTAGATTGTATGACTTCTAACGAACCTACATGGTATGTGTAACCCGTGTATAGGTCAGTCAGAGTCTCCGTGTGTAGATCATATTCCCAATTTTCATTGAGAAATATCCCATCTAGACTTGGCGTGCCAAACGGTTCTCTTGAAGTGGACGCAATGTCACTTCTTATGGATTGACTTCTAGGGACCTCTACTTTAGGAAGAGCGTCAGAAGGTGGTAGCTCAGTAGGGCCTTCATTAAACGAAGTGGGTAGAATATCCACATGGACACTCTTTCGGAGGGTAAGGTCTACATGAGATGTGAATGCCGAATCTACTACCCCTCCTTCTTCGTTTACTTCAGAGCGTGTAGCTCTACTAAAGGCCTCTATTAGATGACTAAACATGCTAGATCCGGGTTGTGGGGCCCAAACTGGCATGTTTTGGCTTGTCTCCTCAAGGTTCTTGGTAGGGTGCCCTTCCATGACTTCAAAGTCAGAGGACGAGTCACTAGCCGCTATTCGTGGATCTTGGGTTGCACTTCCTTGGGTTCCAATTGAAGGCCAAGATGCTAACGTGGAGGGATGGTGTGAGCCTGCGTAAATTGAAACGCTTTCTAGTTACTCAGACTCTAGCACCCGACCAGAGCGTAGATGCATGTGACGTGGGTACCCTACGGGCATTGGTAACTACCCTTGAAGCCCACCCAAGTGGTTTCTCAGGTGTTTCGCACCCCGTTTTTACTTATTTTTGTATTGTTTTCAACCCGTTTTTTATCCCCTTACTTATGGTCGAACCTGGACTAGGAACCTGGACTAGGGCGTGTGATAGCTCGAGACGAGCGTATCGTTCAAGAGGTCCTAGCGTGCTTTACATCACAGTGTTCGTCTATCTGGAGCTCCCATGGTCCTCAGAACACTCTATTTGCTTGTGGGAAAAAGGTGAAGGCTTTATCCCACATGCTCACTCCACTCCTTGGGGGGTGGAGTACATATAGAGCTCCACTTCCCTTAAGCTTTCACTTGAAAGAAAGCTATGGAGGCTCACTCTCCTATATATATATATATCAAAAGACCGAGGCCAGGGGGTGGGGGTGTTTTCTTCTCAAAAAAAAAATCTCCAAATAAAAAATTTCTTTCCTCTCCACGCGGGTTTCATTTTCTTTCTTTTTCTTTTTTTTTAAATTTTTATCTTTTTTAATTTTATCTTTTTTTATTTTTTTTTCAACAAAATTTCCTAGGGTTTGTTTTCTAGGGTTTGGGCTTGGCCACGGCGCCTTGCTGCTCGGACATAGCGCATACCTAAGGATTCAAAAATCCCCTCGTCCGTGTTTCGCACACGCGCACAGCGCAAAAAACCGAAAAACAAAGCGCGTGCACACTACGCGCGGAACAAGAAAATAACCGGGAAAACCAAAATTGCAGAAACAAATTGCAGAAAACAAATTGCAGAAAACAAAAAACGTCAACACCATACACACAATCGCCTTTCCTACAGTATAAATTTCACTTCACGTAGAAGCCCGAGCTACAAACTAGAGCTTGGTGCAGGGCATTTCCCCGGCAGCGCCAAAAATGTACGCTTTTACCGCACAAGTCGGAGCTAGGGACTTGTTGCCGAACACTGTATGCGAGCCACGAATGGTTGAAAGCATACAACCAGAAACTAGCAAGCTCAAATAGGAAGCAAAGGTGTGTCACTCACCGCTCAAACCGCCGTCTCGTGAAGAATTCTCGCGTTGCAGTGAAGAAGGAGCCGCCGTTGCCACTCTATCGCCTCACCACCGTCGTGTCGCCACACAGTGCTCGATCGCTCTCTCTCTCTCTCTCTCTCTCTCTCTCTCACGCAGGAGAAGGGGACCGAGAAGATACGGCAAGAGCACACTTTGTATTCAACACATTGAGAATGAGAGTTTTAGGGTTACATTTGACTCTTATAGGTGACCTAGCCGTTCACACATGGGTGCCCATACATGGCCGGCCGATCCTAACTCTTATCCTGTCGCCTCTCATCGGCGATCACCCAATCCCTTTATCCTTTACATGTGGTGCTGACAAGCCCGGCCCATGACTCAGAATACTTAAATTAATTACATGACGTAAAACATAGTACGTCTCAATGTCCGTTCATAGGTTAACAGTAGATCTTTAGATATGTGTGTGCCTAAGTTGTTTTTTAAAAAAAGTTTTTTTTTGGTTTTTTAACCCTCTTTTTTTTGGTTTTTTAACCCTCTTTTTTTGGGTTGGCTCACGTCATATTTGTGGGCTTATCTTATAAGCTCATGCCTAGTGGTTCACATTTGGGGGATCCCATCTAGTGGGCTCACGATTTGTGCTTTGTGGACTCACACCTAGTTAGTGGTGGCTCATGCATTTTCAAGGATGAAATAGATTCATGCGCATTAGGGTGAGCTAGACTCATGTTACACCTATCAGGCTCATGTCTAGTTGTGGGCTCATATCATGTCTAGCTAGGATCATATGGCTTGCTTGTTGTTGGCTAGATGGGTTCATGTCTGCTAATGACTAATTGGACTCACTAACTTTTTATGCACATATTTTTTATGAAATAGGCCCAAGTCTTATAGGCTCACATCATGGCTAGTTGATGGCTAGTTAGGATCACTTATTGTTTACGAAATAGGCTTATGGATTTTTTATGAAATAGGACTCACATCTTGTGGGCTCACATCATGTCTAGTTAGGCTCATCTCTCATGGCTAGTGGGACCAGCTCACAGTCTCATGGCTAGCTAGGTGCCTTATGGTTCTGATTTTTTATGAAATAGGCTCACTAATTTTGATTTTTACACTTGAACACGGATTCCAAGCGGTGCATATGCTTGTGATAGGGATGGTGATGTATTAAAATAAGTATTCTTAATGCTCCAATAATTATGAAGGACAAGAAGTTTCATTGAAAATTAATGTTGACACATATTTTATGATAGGGAAATATTTATAGGACATGGGTAGCTATGTCCTTACAAGACTTCAAGGAAGTTTTAAATGGGTAGACGTGTCCTTACAAGTCTTCAAGATAGTTTTAACTGGGTGGTATAATATTAGGTTCAAATATGTCTAGGCTCACATCACTTCTTGTACTTGGCTTATGTCTCAGTTAGGTAGACTCATGTCATGTCTGTGTAGATTCACGTCACATCCCTCATTTGTAGGCTCACGTCACGTCCTCGAGACTCACGTCTACAAGGCTCACATCTTTTTCATGAGCTCACATCTCCTAATTCAAGAGGTGGTTTGGCTTGGTTTTTGTTATGAGTGCTTAAGGTTTTGTAATCTTAATTAATAATATTTATATGTAAGTGATTGAGTGTTTTTGACTGATTATGGTTGATTTTAGATGCGCTATGCTACCAACTTTAACAATGCATGAACAAAAACTATGAAATGTCTGAACAAAATTCACAACTTCCTCACTTTAAACCACACCAACAAATGGAGAGCTTATAGATTGTTTTTTTGGAGTAGATTACACTCCTAATCATAATTAATAAGCTATTTCTTGTCTAAAACAAAATTAAAGTCTTTTGTGCTTCAAAATCATGCAAATAGGCAAAAGAATATGTAAATAGAATAACCTAATGTACATAAGAATGAAAAACAAGCTTAAAGACAATAACAAAATCGTATGTTTTTCAAAGTGTGACCTACTAATCAATACTGACGAGCAATATTGGGTGATCCTAATAGCTTGGAATGGATGGAAAAATGAAGCTGAGCACTAGGCTAGTGCCCTTGTTGGCACCAAATATGTTTAAGATAATATCTTACCTCAATCCTATGCTAAAACAAGTGTGGTTTAGTCTTTCCTTAGAGCCATAAATGCAACTTCCTGATGTGGGTGTGCTAGCATGTCCATTGCATCCTTCACCTCTTGTCACATCAAAATGATTCCATGGCTATGGGGGTGAAGTGAGAGATGACTTTGTCTATCCTCCACAACGATGATGAAATCTTGGAATCCACCATTGTTGATTTCATTTGTCTATCCAGCACTTGGTTAGTGTTCCCTAAGTTGGTGTTATAGTGTGGTGCATGAGGGTGTTATGGGACCTTGGTGATCTCTTTTGGTAGTTTATCTATCTTCATCATTGTTGGTAGCAATTTCTCTATCTTCTTCTAGTGCTTTGAGTTAAGTTAATTATTGTGTACTCTTGTAATTTACCCCCCATTTCTCATGAAGTGCAACCCTAAGACTTGGAATCTAAACAGATAAGATAGCCTTAAATCTAAACAGATAAGATAGCCTTAAATCTAAAAGGATACCTTCTAGGTTGTGTGATGTGTTCATAGAGCTAACATCAACCATATATCCCCAAAAAATTTATCAATCCATCACCATCTTAGCTATAGTTAGGCACAACCATTGGTCTTCTCTACATTGCATTGAGCATAGTAAGGAGAATAATGTTGATGCTTGATGGAGAGATTTCATATAATATCTCTAATATTATCTCCCTGAAAGACTAGTCCTTGAATAGTAGAGCAATACCTAGATGAGCTCCACACATGGAACACAAAAAAAACAAAAACAAAAACTTAACCAGAATTTCATTCATAGTTTTTGAATCAACCTTACCTTTAGTCTATTTGGTCATATATTCTGTAGCCACCAAAATGTATCTGTTGCATGTATAACACCAAGAAAAAGGACCAATAATATCCAAACCCTAATTTTGATATGGACCATATTCAAGCACTAAATGTAACGGATCACTCACCAGATTCCTTACCCCATACATTTAGCGTTGTTGGCAAGTTTTACACCATTGTTGCATATCTATATGCAACTACTTGTAAGGGTTCACTCACCAATTTCCTTACCCCAAACATTTGGCATTGTCGCGGCAAGTTTTACACCATTGTTGCACATTTATATGCAAAATAGGTCACAAATACATTAGTGTAGTCTCATGTGCAAGATTTACACCAAGATATTTCTTAGTGTAGTCTCATGTGCAAAATGACCACCACAAAGGTCCTCTTTGCATGCATACACTTTCTTTCATGCTTCTTAATAAACCAATTCCTTGACAATGTGATAAAGATTATCATCAATCGATGTATTCTTCATTGCCTTGTAAATTAATGTTTTCTTACCTTGCCTATTAATCTTATGAGGAAAATAATCACTCACAAGATATTCATATACATTAACCATGGATTATTATCCCTTATGTAGACTGAAAGGAATTCAAGGCATAATTGGCAAGGAAACCTCTTTTGATAGTCTTTCTTGGACAGATGCATTGCTTAAAATATTCTTCAAATCTTGCATCACATTATTACCAAAAAGTATTTGTGAATTTTGATTCCTAACTTCTCAAATACCTTAAATACCTTGTACTTGTCATATTTCTAGCAAAGAGTCTCCTTTCGTTTAATTATTGGATGCCTAAATCCTTACACCTTTGAAGGTCATAAAGTAATGCATCATGTCTTAGCATATAACAACTCAACTAACTTAGTTAGTATCTCATGCATCTTGTCATCATATATTACAATATCATCACTCCATACCATCGGTCCCTTTGTCTACCATCCTTCTAAATACAAAATCAAAATGAAGAGTGACTGCATTGGGCAACAAAACAATCTCTAGATTAAGATTATTTTTTGACTCCTTGGTATGAGTTATTTTTATCTTGAGTTTCTCCTCTTAACTTTCCTTTCTAGCCAAGAAATTTGCTAAGGTAGTTGTAGTGATATCTTTAATAAAAAAAGTAAATTGAGGATAAGGCATTCAAAAATCTACTCAAATATCTAACCTTTTACATAAAAGTCTTTAATTGGCTAGCTAACATTTTCCACAATGATGCAAGAGATAAGATTGTCTTGACCTTCTCATAGTTTATAAATAACCCCTCTCCAAAAAATTGGCTCACATTTTCAATTGGTGCAAGAGATAAAGATTGTTTTGACCGTCTCAAAATCTTTACAGATCCCCTCTCACTAGACATTGTGCACGGCCTAAGAGAGTGATTTTTAATCTAGCAATAATGTCATTTTAACATATCAAGATTGCCTTTTAAATCATCTAGCGCCTTAAGAGCTAATGTTACATTTGGACAGCACAGTAACCTTAAACTAGAAGTGCACAAATCATAAAGGTACACTAACAAAAAGCCAAGATAAGCCTTGACCTCTTGAAAGTGGTTAGGGAATTTTTGCATCTCTTTGTTGATAAAATAGGCCCAAGATGTGGTAAAAGTGATCTCATTTTGATCTTCTTCAACGTTTGGTATTTAAAAATAACAAAAATAATCATGACATATGATATACCTCTCATGTCCTATAGCTTGATTAAGAATTGAATCTTGAAAGATGGTCCCTCTTTATTTTTACATTAGTTCGAAAGATGTATATTCTCCATTTATTTTGCCTTTCTTATGTGTCAGCACTTTTGGAGAAACCCATCCAAAATTATCCACAAAAAAACCAAATCCAACATGTAACAACCTTTGGATCTCAACCTTAAGGATATCACATTAGATTCTTAGCTTCAATACCATTGGCTTAGCATTTGCCTAAAGCTCTACTTTATGTTGTCCTATTCTCTTCCTTGGTGCAATCTAAATCAAGCATCTTTGAGTTATCTCTTCTTCTAGTCTCTCTCTCTCTCTCATCTTCACACTTTTCCAATGCGCACTTCATCTCTACATGTATATTCAAGAGAAATACCAATTTTGTTATTAAACATACCAAACATTTCTTTAGTCCAACATGTGAGTTGTCTTTTGAGGTAGAACATGAAGATAAGGTATAATCCAAAGACTCAAAAGAAGATTCTCTAGAAGAGGTGTAATAATGGAGAGTTGTCTTATGGCCATACATGTGTCATTCTCCTCTTCCCGTTTATTATAATATACTCACTAGTAGCCCATTTTTGAGAGCTTTGATCTCTTAGCCAAGGCCATCCAAACAAAATAGGCTAGTCTAAACAATGAGACAATTTGTATAACGTGAAAGTATGCAATCAATTCTACACCCAAAACATGAATTTGCAAAACATGTGTAGCATACAAAGCTTTTACTCTTGTATTATCCACCAATTTGATCTAGAGGGTGATGCTTCAAGTTCAACCTTTCGATGGTAATTTAACCCATGACATTAACTTGTTCCTCCATCAAAAAAGACCCAATCAACATGACTCCTTTTACCAAGACATCAACAATGGGTATACCATCTACAAGCTCAATATTCACTTTGTGTACTTTGGGTGTCTTTTCGGATGGAGAACTACTCTGACTCTCTCTAGATCAACTTCCATACCCTGTAATATACTTCTTTATGCAATGAACAGAAGATTCTTTGACAAATCATGCATGTACCTTTACAATTACAAATTAACTTCATGCAAGTTGTGCCTCCTATAACCAGAGTTTCTATTTCTAGCTATAGAGCTTTCAAGCCATTATGATACATTTGATGATGAGTGAGGGTGAGTTATCAAATGATTGAGGGTGAGTTGGAGTCACCAAACATATGCAAAATCCCCCACCACTCATGAGTTTCCTATTGCACATGTAGAGCTCTTTGTCCTGTTTGATGAGATGAGATTCAACACTTGCATACCAAGCCAGCCAAAAACTCTCATTTGTTGAGACCCCACTAAAACTTTTAGTGATGGTACCATTGCTTGATCGGGCTCAAACTCAAAAGCAATTAACTTTTAAGTTAAAAACTCAATATGTAAGGGGACACGAGACATACACAAACTCTCTACCTTACCACTAACTTTTGGCAACGCTTCACTAACCTTTGGCAACACTTTACTGACACCAAATAAGAGTTATCTTGTACTCCGCACACAAGCTTTCTAATGCACATGTTGAGCTGTTTACATTGCTATTATATGGCTCAATATGCTAATACAAGCATGAGTCACATCATATACGTAGACAAGCTTACGAAGTTAAAACATCACCATCTAGACCCAAGGAAACTAGAGTTCCGTTACTGATAATCAAATCACAAATCAAATACGAAAGCAATAAGCTACAAGAGTGAGGGTAGCTCTATCATCTAAGAAAACTCTTTGAGCCATAGAGTTTTCTTAGATAGAGCTAATGTCACTGTTGTAGCTTATGCTTTCCTACTTGATGTGTGATTCTAGTTTCTTTTGATCCTGATGGTGAATGCCAAAGTCTATGCCAAAATCTCTTTTGAATCAATGGGATGAAGTTATTAGCTTTCCCAGTGCAGCCTGAGAGGAGTCCTCCTTAGAATCAATGGGATGATGTTATAGCTTTCCCAGTGCAGCCTGAGAGGAGTTGTCCTTAGAATTTGTCCAAGTAGAAGGAGCCTAGCATTACCGACAGTCTAGCTGAAAAAAGGGTTACTCTTCATAAAATTCATTGCATCAATCCAATCCTACTTACCAAGATCCCAATGAAGATATCTAATAGGACATCCGCCACACAACCATAAGCACCAAGACCCATGGGGTCACAATATTAGGTAGAGGGTCAACGTGCCACTACTTTCCTGGGCAGCTAACTACTCTCACTGGATGAAGGGCAATGCTAGGAATAATCTCCAACATGTCACATGTCATTAATCTCCATCCTAGATGGAAAGAATAAAAAACATGGTCTCCCTCCTCATCCTAATCTAGCAAGGCTAACACCTACATTATTTGCATTATGTCAAAGCCTTGAGAGCTACTAAGGAGAACTTGAAGGATTCAATGAAGAAACCAAGTCATAATGACCCTGAAATTGCTAAAACTTTAACACATTGATTCAACCTCAATCGACTCCAAAAAGACTTCCAAGTTCGGATGGAGAAGATAAAATAAAGCTACGCAAGGGACAAATGAAGGAAGAATAGGAGGACTAAATCTCACTTCTTTTGGTTATTCTTACATCGTGGCGTCTCCCCACTAATCAGTGGACGACTATTTTTGGAGTACACCCCACCTGCCCCAGATGCCAAATAGCTTTAGAGACAATGCAACTTTGTATTTGGGAGTGTAGAGCTGCTCAAAGGATTTGGGGCTCTATAGCTCAGCTTATGTGCAAATTGAGGAGAGAGACCATTTATGTTACTTGGGGCTCTATTGCTTGGCTCATTCAATCTGGTCCACACATGTTTTTTGAGGACAGGGATAAGGACATTGCCATAATGATATGCAGAGGTGTTGCCCAACGCTCAATGCTAAAGGATATTCCTCATACCTAGTATAGACCACCTTTGCAGAGGATTGATACTACTTGGGAGCTCATTGCCAGTATCTCACAACTTGGCAGGGTTTGGAAGGCCAGATGCACATAGACTATTGAGGGCATTCAGATATACGACACTCCATGCATTTGTACTATACGGGGAGATAATATTCACACTCTTTATAGCCACAAGGGCTCTTACACAAGGACCTTCCATATCTGCGCATGCAAAGTGCATTGTTTTCATTAGGGAGTGGGATCAAGGGATATTTTTCTCAATGACCCCCACAGGACTCTCTTGGCACCTTTGTACCCCACATTGGATGAGATCAACCTACATTTTGGGATGAGGTTTTGTTTTGTTCCGGCTTCCAGCCGCGATTTTGTAAGATTTATTCATACTTAATAGAATCTCCTTTTTGCAAAAAACAAAAAACAAGAAAACCAAACAAACAAATAGGAATTTAAATCAGGTGAAATAACAAGGCTACCTGCATTGCAAAAATGCAAATAGGAATTTAAATCAGGTAAAATAACAAGGCCATCGGCATTGCGAAATTGCAAACAACAGCCAGCTACACAAATCCCCAGGCAGAAGGCATCATTAGCTTCATAGAACACACCAATTTGGAGAAATATTGGATCCAGGGTCAAGCCACTAAGCTGTTTCAACCAACTAATTAAAGGCCTTCAACTTATTAAAGGCCTATGTTAGGGACTTGAAACTTTTCCTAACTTCATCCCAAAGCTAGAATGCTGATGTGAAAATCCCAAAATCAAAGAGCATTCACATGTCAGTCAATTGCAAAATCAATGGATCATAGTCTGTTACACATGAAAGGTACACTTTTGAGCTCAGAAGCGCATTGTAATGGCAAAAAAAAAAAATACAACGTTTTTTCTTGAAATAATGAGAACTGCTCCTAAAATTGTGACTAGCAGAATTCAAACCAACATAGAAGCCTTTCACACCTCAACAAGGATATTCTGTAAATTTAATGAGATATGTGCCTATACACATTTTTTGTGCCACTCCAACATGCATCCAGAAAGAAGTCTTCACAATAGGCCATTATTTATAAGGGCAGCCAAAAAAAACAATGAATGGTTGCCCTGGGAAGCTACAAATTACACTTACCTTTGCACATCAACAACTGCATACATCCCCTTTAGATTTGAGTCATAATCTATTCAGTCCTTATGCGCTTAAAATCAGTGTCTGGAACACTGGCATCTTCCCTAAAGCCCTCCAAAGACCAAGGTGGCTGGCTGCTCACCTGTAAAAAAAATAGTGACATGTAGAGTTTTACAAACAGATGCGAGAAAACTATGTGCCGAATTAAACTGTACAGCCTGCTCGACACAGGCTACAGAGACTGGTGTTTTTGAATATGCTACATTAGTATCAAGACCAATTTGAATTTCATGAAGATAAACCAGTACATATGGTGGGTTCGACAGTGTCGAGAAATTCTATAATTTGATGGGTGTCGTATTCAAAATGAAACCCCAAAAAATCAAAAAGATAATAAATCATACACTGGCCGTTTGGTGAAGATGACTGGCGAGCGTTCTTACAGTTTCATCTGGAACGACCGCATATCTTTCAGACGGTGAGATCCAGTTTGCAGCAGCAGCTGTAGAAATTGCAGACGTTGCATTCCATCTCTCACCAATTCAATTTTTACAAACATAATTTGTCATGCAATTTTTCTCTTCATCTATCGTAGGTAATGTTCTGAAACTTCAAACCTGTGTTTGCCATGGAATTATTGGAGCTTTGAACCACCCACGCACATGCTTCCCCATCTGCACTCAAGGTGTCTATCATCTTGGGTAAATTCCTGCGTTCCAGTCAAGTGAAGAACCATGTTTGTCAAATTTCTGAATTGACTAAATATGTAATTTTAGAAATTTCCTCAGCAATTAGTGACCTTGAAGCATGCCCATGCAAGGAAAATAAAGGTTGCCCCGAAGCTATATAGAAAGTAATACTTTCTAGCTATATAGAAAGTAATACTTTCTAGCACCTTTCCTTCAAAAACACATCTTCCTTGGCAGTGATTATTATTCTTGGAGAAGATGCCACAATTATTAGATATGATAATACCGCATCCTTGCTGGACATGATGGCAAGGCATGCCACTTCAACAACCAGCATGTTGGTTATCACCACCAAGCTCTCAAGTCTGACAAACTCTACCCTATGACATAATGTTATGGGTACGCCATATCATGACCAGAATTATCTGGTCAATAAAGCATTCTTTCAGTGCGCCATTTCCTTGAATAATTATCTTTGATAGCAGAGTAACCACATTTTGCATGTTTTCAAAAGGAGTCTCCCATCTCTCCAAGACCAAAAATTTGTAAGAGCTACTTCTTTAACTACATTGCTTGTCTAAATCAATTGTGTCCCTGCCGGCATTATCTTATTACAGCATAATTCTTAGACTTTGTGCCTCGAGGCATGAACTCACCACAGCTTGCTGCGTTCCAAGTCCACAAAGAACCAAGAAGATACAGGCCACGTGCTAAACCTTTCTCATTTTAAGGCTAAATTGTTCTAGACAGGAACATTCCCAAAAAGATGCATGTGTGCTCCGGGTTTCCACACATTTAGCACAGAGGCCATACTATTTATGCCCACCTTGTGGAGCTTGGAAGCAATTGGCAATCCAATCTCCCAATTCAATTTCTACTTGAAGGAATTTATGAGGCACCTTCATTCGTCCCTTAGCAAGGATACAGACTGTAATAGCTAGTTGCTTGCCGCCCTTAAACTCGGGCAACCCCAAGGGATACTGATGCTTTGTGGACTTGTCTGTGGTGGCTTTCAAGAAGCAAGAAGTTGGCTCTACAACCCACAACATTTCATGGATTGGATGAGGCTTAGCTAGGTTTGAATGTGGACCTGTTCAGCACAGGCATGTATATGGTTGACAAGTTTCAAATCCCACCAGTGAAAAGCCTTGCCCCACAAGCTTTTTGAAACAGCTAGCATGTTCACACTCAACATGGCCATGCAAACAGGTGGGCAGACAACATGCCAGCTGGCCCATCAAACCATTGGAACTCGCTGACCATGCACATTTTCACACAACAAATTTGCAATAAATTTTGTTCAGTGCAATGTGAAGCTTGTAATTCTACACCTGCAGGAGGAAAAGGTTGGCCATTATTTCTCCCCCTTTCTCAACTGCTCCCCCTTTGCAGTGTTGGGCATGGCTAAGGGGGATAATAACCACCACCACATGCCCTATCAATACTTAAAAGTTACCCCCCCCCCCCCCCCCCCCCCCCCCAAAAAAAAGACCAAAAAAGAACAGCATGCAAATATCTCCTCAACCCAATCCTCTCCCATGTTTGTGAGCAGCTCCTCAGGTAAGATGATGCCAACCAGACAATAGAGATCACCAGTCGATTGAGTAGGCAGTGGGCGTCGTCTTGTAGAATTTGTCGCATCCTACCATGTACAGGAGTAGAGCTAGTTGTGCTCAATTTTTATAAAGCAATATGCATACTAGAAACAAAGGTAATCGCAGTGTTTGAGTGATCTCTTTTGATCCTTCCATTGTATATCTTTCGTCATTCAAATTTTGTAATTCAAGTTAACTATCAACTCTGAAAATTTGAAACAATAGAGCTTTTGTTTGGTACTATCCAAGAGGAAAAACGATATGCATTTATTAATGGGTCTGAGTCCAAGTATTTTGAAGTGTACCTCAACAGGCATTTCCTACCAAAGCCTACTCTTAAACCAATTAACACAAGCTGTGAGTCTTAAATACAATGAGAAGACAGCAATGCTGTCACAATGTCACTTACTGACATAAGATTTTGTAGGTTAGGTTTCAAAACAAAAGGAAGGAGTAGTGACTATTCAAACAAGAAATGCCATTTTCTATTAGAAGACCATGCACAAATGGAAGATGTGCTTTCACCTGTCAAGGATGTCTCCGTGGCCTAATTGGCCACTTGTTCCTCTACCCCATGAGAACACATTGTATTTAGTGGAAATCGCCACAGTATGCCTCCACCCACATGAGACAAAATTGACACACTGGCATATTATCAGTCACAAGGAAAAGCTCTCTCTCTCTCTCTCTCTCTCTCTCTCTCTCTCTCTCACACACACACACACACGCACCCATGTGCAGCAGCGGAAACAGCCACAGTATGCCTCCACCCACATGAGACAAGATTGACACTCTGGCATATTATCAGTCACAAGGAAAATCTCTCTCTCTCTCTCTCTCTCTCTCTCTCTCTCTCTCTCTCTCGCAGACTTGGCATTCCCAGCTCATACCTCTAGTCTTTGTTTTCGTTTGTACCATGATGGGAATAAATGGACACTATTGTATCACTTTTGGTCTCATACACCCATTGGGTCTTTTGAAAGTGTTTAATCTCTCTCTCTCTCTCTCTCTCTCTCTCTCTCTCTCTCTCTCTCATACACACACATGTTGGGTATTCAAAGTCTTCGTATGTGTGTACCATCTTGTGTGTGAACCACTGTTTGTGTCCCTGCTTATGTGTGTGTGAACAGCCTCTAAAAAGGGCTTAAAAGGTGTGTTTAAGCCTTGTTCATATGTATGTGTGTGAACACCCCTTATATTTGGATAAGATAAGTGCATGTGCCACATGCCACTAGTGTGTGTTTGAGTATCCTGTGTGAGACATGTGTCCAATGTGTGTCTCAAAAGATAAGGCTACTTCCAAGTCTATAAAAACTGCATTGTACTTGGTGATTACACAATTAATCAAACCATGAGCATTGAGTCATGCAAATACATTCTCTCAGACCTTTGTTCTCTCTCTTCTCTCTCCCATGCTTGCCTCACGCCACTCTGAACCGTGCCACCTGGTGTCTCGCCCACCGCTTCAGCTGCTGCCGCCACCCGTTTGCACCCCACACCGGCAGAGCTTGTGATAGCATGCCAACGGGGCTGAGCTGAGCCGGCAGCTCAGGCAGACGGGGGGAGAAGTGCAAATACATTCTCTCATACCTTTGTTCTCTCTTCTCTCCCATGTCTCCAAGTTTTCAACAACACAAATGCATATGTGCGTGAGTGGGCAAATGCGCACGCATACATATCACATATGCACACACACAGTCACCTACCATCACCATTACTTCTCTCAAGAACAAGACCAACTTCACAACTTTTAACTTTTATCTTCCCTACTGGCCCTGATCCACACTCAAAGAGAGCCTTCCTTCTTAGCCATGCTCTTCATATGCAGCCCACCTGAGTCACATGCAAAAGACTTTCTACCTTAAATATTGGGTTTAACTGTGTGCATTAACATGAGAGAGAGAGAGAGAGAGAGAGAGAGAGAGAGAGAGAGAGTATTGTTGACGCCTACAAAATACCAAAACGGTCTACGAGACCATAAGTGATTCAATGATACCAAGGATATACTGTGCCATGGAAAAAAAAAATTTTGAAAGAAACGGAAAAATGATTGTCACTCGGGTATGGGCAGCTCTAGGAAAAAATGCAAGCATCTAGATTGCAGACCAAGCTGAGGATTAAGCAAGACACTGAGAGTACGGATCCCATGCATCTATCGAGTGATGAGAAGCCTGTAATTTCGGACCATGAAACTGAAAAAGGGAAGGCTTTTCAATGAATCGGAGAGGTATCAATCCACTCCCACTCACCTGGATCCCACTGAAGATATCTGATAGGACTGCCACCCTACAGTCACAAACACCAAGAGCCATGAGAGAGAGAGGGAGCAGAGGACATAGTATTGGGTCCCGAATACCCTCTATAGGGCCCCCACCACGAATGGTGTATTTGCTTTATAAGAATGATGTAAATCTGAAATAAATACTGGTTCTTGACCTGCACTTCTTCACCTTGGCTGAGCACGTCCCCTTGGCTGTCCAGGCCCTTGGAACGCAGCAACCCTTTGTGAATAATGAGATGAAAAGACTGAATTCTGGTCTGGGTATTTATACCCCTTACAAATGCTGGTCAGCCTGTTCTAAAGTCTCTCCACGACTTGGTCCTGGAAATAAATACTGTTTTATACAAATTATTCCATGGAGTTCACACTGTACAATGGCTGGTTCATATGCACTGCTGTTCAGCTAGCTTTTGGGGCTGTCTCAGCCTGCACAGACTGCCCCAGCCATGCTGGCTGGCTGCCCATGGGCGGCTGTAGCCCACAACCTGGCCATGCCTTGAGGCTGGCCGACCTTCTCTTGGGCCTCTTGGCCCTCTCTAGGGTGACCTTAGAGACCTCCCCATGCAAAGTGAAGCGAGTCTTCACTCCCTTTCTAGGGTAGCCAAAAGGGCTGCCCCCTCTTCTACATGCTCCTACAGATGCCCAGTTTCTGGTTGCAAACTAAACACTTGTTGGGGTAAAGGCGTTATGCCCACCCTTATAGTGTGTACAAGCCCATAAGTTATAGTACATAGTACACTTAGTACTTTTAATGTACTAAGTGCACTATGTGTACTAGTGCAATATACATGTGTGATAGGGGAGTCACACACTCATGCTTTTCATGAGTTGACTTATCCCCACAACTCTCTCTCTCTCTCTCTCCCTTGCTTCTCTGTGTATGTCTCCCATGAATGAACTCTAAACCCTAATTCAGGTTCCTTCTCCCATCAACTGGTATCAGAGCATAGGTTCCCTCCCTCTTGCACCTTCATGATGGCTGCACCATGCTCATATTCTACTGCACCTGTTTTGCTTGCCCTAATCTGATTTGTGAGCTGCTCCGTCATTCAATTGCTGATTTCTGTGAGCCCTCCATAGAGCTGGTCGTTTTGCTGGTCGCCTGTGTATGCACAGCTGCTGGTCGTTTTGCTGGTCACCAATAACTGGTCGTTTATGCTGGTCGCCTTGCCCTGTTCACGTCGCCTGCAGCCCATAAGGCAGCCACGTGGACTGCCACGCTGCCATTAGGCAGCCACGTGGGCTGCCACGCTGCCCAACTAGGCAGCGCAGGGGCTGCCCAGCAGCAGCAGCAGCAGCCACACGGGCTGCACAGGAGCCCTACGGGACAGCAAATCAGCACGTACGCAATCAGCCAGAGCATCCCGTATCTGCCCAGGTCGTGCGTAACCAGCCAAGCGCCTTCTGTCATACAAACACGTGTCAGCACAGCCAGTACAGCAGGAAAGAGGCAGCCCGACTTCTTTTTTTTTGGAAGAGACTCGTGGTGCAGCAGCAACAGAACAGTGCCCCCCCTTTTCACCTGCAAGGATCAGAAATCAACACACACAGGAAGCATCAACAATCAACAAATCTTGCAACTGCAACAGCATCAATTGCCCTTTTTCAAATTCAGCCCGAAAATCAAAAAAATCAGAGGTATTTTGCTTCAATTTTGGGAATTTTTTATCAATTCAATTAATTGAGCAGGATACAGGTACCCAATTGCTCAATTTTGAGCAAAATTCGCAAAATCGGGTGACATTGGTCACAATCAGGATTAATTTGCAGGAAATTGGATGTTGAAATTTGGGGCTTTTGATGTAATTGTGCAATTAAGCACTCATACATGCTGTATGATGTGAAAAATTGCACATTTGGGCAAAATTGCAGCAAATTGCAGTGCAAATCAAGGGGCTTTTGTGCCGATTTGGTTGATTTGCATGCAGGCAATCGCATTTGATGCTGTGGATAATGTGTTGATGCCTTACAAGCACTCAATGTGCCTGTAAATCAAGGGGCTTTCATGTATTAAATGTATATGTGGCCAGGGGGAAGCATCGTGAACACTCTGGATGCCTTCATGTGCGTCAATGTACCATGTATGATCAGAAATTGATCTTAAATCAAGGGGCTTTTCAAGTTTGTATGCTTGTTGAGCTTGGCAAAGCAGCAGGCGAGACTTTTATGCCTTGAATCCTCAAAAATCAGCTTGCAGTCAAGGGGCTTTTGCCCAATTTCTGTTCGGGACTGTTTTATGCAGTGTACAGGACTGTAAAAGTCTGATTTTCACTCATTTGGACAGCCAGGAGAGCATTTATTGCTATTGTACCTGCTGGTACAGATTTAGCACAGCTTTGTGCATGTTTTGGCATGGCTGTACACTGTTTTGAGTGATCAAAAGGTTCAAATTCAGCTGCTGAAATTGCCGGTACAGGTTTGGTACATCATTGGAGAGCGCTTAGTACTGCTGTACAGTACTTTGGAGAGGCAAAAGAGCACATTTAAGGTGCTGTCCAAAATCTGCAGCAACCAGATTTTGGTGTTTTCATCACAAAAAGTGGGAGAAAAGTTGCATTCTTGCTTCCGCAGTGGGAGATAAAGCTTGGGAGAACATTTGTGAGCACTTTGTGTGCTTTGGGTGCAGTGTTTGCACATCTTTTGGTGCAGTGTTTGCACATTTGCAGGGAGTCAGGCATTAAAGGTTGCATTTTGCTATGGTAACCACAGGTGAGAGCTCTTCATTGCTTCACATCAAGAAGCTTGAAGGCTCGCATAACTATGATATTTGGCAAACCCAGTGCTACAATGTGTTGCTCCAGAAAAAGCAGCACAAGCCTATCAAAGAAAGGGGTGTGATGCCCGCTTCTCTTACAGCTGAAGAGTGGGAAGATATGGATGAGCTGGCAAGATCTACTATCATGTTGTCTGTGTCAGACTCATTACTTTTCAGCATTCGTGAAGAGAAGACAGCTTGGGGAATGTGGCAGAGATTGCAGGACTTGTATGCCCAACAAAGTGCCTCAAGCAAAGTGTATTGGTTGAAGAAACTCATAGGCCTTCAGATGAAGGAAGGGGCTTCTATGACAGCCCATCTCAATGAGTTTAATGGTATTGTCAGCCAGGTTATAAATCAAAAGTTGGCAATGGACGATGAGTTCAAAGCCACTTTTTTGTTATGCACTTTGCCAGAGAGTTGGGACACATTCAGGACAGCCACTAGCAATTCGCATGCTATGCTGTCATATGCAGATGTTGAGGGTGCTCTTCTTCAAGAAGAGATGAACAGGAAAAACAACTCTGTTGGAAAGTCCAATGCAATGAATGCACGTGGGAGATCCCAGCAAAGGGGGAAAAGCCAAGAAAGGGGAAGGAGCAAGTCTCGCTCCAAAAAGGATTTGGAATGCCATTATTGTGGCAAGAAGGGACACATCAAAAAACAATGCTACAAATGGAAAAATGATCAGAAAGAAAAGGGAAAAGGCAAAGACAAAGAGAAGGATGAAGCCAAAGATGTAAAGCCAAAGGGCAAAAGTGGAGTCAAGATCGAAGAAATCAATGTGTCACATGCAGGTGGCAGTGAGGATGAGGTCCTCTTTACGTCTTCACTTGATGCCCATTCACTTCTTACAGGTGGTCATGGTATGCACTCATGGATCATTGATTCAGGTGCCTCCTTTCATGTCACAGGTTGCAGAGACTTGTTTGTCAGGTACACTGCTGGCAATGAAGGAGTGGTTTATTTGGGTGATAACCATGCATGCAAAATTCTTGGCAGAGGTGACGTGAGGCTTGTATTTTCAGATGGCTCACAGCTTATGCTCCATGATGTCAGGCATGTGCCTGAGATCAAGAAGAATCTGCTTTCTACTGGACAGCTTGATGATGCTGATTATGTTACCACATTTGGTAGTGGAAAGTGGAAGATTAGTAAGGGCTCACTGGTTGTTGCCAGAGGCTCTAAGGTGGACACTCTTTATTTCATGCATGCAGGTGTTTGTCACCATGCAAATGTAAATGCAACTGAGCTGCCGGAAATTTCTATGTGGCATAGCCGGTTGGGACACATGAGTGTCAAGGGAATGGAGCAATTGTCTCGTTTGGGTTACTTGCCTTCTCTAAAGTTTTCAAGTTTTCAGTTTTGTGAGCATTGTATATATGGTAGGCAACTACAGTGCCCCCACAAGAAAGCTCTTGGACAAAAAGATGCTCAGTTAGAGCTTGTGCATACAGATGTATGTGAGATGCCTCAGCTTTCTTTGGGAGGGGCAAAATACTTTGTGTCTTTCATTGATGATGCCACACGCAAGGTGTGGGTTTATCCTCTTCGTTTGAAGAGTGATACATTCTCAGTGTTTGAGAAGTTTGTTGCTCATGTGGAGAATCAAACTGGCAAAACACTGAAGGCTTTGCGTTCCGACAATGGTGGAGAGTATACGTCCAAACAGTTTCAGGACTTTTGTGATGCTAAAGGCATCAAGAGGGAGCTCTCTACTCCTTATGATCCTCCACAAAACGGGACAGCAGAGAGGATGAACAGGACCATACAGGAGAAGGTCCGTTCTATGTTGTCACATGCTGCATTACCTCATGGTTTTTGGGCTGAAGCTGTTATGACAGCCGTTCACCTTATAAATAGGTCACCTAACACGAGGCTTGGTGGGAAAGTGCCAGAAGAAGTATGGACAGGGAAGCCTCCGTCATACAAGCACTTGAGAGTGTTTGGTTGCGTTGCGTACGTGCACATACGCAGGGAAATGCGCACCAAACTTGATCCTAAGTCTCATAAATGCATATTCCTAGGATATGGTGACAAAGGTGAAATGGGGTATAGACTTTGGGATCCCATAAATAGAAAGATCATACGCAGCAATGATGTCATTTTTGATGAAACATGCATGTATAAGGAGCCTGCAAGGCAACAGGAGCCTGGCAGAGTCATCTTTGATGATGATGGACATCATGGACAACATCAAAGGGCTGTAAATCAGCCATTACAGCAGGAAAACCAGCCCTTAAATGGTGCTGAAAATGGTCCAAATGGACAGCCAGAGATGGCAGAAGATATCCCTATGGATATACCACAGTTGGAGGATATACCGGGCATGATTTTTCAGCCTTATGGCATGGAACAGGAGCCACCAATGGGTGATATGCAGGCTGGACAGCAACCTGCAAATGATGGTCATTGGGTACGGAGGTCCACTAGACCCTCCAGAGTCCCTGACAGGTTTGTTCCAGGGGTTGACTATTTGATGCTTACTGACTGTGGGGAGCCCTCATGTTACAAAGAGGCTTTACAGAGGGCAGACAAGGCTCTATGGGAGCGTGCCATGAAGTCAGAGATGGATTCTCTGCATAAAAATGGAACTTGGAAGTTGGTGCCTTTGCCTGCAGGCAAGAAGGTTTTGCCATGCAAGTGGGTTTACAGGCTCAAAGTTGCACCAAATGCAAAGCCAAGATACAAAGCCAGATTAGTGGCTAAGGGCTTCAAGCAGGAATATGGTGTGGACTTTGATGAGATCTTCTCTCCAGTGGTCAAAATGACCACACTTAGAGCTGTGTTGGCTTTGGTTGCGCATGATGATCTGGACTTGATTCAGATGGATGTGAAGACTGCTTTTCTTCACGGTGATCTCCATGAAGAGATATATATGCAGCAGCCAGAGGGTTATGCAGTGAGTGGAAAGGAGAAGCTTGTATGCAAGCTGAAAAAGAGTCTTTATGGGCTCAAACAGGCACCACGACAATGGTATCATAAATTTGATACATTCATGAAATCACAGAAATTCAGGAGAAGTGACATAGATCACTGCTTGTACACCAAGAAAGCTTTGGATGGCAGTCTCTTGATTCTCATTTTGTATGTTGATGATATGTTGATTGCCGGGAAATCTCGTAAAGAGATGGATGCCTTGAAGAAGAGGCTGCACGAGACCTTTGATATGAAGGATTTGGGTGATGCAAATCACATTTTGGGTATGCGGATACTTCGGGACAGAAATCAGCATGTGTTGTATTTGTCTCAGAAGGAATACATTGGCAAAGTCTTGCAGAGGTTCAATATGGACGGGGGGAAGAAAGCTAGTACTCCTTTGCCTCCATATGTGAAACTCAGTGCTATGGACAGCCCACAGTCGGATAGAGACAGGGCTGATATGGCCAAGATTCCGTATGCTTCAGCTTGTGGCAGTCTCATGTATGCCATGGTTGCTACTAGGCCGGACATTGCATTTGCAGTGGGAGTGGTTTCTAGATACATGGCCAACCCTGGCAAGAAGCATTGGGAAGCAGTGAAAGGTGTCATGAGATACCTGAAGGGCACACAGGATTTGTGCATTTGCTTTGGCAAACAGGATGCATTAGTGCATGGTTACACGGATTCGGATTATGCCGGTCATCCAGATAACCGGAAGTCTACTACCGGTTATGTGTTTACATTCACAGGAGGTGCTGTGTCATGGATATCCAGGATGCAGAAGTGCACTGCCTTATCTACTACAGAGGCCGAGTATATTGCAGCCACAGAGGCTTGCAAGGAGGCATTATGGCTATCTCGGTTAGTGGTTGATTTGGGATATACAGGGGATATTCCATTGTTGCATTGTGACAGTCAGAGTGCCATCCAGTTGGCAAAGAACCCTGTCTTTCATGCAAAGACGAAGCATGTGGATGTGAAGTATCACTTCATCAGAGAGGTGATAGAGAACAAGCAAATTCAGCTTGTTAAGATTCACACGGATGACAACCCGGCTGATCTGTTGACGAAGAGTTTGCCTCCGGAGCGGTTTGCTCATTGCAGACACTTGATGGGCATTGGATGAGGCCATTTTCAGCCTTGATATGGCCTTGTATATTATCATGTACATGCTGATTTTTTCTTTTCCTTTACTTAAGGGCACTTTGCCTTTAAGTGGGAGGTTGTTGGGGTAAAGGCGTTATGCCCACCCTTATAGTGTGTACAAGCCCATAAGTTATAGTACATAGTACACTTAGTACTTTTAATGTACTAAGTGCACTATGTGTACTAGTGCAATATACATGTGTGATAGGGGAGTCACACACTCATGCTTTTCATGAGTTGACTTATCCCCACAACTCTCTCTCTCTCTCTCTCCCTTGCTTCTCTGTGTATGTCTCCCATGAATGAACTCTAAACCCTAATTCAGGTTCCTTCTCCCATCAACACTCAGGTTATCTGACATCATTCCAGAGGGACACTCACAGTACGGGGACTAGCACCCCTTCATGTGTAGAACAATGCACACCTGACCCCGGACGCGTAGAGTGGAACCCTGGCTAACTCGTCCCGCACTAGGCTCACATGGGACCAAATTCCACTCCAAGTCTTGCACCTTCTTGTTCAGATGTGTCTACGTTGCATCCAAGTGCGGGATGCACACAACATTCCCTTTTGCTTAACTACGGAAGCTGCATAGCCTCCAAATAGTCCGTCAATAAAGCCAGATAGTTGTTGAAGAATTCTTTGTCAAGACAAAAGGTCCCTCAGTCCTTAAACTTCGTGGAACTGTCTTTGTCCTTGGCTTGAGCCATGCTTTAAGCGATGCAAAAGGATCTGTTCTAGAACCATCACTTTAGCTTCATCAAGTATGTATGGTTCCGCTTCGTCTTTCACTTCTGAAGGGATTGGACCTACATACGGTTTTGGCCAACTGACATGGAACACATTGTGCATAGTCCAACTCGGAGGTAGCTTCAACTTCATTGACACCTCGTTGATCTTTCTCTAGATAGAAAAACGTCCAAAGCTCCTGAACAAGAACTTTGGACATCGCTTGCCCACCTGTTTCAGTCTTTGCTTCATAATCCAAAGATAAACCCAATCTCCTTCCGAGAACTTCACATCCCTTCGGTCTTTGTTGGCCTGTCGAGTGTTAGGCCTCCTGCGCTTTAACCAACCTATCTTTAATTGATTCCAAGATCTCTTGGCAAGACTCCGTCAATCTGTTTACTTCAAGTACTAACGACGAGGTTCTGGTCAATAGCAACTAGAATGGTCTTCCAAACGCTCCTTCATATGGAGACCTGCCAATAGTTGAAGAAAATGAATCATTCAAAACTGCTTGAACTAAAGGCAAATATGATTCCCACTTACCTCGTTGATCATGGACATAACACTTCCGCACATCAAAAGACCAACATGTTGTAGAGTTCTTTCCGGCCATCAGTATGTGGACGAAATACACTAGAAAAAATCAATTTAGTACCAAAATTGTCATACAATGCCCTCAAGAAATGACTAGTGAACTTGGCATCTCGGTATACCACTATGGTCCTAGGAATCCAACCAATCGAGTACCAATACCGAATAAATAATAGGCAACATCTTCCACACTGCCAATCGGGTACCAATGCCTTGCATGGAATAAGCATAACAAATTTGCTGAATCTATCAACAATAGTTAAGCATTGCATATTATGCTTACCCAAACTGGGAGGCAGATTTGTGACAAAGTCCATTGATATATCTTGGGAAGGTCCTTCGAGAATTGGTAAAGGCTATAACAACCCTATCTTCTTCCCACGAGGAGCTTTCACTTTCTAACAAAAGTCACAGTGTTGCACATGAGAGAACCCATCGCGCCTCATTCTTGGCTAATAATAGTGTCTTTCTAGCTTCTCCAGAGTTGAATTCATGCCTTGGTAACCAACAGTGATAGCGTCATGGGTGTCATGGAGAAGAGATGTCCTGCACGCCTTCATGGGTGTCATGGAGAAGAGATGTCCTGCACGCCTTCATGACACAAAGTCGACCTTTGTAGAAAAGCCAACCATCTCGTATCAAAAAGTGACATGGTCCTCTGGAGTCCAATGCTTGCTCCCACTTTGTACCGAATTCCTTGGAATCTGCGTGCGCGTGCTTCATGTCATCTAGTCCTGTACCAACAAGGTCGAGTCTACTGGTTTGAATCAATGTCATTGTTCCCTTCCTACTCAAAGCATCGGCCACTGGGTTAGCCTTTCCTGGAAGGTACTCGATCATACCACCAAATTGCTGGAAGATTTGACCAGCGGTGCTGATGGTCACTCCACTATGCACTTAGCATTGTCTGAATCTAACGTAATGCCTGATGGTCAACACGAACCTCAAATTCATGGTCATAAAGGAAATACTTCCAATGCTTCAAGGCCTCCATGACTGCTAGGAGTTCCCGATTGTAGACCGAGTAATTCTTTGATGCGGGCAGTAACTTACGAGACATGTAAGCTGTTGGATGGCCATTCTGTTGTAATCTACCTGAGGCATCGAGAAGTTACTCCTGATAGTCAGCTTTTGTGTGCACGATAGTCGACACACAATCGAGAAGAACCATCTTTCTTCCTGACAAACAAGATCGGTGCTACAAGTGGTGACACACTGGGGTGTATAAAGCCAGACTGCAACAGTTCTTGGAGTTACCGGTTCAACTCCGCTTCCATTGTCTTGGACAGGGAGTATGAAAACTTGCTTCGGGGACGCGAGCCTGGGGAAGGTCTATCTTGTGGTCCTCCAGTCTAGACGGGGGAGAGCCGAGGGAGATTGTCCTGAAGAAAAATCTTTTGGAACTTTTCATGGAGAATCTGGTACTTCTCTGAAGCCCGGGCCACCGTCTGGGCAGTCTGAATATATATCATCACACATTGTGTACCTTTCTTGATTTCTCGTTTAGCTTGCAACTGGCTTATGAGAGGAAAGTTCAAGATTCTTTGGTCACACTTAACGGTCACTCAGGCTTTGGACACATTCTAGATAATACAAAATGTGTGCCTATCCCAAACAATATCTGGCTGGAACTTGTGAAACCATTGAATTCCTAGAATTATGTATGCTCCAACGAGAGGGGAAATCATAAAATCTCTCACAAACTCAATGCCCTGAATCACTAATTTAGTAACTTGAGCTTCAAACTTAATGCTCGTCGTCATTCCTATGCTAAATCCCTGAACTTTCTTGTCTACCGAAGTAGCTCACCAAGCCGCCTATTCTGTGACCACATCCTTCGTGTTGCCGCTGTCAAACAAGATGTAACTATTTGGCCCTCCTAGCTCTATTTCACATGATGAAACCCATGCCCGGACAACCAGACAGGTGGAAGAAGACATGGGGACAAGGTCCATAAGGTTTGATTCAAGGTTGACATATACGTACGTACGGATCCGATCCGTACCGTACGACCGTACTGTACGGATCCATACGTGTACGGATCAATCCGTACGTGAGGTTTTTTTGGGGCTGAAAATCGTCGTGCGTTGTCTGATTGGGCGCCCGCCTGGCCTTTGGGTACATACTAGGCCTTTGATTAATGTACATTGTATTGTATACACTTATTGCAGAGAGCGTGCGTTACAGAGAGCAGAAAATTATCGAAAAGGACCAGGCGAAAACATTTGCACAGCGTTGGAGCTTTGGTATGCCTGTAGGTAAATTGAGCATCTTCCTCTCTCTCTCTTTCTCTCCCTCTTGAGTCTTATCTCTTTCTCCGCGTCACGCAAGACCTCTGGCTTGCCGCTTATAAGTTATTCCTGAGTCCTTTGCATATGTGCTGTGCACTTGGCAGGTGCAGACAAAAGTCTCAAGAGCCATCATGCCTAAGCCAACTAACCCGTATTGGCAAGAGCACACCAATGTCATCCGCATTGTCAACACGCCAGGGCAAGCTGGATCTGGCACACGACGATGGCAATGCAAGTATTGCAACTTTCAGCTCACGAGTACCATTTCTCGCGTCGTTATGCACTTGACAGGCATTGGCACAACCAATAACTATGCAGGGTGCAAGGCAGTACCAAAGGACATTAGGGATAAGTTGATTGCTGAGAATTTTCCAGCAATGGGTGCAGGGAAAAAGGTAAAGGTGAAAGGTAGTCAACAGACACAGGATGCTCTCCATGATGCACTCTTGGGAGACTTGGGTGGTTCTTCACAGGTTCAGGAGGAGCAGCAGAGGATTGGTCGAGATTGGAATACAATAAGATGCGGACCACTATGCTTGAGGAGCAGAAAGCATTGATAGATAAGGCATTGGTACCAGTGAAGGCACGTTGGGGGCAGTTTGGGTGCACCATCATTTCAGATGGCTGGAGTGACATTCGTAGACGACACATCATTAATATTCTTGTGTCGTCTTGCCTTGGCACATACTTCTTGCGTACTGTTGATGCAGGAAAGGCTGGAGAGCGGATTACAGGTGAGTTAATCTATGAGCACATCCGGCAGGCTATACTTGAGGTTGGCCCAGAGAATGTGGTGCAGGTTATTACTGACAACGCCTCCAATTACAAGGCTATGGGTGAGATGATTGAGGCAGAGTTTAAGAACATTGTTTGGACTCCATGTGCAGCTCACTGTCTTGACTTGTTGATGGAGGACATTGGGAAGTTAACATGGGTGTTGCCTATTGTTTCCGATGCCACAAAAATGACTACTTTTTTCCGCAAAAAGCACCAGGCATTGGCTATCTTTAGGAGTCACAGTACACTTGACATGGTGCGGCCCTTGAAGACCAGATTTGCATATATGTATCTTGTGTTGCAGCGACTCTATGCAGTGAGGGATCCACTTCTACAGACAGTAGTGGACCCGAAGTGGAGAGAGATGCATCACGCACAGGAGTCGTCCACTAGATACATACAGCAGCGGGTGCTTGATGAGTCCTTTTGGTCGGAGGTGCAGGCTATGATAGCAGCATTGCAGCCAATTTATGTGTTGCTGCGTGTCACAGACATGGAGGGCTCCACCATGGGCCTAGTCTATCATCTCTTCTCAGAGATGAAGACACACATCAGAGGCGGCAGATCATTGGCACTTGATCGGTATGTACTTGCTTCTGTAATGATTAATCTATTAAATATTTAGTATAATACTATAATGTATAATACTATAATCAAAATTCAGCCTGTTAACTAATGTTGCGTCGATGCTTTTACAGTCGGGAAGAGATCTTGGCTATTGTAGACAAGAGATGGACATTTATGAGTCGGCCCATTCATGCGATGGCTGCATTGCTTCATTCTTTCTACAAGAAGCCAACTCTTTTTAATGACAGGAGTCTACTAAAGGGCAAGGATGGGTACATTGGCTTGATTTGCGAGGAGGATGAGCAGTTGGACATTGATGCAGAGATCGCTAGCTATGAAAATAATTTAGGGTCATCCTTTACTAGAGCTGTGGCGTTGAGGCCGGAGGCAACGAAGTTCTCTCTTACATGGTGGCAAAGTTATGGAAGACAAGGTCTTCCAAAGCTCACTCGTATCGCTTTACGTGTCCTCTCACAGGTAAAGTTTTCTATCTTTACATTTTCCATACATGTGTTATGGACCTGGGACCATGGTTCATTGTCCAATGTCTATTGTCTATGACCATGTCCAATGTCCATTGTAATTTGTCACCAACATGTGACATGCAAGATTGCTCTGCTGGTGGATGCGAGCGCAATTGGAGCGCTTATTCGCTAATTCACACGAAGATCCGTAATCGACTCAGCACTGCACAGCAAGAGAGATTTGGTCTACTGCCAAGCAAATATGAAGCTTGTGCGAGATTACCACGCTTTGGGGACACCCAAGCAGGTTTGAAAGTTGAAACTTTGGACTAGCGTTTATACATATTACAAGCGAATATTTGTAATTACTAATTACTACTTTCTACGCTGTTAATAATGTGAACACTGAATTGCATTTTGTTTTTTAACTGACAGATCCATCAAAATTGAAGTTGGTCTCGGCAGAGGGGAGTGCAGAGGAGACTGAGCAGCAGCAGCAGCTTGTGAGAAACGAGCAGGAGGAGATTATTCGCATGCTGCACAGAGAGCTGGAGAGTGTGGATCGACGTGTGACGAGGTCACGTGCGCGAGTTCTCCGTCTCCCGTTAGTCGGGCGAGATGCAGATCCAGAAGTTTCACGACGAGAGACCATTCGGCGAGGAAAGCTTCCTGTCCGTACTCCTCGGAGACGGGCAAATGAGGCTGTTCCTCTCATTCAGCCTACGGAGGATGATGATCCAGGACAGCAGAGTATGATGGCAGAGCCAGAGTATGATGAAGAGGGCAACGTCCTGACAGATGGGGACTTGCTCTCTTTAGGAGTGTCATCATCCTCATCCGCATAGTTGCCACACGTTTTTTGAAACGCGTTTTTGAAACGTGTTTGAAACGTTTCAAAAACGTTTCAAACAAATTTCCAAAAGTTTTTTAAAAGTTTTTTTCAAATTTTTTTTCAGGTGTTTTTTCCAGGTTTTTTTTAGGGGGGTGTCCATAAATTTATGTTTGGTACAGTTTAATGCTAAAATCTACATTCAACTTTCATATACATGAATCATGATACATCATGAATGATGAATCCATGATTCAAATTTCATACTGAATCCTGATTCTTAATACATCATACATGATTACAATTTACATCATACAATGATCATACATGTAACATGAATCATGATACATCATACATGATACATGGCAGTCTTCAGGAATCAGGAATTAGATCATAGATGGCAAAAACCCATATAATTATTAATAGCATAACCAGTTTGAAGTTACAAGTTACAACTTACAACATACTAAGCAACATACTAAGCACTAGTGAATAGTGTCAAATGATAAATCTGAAATCTGAAATACAGATGTCTGTACCGAAAGACCAAATACAAAAACTCTGAAAAAACAAATGGTCTCCAATGTCTGGAGTCTGGACTCTCAACTCTAGACTCAAGTGTCAAGAGTCAAGAGTCACTAGTAGTAACTAGTAACTACTCAGCATCATCCTCCTCTGAGGAATGTGAGTCTGTGTCGTAAGAAGATGAAGCCTCAGCCTCAGCCTCAGCACTCGTAGATGCATGATCTGCTGATGTCGGTGCCCGTGATCGTGTCATAGTAGCTGGTGCCATCATCTCCTCGTATAGCATGGCATAGATGTCGCGCTCCTCAGCAGGGATCTCTGGTACGTCCTTCACTTTCTCTATGTCGATCTTGTCGACATTCACTTGGCGCGGCTCAATGGGATTGCCTTGCTGCTCAATTAAACGGAGGTTGCAATGACAATACACCAACCGTTCTAATTGAGCAGTGGACAATTTGTTCCTCTTCTTTGTATGGAAGAGGGCCCATGTGCTCCAGTTTCTCTCACATGGACCAGAGCTGCAATCCTGTGAGAGGACTCGTAATGCAAGGCGTTTCTGTCAAAAGATAACAGAAAACTTTATAAATAATAAGAAGAAACAACTTATATAAGTTGTAAGTACTAAGTTGTTACTTCAAAGTGCAAACTTATTACATGTAAGTTGTAACTTGTCAGTGGGCACTTACCAGAACTGGAGTACCGATGCCATATTTCTCCCACCAAGAGACTGGCTGAAGCTGAGTCTCTCTCAAAACTGCAGTGGCTCTCCCAAAGGCATGACTCCCATTCCGAAATACTAGGAGCTCATCCTCTAACTTCCTGAGGAGCTGAACATCACCTCCAGTCCAGGTCTGGATGTAAGACTGCCATCCCTCTTCTAGCTCCTCATTGTTGAACTGCTCCTCATTCCGCCATAGTGGGTGTAGTATATGGGCAACCGCATGGATTGGCCTATGAAACCAATCCCATCTACGGTTCCACACCTCCCTGATGTCCTGGATCCTGTTCAACGACACTTGGAAGCATGGAATTAATATCAATGTATAATGTGGCCACTGGCAACTAAAAGAACAACAATGACATACAATGATACATACCTCTCAGCTGATAGTATAGTGCATCGATCTAGGGCCTCTCCAATGCGGTCCATGAACTCATATAAGAGTCCAAGGGTGCTGCCCTCCATGTCCGTAATGCGAAGCACACTATATATAGGCTGAGTGGCCGTGACAAGTGCAAGGGCCTCAGCCCACCAAGTGTCTCGCATTACCGCGCGCACAAATGCTACTGCCTTGGGATGCTCTCTATCATCCCATGCCATCCACTCCTGAGAGACAACAGTGCGGAGTAAACCTGTACGGACCCGCACAAGCCTCTCAACCACAATGAGCATGTAAGCAAACCTGGTGTTTGAGGGCTTCAACAACTCCAAATCACTGTGTGCACGAAACATAGCTAAAACCTTTGGCCTCTTGGTGACAAACTTCACCATGCTCCGAGAAGTACTAAAGAGGTCGGCAATCCACCCAATTTTGGCCACATCCTCTATCAAGAGGTCCAAGCTGTGTGATGCACATGGAGTCCACACTATCTTTGGAAACTCATCCTCTAACATCCTGCCCATAGATACACAATTTGACCCATTATCTGTAACTACCTGCACTATGTTCTCTGGGCCAATCTCTAGCACTGCCTCACGCAAATGTCTCCATATGAATGCTCCAGTAACAACTGTACCTGGAACCGAGGCATCAATGGCACGCAAAAACATTGTGCCCTTACAACAGGACACCAAAATGTTATATACATTTCTCTTTCTCATGTCTGTCCAGCCATCACAAAGCAATGTGCATCCATATTTCTGCCAGGTTGCCTTCAAAGGCTCCATCTCAAGCTCCACTGCCTTCTTCTCCTTCCTTAAGTGGGTTTTGCGAAGGGACTCATAAGATGGACCCTCCCACTCATACCCAATGCGGCTGATAGCTTTAATGGCCTTCTTCCAACGAGGAGTACGCACGACGTGAAATGACAAAGCGCATTGTATAAACAACTTTGTCAATTCACGTGTGGCCTCCTTGACAGCTTGCTTTTGTATGCCTGCTTTAATGCCTGCCCTCTTTAGAGAAGGCACGGTGGGCAATGAAGATCTGTGGGCTACAGGAATGGAGCTAGACCCACCTGCTTGACTCTGCAAATCATCCTCTGTCCTAGCTCTTTTGGACACATCACCTACAGAATCTGTATCCTGTACATCATCATCAATAGGCTGAATTCCCTTTGCTGCTTCATGTTCTCTCTTCCATTGCTGAAGAGACGCTACAACCTCTCTTGGTACTTGACTGCAAGGGCCAATGCCTTCCCCTCTTACTCCTGTAAAATGGGCCTTTACCCTAATAATAGACCCACCTGACACTTTGGCACAAAAATTGCATTTCCACCTTTCTGTGCCTGAACCCCCATATCTGCTCACAGGAGTTACGTGGTTCCACATGGCATCCTTAGCCCGAGGCATGATGAATGAATGAAGAAATTTGGGCAACCTGGCAAGAAATGCCCAAATTTCAAATCTGAAATTTGGTCCAAAATCAGAAAAAATCAGCATTTAGGGTTATTAAAAACCTGAGAAGCAGGGTGCGTAGGGGCCGGAGGAGTAGGCTTGGTGCGTAGGCAAGGTGTGCATGCACCAATGTAGGCAACCTGGCAAAAAATGCCCAAATTTCAAATCTGAAATTTGGTCCAAAATCAGAAAAAATCAGGATTTAGGGTTAGTACAAACCTGTTACCTACGGTGCGTAGGGGCCGGGGGAGAAGGACTGGTGCGTAGGTAGGGGTGCAAGCAAACCTGGAAGACTTCAAAGGCTGGAAACGTCTCTTTCAAGCGTCACTTTCAAAACTGAAATGCCAGGAGATACTGCATCGTACGTTTTCTATCATAAAAAAAAACTGGCCCAGCAAAAAAACGCGTTTCAAACGTTTGAAACGTTTGCACGTTTCAAACGAGTAGCCTAAAGTTTGAAACGCGTTTTTTTGCAACTATGCTCATCCGATGAGGAGTTTTGAGATTCAGAGAGTAGAGTCTCGAGAGTCGAGTCGAGACTCTTTGTTATTGCTTAGTGTTTTTTACTTTTGAGTCTTGACATCAGACATTTATGATTTGTTATTTGTATGCTCTAGTATGAGCCTTTTAGGTTGACATCAGACATTTGTTATTTGTATGCTCTAGTATGAGCCTTTCTACGTCTATTTTTTATGCACGTAAAAATACGTACCATTGGCAAACAATGGGACATTCAACACCTTTCTACATTTAAGGTACATAAAACATTCAAGAATCGAAATAAACCACTTTGCATGTACTAATTTCAAAACACACATCATATACTTGACACAATGGCACATTGTATATCTATCAAGACAAAATAGACGTAGAAAGACTCATACTAGAGCATACAAATAACAAATGTCTGATGTCAACCTAAAAGGCTCATACTAGAGCATACAAATAACAAATCATAAATGTCTGATGTCAAGACTCAAAAGTAAAAAACACTAAGCAATAACAAAGAGTCTCGACTCGACTCTCGAGACTCTACTCTCTAAATCTCAAAACTCCTCATCGGATGAGGATGATGACACTCCTGAAGAGAGCAAGTCCCCATCTGTCAGAACGTTGCCCTCTTCATCATACTCTGGCTCTGCCATCATACTCTGCTGTCTTGGATCATCATCCTCCGTAGGCTGAATGAGAGGAACAGCCTCATTTGCCCGTCTCCGAGGAGTACGGACAGGAAGCTTTCCTCGCCGAATGGTCTCTCATCGTGAAACTTCTGGATCTGCATCTCGCCCGACTAACGGGAGACTGAGAACTCGCGCACGTGACCTCGTCACACGTCGATCCACACTCTCCAGCTCTCTGTGCAGCATGCAAATAATCTCCTCCTGCTCGTTTCTCACAAGCTGCTGCTGCTGCTGCTGCTGCTGCTCAGTCTCCTCTGCACTCACCTCCGAGACCAACTTCAATTTTGATGGATCTGTCAGCTAAAAAACAAAATGCAATTCAGTGTTCACATTATTAACAGCGTAGAAAGTAGTAATTAGTAATTACAAATATTCGCTTGTAATATGTATAAACGCTAGCCCAAAGTTTCAACTTTCAAACCTGCTTGGGTGTCCCCAAAGCGTGGTAATCTCGCACAAGCTTCATATTTGCTCGGCAGTAGACCAATCTCTCTAGCTGTGCAGTGCTGAGTCGATTACGGATCTTCGTGTGAATTAGCGAATAAGCGCTCCAATTGCGCTCGCATCCACCAGCAGAGCAATCCTGCATGTCACATGTTGGTGACAAATTACAATGGACATTGGACATGGTCATAGACAATAGACATTGGACAATGAACCATGGTCCCAGGTCCATAACACATGTATGAAAAATGTAAAGATAGAAAACTTTACCTGTGAGAGGACACGTAAAGCGATACGAGTGAGCTTTGGAAGACCTTGTCTTCCATAACTCTGCCACCATGTAAGAGAGAACTTCGTTGCCTCCAGCCTCAACGCCACAGCTCTAGTAAAGGATGACCCTAAATTATTTTCATAGCTAGCGATCTCTGCATCAATGTCCAACTGCTCATCCTCCTCGCAAATCAAGCCAATGTACCCATCCTTGCCCTTTAGTAGACTCCTGTCATTAAAAAGAGTTGGCTTCTTGTAGAAAGAATGAAGCAATGCAGCCATCGCATGAATGGGCCGACTCATAAATGTCCATCTCTTGTCTACAATAGCCAAGATCTCTTCCCGACTGTAAAAGCATTGACGCAACATTAGTTAACAGGCTGAATTTTGATTATAGTATTATACATTATAGTATTATACTAAATATTTAATAGATTAATCATTACAGAAGCAAGTACATACCGATCAAGCGCCAATGATCTGCAGCCTCTGATGTGTGTCTTCATCTCTGAGAAGAGATGATAGACTAGGCCCATGGTGGAGCCCTCCATGTCTGTGACACGCAGCAACACATAAATTGGTTGCAATGCTGCTATCATAGCCTGCACCTCCGACCAAAAGGACTCATCAAGCACCCGCCGCTGTTATGTATCTAGTGGACTCCTCCTGTGCGTGATGCATCTCTCTCCACTTCGGGTCCACTACTGTCTGTAGAAGTGGATCCCTCACTGCATAGAGTCGCTGCAACACAAGATACATATATGCAAATCTGGTCTTCAAGGGCCGCACCATGTCAAGTGTACTGTGACTCCTAAAGATAGCCAATGCCTGGTGCTTTTTGCGGAAAAAAGTAGTCATTTTTGTGGCATCGGAAACAATAGGCAACACCCATGTTAACTTCCCAATGTCCTCCATCAACAAGTCAAGACAGTGAGCTGCACATGGAGTCCAAACAATGTTCTTAAACTCTGCCTCAATCATCTCACCCATAGCCTTGCAATTGGAGGCGTTGTCAGTAATAACCTGCACCACATTCTCTGGGCCAACCTCAAGTATAGCCTGCCGGATGTGCTCATAGATAAACTCACCTGTAATCCGCTCTCCAGCCTTTCCTGCATCAACAGCACGCAAGAAGTACGTGCCAAGGCAAGACGACACAAGAATATTAATGATGTGTCGCCTACGAATGTCACTCCAGCCATCTGAAATGATGGTGCACCCAAACTGCCCCCAACCTGCCTTCACTGGTACCAATGCCTTATCTATCAATGCTTTCTGCTCCTCAAGCATAGTGGTCCGCATCTTATTGTATTCCAACCCCGACCAATCCTCTGTGTGTCCAACCTGGACTATGGCTCTGACCATCCTCTGCCACTGCTCAGTCCTCAAGACATGAAAGGAGATGTTGCACTCAATGAGAGTGCAAGCAATCTCCATCTCAGCCACTTTCTGGCGCTCCTTCACCCAAGAAAGAGAGGCCACTCCAGAAGGCAAGGTAGTCTGCCTTGGTGCATGCATCTCTCCATCATCCTCTACATAGTCCTGCTGCTCATGCATGGTACGAGCCCTCTTCCTACTGCCAGAGGGCTGCACCTCCTGAACCTGTGAAAAACTACCCAAGTCTCCCAAGAGTCATAGTTGCAAAAAAACGCGTTTCAAACTTTAGGCTACTCGTTTGAAACGTGCAAACGTTTCAAACGTTTGAAACGCGTTTTTTTGCTGGGCCAGTTTTTTTTTATGATAGAAAACGTACGATGCAGTATCTCCTGGCATTTCAGTTTTGAAAGTGACGCTTGAAAGAGACGTTTCCAGCCTTTGAAGTCTTCCAGGTTTGCTTGCACCCCTACCTACGCACCAGTCCTTCTCCCCCGGCCCCTACGCACCGTAGGTAACAGGTTTGTACTAACCCTAAATCCTGATTTTTTCTGATTTTGGACCAAATTTCAGATTTGAAATTTGGGCATTTTTTGCCAGGTTGCCTACATTGGTGCATGCACACCTTGCCTACGCACCAAGCCTACTCCTCCGGCCCCTACGCACCCTGCTTCTCAGGTTTTTAATAACCCTAAATGCTGATTTTTTCTGATTTTGGACCAAATTTCAGATTTGAAATTTGGGCATTTCTTGCCAGGTTGCCCAAATTTCTTCATTCATTCATCATGCCTCGGGCTAAGGATGCCATGTGGAACCACGTAACTCCTGTGAGCAGATATGGGGGTTCAGGCACAGAAAGGTGGAAATGCAATTTTTGTGCCAAAGTGTCAGGTGGGTCTATTATTAGGGTAAAGGCCCATTTTACAGGAGTAAGAGGGGAAGGCATTGGCCCTTGCAGTCAAGTACCAAGAGAGGTTGTAGCGTCTCTTCAGCAATGGAAGAGAGAACATGAAGCAGCAAAGGGAATTCAGCCTATTGATGATGATGTACAGGATACAGATTCTGTAGGTGATGTGTCCAAAAGAGCTAGGACAGAGGATGATTTGCAGAGTCAAGCAGGTGGGTCTAGCTCCATTCCTGTAGCCCACAGATCTTCATTGCCCACCGTGCCTTCTCTAAAGAGGGCAGGCATTAAAGCAGGCATACAAAAGCAAGCTGTCAAGGAGGCCACACGTGAATTGACAAAGTTGTTTATACAATGCGCTTTGTCATTTCACGTCGTGCGTACTCCTCGTTGGAAGAAGGCCATTAAAGCTATCAGCCGCATTGGGTATGAGTGGGAGGGTCCATCTTATGAGTCCCTTCGCAAAACCCACTTAAGGAAGGAGAAGAAGGCAGTGGAGCTTGAGATGGAGCCTTTGAAGGCAACCTGGCAGAAATATGGATGCACATTGCTTTGTGATGGCTGGACAGACATGAGAAAGAGAAATGTATATAACATTTTGGTGTCCTGTTGTAAGGGCACAATGTTTTTGCGTGCCATTGATGCCTCGGTTCCAGGTACAGTTGTTACTGGAGCATTCATATGGAGACATTTGCGTGAGGCAGTGCTAGAGATTGGCCCAGAGAACATAGTGCAGGTAGTTACAGATAATGGGTCAAATTGTGTATCTATGGGCAGGATGTTAGAGGATGAGTTTCCAAAGATAGTGTGGACTCCATGTGCATCACACAGCTTGGACCTCTTGATAGAGGATGTGGCCAAAATTGGGTGGATTGCCGACCTCTTTAGTACTTCTCGGAGCATGGTGAAGTTTGTCACCAAGAGGCCAAAGGTTTTAGCTATGTTTCGTGCACACAGTGATTTGGAGTTGTTGAAGCCCTCAAACACCAGGTTTGCTTACATGCTCATTGTGGTTGAGAGGCTTGTGCGGGTCCGTACAGGTTTACTCCGCACTGTTGTCTCTCAGGAGTGGATGGCATGGGATGATAGAGAGCATCCCAAGGCAGTAGCATTTGTGCGCGCGGTAATGCGAGACACTTGGTGGGCTGAGGCCCTTGCACTTGTCACGGCCACTCAGCCTATATATAGTGTGCTTCGCATTACGGACATGGAGGGCAGCACCCTTGGACTCTTATATGAGTTCATGGACCGCATTGGAGAGGCCCTAGATCGATGCACTATACTATCAGCTGAGAGGTATGTATCATTGTATGTCATTGTTGTTCTTTTAGTTGCCAGTGGCCACATTATACATTGATATTAATTCCATGCTTCCAAGTGTCGTTGAACAGGATCCAGGACATCAGGGAGGTGTGGAACCGTAGATGGGATTGGTTTCATAGGCCAATCCATGCGGTTGCCCATATACTACACCCACTATGGCGGAATGAGGAGCAGTTCAACAATGAGGAGCTAGAAGAGGGATGGCAGTCTTACATCCAGACCTGGACTGGAGGTGATGTTCAGCTCCTCAGGAAGTTAGAGGATGAGCTCCTAGTATTTCGGAATGGGAGTCATGCCTTTGGGAGAGCCACTGCAGTTTTGAGAGAGACTCAGCTTCAGCCAGTCTCTTGGTGGGAGAAATATGGCATCGGTACTCCAGTTCTGGTAAGTGCCCACTGACAAGTTACAACTTACATGTAATAAGTTTGCACTTTGAAGTAACAACTTAGTACTTACAACTTATATAAGTTGTTTCTTCTTATTATTTATAAAGTTTTCTGTTATCTTTTGACAGAAACGCCTTGCATTACGAGTCCTCTCACAGGATTGCAGCTCTGGTCCATGTGAGAGAAACTGGAGCACATGGGCCCTCTTCCATACAAAGAAGAGGAACAAATTGTCCACTGCTCAATTAGAACGGTTGGTGTATTGTCATTGCAACCTCCGTTTAATTGAGCAGCAAGGCAATCCCATTGAGCCGCGCCAAGTGAATGTCGACAAGATCGACATAGAGAAAGTGAAGGACGTACCAGAGATCCCTGCTGAGGAGCGCGACATCTATGCCATGCTATACGAGGAGATGATGGCACCAGCTACTATGACACGATCACGGGCACCGACATCAGCAGATCATGCATCTACGAGTGCTGAGGCTGAGGCTGAGGCTGAGGCTTCATCTTCTTACGACACAGACTCACATTCCTCAGAGGAGGATGATGCTGAGTAGTTACTAGTTACTACTAGTGACTCTTGACTCTTGACACTTGAGTCTAGAGTTGAGAGTCCAGACTCCAGACATTGGAGACCATTTGTTTTTTCAGAGTTTTTGTATTTGGTCTTTCGGTACAGACATCTGTATTTCAGATTTCAGATTTATCATTTGACACTATTCACTAGTGCTTAGTATGTTGCTTAGTATGTTGTAAGTTGTAACTTGTAACTTCAAACTGGTTATGCTATTAATAATTATATGGGTTTTTGCCATCTATGATCTAATTCCTGATTCCTGAAGACTGCCATGTATCATGTATGATGTATCATGATTCATGTTACATGTATGATCATTGTATGATGTAAATTGTAATCATGTATGATGTATTAAGAATCAGGATTCAGTATGAAATTTGAATCATGGATTCATCATTCATGATGTATCATGATTCATGTATATGAAAGTTGAATGTAGATTTTAGCATTAAACTGTACCAAACATAAATTTATGGACACCCCCCTAAAAAAAACCTGGAAAAAACACCTGAAAAAAAATTTGAAAAAAACTTTTAAAAAACTTTTGGAAATTTGTTTGAAACGTTTTTGAAACGTTTCAAACACGTTTCAAAAACGCGTTTCAAAAAACGTGTGGCAACTATGCCAAGAGTGCATCATGGAGAGCATCCTGTGTCTGTTGACTACCTTTCACCTTTACCTTTTTCCCTGCACCCATTGCTGGAAAATTCTCAGCAATCAACTTATCCCTAATGTCCTTTGGTACTGCCTTGCACCCTGCACAGTTATTGGTTGTGCCAATGCCTGTCAAGTGCATAACGACGCGAGAAATGGTACTCGTGAGCTGAAAGTTGCAATACTTGCATTGCCATCGTCGTGTGCCAGATCCAGCTTGCCCTGGCGTGTTGACAATGCGGATGACATTGGTGTGCTCTTGCCAATACGGGTTAGTTGGCTTAGGCATGATGGCTCTTGAGACTTTTGTCTGCACCTGCCAAGTGCGCAGCACATATGCAAAGGACTCAGGAATAACTTATAAGCGGCAAGCCAGAGGTCTTGCGTGACGCGGAGAAAGAGATAAGACTCAAGAGGGAGAGAAAGAGAGAAAGAGGAAGATGCTCAATTTACCTACAGGCACACCAAAGCTCCAACGCTGTGCAAATGTTTTCGCCTGGTCTTTTTCGATAATTTTTTGCTCTCTGTAACGCACGCTCTCTGCAATAAGTGTATACAATACAATGTACATTAATCAAAGGCCTAGTATGTACCCAAAGGCCAGGCGGACGCCCAATCAGACAACGCACGACGATTTTCAGCCCCAAAAAAACCTCACGTACGGATCGATCCGTACACGTACGGATCCGTACAGTACGACCGTACGGTACAGATCGGATCCGTACGTACGTATATGTCAACCTTGAAGTGGTTTATTTTGATTCTTGAATGTTTTATGTACCTTAAATGTAGAAAGGTGTTGAATGTCCTATTGTTTGTCAATGGTACGTATTTTTACGTGCATAAAAATTTTTACTGTACGGAACACCGTACAGTACGTACATATACACAACGTACAGTACGTACACATCAACCATGGTTTGATTAAGAATAAGCACCATTCTTAGTCAAAAAACAAGAAAAAGCAAAAAGTCAAACAAGGTTGACCGCAAGCCAAGGGCACTGTAGGAAAGAGGAGACTGAGCCGGACTAAAAAGCTAAAAGGCGCTTTCTCAAAAAAGCATCTCTAAGACCAAAAATCAAGGCCTTAATGCTAGAAAAGCAAAGCACCAAAAGTTGAGTAATATTTTATTAATAAAAGTAAAAAGAGAAAAAGCAAAGGCAAAAAGAGAAAAGCAAAGCAAAAGCAAGCGGCCGACTTGAATCCGATTAAAAACAGCTGCTGAAGGAATAGCAAAGGGCAGAGAGGGAGACAAAAGCAGCAGCAGCAGAGGCAGGGGCAGAGGCGGGGGCAACAAGAGGCAGAGGCGGGGGCAGTGGGCAGCAGCAGGGCAGAGGCGGGAGTTAGCAGCAGCAGCGTGGGCTCCTCTCCAGCTCGAGCTCAAGCATCGCATAAAGGAGGAGCTTTTGGACTCTGAGCTGGCTGATGATACAGTGATGTTTCTCGAGGCATCTTTTGCTCCTATTTTCATGATTATGAGAACTTACACTGCTTTATATACTTCTCGAGGTTGAGCTTTTGGACTCTGAGCAGGCTGATGATACAGTGATGTTTCTCGAGGCATCTTTTGCTATTGTAGGGACAAATAAACTTTTGCATGATATGGGCCTATATTAGAGTGATAATGCTCGATCAAAAAATCTACAATGGAACCAAAAGAATTGAAGAGCACACCTCTTCATCTGGAACTTTTACCAATTGTGGGCTGTTATGATCATCATTATTCCCCACTCCAACCTGTCCAAACTGCAAGCAACAAAAACCCATTTGGAAACCAAGCACATGAAACCAAATCTTGAAGGAAATAGTCAATCTGCATCCTCATAACCATCTCCAATGGCAACAAAGATACTGCTTGAAAGTGGTCGTTTCCACTTCAATCCCATTAAGCAAACAAGTCAAGAAAAGTGCATAGCCTTTTAAAACTTAACATTAAAAGCCACTCAATGTGCACCCATTTTCACAATAATCTCCATAAAGCACCAACAATAGTGCCAAAACTATGGTCTTTTCTACCTACATAAAAAAAGCAGTCATGAACACTGCTGAGTTGTTCTGAAAAACAATGCATATTAACAAATGAGGAACAAGAGAAACCCAAAACATACCTTGTTCCAACCCCATCCATACAGCTTTCCTTGGTCATCAAGAGCCATTGTATGTCTCCAGCCTCCAGAAATCTGCCCATGAAACATTCGTGCATTTCAATCTCATAAATGCTAGTTTTTTTTTAAAAGGCATATTAGAAAAGTGATGCCAAAATCTCCTTTTACACAAATACAAGAAGGAGCTACACAAACACTGGGTACCATGGGTATGCCTCTCCAAAAAATACTAATACGTTTTCACAGCAGGAGGTAACTCCAAAATCAAGCTCCAAACCTGGGCAATGCGATTCTCTTTAAGAGCTGCTACTTGGTGAGGTACAAGATGATCTTCATGATCACCATGCCCAAGTTGCCCATATTTACTCCATCCATATGTATACAGAAGTCCAGCATCAGAAATGGCTATCGTATGCCTCCAGCCACACGCCACCAGGTTCATTTGCTTGCCCTATAAACACCAACACCATATAAATTATCATCCAATGCAGCCACATCTAATGGGCACTTTAAATTGAAGGTCACTCACCGGAATGGACACAACTTCTGGAGCTAGGCGATCGCTCCGATCACCCAAACCCAAGTTTCCATATCTGCCCCAACCCCAACCATACAACTTGCCGCTCTCTGTCACTGCAACTGTGTGTTCCGCTCCAGCTGCAACCATCTTCACAGGAATTCCCTGCATCAAAATAACAGTATTCCTAACTGGCATCATTAAATACATGAAGACAATGAGAAGAAATTGTTTCATGCTTATGCAGTTTATCTTGTCAATCAGAAACATGTTCCCCATCCAACAATGTCATTGACAGTCTTTTCAGAAGCCATCATCATCGGTAAAAAGTGTAAGTACGACATGCTGAAGAAGAAGCCTAGATAGGCATGCAAAGAGGGATGCTGGATACTCCCCTTGCCTTGGGCTAGGGCAGTGGTCTCCCCTTGCTTATGGCTTGGGTGGTTGATTTCTCTTCCCTTGCTAAGTGACTTAGGTTGGAGAACCTGTTTTCTTGGTTTCATATTGTATTTGAGAATCTCATGCTTAGCACCCGCTATCTTGTACTTAGAAGAATTCCCTTTTTTTCTCTCTCTCTCTTTTTTTCTTTTTCTTTTTCTTTTTCTTTTTTTTTTTTGTGGTGTAGTATGCTTTGAGTGTGTTGTGTGAATTGGTTAAGTGTTGTCCAGCATTATTCTCTTTAATAGTTATTTAACCGCAAGATTTTAAGGCTTTTAATCCGCCCCATTACATTGGTATCACAGCCGAGGTTCCCTTCCCATGGTGGTTTAGAAAGACCTCTCTTTTGCTAAGTAACTATTAACGGGATTAACCAAGGATGGCTAGCCATTCACCTTCACACGTGAGTGCCTCTCCAGGAGTTGCTTGTCAGTCACCATCTTTAGTGACTGCTTCTCTCAAAGCACACCCGACTGTCCGATAATCAGTGGACCCACATCAAGCCATGGTGCATACCAATCAAAAGATGGAGAAACTCTGGAAAAGGATTGAAGAAGCAAGCATCCATCATCAACCAACTCAAGGATGACCTGAATTTGCAATGGGCGCTCAATCGTAAACAAATGGCTTCTCAATCTCCAGTTGAGCAAGATTTTACAACATTTTCAGATTTGGCAAGGGAAATGAATGCTGAGCCCTGAGAACTTGCCCTTGCATATTTGATCAAACGGGGAATTGTGATGGCAAATGAGGCAGGCGACCTCACTCTTGTGAAGCCACCCCACCTTAGCCCCAATGGGACTGCTGCCCAAACAGCCTGTGCAAGTGCAAGGACACAAACTCAAGCGGTGCCGATGCATTCACCTTCTCCCCACCCTCCTCTCTCATCAAAAGCCTGATTTGCAGCCCATAGTACTTCTATGGAAAAAAAAAAACACGGATGAGGGGCAAGATAAGTCCCTGCCAATTATGCATGCAAAGAACCCTATGGAAGGGACAAGTCTGAGGATATATGTGTAGGGAAAAGGCAAGATGCCTGTGGATGCCATGGCAAAGGGCAGGTAAAAGGGGATGTTAGTGTACCTATGGAAGGCAATAGGATCAAGAGGAAGATGCCTATGTAGGAAGATTAGGATCAACCCAAGGATCTTCAACATTCTGCCAAGAAGCTAAGGTCGATGAAATAAAGTCTCCTTGCATAACCGGTCAATGCTAGAAAAAAGAAGAATGGAAAAAAGAACTCAATTCGGGCCAATTCCGAATTGCATCAATCTTTGCAAGATCCATCCGCACTCCATCTTTGGACACAATATACCCAAGATAGTGTATCTTTGACAAGAAGAACTCACTCTTCTTTGCATTTATGAAGAATTTATGCTTACGGAGTTTTTCAAAAACAATAGCCTTCTTCGGTCTTCGAGAAGACTAGGATGTCATCAAAGAAGACACCTGTAAATTTCGTAAGACTAAAGGGCATTCGTAAGACCAAAAGGCATAACAAGATACTCATTAAGCCCAAATGCTGTCCTGAAAGCAGTTTTGTGTACATCCTCAGGCACTACACGCACTTGATGATACACTCTTGAGATCAATTCGACTAAAGCATGCCGATCCATCCAACTTGTCAAGGATGTCGTCTACGCGTGGAATCGAAAACCAATTCTTGATGGTGAGCTTATTTAAAGCTCTATAATCCACACATATACGAAAGGATCCATCCTTCTTTTGAACCAAGAAGATGGGTGAACAATATGGGAAAAAGCTTGGCTGAACCAAACCCTTCTCAAGAAGGGAATTTACCTCCTTCATGATCTCCTCTTTTTGGAATGTACTTACACGATAGACTGGCCTATTAGGTAGTGAGCTACCTGGCACAAGATCAATGCGATGATCTTCCAGTCGTACGGGTGGCAACTCATTTGGTAACTCATCAGCAAAACAATCATTGTACTCTTGCAAGAATTTCAACCTATCATTACTAAGAGTGTTTACATGTACATCATTTTCCTCAACATGATCCCGTACAAAAATCAAGTACGCAAAAACAATCTTTTTCATTACTTTCTTAATTTGTATCTGAGATACAAGGGGAATGATATCACCCTCTTTACCAGCATCAATTATATACTCTCAACCTTTATGCATGAAGGTGATCCTATTGGTCTTGTAAGCCTTGCACGGATCAATGTGTGTATGCCAAGGCTTTCCAAGCAATACATCACAGCCATTCAAAGGCACCCCAAGAAAATCCACATGATCCACATAGCCTTAAATGTGTATGCGTAACTTGCCAATAATAGGCATGACCTGCACTTCTCTACCAACAACAAAGGCAGCCCCTACTTCAATTTGAGGACCCATGTCCTCCACTTCAATACCCAAAGCAACTACCATCTGTGTAGATATGAAGTTCTCAGTTGCACAATCATCAAACATAAACAAAGCGGGCTGATCCTTAAGCTGTCTCCAAACTTTACATACAACCCTGTCTTTGCTTTCATGTGAAGTGTTGTCCTGCACATCTCGGACCATATGTACATTGAGCTTTGATGCATTTGCATCATCACGCTTCTTGTTTGGGCATGCATTTGCAATATGCTCGGTGCTACCACAAGTAAAGCATTTCCCCTCGCTCATACATTGCTTTTTCTGCTCCGGAGTGAGACCATAGTCTCTCACTTTGAAGGGACGCTTCTTGGTAGTATTATTTTCAGCCTTTGGACCATTTTTATCATGGTTTTGGTCCTTTTTAGGTGGCTGTCCATTATTTACAGGTTTTGGACAACCCTCTCTTTGCCTTGAAATGAGGGTTTAGTCTTATTGGATCTACTCAATTTGAGTTCCAATTGCTCGGTGGTGGCAGTGGTGGCAGCTGCGATTAGTTAGTGTAAGGTATGACCAAGATACATTTGTAGTCCTGCTTTGTACACAGGTTGCAACCCCGATTGAAACCTTCTCTTCCTTTCCACCTTGGTGACATGCATAAATGGAGACACCTCCAAAAGCACTTTCCAAAACTTTTGTACATATGCATTCACTGTTTCCCTCTCATTTTGCTTACCTAATCCCACTTCATTGTTATCTCATTCAATGCATTGGGAGGCAAGAATTGGAATTTGGGAGTGAGACCATAGTCTCTCACTTTGAAGGGACGCTTCTTGGTAGTATTATTTCAGCCTTTGGACCATTTTTATCATGGTTTTGGTCCTTTTTAGGTGGCTGTACATTATTTACAGGTTTTGGACAACCCTCTCTTTGCCTTGAAATGAGGGTTTAGTCTTATTGGATCTACTCAATTTGAGTTCCAATTGCTCGGTGGTGGTAGTGGCGGCTGCGATTAGTTAGTGTAAGGTATGACCAGGATACATTTGTAGTCCTGCTTGCAATCCCGATTGAAACCTTCTCTTCCTTTCCACCTTGGTGACATGCATAAATGGAGACACCACCAAAAGCACTTTCCAAAACTTTTGTACATATGCATTCACTGTTTCCCTCTGATTTTGCTTCACCTAATCCCACTTCATTGTTATCTCATTCAATGCATTGGGAGGCAAGAATTGGGCATAGAACCTCTCCTTGAACTCTTCCTATGATCTAACAGGAATCGGTAAGAGCTTCTCCGTGAACCGCCAATGGACAGTAGTGCCTTTCATGAACATGCTTACATGCAGGATCATGGATTTCTGAGTGAAATCCTCATCATTGAAAGCAATATCAAAATGAAAAATAAACGCAAGTGCCTTTGATGCATCATATTCCCCATGATATGAGTCAAACTTCATAGATTTGTCTCCGGCTTTGAAGTCACAAGACTTTGATGCATGTGCATGCATCTCAACATGTTTTCCCCCATGTTTGTCCATCGGGACAACCCTTGTGACTGGCATCATTTTAGGAGCAAAAGGTGATGCATAAAGCATAGATACATGTGCCCTATAAGCATGAAGCATGGCTGGCCCCTCAACATGCATTGGTGCATTTTCAGTCATAGCTTCTCCCTCACGAGCACACTCGAAGGCATGAGTTGCATGAGAGATAAGCCAAATACCTGCACCAACAGAAAATTGTAGCCCATGTTGCATGTGTTGTGCATGCACATTTCCAACTGGCAATGGCATTTGACATTCATTTTGACCACTGCCATAAACATTGTATCCTTCACGAGCTACATAAGATATCCTTCACGGGCTACATAAAGTACTCCTGCATGGCGTGAAGTCGTCGATGGTTCCTCTTCCATAGCATGGAGATTCATCCTCTTAAACATAAGTTCTTGTTTGGGCACCTGTAGGGATTGCAAGACATGTGGGATGGTTGCATTTTCTGCATAGGCATCCTCGGTACGAACCAAGTATGCACGTGCTGCATCCCTTGGTTGCATATGCAACTCTTGATGAGCAATCATTGCCATTGCATGATCCATATAAGATTCAACTTTCTTGGCTTTTTCAAACGGTCATGTACCAATGGATCCTCGCGGCGGCGGTAGAGATTCAGTTCTTCTTGTTGTGCATGGAGAAGAGCCTACATACGAGTAAGTTCAGACTTCAAGACTATGGACTCTTCTTCCTATATCTTCTCTTTGCCACGGGACAGCTGTCCCACATATTCATGTTCCCTATTGTGTACCACATGAGTTTGCTCATCTTGTAAAGCATTGGAGGCATGCATTTCATTGTCCCCACCTCTTGTGTTAGCATCTCCAACATTCACTGTATGGCTGTCCATAGTGTTCTAAGTGTAGAGATAGCTAGTGCTCATGATGATCGTCTTTCACGATAGAAGTGAAAGAGAACCGTATGCTCTGATACCAATGTAGCTTGGTTGAACACAATGCTAATCAATACACTTAAATACACTAAGATTTGATGGACACATGCTCAATACAAGAAGTAATTTGCTGAATTGACAAGAGACACACAATGAGCCGGAACGGCCGGCCCCTCCCTCAAATAAAGTATATCGATCTTCGGAGAATTAAGTACATAGTGTCATGGGCATTTCTGACTAGATTTTGATACCAATGTATATAAATACAGTATTGCAAACAAGTGGTTGTTGGTGTAGACTTGCAACTCACACTACCCTCTCAAGTGCCCATGTCCCCTACCATCTTCTTTCTATTGTTCCATTAACACATGGTAGCAACAATCTACAAGAGAGCACGTAGGACAAGAGAACACTACACAAGGTATGTGATCTTGTAATCCGGTTCCTTCCTCCTGCTACTTGCTTCCATATTTAAGCATAAAAGCTTACCAATTGCAAGTAGAGTCGATGACAACAGAAGTCTTCACGATGAAAGTGCTTGGAGTGATGAAATCTTCAATTTGTCGCAATTCTTCGCGACAAGAGTCTTCAAGAGGATGAAGGGGAACCCTCGGAAAGCTTCCCCTATGGTTCAACTTGAGAAAGGAGGACAAAAATTAGGATTTTCAGCAAAAAGATCAAAAATTACAGCAAGAAAGAGAGTTGTTTTGCTGAATTTCAGTCATTGGGAGTGTGTAAGAGAGTGATTAGCACCCGAAAACACTATTGGAAGCTTGGGAAACACCTTAGCAAGCTTGGACATGGAGTTGGGAAGGATAAAGTGCAAAAAATACAACCCAAATGGCCTCATGAAGGAGGCACTTTCTTCTAGAGAGAGAGGGAAGAGTGAGGTGATGAGTTGTCCACTCTAGGTGGCAAGTGCTTTGTGGAGCAAGCTAGAAAGTACACATGGCTGGTTACTCCCTTTGTACAAAGGAGATAAGGTCTGGGCGGTGGACATTGGGTTTTGTCCACCTCGGGACATTAGTGTGTGTGAACACTGAGCTGGTTATAATTTATAAGTGAGTTTTGGTCACCCAAAACTTAATGAAGTGCGTACACACTCACTTATAAATTAGTGTTAAATCCTAAGGCTAGGTTTATGACCAATACTTACCACCTCTCACATGCCACATAACCATGTCAGCAGACAATTTCACACGTACGGTTCGCAGGCGAGTGTCCCCTTACCTAGAACTACACAATGGTCAAGCAAGCATGAAAATAGCATGCAATTTCAATTGCAAGCAAGCACATAAAGATGCTATAAAATGCAGCATTGGTATGAACAATCCCTGTTCATGAGAATATACCAAAATAGACGTGCTCCAAGCAAGTACACGAGGTACCATACCCAATGGAACACCAATCCACATTCAAGTGGCCAAACCGAAAGGCCACAAATCACCAATCTGAGAACTTGTCAAAGAGGAGAGTGCAACGAGTTTGTATATACCATTCTCCACGCCGCCTTCCCAAACAACTTGGCCAGTCTCGCGGTCCCGTAGAGCAACAAAATGCTTCTCAAACTCCACCCGGAAGCCAGTCTTGCACACCTCATGCACTAACAACAGATGAAAACCAAGTGCTAGGACGTAAAGAACACGAGACGAATGCTTCACCCCTCTGCCATCGGGAATGATCTCCATCCGGCCCTCACTGTGTATCGGTATGGTGGAATTGTTGCCAATGAAAATGCGACCTAACTGCCGTTTCAAATCCTGAAAGAAGTCACCGGAAGGAGTCATGTGCCTGGAAGCACCACTATCAAGAATCCATTCCCTAGTATCCTTTGCAATGAAGCCAACTGCCTCCTCGCTCGAAAAAGATGAAGCATCCGTGTCCAACATCTCCAAGTGCACAAAGGCTGGAGTCTTTACAACTGAAGCTGAAGAATCAACACTCTTCCCAGTCCACTTGGGACACTTCCTCCAATAGTGGCCTTTCTCGCCACAATCATTACAGGTCTGAATCGGGCTTCTTCTCAGAAGACTTCTCCGATGAAGCCTTCCCTTTGCCCTTGTTGTTGTTATTACGGCCTTTCGACCGTTGGCCAGTTAAGGCCTCAAAACCTCCGCCCTGTGGAGGGTTCGTGAATCGCTCTTCCTGGTCCAAGACCATGGACACAAGCTCCTCCCATGTGATGGTACTGAGCTTGCCACTTGTGATCAACGAAGAGTGAAAGGCTGAGTACTGAGAGGGCAAATGTGACAGCAACGTTATGGCCATATCCTCTGATGATATCTCTTTCCCTGCCTGGAGAACTTTCTGCTGAAGAGCCTGCAGCTTGTTGATGTGCTCCCGCATCGTCGACGACTTTGCAAGATTCATGACCCGCATCTGAACTTCCAAGGAGATTCTCTTCATGGGTGATACCCTATTGTAGAGAGAAGCCAAATCCTACGAAATACCTCTAGCCAACGTCATATGCTTTATATGATTGATCACCTGTGGTGTGCAATTGAGGAAGATGAAAGAACGGACTCTGGCATTGACACGATCCCATACCTGTGTCCGTGCCTCCCGTTCCTTCCGAATAGAGGGTAACTCCCCGTTCTCGAACTCCGGCCGTGGAACCCCAGCAACAATGAAATCAACAAGGTCGTAAGACTCCAAAACAGATTCCATCATTACCTTCCATATGCCGTAGTTGTTCCCGTCCAACTGGCGGTCCACCGGGAACGTGGGGAGTGTCGGGATCTTCACGTGCTTCTCAGCCATCTCAAGCAAATCTGCCATCTCAAGGGTTCACAAGGTCTTGTGAAGGAAGGGTGGGTGGGAAAAAAGAAGAAGAAGAGGTTGCAAATAGAATGCAAGGTGGTTGTCCAACGGTGATGGCTGCTTCTACCCGATCTCCAAATCCCGTACAGCCCAAAACAATCTCCAATCAGCACCTAAATCAGCAAAACCACGTCCCATTGTCTCCAAGCTCTGATACCATGTCAAAGTCACGCACCAGCAGCACGCACACCACCCTAGGGCACTGAACAACGTCGGTGGCTGGGCTCCCATCTCCTAGCCGTTGCTGCCTCCCAAAAACCCGGTCGGAGGAGATACCTGTCACAAGGTGCCACCACACCCTGCACAAAGAAGATGAAACACCGGTGCACAAAAGCTAGAGTCTTCTCGGTTGCTACTGAGGATTCTGCACCCTTCTCGGAGCTCCGCTTGGGACATTGCCTCTAATAGTGGCCTTTCTCGCCACAATCATTACAGGTCCTCTCTGACTTTAGTTTCTCGCGGTCTGAGTCGGGCTTCTTCTCAGAAGACTTCGCCGATAAAGCCTTCTCTTTGCCCTTGTTATTACGGCCCTTCGACCGTTGGCCAGTTAAGGCCTCAAAACCTCCGCCTTGTGGAGGGTTCGTGAATCTTTCCGCCTGGTCCAAGACCATGGGCACAAGCTCCTCCCATGTGATGGTGCTGAGCCTGCCACCACTGGTAATCAACGAAGAATAAAAGGCTGAGTACTGAGAGGGCAAATGTGACAGCAACGTTATGGCCGTATCCTCCGATGATATCTCTTTCCTAGCCTGGAGAACTTCCTGATGAAGAGCCTGTAGCTTGTTGATGTGCTCCCGCATCGTCGACGACTTTGCAGGATTCATCACCCACATCTGAACTTCCAAGGAGATCCTCTTTATGGGTGATACCTTGTTGTAGAGAGAAGCCAAATACTGCCATATTCCTCTGGCCAGCGTCATATGCTTGATATGATTGATTACCTATGAGGTGCAATTGAGGAAAATGAAAGAACGGCCTCTAGCATTGACACGATCCCATAACTGTGCCTGTGCCTCACGTTCCTTCCGAATAGAGGGTAACTCCCCTTCCTTTAACTCCGACCGTGGAACCCCAACAACAATGAAATCATCAGGGTCGTAAGACTCCAAAACAGATTCCATCATTACCTTCCATATACCGTAGTTGTTCCGGTCCACTGGGAACGTGGGGAGTGTCGGGATCTTCACGTGCTTCTTAGCCATCTCAAGCAAATCTGCCATCTCAAGGGTTCACAAGGTCTTGTGAAGGAAGGGTGGGTGGGAAAAAAGAAGAGGCTGCAAATAGAATGCAAGGTGGCTGTCCAACGGTGATGGCCACCTTCTACCCGATCTCCAAGTCCCGTACAGCCCAAAACAATCTCCAATCAACACCTGAATCAACAAACCCTCGACGTCCCACTGTCTTCAAGCTTCAAGCCACCTGGGGCTCTGATACCATGTCAGAATGCACAGCGGAAATGAAGACAACTGCTGTAGAGAGCAATACACAGATGCAAGAGAGAGAGAAGCTAGTGTAACTCTGCTATATACACCAATGAAATCCCGAAATATACAATGAATAGTGTGGGGGGGCAAGGGGCCATTTTATATGGCCCCAGGCTGCTGATCGGCCAGCACAAAACAGGCCGACAACAGCAAAAATGCTCACGACCAGCAACAAGTACAGTCGGCCAGAAGAAGTCAGTCAGCCATTACTGCAGATCAAGTCGGGTAGCAGAGTCCAGTCGGCCAGCATTTGATATAGCCGACAAGCACAAAACAGCCTCCCACACCAAGCAAAAAAAATGGGAAAAATACATGGAAGTGAGAAAAAAATGGGGACACACCAAAACTGGGCGAGCACACCCACAACATAGGCCTTGACATAGTGTACAGACAGCAGATGACTACTAACAAAAACCCGGCTGGAGGAGATATCTATGACAAGGTGCCACCACACCCTATATATGGCTCTTCGACTTCCCATGCTCTTGCATATGGGATAATCCACCACAACTTCTAGTCATGCGATAACCCGAGAGTAGCTACGAGAATTGCCACCTCCAATACCCTCCAATTCGAGCACCTCGATCAAACAAAGGTTAGGACCGCCCAAGACCACACAGGCCGAGCTCTGATACCATGTCAAAGTCACGCAACAACAGCATGCACACCACCCTAGGGCACTCAACAACGTCAGTGGCTAGGCTCCCATCTTCTAGCCGTTGCTCCCTCCCAAAAACCCGGCCAGAGGAGATATCTATGACAAGGTGCCACCACACCCTATATATATGCTCTTCGACTTCCCATACTCTTGCATATGGGATAATCCACCACAACTTCTAGTCATGTGATAACCCAAGAGTAGCTACGAGAATTGCCACCTCCAACACTAATCCTATACCACCTGAACACACCTCTTGGGTGTTGTCACATAGTAGTCTCGCCTAGGCCATTAGTCCCATACCACCTGATTGGATGTTGTCACACCAACTAATCTTTCCTAGGCCACTAGTCCAAGATAAAATGATCGATTCCCCCTTAACCAAGACAATAATTGACTTATATGGCTCCCATATAAACCAAGTGCTGTAATTAGCCTAATGCCTCTATTAACCACTAAACCTGCCTTTCGATGCCTCAACCAAACCCTTGGGTTAACATAAACGAGACAAGTTAGACATCTAAACCAGCCCCGAGCTTGGGATGTAACATCTATGCTGTAGTGAATCATCTTCGCTGCAAAATACAAAAAACAAAAAAGCATATTAAAGCATAGGACAAAGTACGTTTGCAAAAGTGAAGCTTGAACCTTGAAAGAGTAAAACTAAAAAATATCTTGGTATGTGCTAGGTCGAGTTGGTGTAGACCCATCGGTTTCCCAGTGTGAGAAGCCAAGTTCAAACTAACCAAAAAGAAAACTTAACAAAAAGGGCCAGATCTTTTGTACAAAGAATGAAACGCAAAAGTATGTGAAGCCTTCTCCATTTCCAAAAAAAAAAAAGGTAAATGTGCAGCTCTTATTTTAGAATACAACATGTTGTATGAGCAAAGAAGAAAAACAAGGCAGAGAGCAAGTATCACTCTTAGGCAAGCATAATGAACTAAAGCATGGCACAAAGCGCTTACAATTGTCAGCAGGGGAATCGGGGACTGTACTGTACCCAACCTAGCACTTTTAGGCAAGCATAATGAACTAAAGCATGGCACAAAGCACTTACAATTGTCAGCAGAGGAATCGTGGAGTGTACTGTACCCAACCTAGCGCACCCCCCCCCCCCCCCCGCGTGGAAGAAGAAGACAATCCCAACTAACCTGGAAAGCTTGAACAGTGCAAGGAATAAGTGAGTCTTCAGTATTGCCAAGGCCAAGTTGCCCATTTTGATTTCGACCCCAGCTGCACAAAGAACACCAAACTTGAAAGGGCACAAAGAATAACAACGGCCAGACAGCTTCAAGACTAGTGTTTTGACAAAATCTAAACTTATTTCAAGTATTTGCAAGTGCTCATATGAATTTGTTGACCGAAACTAGCATCACTTTTAAGTTTGCTATATCAAAAAGTCCTTGTAGAACCTCTTATAATGCTGATGCTAACAGTCCCCAGTCCATCAAAAAGTAAGTAGCTCCATTTCCCATGCAAAAGTTTTCCATCTTTCTCGCACAAAAAAAAACCCCACTGGGACCCCAAATTTGCTTAGTTTACTCATTTCATTGTGTGTAGCTCGATTGTTGTTTGCAGAAACCTTCTTGCATTTGGAGCACCAAAGCAACCCACATAGAAGCGCTAAAGACAAACCTTAAAAAAGAAAAGCTCGCCGTTGACAATGCAATCCAACCATAAACCAAAACCCTATTGGAAAACCCCCAAAATAGAGAGTTGAATCATTACAGCACCGCCTCCTAGACCCACTAAAGACCAAAGACGGTGGGATGCCCGTGATACCCAAGCAATGGCCATGATTGCTCTTTCAGTCAAGCGCTCGATTGTACCTCACATCCGATCCTACAGCTTTGCAAGGGCTGTCTGGGTGGTTCTCGAGACCATGTTCCAATCTCATAATGAAGTACGAGTCATGTACCTGATGCGGAAGCTGGACGACTTGACCATGAACGAAGGTGATTCCGTTTCAGATGATCTTACCAAGGTAACAGACCTTAAAGAACAGTTGCTGAATATAGATGAGGTAGTTGATAATAGGAAATTGATCACCACCGTTCTTAACTCCTTACTTGAGTCATATCAAAGTTTCCATACTTATTTGAATCTCTCTATGAGAGGAGGCAATCCTATATCCTTGGAGGAGTTGGTTGGATTACTTCTCCAAGAGGAGTAGACAAGGAAGAACAGATAGATCTAGGGGTGATGTACGCAAAGGAGATCTAGCCTACTTCTCAAAGGACAAAAGGCAAAGTGGACTCGTCCGAGGGTGACACTCACCAAGAAGAAGAAAGGAAAGTGTCACTACTGCCACAATCCAGGGCACTACACCAAAGAGTGTCGAAAGAGGCTCGCAAAATTGAAAGCTGATGAAGACTTTGCAAACTTTGCTTCCTCTACCTCTGACAACAAGAAGCAGCAGCCAAAAGATAAAGTAACCCTAGTCCAAGATGACTAGGCTTTCTAGCCACATTATCACTATGGGGGAGAATGTTAAATATTAATAGTGATTAATGTGAGAATAAACAAGTGCTAGTAGGCGGTTGAGTAAACTAGCACTGAATGTAAGCCTTAAATAAAGCGGTTCCAATGTGTGTGAACAATTGCTAGTATGTACAAGTCTCTTGTGTAGGAATAGCCTCTTAAAAGGCATATGTGGTGGCATCATATTTGGCATATATGGTGGCATCATACTTAGAATATGTGGTGGAATCATATGTAGCATATGTGGTGGCATCACATCTAGCATATGCTTAGAATATGTAATGAGGTCTCTCCTATAAAAAGGACCTAGTTCTATATGAATTCATGCTTTCAACTACATCTTGTACTCCCACAATCCCCTCAATCTTGTGCTGATTCTCTTGTTAATTATCATCTCTCCCTCTTCTCCTCACTTTTGTGTGGCTGCACTCTAGACATTAACTTATCAATTACATCCTTAGTGTAGAACAACCATGTATCCTAGTTTAATTAGGGGTTAGCAGCTGGCTCTTGGAGAATAGTCTTATAAATATTCGTTTATATTAAGCTAGAGGGTGTATTGAAAGCATTTGTGTGCACAACAAAATTGTGTGATGCATAAGGGAGTTGAGGTATTATCCAATTGAATAGCGTTTACCATGTACCATGTGTGCATGTTCTGATAGTCATACATGCAGTCAGAAAATAGATGTTTTTCTGTCATATTATAGGGCATGGTAAGAAGAATTGCCACAAATGGTAATCGGCACAAGCCGCCAAAGCTTCTTCTGCCACAGTTGCCACACCCTCCCCAGCTCCTCCAGCCCCGCCTACTACCTCAAATGCAGTTCAACTTTTACCTTCCATGCATCCTATGCCATCCGTGGTATTTGATGCTAAGCAGGAGGGTGAGAGCCATGCTGCTCAGAAGAGCCTCATCCGAGCTTATGGCTCTGCCCAGGGCCGACAGTTTGTAGTCCTTTTCGTCATGGGTAGTTCTGAAGACGCCATCTCTCCCCAGTTGGCTAATAAATTGAACTACACATTAGTCCCATATCATCTAGATGTGGGCGAGTTTACACCTAGTCTTCGCACATGAGCCTATTCCCGATTGGCGGCAGGACACTTTTACTATTTGTAAAGGTTTTCCTGAGCCTGTCATGATTCGTGGGGATAGAAGCATTCTTGGCATCCCATTGATTTCGCATCTCCAACCCAAACGAGCTATCCGCAAGGGAGCAGAAGGAGCACTCCTTTATGTTCGTGCTCAAACAACCCCTCCCTCATTAGTAGCATCCATTACATCTTCAGTCCCTCAGTTAGCAGACCTCCTATCCAGACACCAGGACATTATGCTTAGGGACGATCTCCCGCCCAGTCTCCCACCCTCTCGCCCTGAGGACCATCACATTGATTTGGTCCTTTGATCAGATCCTCCTCGCAGGTTTTCCTATCGTCTTTCCAAGACTTTAGAGGGCGAGTTAGAAAAGCAGTTATCTGAGCTTCGAGCCGAATTCATTCGGCCTTCTTCCTCCCCATTTGCTGCACCTATCCTATTTGTCCAAAAGAAGGACAAGTCTGCACGCCTTTGTGTAGACTACAGGGCATTAAACAAACTCACTATCAAGAATAAGTTTCCTATGCCCAGGATAGAGTACATTTTGGAGCGTTTAGACGGTGCTAAGTTTTTCACTAAGATCGACCTCAAGAGTGGTTACCATCAGGTCCGCATTTTTTAAGCTAACATTCGAAAAACAGCTTTTCAGACAGAGCGTGGTCACTACGAGTTCGTAGTCATGCCTTTTGGGCTTACAAATGCACCCGCAACGTTCAATAAGATGATGTCTAGGATTTTCGCAGTCCACATTATGAAGTGTGTTTTCATATTCCTTGATGACATACTAGTCTTCTCAGCCACTGTGGAACAGCATGAGAAAGATGTGGAAAAAGTCTTGCAACTTTTGCAAGATAATCAGCTCTACATAAACGCCAAAAAGTCTATCTTTGGTGTTAAGGAAGTTCGGTATTTGGGCTACGTCATCGGTTCCGATGAGATTAGACTGGACCCGTCAAAGGTTCGGGAGATCTTAGACTGGGACATTCCTAAGACCGCCCAAGAAATTCGTTCATTCGTAGGTCTTTGTCAGGCCCATAGTACTCATGTCCATCAGTTTTCCAACCTTGCAGCACCTCTTACTGACTTGCTCAAGGGGGTGAAGACTCGCAAGCAGAAAGTCTCAGTTACACGTAAGGCACTTGATGCATTCCGTGCACTCCAAAAAGCTGCCTCAGAAGCACCTGTATTAAAGTTAACATCATGGGACGAACCTTTCGAGGTCATCACCGATGCCAGCAATGTAGCCATAGGTGCAGTCCTCCAGTAGGACAATAGACCCATGGCATATTATAGTAGAAAGTTGGATGTCGCTGAAAAGAATTATTCGGTATATGACAAAGAGCTTTTGGGTGTGATCATAGCGCTCAAACATTGGAAGTCTTTTCTTTATGGACAGACTTTCACAGTGAAAACAAAACCACCAAGCACTTAAGTGGCTTCAGACTATGCCAAGTGCCCAGTGGAGTGATCGACAGGCAAGGTGGAGTCAAATCTTCCAACAGTTTGGAGGTATGATTGAATACATCCCTTGGTAAGCATAACCCAGTAGCAGATGTTCTTAGTAGGAAGACCAGCATCCCGACCAGTCAGGAATCTACCTGGTGGCACCTTGTCATAGATATCTCCTCAGGCCAAGTTTTTGGGAGGCAGCAACAACGGCTAGGAGATGGGAGCCCAGCCACCGACGTTGCTCAGTGCCCTAGGGTGGTTGCGTGTTGCTGCTACGTGACTTTGACAAGCTCCTTTATCTCTTGGCCCATAGGAAACTAGTCCACCACAATGCCTTTGATGCCTTTTTACAGCTACTGAAGCTCCTGAATCTAGTCTTTATATGTTGCTCCTTCAAGGATTAGTCCTAGGATGAGCATGTCCATGTGCATGCACATGACATCCCCTTCTACGAAACTTGATGACCGGATTCCAACTTCTGACCCTGGATGACTATCATCATCCCCTGTCTCCACATATGGTCTCCCATACAGTCATCTTTCCTTTCCTCGCAACCTTTTCATTGAAAACCTTGCAAGGGGACAAAGTGGAACAAATGCACAAGCTTGCATCAGATTTGGAGTTGAATTGGAGACAGGCATGTCCTTGAACACAAACATGAATCCTCCCTCTTGAAGACTGGTCCCGGCATCCTTGGCTCCATCCTTGGATGCAAGGTGGTTCCAAACGTAGTGAACAATACATTTCGTGCGTTTGGAAAACATGCTGAAAAGATTCCAAACATAGTGAACACTGCCCCCGATATGTATATATACAAAATTTATAGTTTAGTTATAAAATTTTGAAATATGAAGTTTGAAGGAAGCACTTACTAATACTATACAACTTTTAGTTTCAATTTTGTGGGAGGTAGAGAGAGAGAGACTTGAGCGTGTGCGGGAGAGAGAGAGAGAGAGAGAGAGAGAGAGAGAGAGAGACTTGAGCGCCGCATAGAGACGCCCGCAGGAGAAGACTTGAGCGCCGCACAAAAGCTGCCACACGCACGTAAGGAAAAGCAAAAACAAAAACGACGTTGACTTGTGTCCGTTTTTTTAACCTATAAAATCAAAAGTGCACGTTCACTATTTTCCAAACGTTAGTGAATGTTCTAAGTGTTTGGAACGTTTGGAAACGTAGTTTGGATGCAACTATGCTTGGATGATCTTCATCCCTTGGAGTACTCCATAAAAGCCTCTCGAGCATCCCCAAGTGGCTACCGATTCTCATAAACGCTCCCGTTGGGTTTGCCAGACACCAACCAGCTTCAAGGGGTCTTGACACATGCTGCGTTACTCTCCTTGGACGATGCACCTTCATCTGGGACACCATCAGTGTTTAGCATTGCTGAAGCTCTAATACCAATGTCACATGCGCGGAAGCTCTGTCTTCTTTCAGCCCTAAACACCTTTCATAGAAACAACTTGATGCAAAAACCTCCGGAAGTCTCCCACACACATAGTGGATGGTCAGATTGCGCTCCGGAAAGGAAGTGCGTTCTCCTGCTATGGCGAGCTTCGACGACGAGAGAGAGACCAGGAACCATGGGACCAGAGTGCACCGGGCAGCCCAGCTAGGGCACCAGGCTTGAGTGTTACAGATTTGTTCCAGTAGATGATGCGAGCAATCGCAAACCAGACGACCAAGTTGGAAGAGTAGAAGGCGCAGATACCAAGGCTCTGGAAGAACGTACCCGTTCCCCAGCATCGCGTTTTCCATCTCCTCCTCCCTCTCCTTCCGTATCCCAGATTCCAGATCCTCGACACAGGGGCCCTCTCGCGGGGTCACGACCGCAGCCGAGCTCTTTGCTTGAGTTGCAGATGCGTGCATTGGAGATCCGACAACGTGAAGACGAAGCCATGCGACGCGCGGAACACAAGCGTTACCTAGCAGCTTTGGACGCCAGATTGACACCGACGGCGCCCTCGAATCATTTTCCTGATAAAATGAACTTCAGTAAGTATAATGGTAAACTTGATCCCACAACTCTTTATTCATGGTTACATCAGTTTGAAGCTTACTTTGCCGCAGTTAGAAAGACAGATACTGACAGAGTGATCTTAGCTAGTTGGTACTTGGAAGGTGAGGCCATTCCTTGGTGGACTCAGTGGGCTCCTGCCCACACTAGATTAGGTATGGCAGCTTATGTGTGGGACGAGTTTGTCCGCGACCTTAAGCAGCGGTTTCTACTGCCCCACTACCTTGACCAACTCAAAGACAAGTTCAGGGAGCCCGTCAGAACGCGCAACCAGTCCTTCAGTTTGCCAATAGAATTTCAACCTTATGTTTGCAATTAGGCTTATCTGATTCGGACAAGAAAGGGCAGTTTTTGTATGGCCTTGACACGCAAATCCAATGGGAGGTGCGTATATTTAGGCCAGCCACCTTTGAAGACGCACTCTCGCTTGTGCAGAGTGCAGAAATGAAGCATAATGATGGCAAGCCCAAGACTTCCCAACCGGCTTCTCCCAAGGCTACCGCCTCGAGGGGCAAAGGCCAGAACCCGACGGGGTCTTCCCCAGGACAGAGCCGGGAGGCTCTAGCTCCAAGAACTCGAACAATGCGTCTAAGCTTACTCCAGACCAGAAAGCGGAGGCAAGCAAGACAGGTGGCAAGTTGAATGCTGCGGAGCTTTGTCAGTACAAGAAGGAGGGTAGATGTTTCTTTTGTCATACAAAAGGATATACTTCTCGGGAGTGTCCTAAGAAGCCTCCAAAGCCCGCCGCCGCTGCCTCCACAGCTTCCGTGGTGAGCTCAACTCCCACACAGACCCCAGTGGGGCTGCCCCTAGTTCTTCAAATCCCGGTGCTTCAGCTGGTGCAATTATTAGCCGGGAACTCGAAGATAAGCAGAAGGGCGCCCATGACCAAGGGTATGAGCGCAACGAATCGCTTAAGTCCTTTGGCTACATAGGTGGCCAGAGAGTCGTTGTCTTGTTTGACAACGGCAGCACGGAGGATGTGGTCACGGAACAGACCGCTAGGCGTGCCCGTTTCGTCCTGACTTCGGTGGACAAACAGGTTGAGGGTTTTAGCACAGGCATGACAACGAGCGTCAAGTATGAAGCTCTAGGTGCTAAGTTAGTTATTCAGGGCATAGAATTTGTGCGTGATTTTATGATTGCACCTCTTGTAGAAGCAGACATAATTTTGGGTATTCAGTGGTTTCACAAGTTTCTTCTAGATGTCAAGTGGGACAAGCACACGTTCCAGATCAATCGGAATGTGTCAAACGCCCCAATGACCATTAAGTGTGAGCCAAGAATTCCGAACTTTCCGCTCATAAGCCACTTGTTGCAGGCTAAGCGAGCAGTCGGGAAAGATGCATAGTGTGCGATGATATACATCCAGTCAGCCCAAACGGTGGCCAGTGCTTCCGAGAAGTACTCGGCTCTCCATGAAAAGTTCCAGAAGATTTTTCTTCGGGACAGCCTCCCTCCCGAACCCCCCCTGTCTAGACCGGAGAACCACAAGATTGACCTCCTCCCAGGCTCGGAATCCTCGAGCAAGTTTTCGTATCACCTTTCCAAGGCAATGGAATCGGAGTTGGACCGCCAACTCCAAGAATTGTTGCAATCTGGCTTCATCCGCCCCAGCGTGTCGCCATTTGCAGCACCGATTTTATTTGTCAAGAAGAAAGATGAGTCTTCCTGTTTGTGTAAAATTATCGTGCACTCAACAAGCTGACTATCAAGAGCAGATTCTCGATGCCTCGAATAGATTATATTCTCGAGAGGCTAAATGGAGCAAAGGTGTTCTCGAAACTTGATTTAAAGAGTGGGTACCACCAGGTGAGGATTGTGGAGGGGGACATCCCCAAGACAACCTTCCATACGGAACAGGCCCACTATGAATTTGTGGTCATGCCATTTGGCTTGATGAACGCCCCAACTACATTTAACCGCATGATGATGCGTGTTTTCCGGGATTTGATTGAAAGGTGTGTGTTCATATTTCTGGACGACATACTGGTATTTTCAGCTACGGTTAAGCAGCATGACATTGATGTGGAGAAAGTCCTTAAGTTGTTGGAAAGCAACGAGCTCTACGTCAATGAAAAGAAATCGGAGTTTTATCTATTCCAGGTGCATTACTTAGGATACATAATTAGTGCCGAAGGCATTCGACTTGATCCGGCTAAAGTGGCCGAGATTGTCAATTGGGAAATACCTCAGACGGCCTATGACATCAGATCCTTTGTAGGTATATGCCAGGCATACTCCACCCACATAGACAAGTTTTCTGATCTCTCGGCGGATCTCACCGATCTACTAAAGGTGTGAAGACAAGAAGACAAAAGATTCGAATGACTCCACGAGCGTTGGAGGCACTCAAGAACCTCAAGGTGGCTTTATCAAAAGCGCCTTGTTTAGCACTTGCCTCGTGGGACGAACCATTTCAGGTGATCACCGATGCAAGTAACATCGCAATTGGAGGTGTGTTACAACAGAATGGTCATCCAGTAGCTTACATGTCTCGTAAGTTACTGCACAGAGAGAGAAATTACTCAGTCTACAATCGTGAACTCCTCGCAGTTATACAGGCCTTGAAACATTGGAAACATTTTCTTTATGGCCATGACTTTGAGGTTCGCACTGACCATCACGCATTACGCTGGATTAGGACAATGCCAAGTGCACAGTGGAGTGATCGACAACACCGCTGGAGCCAGATATTCCAGCAATTCGGTGGTATGATTGAGTACCTTCCAGGATAGGCCAATCCAGTGGCCGATGCTTTAAGCAGGAAGGAACAAGTGACTTCGATTCAGACCACTAGAAAGACTCAATCTTGTTGGTACAGGACTAGATGACATGAAGCACACGTACGCGGATTCCAAGGAATTTGGTACACACAGTGGGAACAGGCATTGGATGCCACAAGACCATGCCACATTCTGATACGCGATGGTTGGCTTTTCTACAAAGACCTACTGTGTGTCATGAAGTCGTTCAGGGCAGCTCTTCTCCATGATGCCCACGACGCCATTACTGGTGGTCATAGGGGCATGAATTCGACTCTGGAGAAATTGGAACAGCAATATTATTGGCCAAAGATGAGGCGAGATGTGTTTACATATGTACAACGCTGTGATATTTGTCAAAAGGTGAAAGCTCCTCGTGTAAAGAAGATAGGGTTGTTACAGCCCTTGCCAATTCCTGAGGGTCCTTTCCAAGATATTTCAATAAACTTTGTCACGAATCTACCTCCCAGTCCGAGTAAGCGTAATACGCAGTGCTTTGTTAGAAGTCATCTCCTGTCTTTTTCAGACACCAAGGCCTCTGTTGTGGGTGTGCCCACCCTTTGTAGGTGTTTTCTCATTTTTCCTCACTCCCCGTATTTTTTTCCCCATTTTTCCCTATTTCTCTATGGCTTGGGTGACTGCCCTGTGGTGGCTAGAGTACACAGTTGCAAGCCGATTGATGCTTCAGGAATCAGGTCCACGACTACATCTATGAGCTGGCTGACTTGATGTTTTCAGCAGGTCGTGGAGATGCAGGCCCTGTCCGGCTGTTCCTGAAGCAGGCCGACTGCTCTCTTGGGGCCATATAAAAAGGCCCCATAGCCCCTTGCCATATTCATCTTGTATCATTCCAGGATCTTGTGTATATAGAGCAGAGTTACACGCCTATCTCTCTCCTTCTCTTGTGCTGTTTGCACTCTACTTGCTCTTGTGGTCTCAGATTTGGTTATCATCTCCACTGCGTATTTTGACATGGTATCAGAGCCCTAGGCTCTTGAAAGATCTTGGGAGTTTTTTGAGCAAGAGGGGGACTGTTGCGTTGCTGATTGGTGGATTGTTAGGGACTGTTCGGGAAGAGAAGAAGCAAGAGGAAGGCGGGCTGAGTTGCTTGACAACCACTTGCAGGTGTAAGTTTTTTTCCCCACTCACCCACACTTTTCAGTGACATCCCCGCGATGGCGGATTTGTTAGAGATGGCTGAGAAGCATGTGAAGATCCCAACACTCCCCACGTTCCCAGTGGACCGCAATTGGACGGGAACAATTACAGCATCTGGAAGGTTATGATGGAGTCTGTGCTGGAGTCATACGACCTTGTTGATTTCATCGTTGTCGGGGTTCCACGGCCAGAAGCAGAGGAAGGGGAGTTACAGTCAACCAGAAAAGACCACGAGGCATAGGCACAGATGTGGGATCGTGTCAACACCAGGGTCCGTTCATTTATCTTCCTCAACTGCACACCGCAAGTAATCAATCACGTAAAGCATATGACGCTGGCCAGAGGCATATGGCAGCACTTGGCTTCTCTTTATAACAGGGTATCGCCCATGAAGAGGATTTCCTTGGAAGTACAGATGCGGGTTATGAACCCTGACGATGCGGGACCACATTAACAAGCTGCAAGCCCTTCAGCAGGAAGTCCTCCAGGCTAGGAAGGAGATATCATCAGAAGATATGGCCATTACTTTGCTGTCCCACTTGCTCAATATTCCGCTTTCTACTCCTCTTTGATTACTAGTGGCAGGCTCAGCACCATTACATGGGAGGAGCTTGTGCCCATGGTCTTGGACTAGGAGGAACGATTCACGAACCCTCCTCACAGTGGAGGTTCAGAGGCCTTAACTGGCCAACGGCCAAAAGGCTGGAATAACAACAAGGGCAAAGGGAAGGCTTCACCAAAGAAGTCTTCTGAGAAGAAGCCTGACACAAATAGAGAGAAACTGAAGGCCGAGAGGTCCTGCAATGATTATGGCAAGAAAGGCCACTATTGGCGGAAGTGTCCTAAGCGGACTGGGAAGAGTGCTGATTCTTCAGCCTCAGCTGCAAAGACTCCAGCATTTGTGCACTTAGAGATGATGGACTCGGATGCTTCATCGTCTTCGAGCGAGGAGGCAGTTGGCTTCACCGCAAAGAATACCCGGGAGTGGATTCCTGACAGTGGTGCTTCCAGGCACATGACTCCTTCCCGAGACTTCTTTTTGGATCTTAAACGGCAGTCAGGTCGCATCTTCATTAGCGACAACTCCACCATTCCGATACACAACAGTTCCCAACGGCAAAGGGGGGGAGCATTCCTTCCGTGTTCTTTACGTCCATGCTCTTGGTTTTCATCTTCTGTCAGTGCATGAAGTATGCAAGACTGGCTTTCGGATGGAATTTGAGGAGCATTCAATCACTCTACGGGACAGTGAGACTGGCCAGGTTGTTTGAGAAGGCGGTGTGGGGAGAATGGTATCTACAAGCTCTCTGCACTCTCCTCATTGAAGACAGGTTCTCAGGTCGAAGATCTGTGGCACTTTCGTTTTGGCCACTTAAATGTGGATGCACTACGGCGAGCTTTCCGGGACCAGATGGTGGTTGGCTTGCCAAATGTTGGCAGCAAGCAAGGACATTGCAGTTCTTGCATACGTGGTAAGCAGCACAGGGAATCCTTTCTGAAGCAGGCTTCCAGGCGGGCTTCAAAACCATTGGAGTTGATTCACACTGACTTGTGTGGACTTCAGCAGACACCATGATTGGGAGGATCTCTTTATTTCATGCTACTTGTTGATGACTGTACCAGATTCACGTGGGTCTACTTTCTTTCACAGAAGGACCAAGCTTTTGCACGGTTCAAGGATTGGCACGTGATGGTGGAAAAAGTGTCTAGATTGCAGGTAAAGACTCTCAAGGCTAACAAAGGGGGTGAATTCTCTTCGAATGTTTTCGTCAGATTTTGTGCAGATCATGGCATCAAGAGGAAACTGGCCAAAACAAGATCGCCTTCAGAGAATGGAGTTGTAGAACGCAAAAACAGGACTGTAGTGGAGATGGCGAGAACCATGCTCGAGCATCGTGATCTTTGGGGAGAGGCTGTGGCAACGGCTGTCCATACCCTCAACCGGTCTCCAACGACTTCAGTACCTAATATGACTCCGTTTGAGGCATACTTTGGCAGGAAACCTGATGTCTCCCACTTCCATGTTTTTGGGAGCGATGCGTATGTAGATATTCCGAAGAAGCAGAGGGGGAAGCTTGACTCCAGATCCCGTAAGCTTATATTTGTGGGGTATAATTCTCTTTCCAAGGGATACAGATTGTATGATCCAGAGAGGAATGAGATTGTTGTCAGCCGAGATATGGTCTTTGATGAGCATGTTCCAGTATCCACTGTCGAGGAGCCGCCACTTCTTGGAGATCCAGAGGAGTCTGATGATGATTCCCAGACCATTGTTCCAGTTGGTCAACCACAGTCAGTACAGGAGGTTGAGCCCGCAGTTGGAGTAGAGTCCCCGCAACAGCAGGAGGCTCCACGATAAGTTCGAGTACCTAGGTGGTTGATGGACACCCTTCGGGAGTCAGATGTCACGGAGCTACCCTCCGAGTGGACCACAAAGGACGGCCCTCGAAGATCGCACAGAGTCCGCGACAAAAGCAATACAGTAGACCAAATATGCGTCAGATGGGTCGGTGGACAAACACAAAGCCAGACTCGTGGCTAAAGGTTATGCTCAACGGCCAGGCATCGACTACGAGGATACCTTTGCACCAACAGCAAGGATGACCACGATTCGGACCGTTCTTGCCCTTGCTTCTTCTCAGAGGTGGCCTGTGTATCAAATGGATGTAAAATATGCGTTCCTTAATGGTGACCTGAAGGAGGAGGTGTATGTTGAGCAGCCTCCAAGCTTTGTTGTTCCAGGATCAGAAGGAATGGTTTATAGGTTACGTAAGGCCTTGTATGGTCTTAAACAGGCTCCCAGGGCTTGGAATCAGAAGATTGATTCCTTCTTTGTTCGGAGTGGTTTTCACAGATCGGTTTTAGATCCCAACCTATATCTCTTTCGGGAACGCGGCATGGTTACGATTATCATCCTTTGTGTGGATGATCTCATTCTCACCGGCGGTCATGTGGAGCACATTGGCGTGACGAAGGCTGCCTTGTTAAAGGAGTTGAGATGACCGACCTAGGCTTACTCCACTTCTTCTTGGGATTGGAGATCTGGCAAACCCAAAAGGGGTTTTTTTTCTCTCAGCAGAGCGGTATGTTCATGAGTTGCTTCAGGCCTTTGGGATGGAGAACTGCAAGCCTATTACTTCGCCAATGGACCCAAATACAAAGTTAACTGTTAATGATCCTTGTGAGCCAGTTGATGCCTCGCAGTATCGAAAGTTGGTCGGTTCATTGATCTGGTTGCTGAACACCAGATTGAACTTGAGCTTCTCTGTGGGGCTGTTGAGCTCTTTTATGCAGATGCCATTGAAGTCTCATTGGGACGCAGGATTGCGGATCTTGCGGTATCTGCAGAGTATGAAAGATCTAGGACTCTTCTACACAGGAGGGGATGGAGTCAAACTCCAAGGTTGGAGTGACTCAGATTGGGAAGGAGATCCAGACACGAGGAGATCTACTTCAGGTTACAGTTTTATCCTCGGCTCAAGAGCAGTTTCTTGGGGCAGTAAGAGGCAGCCAACTATTGCCCTATCTTCGACAGAGGCAGAGTACCGGGCTACTTGTGGTGCTGCTTGCGAGGTTGTGTGGCTGCATCAAAGTGAGACAAGTGACCTCACACTTGTCACTTCAGCTATTGTGTGGCTCTCCACTTGTCATCGTAACCTTCTTTTGCCATTTTAGCTCATGGGAAGCTCTCTTGCTGCACACTAGACTCTACCACCGTTACAGGCTTCCCTAATGATGGCTACTCTCTTTCTCTCTCTCTTGAAGGCTGCCCATGAAGAATACCGGCTGTTGGGGACTGTTTTGGAGGCTTCCATCGCGAAGAAATACTGAAGGCAAGGGTATTTAATCATTTATTATGATTTCTAGCCATTGTACTTGTTGCACCAGCATTTGTACTTGCTGTACTTGCTGTACCAACCATTGTATCGGCTGTACCAGCCATCGTACCTGCTGTACCAGCCACCATACCTGCTGTACTAGTCATTGTACCTGCTGTACCAGCATTTATACTGCTGTACCTACTGTACCAGCCACCGTACCGGCTGTACCAACTACTGTACTTGCTGTACCAGCCATTGTACCTGCTATACCGGCTGAATGGAGAGTTGTACTTGTTGTACCAGCTCTATTGCATGAAGACCCGTGGTTTTTGGGGAAGAATCAGTACCCACACGAAGGTATATGGATTATATTGTTGGCTCGGCATTTCTACAGCCTATGTTCCGGCTTGGTAGCCTTGTGTTGGGCTGTGTTATGGCATTTGTATAGGGATAATCCGGCATCTCCCGTGGGGAGAGTAAGGCCCTCAAAGCTTGTACATGATATTATTCTCCTTGGGTAATAAAGTACTCCAAGGGGAGGGGGGTCAGCCCATTCCGGCCTCTATGCGGGTGTCACACGTGCAAGCTCCATTTTCAGCATTTGTGGATGTTTTGTCTAGCTTTATGTTTTATGCAAAGTGATGATGGATATGTGTTAAGGCTGTGGCCATGTTTAAGTGTTTTAACATGCATTGATGGTATCAACAAGTGTGTCAAAGGCCCTAGTCCCCCGGGCACCCGCCGCGAGTTTCATTCGTATCAGAGCATAGGCTTTCTTGGAAGCAGAGGCTTCTCTCTATCAATAAGAAAGAGAAAAGATCTCAAATGGGGACCACACTTACCGTCATTGCTATTAAGCATGGCCAGTCACTTCAGAGCCTATGAAGCAAGAGCATGAGCAATAGACAGCTTGGTCTAAGGATTTATGAATTCACAAAATTTATCTTGGAAGTATGGAGTTGGCTTTATGTGCACACGTTTAGCACTCTTTCCATATGGATATTGTGGATTATATTATCAAGCTTACAGGCAAGCTATATGGAGATATATCTTAAGGATAAGGTGAGGAGATATTTCTTTTGGCTTCATGACCAACCTGGCAAAGAAAAGCTAAGTATACTTTGAGTTTGCAAAGTTAGTGCTTTTGCTATGAAGTGTTTTTGATGTTCACTAACCCTTGTATAGCTGTGCAAGGAGAAAGGTGTTGTTGTTTGCCTTGAGATGGTTTCAGGGAAACATTGTTTATGGCTCCCTTTATCGGGATGGATTATATCTATGGAGATTTCTTTCTTGGACGAGATTTATATAGATATTGGGCTTCACAAGCAATTTCTATGGACGAATCTGTCCGAGTTTATAGAGAAGAAATCTTTGGATATCTCATGGATATGATGCTTTTATGGATAAAGTCCACCTCTACTCCAAGGTGTGTGGTTAGCACGGAGTATGTGGTAAGAGTTATGGTATACAAGGATTATGGTATACAGGTCTATGGATTCCTGGACTTCTTTTCTAGGGATTTGGATCCATCCTCAGGTTTATGGATTATGTTTATGGCTCCCTTTTACTGGGATGGATTATTCTTTTTGGCTCCCTTTATTTGGGATGCATTGGACTTATGAAACTCATGATTCACATACCCTGTGTAGTGTTCTCTTGTCCTACGTGCTCTCTTGAAGATTGTTTCTACCATGTGAGGGTGGAACAATAGAGAGCAGATGGAAGGGAACATGGGCACTTCAAAGGGTAGTGACAAGCACAACATACCCTGTGTAGTGTTCTCTTGTCCTACGTGCTCTCTTGAAGATTGTTTCTACCATGTGTGGGTGGAACAATAGAGAGCAGATGGAAGGGAACATGGGCACCTGAGAGGGTAGTGTGAGTTGGTGGCCGAAATGCCTACAAACTATTGGTGGCCGAAATGCCTATAAACTATGTGTAGCAGAAATGCTTATGGAACACCAGGTTATCTATGCCTGCGAGTGATTGTTTTATCTTGTTACTTGAGCCCACCTCTCATCCAAGGTGTGTGGTCACAAGGTGTGTGGTCAGAGTACCAACACGGAGTGCAAGTGGTAAAGTGGACATGACGGGACTTATGTCTATGCCAAGGGTCATGTGGACCGATGTCTTGTTGGCAGGAGACTTATTTTGTCTCGCCCATTTACTTGGGACATGGATTATGATATCTGGACTTATGGGACTGATTTCTCTCGTCCATTTATCTTGGGACATGATTATGATATCTGGACTTATGGGACTGTTTTGTTTCGCCCATTTACTTGGGACATGGATTATGATATCCGGACTTATGGGACTGTTTTTGTCTCGCCCATTTACTTGGGACATGGATTATGATATGTGGACTTATGGGATTGATTTGTCTCGCCCATTTATCTTGGGACATGATTATGATATCTGGACTTATGGGACTGTTTTTGTCTCACCCATTTATCTTGGGACATGATTTTGATATTGGTATTATGGAGACTTGTTTAGTCTCGCCCATTTCTTTGGGACATGGATTCTTCAATTATATTGGATTTTTGAGACTGCCTCGTCTCGCCCAATCGATGGGACATGATTATATCTTGAATATATGGCTTGAAGCTTAAAGTTGCGGACAACTTTTAAGAAGTTTGGGAGGATGTCACCAGCCTGGACATTTCCCAGTCTGAAAGGGATCTGGTGAACTCCAGAATGTTTAAATTTTTGGAAAGTACAAGCTTTGGGAATGGGGGATTATCCTAGAATACAAAGGACCACACTCCTAAAATTTAGGAGAGTTGCTATTTTTGGCCCGACTCCGATGGAAGTTCTGTTCGCGTAACTACATCTGGAATTGAGCAGGTACCAAGAGTTGGCAAAGTGCCTATGACAGAATGTCTACCAGTTGGGATATTTTTAGAGATAAAGTTTATGGAAGGACCCATCTCTTAGATTGGGACATGTGGCAAGGAGGTGGACCAAAGTGAGACAAGTGGCCTGACACTTGTTAGAAAAAGGATCAAAGTGAGACAAGTGGCCTCACACTTGTCACTTCAGCTATTGTGTGGCTCTCCACCTATCATCGTAACCTTCTTTTGCCATTTTAGCTCATGGGAGGCTCTCTTGCTGCACACTAGCCTCTACCACCGTTACAGGCTTCCCTAATGATGGCTACTCTCTTTCTCTCTCTCTTGAAGGCTGCCCATGAAGAATACCGGCTGTTGGGGACTGTTTTGGAGGCTTCCATCGCGAAGAAATACTGAAGGCAAGGGTATTTAATCATTTATTATGATTGCTAGCCATTGTACTTGTTGCACCAGCATTTGTACTTGCTGTACTTGCTGTACCAACCATCGTATCGGCTGTACCAGCCACCATACCTGCTGTACTAGTCATTGTACCTGCTGTACCAGCATTTATACTGATGTACCTGCTGTACCAGCCACCGTACCGGCTGTACCAGCTACTGTACTTGCTGTACCAACCATTGTACCTGCTATACCGGCTGAATGGAGAGTTGTACTTGCTGTACCAGCTCTATTGCATGAAGACCCGTGGTTTTTGGGGAAGAATCAGTACCCACACGAAGGTATATGGATTATATTGTTGGCTCGGCATTTCTACAGCCTATGTTCTGGCTTGGTAGCCTTGTGTTGGGCTGTGTTATGGCATTTGTATAGGGATAATCCGGCATCTCCCATGGGGAGAGTAAGGCCCTCAAAGCTTGTACATGATATTATTCTCCTTGGGTAATAAAGTACTCCAAGGGGGGGGGGGGTCGGCCCATTCCGGCCTCTATGCGGTGTCACATGTGCAAGCTCCATTTTCAGCATTTGTGGATGTTTTGTCTAGCTTTATGTTTTATGCAAAGTGATGATGGATATGTGTTAAGGCTGTGGCCATGTTTAAGTGTTTTAACATGCATTGATGGTATCAACAAGTGTGTCAAAGGCCCTAGTCCCCCGGGCACCCGCCGCGAGTTTCAGCTGATGCAAAACGCAGATGTGGAGAGAGAGTAGAGAGAGAGAGAGATGTGGTGGAAATTCAGTATATTTCATATAGTACAAAAAGGGTACTCTAGTTCTAGAGCCAGAGGCTGCCTTATAAAAGGTGAACATCACCAAAATCTAGCCTAATACTTGATCCACTCCATAGGGGAGAGAATGATTCTAATAATGAGCGCACACTTCCTTTTATAGTAGTCTTGGACACTTTGGTGTACTGGACGACTGCTAGTCGGCCAGTCTTATATGCTTTAAATGCCCCTTTTCAGCGCTGCCCGACTGGTGGTCTTCTTCGATCCTTAGTCGCCACTGCCGCCTTGTCCTCTGGAACGCCTGCAACCGCCTTGCTCCCTCTGGTACAGCCGACAACACCAAGTCATGCAGCCGACAGGGTTTTTCCCCTTGCTCATCATGCGCCGGCTCCTGCCTTTCTCTGGTTCAGCCGACCAGTGCTCGGCCGACCCCATGTCCTGGCTCCTAACGCATGGTCATGAAGCTCCTCCAGGCCTTGCTCTGAATCCACCTTTGTCCTCTTGTGCTCCTAGCTGGTTCATAGTCTTTATCTGGCTGCCTCCTCTGGATCAGCACTTGAGAAGGTACATGGCATTGATCATGCACATGACATCCCCCTCTGCTAAACTTGATGACGGGAATCCAACCTGCTCTTGGATGACTGTCATCATCCCAATCCTTTTCCCGAAGTCCCTCTGTCATCCATCCATCCCTGGCAACCCTTTTTCTCTAAAAACCCGGCCTGTTCTCCAAACCACTCTGTCTCAAACGAAGATCTATGCATCTGTTCCATCTAGTCCACAATCCATTCCTGGCCTAACTCTGAACACTGTCTTCGTCTTCATTCCTGAAAAATGAGTCTGGCACCCTCACATCACCCTTGGAGGATAAACCTCCCTTGAGACCGTTGCCCGAGAACCTATCTGGCTCACAGGACTGCCATCCCCTTTGGCTTTGTGGAACACCACCAACAAACCTCTTGGGAGCTCTTCCCGATTCTGTGTTCCTTGCCTTGGGCTTCGTATCCGTGTACTTTCTTGTACCTTGGACCTGTACACCATCATATGGGACTGAGTCAGTGTTTAGCTTTGCTGAGCTTGATGCTCTGATACACCAATGTAACACACGGAAGCTCTGGGAGTCTTCTTTCAACCCTAAACACTCCTAGCAACATGCTGATGCAAAACGCAGATATGGAGAGAGAGTAGAGAGAGAGAGAGAGATGTGCTGGAAATTCAGTATATTTCATATAGTACAAAAAGGGTACTCTAGTTCTACAACCAGAGGCTGCCTTATAAAAGGTGAACATCACCAAAATCTAGCCTAATACTTGATCCACTCCACAGGGGAGAGAATGATTCTAATAATGAGCACACTCTTCCTTTTATAGTAGTCTTGGACACTTTGGTGTACTGGCCGACTGCTGGTCGGCCAGTCTTATATGCTTTAAATGCGCCTTTTCAACGCTACCCGACTGGTGGCTTTCTTCAATCCTTGGTCGCCACTGCCGCCTTGTCCTCTGGAGCGCCTGCAACCACCTTGCCCCCTCTGGTACAGCCGACAACACCAAGTCATGCAGCCAACAGGGTTTTTCCCCTCGCTCATCACGCGCCGGCTTCTGTTTCCTCTGGTTCAACCGACCAGTGCTGGTTCGGCCGACCCCATGTCCTGGCTCCTAACACATGGTCATGAAGCTCCTCCAAGCCTTGCTCTGAATCCACCTTTGTCCTCTTGTGCTCCTAGCTGGTTCTTTCTTTATCTAGCTGCCTCCTCTGGATCAGCACTTGAGAAGGTACATGGCATTGATCATGCACATGCACACATAAGAGCATATATTCACACAAAGCCCTTCATACTAAGTTTCTGTCAAACCTCCGGAGATGCATGGTAGACTCAGCCATAATGAAGCCTAGCACTAAGGGAAGTAGCAAATAGAAAGAATTAGTACAGCAAATAAGTAGTTGATAGGGCAAATGCACCGCTAAAGATAGAAAGAATAAGCACAACACCAACCGGCCGCAACCCGCGGACAAAAACTTCACAATGTGAAATCTGCATGTCCGCTAATACTGCTGAATTATATACCTAGATGAATCCAAGAACATGCCCAAATTCACCTTTTAGGAACATGCATGTTATATACTCATGGTAGTCAACCCACAAGACTATATAACTATCAACTCCATTATGCATAGTATGGACTAGATACTATGATATCGCCACTAACGTCATCAATGCCCAATAGTGGGTGTAGGACTCTGTATCACGCTATGCTCTCACACACGTACTCCACACACACACACACACACACACGAGAGCATATATTCACACAAATCCCTTCGTACTGAGTTTTTGTCAAACCTCCGGAGATACAAGGCAGACTCAACCATAATGCAACCTAGCACTAAGGGAAGTAGCAAATGGAAAGAATTAGTACAACAAATAAGTAGTTGATAGGGCAAATGCACCGGTAAAGATAGAAAGAATAAGCACAACACCAACCGGCCGCAACCCGGACGAAAACTTCACAATGTGAAATCTCCATGTCCGCTAATACGGCTGAATTATATACCTAGATGAATCCAAGAACATGCCCAAATTCACCTTTTAGGAACGTGCATGTTATATACTCATGTTACTCATGCAAATATGCCTCAAAAGGCATATTCTTTATTTCCAAGTTTTTAAACTTGGACACAATGTCATACTCATCCTCGGCTTGCAGGAACTCTTCCAAGAAAACCTATTCAAAATCTACCCACGTCGTGGGCTTCACTCATAATTCTTAGTAAGGGCTTTTCCTATCAGGAATCCTCTATCATTTGCATCTTTTCCCCTCATGGAAAGGATGGAACTCAAAGTGCCAAGAGTCAACCACCTCCTCGGCCTTCAATTGTTGCTCCCCCATATAGGGCTCTGGCTCTGGAGTGAAAGAGGGTACAACTAAAGTTGTCCCAGCCCCCCCCCCCTGCTGCTGTCACCAAACCCGTCAAAGTTGCTTGCATAACAACCATGGTGTTAGTCAGGTTCACAATCTGCTGCTCAAGCAAGGTCATCCTTGCGTCGAAGTCAACCTTAGTGACCAGGTCATCAATCGTCGCATCGTCATCCTGATGGCCATTGTCAGATTGGACATTCTCGTTCATCCGACAATCGTTTTGTACTTCATCAGCTATGACAAACCCAAGATAATTTGCTGCTGCTTAAGGAAACCTCGCATATCGAGATGAAGTGCTAAATCTCGCTCACCCAAGATCACGAGTATCAACCTGTTAATCCCTAATCCTGAGGCTCCTGTACCCCGTTGGATTAGTTCCCTAATTCCTAAATTAATGTCCAGGTACATAACATGATTGTTACAATAAATGTAAACTGCCTTTCAGCCCGCCCACATGTAACGAATGTTAAATGTTGACTATCTCGAAGAAAACTCTTTCTTAGATCAAGCAAGTCCTCTTCCAATGCTTGATTGTTACAATGAATGCAAACTGGCCTTCAGCCCACCCATATCATCGACTAATTCAAAGGCTCTTATAAGAGACCTTTAAACAACTTGGAAATATATAGTTTACAGAACCTTGGTATCTCTCCACACTCATGAAAACAAACACCTCATAGCCTATATACACTAAGATAAACTTTGTATTCCATCAACAATATTCCACAAAGATGCTTTAGATATATGGCTCTCATGCAATCACTTCAGGGTCATCGAAATTATACATACTAAACATTTGAAACGCATAAAGTACATTTCTACTATCCTGCATGTGTAAACAATGATTTGGCAGCCCTACTCAAGTCATTGGCACCCAAAAGTACATTCAATACATATGCATTCTCTTTTTTGAAAATACCACCTGCTAAAATTTTGGGCTTTTTCAAGATTATGAGAAAAACCAGTTAATACTAAAAACTAGCAGTAAAAACATATGGCCTATCTTATAACCCCTTCAAAAGAAACATATACCTGTGAACCAAACTTCTGGATGGATGAGTGCGACAATGGGCCTTTCAGTGGAAAAATCCGTTCAAGTAAACCACTTAAAATTGATCAAATACCTTTTCACTTCTCCATCCATGGTGATGGCAAGGCAGTGGCTGTCACCGCAAGCAATCTGCTTGACTTCAATGCCTTGAAGACCTTTTATAGGTTGAGGAATGAAAAGATCACTTGAATTTCCATGTCCCAAGCGTCCAAAATCACCCCTGTGAGCATTCGATTCAGATTTAGGACACTTGTGCGACCTCCCTCAATCGAAACCAGCTACATATTGAAGTAACAAAGGCCCAACCAGAAAACCAAGTGCACACAGATGCATGTGACTGGACCATACATGAGATATGACAACGTTGTCAAGTCTGGAAATTGAACGTTACCAACAAAACAATCCAGCAGAAGTGCAGAGCACTGTATTTTAACAATATGCAAAAAAAGGATCTGAGACAGATCTGAGACATGCTTTCCACTTACCAACCCCAGCTGTAAACTGTTGATCTTGTGTCTGACTGAGCAGTTGTATGATCGGCCCCACATGTTATAGAGGAAATTTCACACTCCTCAAGAGAACTGATGATGGTTGGACTGTGTCGTTCATCTGCATCTCCATGACCTAGTTGTCCGTCCTCCCCTCGACCCCAAGAGCACACAATGTCTCCAGCTGCCCACCACAAATTTGCACCCAAGTTACCTCAATGGCATTGAAATTGTGAAGTTAGTTGCACTGAAGACAAAGAGAACACGTGTATGGCCATAGAGAATGGCAACATATGCATATACAGGTGGCGATCTTAAACCTTCAAGCCATTGTAAGCATGACAAGATAAGTTAGGACAAGTTGCCTCTGGAAGATAATACTGAGCTCAATATTAAAGCAAAATCTTTCCTTCCCATATCACATTTGAGAGCACCCAAGGAGGACTTGGAAGCAATGGAACTGACCAGTGATCCTAGAGTGGTCCTAGATAGTGCATCTTGAGAGATACTACAATAGCACTGAAACTAACCCCTTATACAGTTTATTGCACATCCACAAACTTGATCTCTCCGAAAGAACAGAATCCTACTAAGGCAGGAAGACCCTCAAACTGCAAATGACAGAAAAGTCCTCCCGAGGACCATGAATCGAGCAAATGTAAAGACAGGGTTGATTTACTTTCACAAAGCAGATCCAAGCTAATTTCTGTCCTACAGATGGATTGAAAAGATATGATAGGGTAACAATTCCCAGTAATCAATAAACCTTCTTGCAACAATAGCGGGCTAGTAATTTCTCCCAAAAGCAGATCTACTGCTGTGTGAGCTTGATGAGAAAAAATGTTTCCTGACATGTACATACCCAACATAACTCCCAAGGTTTCTGTACCAGCTGCACCAAGTGAGAAGGAGCAGGCAGAGCCCCACTTCACAAGCGATGTCACCATCACAGAGTCCTTTTGCCAGGAATTGGCAAGCTGCCAATTTTCTAAGGCAAGAAACACATGAAATTACTAGTGTTTATTTAGCAGAGCAGTACAGTGCAGCAGACCATTTCTATGAGAGACATGGGATTCATGTTTGAAGAAAGAATCATTCATACATGAAGCAAAAACAGGCGAGTCATTATCTCCCCTGAAGAACACATTTCTCTCTTACAGCTGCGGCAATGGAATGCATGAATGCTTTCGTTGTGAAATGAAACGGAAGGACATATAAAAACATGGAGTAAGGGAAGGACGATTTCCACTAAACTACAGCAATTGAGTGAATGAAAGCTGTCATTTTGAGAATAAAGAGATAAATTCACATCATGGATCCTAAACGCAAACAGAGACAAGAAGCCATGCCCCCTAAATTAACCATTGCGCCTACAGCCACAATAGTCAAGCAATCGATGCTTTACCTTTGAGGTAAAATAGAGAGATTCATCCCATGGCGTATACCAGCATACATGAAGAAGAAAGAGGGAGAGTGGCCATGTCTCCAGCAGTAGCCATTTCCCTAACGCTACAGCAATAGAATGCATAGATGCTTTAGCCAAAACCACTAACAGTAACCACTTCCCCTAAAACTACAGCAATGGAATGCATGGAGTCTTGCCCCTTCCCTTACAGTTTTTTCAATAGCTATAGAATGCACGGATGTTTCGCCTTTTGGGTTAGAAGAGGCAGACGAAATACATACAGAGAAGAGCAAGAGTGTGGCTGGCACCCGCTGAAACCAGCTCCACTCTCCTTTGGCTAATCCTCGGACCGGTTCCGTCCATATCTCTGCAACTTGGCTACACTCGCTGCACCTCTGCGAGTGATGTTTGAAGCAAATACCAGATCCTGTCTTTCGTTGAGCGAAGCTTAGGTACAGACATGCACATCTCCATTCTCTGCTACAACAGCAGAATAAAGAGGGTCCCTATTCTTTGCGACAAACGGGAAGCCATAGCATGTAAATCATGCGTTTCCCACCACGCTCTCGCTCAGATTGAGTGAGCTGGGGTTCGCCCTAGTGTTCAGGGGTTAGCAGCGCTGTTTCTTCTGTACGTGACCTTCGTTGGGGAGGCAAGAAGCGGAGCGTACTGCTGGATTGAACCGAGCTATGGGACAAGCATACTGCAGGGTAAGAGGAAAACAGAGCTTTCTAGCAAAGCTATGGCAGCCGATACTAGCCAACAGACAGAGACAAGAGAGAGAGAGAGAGAGAGAGAGAGACCTTCAAGGTAGGAATTGCGTTGCTTTCTTCATCGGCCCCACTAGCATCCTACGAGGAGGGCTTCTAGCGACTGACACGTTGAGGAAGAGAGAAAGAGCAAATCCCATAAAAGCGAGCCGTTTTTCGTTCCGCCCAGAAGAAATTCATTTATTACCTAACGAGGTCTTGAGTTACACATCACTCGGGAAGAAAAGATAGGTTCACTTTAGCTCTAGGAGAGCTTTATCAAAATTTTGAAGATTTAGTTATAATTAGATTTGAATATGATGAAAACGTTTATTCAAAATTACAATTTCCACTTCAATTTATGCTGAGAAAGGCTCAGTAAAAATAGTTTCTCGAACAGTGTTCCACCCTATTTTTATGTTGGCATTCTTAAAAACCCGAGAAAATCTCCATGAGGTGGCCTCTTCCCCTAAGATGCTAAGTAGGATACCACCTTCTTCAATTATAGCTAGAGTATTACGTCTCATGACAAAATCAGCCACCCTATTTTTATGTTGACATTCTTGAAAGTAATGGGATATCTCCCTTGCCGATGGCTCATGGGGACGATGGAGTCTCCCCCATCATCCATTCCCACCCTATGAGCTGCACCCACCCTATTTTTATGTTGACATTCTCGAAAGTAATGGGATATCTCCCTTGCCCATGGCTCATGGACGATGGAGTCTCCCACATCCCCTGCCCCTCCTAGTTTTATGCTAAATGCACCAAAAATTAGAGAGCAAATGCTTGTCACTTCAATGGATAGCTTTATAGGAGACTAGAGGTCAAGAAGCGGTAGCATAAGCAGTACCTCATTGTTACGCAACCTTTGTTGGTATTGGGAGCTTCACCTAAAAGTAGGCTAAAAGCAATATGGCCATCCCCCCTATTTATTGTATGACCATTCATGCATTTTCACTCACGATGTGTGTAGATGCCCTTAAAGGTATGATGGGGGCAATTGTATGGTGTTGAGACATAGCTACTAAGGCTTTAAATAACATTGCCTAGTGTCAATTCTTGAGTGTAACTAGTATCTCATAATCATGAATGTAAGTACCTTGCACAACTAGTAAGGCTCTAAATCACATTGCCCCATGTCAATTCTTGAGTGCAACTAGTATTTCATAATCATAAATATAAGTATTCACAAACTCCCATAAGACCTTGCAAAAAGACATCTCCAAGAGACAAACATTCTTTTCCATTAAATTTCAGCACCTATTTTATTAACTAATGTTTAAGAGAAGCATGCCTATCTTTGTAAAGAGTTGCTAGAGAAGGTGGGAGGTGGGAGGTTTGGAAATGATTTTGTGTATTAGTTAGCTATGCTACCAAAGGGCATCAACAAAAGGTTTTTACAAAAAACGCATGTCAACTAATGGCTTGACCAAATGCATTACCCTTTATACAATCCCATTGGGTAGTTGAGAAGACATATTTAGATGCATTACCCTTTATACAATCCCACTGACTAGTTGAGAGGAGGGAGGACATATTTATATGTCTACAAAAAGCACCCAAAAGGCCAAGGAAAAAGATCAACACCATAAACACATGTAGACAAATGTAGAAATCTTAGTACCCCTAGGAGATTTCCAGTCCAAATGGCTCGAAAATACCTTTTAGAGGGGAGTGACAGTCCATCTATCACCCAGATGAGTGTGTCTTGCATGCCTGGCTAAGTCACTTACTATTACACCCACTTTCGCAATTGGGTTTCCAAAGTGTCTTACTCTTCTTCCTACTAAAGATAAATGTTGACCCTATACAAAAAAGAGTACCACTGTTGTGAGCTCAAGTTTACTACAAATCTTGCAGAATAAAACGCTTCCCCAATTAGGTTCTTCCAAAGTGTCGTACTCTTCTTCCTACTAAAGATAAGTATTGAAACAAAAAAGAGTACCACTATTATGAGCTTAGTATCCATAACCTTACAACAAATCTTATAGAACAAAATAAACAACTAATCAATGATATGTTTTAAATCTTCCATAACCCATGTTTAATGAAGCCATGCTCAAAATGAAGCCATGTTTAATGAAGCCATGCTCAAAATGTTGCAATTTGAAAAACATGTATCACTAATCAATAAAGGGAACAAAATTCATATAAGGGTGAAGGGAAAAATATGATTTAAGGCTTAAGCAACCCTCTTAAATTTTAAAGAGGGTTAACCAGTCACTCTATAAGAGCACTCATGTTATACCTTTGTCATATGAACAAAGCTATCCAATGTTGAGCCACAAGTTCATCGTCCCATTAACTTGTAAGGAAGCCATTTTTGTATCCACAATTGAATTTTTGTGTGAGGAGACCCATTAACCTCTAAAAGAAAGCCATTTTTATATCCATAATTGAATTTTTGTGAGCACATAAAAACTCTTCACTTTGTAGAGTGCTTAAATAATACACTTAAAAATAAGCATACCTACTTGTTAAGGGGGTTTTCGTGCTCATCTTGAAAACAAAGCTTAATAATATAAGTGTGTCATGTTTCAAAATAAATTATAGCATCATTGTGGACTTAACAAGGTTTGATGATCAAAAGCAAGATTGACACTTTTATCATGTTCTTTTAATGCTTATTCATTATCACATTGACTTTTGGTGTTTCCATTTAAGTATAACCATAGACAATATGCTAAATTGTCTCATAGTTATAGCAAGATTTACCATTCCCTTAATAAATTGCTCAAAAGCTTACCTTTCAATGGAGGAAGAAGCATAACCCAATTCACACCTTCCCACAAATCCCAGTTATTTTGCTCACAACACTTATTCCATACATGTCAACAAAGTGTATAGTCTATCACAACATCAAAGCATCTTGTCAAGAGCAATTTACTAAACATTTATCAATTGAGGTACCTATTAAGGGAGTTGTTGTTGTGAATGCCAAAATCTACATGCATACATGCATGTATACATGCTGCAAACAACATTTTCTTGGGGCCAGAAAGTAGGACTTCTAAAAAATGTATCCTTTTGTTGGGGCTAGTTATAGAGAGTATGGCTTCGAAAAAATGCATGTAATGAAGGTGATTTGGTATGCACAAGCACATGGAGGATGGGGCTTAGGCACTTGGGTTTAGGGTCATTCACATGTGTACTTTTGTGGGCCTTGGGCTATATTAGGTATAGGGCTCATGGACATTGCACCCTTTTGATGATATTTTATTCCATAGGCATCTCATCTTCTTGGAGCTTATGCTCAAGCTTTCATGGTAACCTTCATCCATGTCTAGACTTCTATGTAAATGACATCTCATGTCTCTAGACTCCATGTAAATGAATCTCCCCATTTATCCCTTCTTACATTGGTATCAGAGCCCTTCTTGCATTGGTATCAGAGCCCTTCTTGCATTGGTATTAGAGCCCTTGGTTTAGATCTTGGTGCTTTAATTAGGGACTAATTAGTACTTGATCATATTTGGAATTGATTTTTACATAGTTTTTAGATTTGCTAATTTCTTGATTTAGAAGATTAGCAATAAAATTTATGTCAATCATTTTTAAATTTGTATTAATCACTATTTTCAAATACCCCAATCCACTTTAGTACTTGAATTTCTTGATCTTCTTGATCTTGATTTCTAAAATTTTCTTGATTCTAGAAATTTCAGCAAACCAGTTTGAGTGATTTCTTGCATTGTCTTACTTAAGGAGCATACTTTTTCAAAGATTAGTTCTTAAAGCCTTTATTTCTTTAAGATTGAAACCTTAGATTGTCAAATTTTTCAGTTCTTGAAGGAATACTACATGAAGAAGGTTGTTGTGCAAAATCTTGGCGCAACTTCAAGAAAGTGTGTAGAATACAATTTGTTGTGCAGTTTCAAGTACAAAGCTAAAGATTCAAGTGCAAAGTTGAAGAACAATTAAGATTTGTTCAAGATTAGTGCAGAATTGAAGATTCAAGTATAGAGAGCAAGATTTTTGCAAAGATTCACAATTGTGAGTGATATTTGTCAAAATCCTACACATTCTTTGCATCTCTTTGCTATTTGTTACAGTTCTTGTTGATTTCTTGCAACAAAACAGTTGAAATACCAAGAAATGGTTAAAATGCCAAGAAATGTTTACAAAGAAAGACTAAACAATAGTGGATTGTGGATATTGTCCTCAGATTAGGTCGTTTATAACGTAATCAAGTGGACTAGTATTAATCTTCAAAGATTAGTGATAATCTTGTGGAAGTTTAAGCAAACCAAGTTCATAGAAGTGTTGTCTTGATAAAGCAAGTGCAGTTTTGGAAAAGATTGAGTGCAGATTGTAGCACAAAAAAAAACAATGCAAGATATTGTATATTTGATGTAGATATAGAGTATGGCCTTCCTGAAAATCAAACCCAGTCTACATGTGTAGGCTTGTGTGCACCATACACCACAAAACAATTTGAAAAGAAAGTAGAAATTACTTGAGGAAAAAGGAAATTGTTAACAATAAGCCATTTGGACACAATTGTTGCAAGATTAAGTGGATTCTAATTTAATCAAGATGATTAAGGAGTTCCTAGGATGAATCTTGCAAAAGATTAGTGATTAAAGCAATTGTAACATCTTCCTTTAGAAAAACATTTATATTTGTAAGGGCACATGCATCATTCCCTTTGGATAAAGGCTCAGCCCTGAGACGAATCTTTCACTGCAGTGTTCATTGGTGGATGCAAGCAAGTGCCTAGTCATCCTTGAGTTTTTAAGCTCTAGGCTTCATGGTCACACAAAGGGACCTGCAATGTATCGACATTTGACGGAGTTACTTTTTCCTCCATTACTTGTTCCCAGGTTGAAACAGCAAGTGTTAACCTCTTCCAAAGTCATGGTCCTTTTGTGAACGACGAGGATGGTGATGTGGCATTAATCGAGAGTTCATCACTACAGACGAGACATAATAAAAGAACTTGTCATGTGTAACAGATTCTTTTCTCTTGAATAAACACAGTTTCCCTTCATTTGCAAAATAGCATTACTATTGACTTAACCATACTTCCTAGCTATGTCATGTTGACTTAACCATCATGTTGACTCAAATATAAGCAGTGATTTGCAGTTAAGTTTAGCATTTCAGTTATGCTTTTGAGTTGCGAAGTGTTGGGTTGAGTTAATGCACTAGGAGAAGGCAACAAAGGCTTCAATTCATGAGAATTCAGCTGTGTAGGGGGAGGACATAAGAGTTCGTGATTGGTTTCTCAGGAGAAAACAACTTCATCGCCTCTCTGAGGCTCAGCCTGGTACAACATGCCAAGGCTCGATCATTAATAACAAAGATGATGGATTATTTCCCAAATGCTTAATGGCTATGGTAACTAACTCTATATAGAGTTTCTCAAATGATGATTATTTCCGAAATGCTTAATGGCTATGGTAACTCTAGATCCATACTTGCAGTTATTAATGGCATCACCTATCTCACAGTATGATGACACCTGCTCATCTCTTATTTGGTGAGCAGGCGCGCAGGTCTCCTGCACACAGTGGGTTACTCAACTATAGTTGGTCAGTGGACGCAAGTTTTGAGGCGTGGGATTCTTGGGATTCCTAACATGGTGCTCTCAAGGGATGCTTGGAGGGCCCGAATACTTTGCCTCTATATGGGAGTACCTTGAGAGCACCATGTGAGGCCGGATAGGAGTCCCAAGAATCCCACGCCTCACACAAGTCTCCTATACATGTGGTTACTCAACTATTGTTGGGGTGAGCGAGCCTTTAAAGGCTCAACTCACCATAATCAAGAGTTTTTCTAAGACCTAGCTGAGAGCAAGCGCAGATATTATTCAGCGCAGGGTTCATTCAAAGTTTGCAGCACATATCATTTACCGTGTTCACACATACCTTTCGCACATCGAGGCTTAGATATTATTCAGCGCAGGGTTCATTCAAAGTTTGCAGCACATATCATTTACCGTGTTCACACATACCTTTCGCACATCGAGGCTTAGACCTCTATATCCTCATGCGTCAACTTTTCACTATGACAAGGCGGCATACTCGTGCCACGGCATACTCGAGCTAGTACGTTTGATACCTAGTCACCAACGGCATTTGTTTGATGAGATAGAGGTTTGTGCCATATGGTCCACAAATGGTGACTATCACTTCATTCCTTGGCTACCTTGATACAAAGGATTTGGTATTGTTCGCGTGGGATGTCTTCTTTTGGCTACTTACATAAGTGTCTCACACTCTTGAGCCACCATGATTATGTTCGAAGGTTTGTGCCATATGGTCCACAAATGGTGACTATCGCTTCATTGCTTGGCTACCTTGATACAAAAGGATTTACCATGATTATGTTAGAAGGACGAAGGTTGTTGAGATATCGAGCTCAACTAGTGCTACGATGGACATTGAGGACCTACCTGGGTGATAGCTTCCATACTTATGCCACTGGCATGGTTGGTAAGATTATGGTTGTAGAGAAGAGAAGAAGATAGAAGAATCTTGAGCCACCATGATTATGTTTCGAAGGACGCAGGTTGTTGAGATATCAAGCTCAACTAGTGCTACGATGGACATTGATGACCTGCCTGGGTGATAGCTTCAAGAGTGTCCCACACTCTTGAGCCACCATGATTATGTTTCGAAGGACGCAGGTTGTTGAGATATCGAGCTCAATTAGTGCTACGATGGACATTGATGACCTGCCTGGGTGATAGCTTCCATACTTATGCCACTGGCATGGTTGGTAAGATTATGGTTGTAGAGAAGAGAAGACGATAGAAGAATCTTGAGCCACCATGATTATGTTTCGAAGGACGCAGGTTGTTGAGATATCGAGCTCAACTAGTGCTACGATGGACATTGATGACCTGCCTAGGTGATAGCTTCAAGAGTGTCCCACACTCTTGAGCCACCATGATTATGTTTCGAAGAACCCAGGTTGTTGAGATATCGAGCTCAACTAGTGCTACGATGGACATTGATGACCTGCCTCGGTGATAGCTTCCATACTTATGCCACTGGCATGGTTGGTAAGATTATGGTTGTAGAGAAGAGAAGAAGATAGAAGAAAATTTAGCCATCCATCTGTCTCTTATATCTTGCACTCTCTTGTGTGTGTGTGTGTTTGCTTGCAGGGAACTCAAGCTCTCCCTTTCCCTTGCATTCTCTTTATGGTATCAGAGCTCTAGTTCGTGTGAGAGCTAAGGAGGCAAGTAAGAGGCAAGAACAAGCAATGAAGGAAGCGGTATACGGATAAGAGCTTCATCGTCTCTTTCCCTTCTTGGTTTAGGTACAACACCCCTTGGTAGCTCCAGGAGCTACACATCTCCAATTAAGGAGCTGTTTTCGTAGGCTTGGAGGTGCCTATGTGGTATGCAAGTAATTTTGCAGCTAGAATTGCATTTCGGGCACATTTCGGTCTCCCATTCTGTCACTACAAGGTAATTTCGACAATTTTAGGAAGTTCTAGTGGAGAATTGTCTCTAGTCGAAATCTAGTTATTGCAGTGCAGTAGTGCATTTTTGGAGTGCAGACAGTGTTTGCACATGTATATTGGGTGTATGTACATGTACTTTGGTCAGATCTGGTGATTTATAGATTGTGTTAAAGTACCGATGTAGCAGACACAGAAGATACTGGTGTGTTACAAGTTGCATACATAAATTTTCTATTTGCAGGTTTCTGATTGTTGCAGGAAAACATGTCTGACGGACTCAATAAATTTGTCAGTGGAGAAGCTGGACAAGGACAACTTCCATGCTTAGAAGTTCAGATAGACCAATTTTCTGATGGTTGGGTAAAGGATTTTGGGACTATGTCAAAGGAGACAATGAGGAGCCTCTAGAGTTGTCTAAAGAGAATGCCACTCTAGTAGATATAAAGGCATTCAAGGATTGGAATCAAGGTGCAAGGAAAGTCATTTATTGGCTTTCGATTAATATCACAGACACAATGATAGGACACATACAGGATGCCAACACTCTAGTAGTTGCATGGCAGAACCTAGTGCAAATATCCCAAACTAATACAAAGATAAAAAAATTGCAGCTAAAACAAGAGCTATATAAGTGGAACACTCATGGTGGAAAATAAAAGCATGTTTGTCATGAGTATGCTTTAAAGATCAAGGGCATTGTTGAATCCCTTAGTTCTATCAATGTATCGGTGGAAGATGATGATTTGTTGAGTGTTTCTTTGAATGGGCTTGGCAAAGAGTACAAGTCATTCAAGACCTCCATTGATGTTAGAGAGGATATTCCCAACTTTCGGGACTTGGTGTCTATGATGATCATAGAAGGAAAGTCTCTAGGTGAGGACTCTTCTTCACAAAAAGAACACATCAGATTAGGCCTTTTACTGAAATTCAGGTAGAGGCAGGGGTAGAGGTCGTGGTTGACGAGGCCAAGATGGTGACTAACAAGGAAATCAAAATTCTGGACAACAGCAGTCCAATGATTCACAGCAATCATACACAGGTGGAAGAAGCCAGTCTAGAGACAGGGGAAGCCAAAGAGGCTGAGGTGGTTGGTAAAGAAATCAAAGTGCTGATAATCATAGAAGGAAAATCTCTAGGTGAGGACTCTTCTTCACAAAAAGAACACATCAGATTAGGCCTTTTACTCGAATTCAAGTAGAGGCAGGGGTAGAGGTCGTGGTCGACGAGGCCAAGATGGTGACTAACAAGGAAATCAAAATTCTGGACAACAACAGTCCAATGATTCACAGCAATCATACAACACAGGTGGAAGAAGCCAGTCTAGAGACAGGGGAAGCCAAAGAGGCTGAGGTGGTTGGCAAAGAAATCAAAGTGCAAATAGCAAATAGCATAGAGTGCTATTATTGTGGCAAACCATGGCACATGTGACAAAGGACTGCTATAAAAAACAGAATGATATTAAAAGTGGAAAGTTGCAGCAAGGCAAGTATGCATCATCTAGTAAACAGGATGGTGATGCATCATCTAGTAAACAGGATGGTGATGATAGAAGTGAGCAGTTGTTTGTGATGATAGAAGTGAGCAGTTGTTTGTGATGCATCATATGCACAGTTACACAATAGGGGATGTGTCAGGATCTCAAGATATATGGTATGTGGATTTTGGTGTCTCTAACCACATGACCAGTTATGCTGAGTGGTTTAGAGACATGCAGAAAATGAAAAAATCAAGTTATGTAGAAACAGGTAATGATACATCGCATTACGCATGTTGGTAAAGTGCCATTGTCTATGTAGGATGGCAAAATGAATCACTTTGGCAGATGTACTTCATGTTTCAAATATTACAAAGAACCTGGTTTCTATTAGACATATGGTTGAGCAGAGTCTGTAAATGAGGTTTAATCCTCAAGGATGTTTTGTGGAAGACTCCAAAAATCAGTGTCGCTTGGTTGTAAAGGGTAACATAAATGGTAGGATGTTTACTTTGGATGTGAACATGCCTGAGGTAAAGGTAACCATGTTTGCGCATGGAACAAGTGTCATTGTAGAAATTGACATATGGCACAAGTGCATTGGTCATGTGAATATACAGTCTATGCAGGCCCAAAATATTGTTGTAGGTTTGCCAAAGTTTAAGGTTGATGTATGCCAGCTTGGTAAGCAGGCCAAACATGCTTTCCCACATGAAAAGCATGTCAGTTCAAGGTCATTAGATGTTATAGATTCAGATGTATGGGGACTAGCCAAGACTGCAACAGTTGTAGGTTGCAAGTATTATGACCATACTAGGAAAGTGTGGGTTTACTTCATGAAGGAGAAAAGTTGCTAACTTTCAGAGATTTAAAGCCTTGGTCAAAGAAGGAAAAAGGCATGTAAATAAAATGCCTGAGATCAGAAGGTAGGGGAGAATATTTCTCCAATAAGTTCAATAATTTCCTGAGAAGGTATAAAATGCCTGAGATCAGAAGGTAGGGGAGAATATTTCTCCAATAAGTTCAACAATTTCCTGAGAAGGTAGGGAATCAAGAGACAATTTACATGCAGGTACACTCCGCAACAAAATGGTGTTGCAAAAAGGAAAAAAAGGCACATTGTAGAAGTGGCACATGCCTTGATGGCCAAAAAGAATATGCCACATTATTTTTGGACAGAAGCAATAGAAATTGCTATGTACATTATGAACAGGACACCCACTATAGCTATTTATGGTATGACGTTTGAACAAAAGTTTACTGGCATAAGACCGGATGTGTCTCACTTAAAGGTGTTTGGGTGCATTGTATGTTCTCAAGTGATGAGAAGTAAGGACAAAGTTGGATCTAAAGGTAGAGAAATGTATCTTTATTGGTTATGCTATGGAGCTAAAAGGTTATAGATGTTATAACCCTACCACTAGTAAAGATGCGAGTAAGAAGAGATAATGTCTTTCCATCATTATTCTTACATGGTTAAAGTACTACAGGAATTGGAGCCCACTTGTTTTGAAATAAGAAATGGGAAGATGCCATGAATGAGGAGATGGCAGCATTAGATGCAAATGTAACATGGGAGTTAGTGTCTTTGCCTAAGAAAAAGAAGGGAATTAGATGTAAGTAAGTGGGTGTATAAAGTCAAGCATAACGCTAATGGTTCAGTGAGCAGGTATAAGGGAATATTGCTTGCCAAAGGCTATGTGCATACTTATGGCATTGACTATGAAGAGACATTCAACCCGGTTGCAAGAATGGAAACCATGAGAGCTGTCATTTATATGGTTGCAACAAAGGGTTGGTCTTTACAGCAGATGGATGTAAAGAATGCCTTCTTGCATGGTGATTTGCAAGAAGAAGTATACATGATGTAGCCACATGGTTATAAGAATGATGCACACCCTGATTTTGTGTGTAGGCTAGGCAAAAGCCTTGTATGGCTTGATGCACCTAGAGCATGGTCAACCAAGATGGGGGAGTATCTTGTTACCATTGGATTTTAAATATCCAATGCATATTTTTTACTTTATGTGAAAAAGACAAATAGAGGGTTTATGCTATTAGTTATCTATGTGGATGCTGACATACATGATGTTAGGAGGCTTTTGAAGCAAAAGTTTGAGATGAAGGATTTGGGTGAGCTGCAGTATTTCTGAGGCATAGAGGTGGTGAGATCACCTCATGGCATTTTGTTATTATTGCAAAGACAGTATGGCTTGGACTTTTCTATGAGGCTGGCATAGAGATACAACTACATGGTTACACAGATGGTGATTGGGTTGGTAGTGTTGCAGACATGAGATCTACCAATGGTTTTATGTTCTCATTTGGGAGTGCTGCTATGAGTTGGAGCACTAAGACACACCCAGCAGTTGCCTTGTCGAGTACAGAGACAGAGAGTACAGGAGTGCTGCTATGGTAGCCTGTGAGGTAAATTGGTTTCAAAAGCTAGTTGGTGATATGGGTGAGCCCGTGGATAAGGTAGTTGTTATTTATTGTGACAACATGAGTAGCATATAGTTGGCTAGTAACCCAGTATACCATGCTAGAATGAAGCACATTGAGATACACTTTCACTTTGTGAGGGAGAAGGTTCTAGTAGGTGATGTAGATTTGGTATATGTCAGCACAGAGGATCAGGTGGCTGACATCTTCTCACCAAAGGCATTGGGCACATAGAAGCTCCACAGGTTTAGGAGCTTACTTGGAGTGCAGTGTGTGGAGTTGAGGTCGAGGGGGAGTGTTGAGATATCGAGCTCGGCCTAGTGCTACGGTGAACATTGATGACTGTGAGATCTCCATGAAGACTGCTAGAAGAGAATATGGCAACTCTCCACCCGCCGTATATAAGAACCCTGGCCGGCTAAAATAACCCTGGCCATCCACATATGTCCGGACTCCCTTGAACCGCCTGACTCTCGCCTAGTCCTACTGGTGTCTTGAGCTTACTTGGAGTGCAGTGTGTGGAGTTTGAGGTCGAGGGGGAGTGTTGAGATATCGAGCTCGGCCTAGTGCTACGGTGAACATTGATGAGACTGTGAGATCTCCATGAAGACTGCTAGAAGAGAATATGGCAACTCTCCACCCGATCGCCGTATATAAGAACCCTGGCCGGCTAAAATAACCCTGGCCATCCACATATGTCCGGACTCCCTTGAACCGCCTGACTCTTGCCTAGTCCTACTGGTGTCTTGACAATGACCCGCCTGGGTGATAGCTTCCGCATTTATGCCACTAGAATGGTTGGTGAGATTATGGTTGTAGAGAAGAGAAGAAGATAGAAGAAGATTATGCCACTAGAATGGTTGGTGAGATTATGGTTGTAGAGAAGAGAAGAAGTTAGAAGAAGATTATGCCACTAGAATGGTTGGTGAGATTATGGTTGTAGAGAAGAAGATAGAAGAAAATTCAGCCATCCATCTCTCTCTCTTATGTGTGTGTGTGTGTATGTGTGTGCGTGTGTGTTTTTGCTTACAAGGAACTCAAGCTCTCCCTCTCCCCCGCATTCTCTTTATGGACTACACCGACATAGATACTTATGATGGTGATGATATATTGTACACTCATACACATGATGATGTATTGTACACACACATGATGATATTAATGTATCGCAGACACATGCACGTGATCATAGTGATATACGTGCAAATGATGCTACTAACACATAAACACATGATGATGATGTATGTGATAGTGATGTGTGTGAATTAAATCATGTGGGCATGATATCGAGGGAAGAGATGGCAGACGAGCATACAGAGTATCAACACTATATGCCTATTGTCTTTCCTATAGGTCATGTGGACACGCTAGTTGATCGTGGTGACATTCTAGAGGATAGTATGCATTTAATTAGTGATGCATCCATTAGCACACTCGGGATTAATGTATCCATTAGCACACTTGAGACTAGTGGTATTCCACATATGAGTGACAAAGACACCAATGAGCTTAGACTTGAGTTCCTAGTGTTAGATGCGTCATGCTAATTTTCTAGGATTTCTATTTGTGGAGATATCATTGTTTACGACCACTACTATTATTCATAGCATTCTTCATGGCGACATTCTAGAGGATAGTATGCATTTAATTAGTGATGCATCCATTAGCACACTCGGGATTAATGTATCCATTAGCACACTTGAGATTAGTGCTATTCCACATACGAGTGACAGACACCTATGATCTTAGACTAGAGTTCCTAGTGTTAGATGCGTCATGCTAATTTTCTAGGATTTCTATTTGTGGAGATATCCATGATACGACCATTACTCCTATTATTCATAGCATTCTTGGCAGCATTTTATATGGATAGAGTTCATGTATTTGAGCAGTCAGGGACAATGCATGAGAGTAGTGATGATTCCATTAAGGTGAGAATCGTAGTAGGATATTGATCATATCCATAGTAGATCGTAGTAGGATATTGATCATATCCATAGTAGATCGTATGGCATAGATCTTGAGAGATTTGCATTTGATCTAGACATCTCCATCGATCCTATATTGTCAGAGATAGATTTGTCATGGGAAGTAGGTCACATAGGGGCATCATTGATGGAGATAATCGATGTTTATGAGGATGACCTTAGAGACCTTAGGAATGCTATAGATGATTAGAGCTATACTATAGTGGATGACGGCATTAGTTCACACGAGTTCCTACACGATGCCGACCTTGAGATGTGTTTCTTTGGCTTCCATGATTGTCTACATGACCCTAGTTTCTTTGGAGGCGAGATATTCATCTTTGGGTGCATCATATACCACTACAATGTATGGTAGATGATTACATGACATACCGTTTATATGCACTTATGATGTTTCCTGGTCTTGATCTACACGGACCATTCGACATTCTAGCTAGGAGTTATGTTTCCATTTGGTAGATACCCTAGATGATGTTATGGTTGCGAGGATGGGCTTATGAGCTATCCCTCAGACTTAAGCTTCACTTTTGACCTGAGAGCCATTGTTACATTGGATTCGAGGGTCCGTGATGTATACTACATTTATCCATTTGACCCAGCAAGACTCATACCTAGCCTCGTCACTCATCGACATTGGTTTCCTACATCTCCCATTTGACCCTGGAGGATATTCGGTTACCTTCATCATTAACAGTGGTCTCTCACACTTTTCCTTTGACCTAGGAGGGAGATTGCTTAGCTTCATCATCATCGGACGGGAGTCCCTCATCCTTTCCATTTGACCCTGGGGATCATACTACTTATGCTATGGTATTTGGGTCTTCCATGATAGTGACATATGTCATGATTTTTGGCTTTTGTATATTGCCTTTGTATGTCTTTTGTGCGTGACCACCCTTCGATTTCGAGGACGAAATCATTATAGGATGGTTTGTAATGAAGTGGATTTGGTATGCACATGCACATGGGGGATGGGGCTTAGGCACTTAGGCTTAGGGTCATTCACATGTGTACTTTTGGGGGCCTTGGGCTATATTAGGCATGGGGCTCATGGACATTGTACCCTTTTGAACCCTTTTGATGATATTTTACTCTATAGACATCTTGTCTTCTTGGAGCTTATGCCCAAGCTTTCATGGTGAACTTCACCCATGTCTAGACTTCCATGTAAACGACGTCTTATGTATCTAGACTCCACGTAAATGAGTCTTCCCATTTCTCCCTTCTTACATTGGTATTAGAGTCCCTTCCTTTATTTTCTCCATGCACATGAATGTAGAGAGTATGGCTTCTAAAAAAATGCATCCTTTATTTGCAAACATACATATGCTGTTTAGAGTTAGTTGTGCATTCATCAAACAAAATTCAAGAGTCCTAAGTTCAAAAGCAACCTTTAAGATATGTCTAGCATTACGCTTAAGACTATCAACAAGAGCAAGTGATGAGAATATACACACTACTTATTGTGTGTTACAATTCTCCAATATGTTATGTTATTTGATAATTATGTTATTTCTTCAAGGGAGGATTTGGTTTTCTTTGCAAGATGGTTGAGTATGATGATTAGAGACATGTAGCTCTTTTGTTCTTCTAGGAGGTTTGTAAACACGTTGAGACACTATTCAATTTACATGTTAAACTTTGTAGGGAACCACACTAACACATCTTGCCTCTTTCTTCTCAAGGATGAAGCATAGCGAGCCTTGCAAAATGGATAACATCACTCATAGGACTATTCATTTGACCTTCTAATGGTGACGTCCATGTCTAGACTTCCATGTAAACGACGTCTCATGTCTCTAGACTCCATGTAAACGAGTCTCCCCATTTCTCCCTTCTTACGTTGGTATAAGAGCCCCTTCTTGCAATGCATCCTTTATTTCTCCATGCACATAGAGAGTATGGCTTCTAAAAAATGCATCCTTTATTTCTCCATGCACATAGAGAGTATGGCTTCTAAAAAATGCATCCTTTATTTACAGCAAACATAGATGCTATTTAGAGTTAGTTGTGCATTCATCAAACAAAATTCGAGAGTCCTAAGTTCAAAAGCAACCTTCAAGATACGTATAGCATTACGCTTAAGATTATCAACAAGAGCAAGTGATGAGAATATACACACTACTTATTGTTTACAATTGTCCAACATGTTATGTTATTTGATAATTATGGAGGATTTAGTTTTCTTTGCAAGATGGTTGAATATGATGATTAGAGACATGTAGCTCTTTGCTTCTTCTATGAGGTCTACAAACACGTAGAGACAGTATTGAATTTACATGTCAAACTTTATAGGGAACCAAACTGACACATCTTGCTTCTTTCTTCTCCAGGATGACGCATAGCGAGGCTTGCAAAATGGATAGCATCACTCGTAGGACAATTCATTTTCAGACCTTCTCATGGTGAAACAGTATATGCCATGGGTTTTTGGTGATGCATTATGATTATTATTGGACGTGGTTTTTTTGAGAGCTTCCTTAGTGAGTTTTTAGATTACTAGGTTATTTCTATAAATGATTTGGAGAGTTTCTTATTCTCTCTCCTTGTTGGGACATTCTTGGTGGAGTGGGCGGCTCCATGTTTTAAGGCCCATTACACATCGCCATAGCCCTGCATGCCCATGCTGATGTGGTGGGGGTATCCACTGCCCATAATTTATGGGCAAGCAATATGTGTAACGGGCCTAACACACAAATTTGGACAAGAGAACGGAGAAGGTGTGGAACAAGGAGGGGGTACGATTCCTTCGTTGAACATGCCAAGCAGGAAACGACCAACTGCAACAGCTTTACTGAGCTTTCATTCATATATAATTGCTCACATGAATCGTGAGAGAGAGGCCAGCGGCTTTGCCTTATGCGTCGGCACATGCGTCAAACTTCCAGGTTCAAACTGCCCGACCCCACCGCCTGCCCTGCTGGAGTCCACACCATATCTTCGTGCGCCCAACAACCCTCTCACGTGGCTCGCATTTCCAAACTCGCACGGTCCACCCATCCACACTTTTTGGAGCCTTTATAAATAAATAAATAAAAAAGTGTGCTCCAAAGGACGTCTCATAGTGTGTACGTACAATGCCTGGGCCCCACATTTTATGGACGTGATTCGTGAGCCGTCACCAATAAATACTAAACGCTCCTTGGGTTGGTGCAGCAGACAAAAATGTGACAATAAGCCTATTACTTGTAGGGAGCTCTTAATTTATCAACTGTGCATGTGAAGGACATGTGAACCACATGGAAGACTTTTCTCAAAATATTTATGGTAGTGTATAGTCTTATCTAGCCATGCATCATGGCTATGGTATAACAATTGATGAAATGTGGCTATAAAGTCAATTCTTGGTCATAAAGCATTACTTCACCCTCATATGTAGTTGTGTTCCACACATTAACTTCTCACATAGCTTGAATAATGTTTTCTATGAATTGCACTTTTCTTTATTTTGAGTGTGTGCAAAAGCTTACATGCTTCTATGAAAAATTTCAAAATAAGTGCAATAATAAATCCCTTGTGTCTCAATTAGCATCATGTAGAATGATTTTTGTGTGGGATTAGGATGACTTGGGTGGATGCTATGTTAGATGTCAAGAGGGAGGGTCAAATTAAATTTATTACAAATGTTGATCATCTGACATACAATCATAGCTAGGGAGAAGTTCACACAGGCAACTTGTTTATAGGTATGCACTTAATTATGTCTTTTTAATCCTATTCTCCATCTTACCAATCATGAATGTTGTACTAACAATGAAACTCACATGTTGCTCTAGAGAAGGCTAAAATTCAATGAACAACTCAACTAAGAATCCATCCTCACTATAGGAGATTTTCCCGAATAATATATAAGAGCCATCTTTTAGCTTGGAATCTCTTAACGGACACATCCTCTTGAAGCCAAAGCGTATCCCCCAAAAATTCCACCCCTTTTTTGCCATAATATGAGGGTTCTTTGAGATTCCCTCTACGAAATAAGCCCATGGGCTCTCTCCTTTTTTAAAGACTTCTAAAAAATATATTTCAAGGGAACTTTACTAGCTTTAAAGAATAGTTTCTTAGAGAGCAACCTACTCTTGAGTTCAAACATGTCCATCTATTTTTTACATTGAATCTAGGCCTTTGTGTCTCTTCTTGGTCTAGGGTATAGTCTCATGTCTTTTAGCTAGGAGCTAGTAGCACTACTCTTTCTTTGTGTCTCTTCGTAATGTAGGGTAGTATCTAGTCTTTTAGCTAGGAGTTGGCTCCACTCTTCCTAATCTATGGTAGTCTCTAGTCTTTTAGTTTGTTGTGCCTCCTCCTAATCGAGGGTAGTTTGTTGTCCTTTAGCTCATCTTTTAGCTAGGAGTTGGCTCCACTCTTCGTGGTCTCCAGTCTTTTAGCTAGGAAAGCTGCCTACACTCTTTCTTTGTGTCTCTTCCTAATCTAGGGTAGTATGTTGTCCTTTAGCTCATGTCTTTTAGCTAGGAGTTGGCACCACTCTTTCTTGGTCTCTTCCTAATCTAGGGTAGTCTCTTGTCTTTTAGTCTTATGTCTTTTAGCAGGAGCTGGATCCACTCTTTCTTTGTGTCTCTTCCTAATCTAGGGGGAGGGTAGTCCCATGTCTTTTAGCTAGGATTTGGCTCCACTCTCTCTCAATTTTCATTTGCATTTTCCTTCTTTCTTTGGCTCTTAGTGTGGCCGCGTCTTTGATATTCTTCTACATTCCCTCTCAACAAATCTAGTCTAAGCATCTTCCACACATTTTTAATAATAAGTATGTCAATAGCTTAAATACCTTCACATCTCTAAAATATTGATATCTTAAAAGGTTATTATTGATCATCGACTCCCTCTTATAGAAATCTATGGCTCCTTCACCAATCCCTGAAGACTATCCTGTTGAAATTTGAGCAAAATGATGAGCTATGGTGGATCAAACACTAGAATCAACATAATTAACAAAGTGATTATTGGCAAATGATTAAGACGTAATTAGTGAATAATTAGCACATAGATTAATGTAGGCATGGATACTCAAAACCCAGCAAATTCTCATTAGGGCTATGCCTCAATTTATAGAGTTTACATCAAGCATCAAATCCCATTGATTTCTCCATGATTCACTCCCAGAATATCTCCACCTCTTGCCTGATTCTCTCCACCTCTTCTCTTTTCCCTGAATATCTCCCAGAATATCTCCACACTCCTAAATTCCCTCATGCTACCCATTATTCTCTCCCAGTAGATTCTTCTAACCTTTTCACAGGTTCTTTCACAATTACATCTCCTCTTTTACAGCCTCTATCCAAGAGCTTGTTCCCACACACACCCTATTCACTTGTATTTTCAACACCTCCCCTCAAGTGAATAATCCTAGCACACCTGGACCCTGTATCAAGTTTCCCTCTTACTTGATAGCCCGTGACCAGTGCCTCAAGTCCCTAAACTCCATAGTCCTTGACACTCTCTCTCTCTATGTGTCCAAGGCTACTATAAGTGCCCGCGACCTTGACTAAAGTGCTCACACATACATCTACCACTTGGCCTACATCATCGGTGGCTCAGAGGTGGTTTTACTTTATTGGGGCAGGTTACATTGGGTTGTTGGGTCTCTCTCTCTCTCTCTCTCAGAAAAGATGATCCGACTCCACTTCTCTTGGAGCCTCCATGAAGTTTGCCGATGTCGTTCCTTCTTCACTGGGTTTGCTGTATAGCAGTCTCTCGCCATGTGTCCTGGCTTTCCACATTTGTGGCAAGTGAAGGTCCTCCCTCCTACTCTGCCTCTTCCTCGTCCTCGTCCTCGAGAGAATCCTCCTCGGGTGAAGAATGCTTTTTCCTCTCCTGCTGTTGAGTCGAGCCCTTTCTTCTCTTTGCCTCTGCTCTCTTGCTCTAGTAGAGCTGCTTCTATCTCATGTATCTTCAATTCAGGTACATTCTTTAGTGTTGCTACAATGTTTTCATAATCTCCTTTGTCCACACTCTTCAAAAGTACAGCTAATGCTTCATCATCTTCTACCTTTTTGCCAATAGCTGCCAGCTGTTGCTTAATGCTTTTATATTTGTTCAAGTGTGTGATTAAAGGTTCACTTTCCTTCATGTCCAATTTGTAGAATTGCACTAATAGATTTATCTTGGAATTTTTTGCTTGTGTACCAAATAATTTATTGAGTTCATCCCATGCATCTTTTGCCCACTGTATCCCTATGATATGATGAATGATTTCATCATTTAAACTGAGTGCAATAAGTCCCAATGCTTTTTCATTCCTACTCTTCCACTCATTTTCTTCTCTCTCTGGGCATTCATCTCTCCCTTCAACTAATCCCCACAGATTTTTCCTCATTAGCAAATACATGGTTTTTGTGTGCCATGTATAAAACTGTTCCCCATTAAATTTGGCTATTTCCTGTGATGAATTCATGGTGATGTGAAGGGGGTCTTACCTCTTGATCCAAATTCAAGATTCAAGGGCAGTGTCTATCCTTTTACAACTCAATCTCGTGTTTAATAGATGATTACAACAATTTTATCAGCATAAAATCACCAGAAATTACATTAAATTGAGGGTAACCAATTTGTACGGGATGGTTGGAGTATCAAACCAACTCCGATTTGCAATCTGAAGCTTTAGGGATCTGTATCAGATACCTAATGGTTAATTTGAACCCTCAATTGTACCAAAGTACAGTGATTAGCACTGATTAATCACTGATTAGCAAATTAATGCTGTGCAGAAAACAGAGTATGCGGGGAGTCCAGATCTGGTGCCTTCCACTTCAAATGAGCTCAAATGCTTTCAAAGGCATCAATAGCAATGAGTCTAGTAGAGGATTAAGCCAAGAAACACAAGATTTGACCAAATAATGAAAGCTTAATCTCTGTTTTACCAAAGTCACCTGCAGATTTGATGAAGAGCTTGGATCTCACTGTAGACTTGATGAAATTGATTTCTGTCTTCATCAGCTTGTAGAGCATGCTTGATTATCCCTTGGGCTAGGAGGAATTGAATCTATTTGAAATGATGAAGTGGAGATTTGCAATTTACTCAGAAAAATCAGCGCTGAAAAAAACGTGAAGTTCTCGTGAACCCGCCGCGCGCCGGCGGTTTGCTGTGTTTTCTTGATGGGCTTGAAGCCAAGGATCTTAGCTAGCTATGGTTAGAAGCTTTTGCCCTAATTTGATGTGTGCTAGGTGCTAGAGATCCTCCACCACTGGCTGGGGGTGAAGGGGAAGGTGAAAAACTCACTAAAAATTAATTTTTTTGCTAATTATCTACTAATCCTAATTAATTCACTAATGGGCTCATAAATCTGATTGATTCTAGGCATGGCTCTGATACCATGTTGAAATTTGAGCAAAATGATGAGCTATGGTGGATCAAACACTAGAATCAACATAATTAACAAAGTGATTAGCAAATGATTAAGACGTAATTAGTGAATAATTAGCACATAGATTAATGTAGGCATGGATACTCAAAAACTAGCAAATTCTCATTAGGGCTATGCCTCAATTTATAGAGTTTACATCAAGCATCAAATCCCATTGATTTCTCCATGATTCACTCCCAGAATATCTCCACCTCTTGCCTGATTCTCTCCACCTCTTCTCTTTTCCCTGAATATCTCCTAGAATATCTCCACACTCCTAAATTCCCTCATGCTACCCATTATTCTCTCCCAGTAGGTTCTTCTAACCTTTTCACAGGTTCTTTCACAATTACATCTCCTCTTTTACAGCCTCTATCCAAGAGCTTGTTCCCACACACACCCTATTCACTTGTATTTTCAACATATCCCACCTCCATCTATGGCTCCTTCACCAATCCCTGAACAGTGAAGACTATCCCACCTCCATCTAAGCATGTACAATGATCATATAGAATGGAGCTTCAATCAAATGGACACCCTTAAGATATGAGGTGACTAATTGCCATTCTTACCACACCAAAATATATTTTATCTGACTTGGATGAGCTATTTTAGAGAATGGAAGAATGAAGTATATGTGAACCCAAACAAATCTCAGCCCTCTAACTATTGGAGTGGAGACCAATGTAGCAACACACACATAGATGTAGCAAGTAAACAAAGATAGATGGAAGCACAACACTCAAAGTAGATTAATGAGAATGAGTGAAGTACAAGTGAAGCGACATGATAAGATCACTTACACACTTATAAGATTGTGTACATATGCTCGAGGTAAAAAACCTCCTAAGATTGATGAGACTGAGTGAAGTACAAGAGAAGTGTCATGATAAGATCACTTACACACTCATAAGAGTGTGTACATATGCTCAAGGGAAAAAAAGTCCCATCCAATTATTAGCATATATCTACAAATCACCACCATATAAATGCTGCAAAGACCCCATGTAGTGATGATGTGAACATATACAAGGATCATGTGTGGCTGATCAATCCCCAAATGGCAATAAGCCAAAAGCTTTATGAAAAGCTTCAAACTTTCGTAAGAGAGCCTTTGTGAACATATCTACCACATTATCGTGTGTAGGGACATAAGCCAACCTAATTTCTCATGTAATGAGCCTTTCCCTGACATAATGATAATGCACCTTAACGTGCTTTGTGCGAGCATAAAACATTGGGTTCCTCATAAATGACTAATGCACTTTGGCTGGTCAGTAAAGATGGAGGTGGGGGATGGACTACCTATCACCTGTCTCTACTGGTGTAGCAATAGGCTGACAGTCTCAAGACTAAAATGTGTAAGTAGCATCTCTAATTAATTTGATTGTTGTAACATTACAATACTATCATTATGTTGCATAAATTAATTGCTAAATAATAATGCAATGAGCCCAAATTTGTCATCTTAAATGACACATGTAATTAACCTTGAAGGCTGAAATATGAGCAGCATGTCATCAACATATAAAATGATGGCCAAAAAACGATCTTTTCTCCTCTTTATTTAGAGGGTATTCTCAGCTGGGGGCTGTTGCAAAAAATCATCTTTGCTCTTCTTTGCATAGAGGGTACTCTCAATTGGATTGTTGCATAGAGGGTACTCTCAATTGGATTGTTGCAAAAAATCATCTTTGCTCTTCTTTGCATAGAGGGTACTCTCAATTGGATTGTTGCAAAAACCATTTGCAACAACCAAGTATGTGTTTATATTCTCGTACCATGGTGTGGGAGCCTGCTTAAGGCCATATAAAACTTTTCTTAATTTACATACTTTAAATTCTTGCCCCTTCTCAATAAAACCATGATGTTGAGATACATGAGCCTCCTCATATCCAACTGATGTATATTTCAACCATGATGTATTGTCAATGCACTAATACACATGATCGTAGTCATGCAAGGCGTAGGTGTAAAGGTCTCATCATAATTTATGCCCTTCTCTTGAGCATAACCCCAAGCCTTCCCTTGTAAAGCAATCATAACACTACCACATCAGCTTTACGCTTTAGCTTATAAATGATGAAAAACAGGTAGAGGGAGAGGAGACACACACACACAGGAGCAAACCCTAATGTATATTGCAAACCCTAATGTATATTGCAAATCCTAACCATAGAGGGAAGCCATCTCCCTTCTCACACAATGCATAAAGCCATAATCCATAATACACAACACACACTATGTGTTGTGTCCACACATTGCTAACCCTAGCTAATGTCCACACACTATGACCAACTGGAGGCGGTCATTTATGTCTCACACATGTTCCTACCTAACATGCCAGCACATAGCGCAGCTGGCACAAGCTGACATCGAGCTTGAATCTCTCAACAGCCTCTCTCAAGCTCATGATGTACTGCCATAGATGAAGATGTAGATGAGCTTGGGCTATCAAAGCTCTCAACACTCCCCCTCAAGCTCATCCCACGTACTCCCAACATAGTACGGAAGCCATGTGCTCTTCAGTCTTCACATACAGTCTTCACATACTGCAAATCCACTGTACCATCCAACACTTTCTCTCTGACAAAATGATAGTGGACCTCTATGTGTTTGGTCCACGCATAAAAAAATGGATTCTTGGCGGCCAACTGTATGATGCTGCTCATGTTGTCACAATGAATGATAACCTTGCCCCATCAATAGGCTCACCCAAATCAGCCAAGAGACCCTTTAACCATACTCCTTCACATGTAGCAATGGTGGCTGCACCCCTGTATTCAGCCTCTGTACTAGATAAAGCAACAATAGGTTGCTTCTTGCTACTCCAACTCACCACTGCACTTCCAAATGTAAAGACATAACCACTAGTAGACCTCTTGTCATACGAGCTACCTACCCAATCTGCGTCTATGTGTAGCCATGTATATCCAAGCCTTTACCATGCTCATAAAGAAGACCATAATGTGCAGTGGTCTTTACATATGGCATAATGCGTCTCACTGCATCCAAATGAGGTTTTCTGGGGCTCTGCATAAATTGGCTTACTAGCCCCACAACATAACTGAGATTCGGGCGTGTGATAATCATGTAAATAAGACTCCCAACCATCTTTCTATACATAGATGGATCATCCAACTCTTCACCAAAATCAGCCCGCAGCTTCACATTCTGCTCCAAAGGTGTACTCATTGGCTTACACCTTGTCATCCCATATTTTGCCAACATATCCAATGCATATTGGCGTTGCACTAACCATGTCCCTACATGGTCTTTGATCACTTCAATCCCAAGAAAATATCTCAATTCACCCAAGTCTTTCATGTCAAACTGCCCACTCAATGCCTTCTTTACATGCATAACATCTGTAGCATGATCTCCTGTGATAATGAAGTCATCCACATAGATGACAACCAGATTTTGATGAGTTGGTTTCACTCTTGCTTATTGTGAGAAAATCAAACTCAGTGACTCTTTTCATGATGCATCTACTAGCCATGATGATAATGGCAGAAATCAAACTCAGTGACTCTTTCTATTCACAAAGGGGATTTAGAGGCAGGGGGAGATTTGTATCACGTGGCTGTGGTAATGGTCATGGATGGCAGGACAGGTCACCACAACAGAATTTTCAGCCTACATATGGTGCTAGAGGTGGTCATGGATATACACCTCAGAGAGGCAGAGGTAATCCTCGTGGGGGTAGGACGTTGGCAAGGCCAACAAACATTTATGCAAAATGTGGAATGCCATTACTGTGAGAAATTTGGTCATATGGCACGTGATTGTTTCCGCAAACAAAATGATTTGAGAGGGGGTAAAGCACAACATGGTGGACATTATGCACAACATGGTGAAAATTATGCAAGTGGTGGAAATTATGCATCAAGCAGTAATGAATGGCAGCGCAAATCACTTGTTTGCCACCATAAAACATGTTGTGGGATCTATGATGACAAATGGTGAAAGTGATGACACTTGGTATATGGACTCTGGAGCATCAAACCATATGACTTGTCATGGCGAATGGTTTGAGCATATGAAGCCTATGGATGTGAAAGGCTATGTGGAGACAGGAGATGATACCCAACATGCTATCACACATGTTGTGGAAGTGTACCATTGGTTATGCACAATAGTGAAACAAAGTCTATGGCGGATGTCTTGTATGTGCCTTCTATTACAAAAAGTTTGGCCTTAGTTAGTCAAATGGTGGAATAGGGTTTACAGGTTCGTTTCAACGAGCATGGTTTCTTCGTTGAGGATTTCAAAAATGGATGTAGAGTCATTGCCAAAGGCAAGAAAGAAGGCAGGTTATTTATGTTGGATGCTGGGATTCCTGAGTTGAAATCAACCATGTTCTCTAAAAGCCAAAATGTGGTACAGGACATTGACATATGGCATAAAAGGATTGGACATGTGAACATACAAAGGTTAAAGAACATGCAGGCAAGAGGCATTGTTAGTGGGCTGCCTAGATTCAAGTATGATGGGAATATGCATGTTTGTGATGCCTGCCAGTTTGGAAAGCAGGTGAGGTTGTCGTTTCCTAAAGAAGGCAACATGAGTAGCAGGCCACTTGAGATAGTTCATATAGCGATGTATGGGGTCCTACCACAAAACCAATCCATTAAAGGCAGCTTGTATTATGTGACATTCATTGATGATTTCAACAGAATGACTTGGATTTACTTTCTCAGAGAGAAAAGTGAAGTGTCGGGAAAGTTTATAGACTTCAAAGCTTTTGTAGAGAAGCAATATGTCTCTTGGATAAAATGTTTGAGGATAGATGGAGGTGGTGAATACACCTCACATGCTTTTGAGAATTTCTTGAGATGGCATAAGAAGACAGTTAACTTGTAGGTACACACCTCAGCAAAATGGTGTTGCTGAGAGGAAGAATAGAGTCATTTGTGATGTGGCCAGGGCAATGCTCAATGAAAAGAGCATGCCAGACTATTATTGAGCAAAAGCGTGTGCCACAGTGGTGTATATACTTAATAAGATACCCACAGCAGCCATACATGGAAGTACGCCAGAGATGCGGCTTACAGGTTTTAGGCCAGACATTGGACACCTCAAAGTGTTTGGTTGCATAGCTTATGTACATGCGGCTTATAGGTTTTAGGCCAGACATTGGACACCTCAAAGTGTTTGGTTGCATAGCTTATGTACATGTGCCTGACGAGAGAAGGAGGAAGTTGGATTCTAAGGTAAAAAAGTGTGTGTTTGTGTTGGATATGCATAGGATCGCAAGGCATATAAATGTTACAATCCACAAACTAGGCAAGTGGTTATCTCACGAGATGTGGTGTTTGATGAACTTGCTAGTGGTTATCTCACGAGATGTGGTGTTTGATGAACTTGCTAGTGGTACAAAGCAAAGGATGAGGGTGTCATTGATTCCGTTGATGCTGATGTGCATGTGAACTTGCCACAAGCAAGTTCTATTTTTATGTCTGGGCGCCAGCAGAGTCTGAGAATAGCACTATATGTCCATGGTCAGGACGCTTGAGACATGAGAGTGTGAGCACTGGGAGTAGTGCTGTGGATAAAGGGAAAAAGAAGGTTGAAGGAATTGGCATTACAGGTTGTGAGTCGTCAAGTTCAAAAAGTTTGGATGAGGAACTTTGGCATACCAGTTTTACGCACACCACAGGTGCAAGGCAGGATAGAAATGTGCCTCCACATGCTAGAGTGACAAGTGTTCAGAGTGATCCGCATGCATTGCGGAGATCCCAAAGGGTCAGGTATCCAGTTGACAGGTTGACATATCGTGATGACTTTGCTATGCATTACGCATGTATGACCTCTTTGGTGAAGCATGTGGAATCTACATGCTATACAGAAGCTATTGGGAAGCATGTATGGGAGAAGGCAATGGATGTTGAGATGGACGCATTGGTTCATAAGGAAACATGGGATTTAGTTGCCTTACCACAAGGCAAAATGTCATTGGTTGCAAATGGGTTTACAAGGTGAAATGCAAGTCAGATGGTTCCATTGAGCACCATAAAGCGCGATTGGTAGCTAAGGGTTATGCACAAACCCAAGGCTTGGACTATGATGAAACATTTAGTCCAGTTGCAAAGATGGGAACAGTGAGAGCAGCAGTCATTGCTATGGCTGCAGCAAATGGTTGGGAAATGCATCAAATAGATGTGAAAAATACATTTCTAAATGGTGATTTATAAGAGGAAGTTTATATGGCACAGCCAGAAGGATATGTACACCCAAGGTATCCCACTCATGTATACAGATTAAAGAAAGCATTATATGGTTTGAAGCAAGCACCTCGTGCTTGGAGTGATAAGATAAGCCGATATCTTATCTCCCTTGGATTTCAGGTTTCTTCAACAGATTCTTCACTCTATGTGAAGAAAACAAATCATGGGATCGTCTTGCTTGTCATCTATGTGGATGACTTCATTATCACAGGAGATCATGCTACAGATGTTATGCATGTAAAGAAGGCATTGAGTGGGCAGTTTGACATGAAAGACTTGGGTGAATTGAGATATTTTCTTGGCAAAGGAGTATAAGTCTTTTAATACATCTATCTCGGTTCGGAGTACATGTTTACCAGATTTTGATGAGTTGGTTTCACTCTTGCTTGTTGAGGAAATCAAACTCAGTGACTCTTTTCATGATGCATCTACTAGCCATGATGATAATGGCAGAAATCAAACTCAGTGACTCTTTCTATTCACAAAGGGGATTTAGAGGCAGGGGGAGATTTGTATCACGTGGCTGTGGTAATGGTCATGGATGGCAGGACAGGTCATCACAACAGAATTTTCAGCCTACATATGGTGCTAGAGGTGGTCATGGATATACATCTCAGAGAGGCAGAGGTAATCCTCGTGGGGGTAGGACGTTGGCAAGGCCAACAAACATTTATGCAAAATGTGGAATGCCATTACTGTGAGAAATTTGGTCATATGGCACGTGATTGTTTCCGCAAACAAAATGATTTGAGAGGGGGTAAAGCACAACATGGTGGACATTATGCACAACATGGTGAAAATTATGCAAGTGGTGGAAATTATGCATCAAGCAGTAATGAATGGCAGCGCAAATCACTTGTTTGCCACCATAAAACATGTTGTGGGATCTATGATGACAAATGGTGAAAGTGATGACACTTGGTATATGGACTCTGGAGCATCAAACCATATGACTTGTCATGGCGAATGGTTTGAGCATATGAAGCCTATGGATGTGAAAGGCTATGTGGAGACAGGAGATGATACCCAACATGCTATCACACATGTTGGAAGTGTACCATTGGTTATGCACAATAGTGAAACAAAGTCTATGGCAGATGTCTTGTATGTGCCTTCTATTACAAAAAGTTTGGCCTCAGTTAGTCAAATGGTGGAACAGGGTTTACAGGTTCGTTTCAACGAGCATGGTTGCTTCGTTGAGGATTTCAAAAATGGATGTAGAGTCATTGCCAAAGGCAAGAAAGAAGGCAGGTTATTTATGTTGGATGCTGGGATTCCTGAGTTGAAATCAACCATGTTCTCTAAAAGCCAAAATGTGGTACAGGACATTGACATATGGCATAAAAGGATTGGACATGTGAACATACAAAGGTTAAAGAACATGCAGGCAAGAGGCATTGTTAGTGGGCTGCCTAGATTCAAGTATGATGGGAATATGCATGTTTGTGATGCATGCCAGTTTGGAAAGCAGGTGAGGTTGCCGTTTCCTAAAGAAGGCAACATGAGTAGCAGGCCACTTGAGATAGTTCATACAGCGATGTATGGGGTCCTACCACAAAACCAATCCATTAAAGGCAGCTTGTATTATGTGACATTCATTGATGATTTCAACAGAATGACTTGGATTTACTTTCTCAGAGAGAAAAGTGAAGTGTCGGGAAAGTTTATAGACTTCAAAGCTTTTGTAGAGAAGCAATATGTCTCTTGGATAAAATGTTTGAGGATAGATGGAGGTGGTGAATACACCTCACATGCTTTTGAGAATTTCTTGAGAAAGCATGGCATAAGAAGACAGTTAACTTGTAGGTACACACCTCAGCAAAATGGTGTTGCTGAGAGGAAGAATAGAGTCATTTGTGATGTGGCTAGGGCAATGCTCAATGAAAAGAGCATGCCAGACTATTATTGAGCAAAAGCATGTGCCACAGTGGTGTATATACTTAATAAGATACCCACAGCAGCCATACATGGAAGTACGCCAGAGATGCGGCTTACAGGTTTTAGGCCAGACATTGGACACCTCAAAGTGTTTGGTTGCATAGCTTATGTACATGCGGCTTACAGGTTTTAGGCCAGACATTGGACACCTCAAAGTGTTTGGTTGCATTGCTTATGTACATGTGCCTGACGAGAGAAGGAGGAAGTTGGATTCTAAGGCAAAAAAGTGTGTGTTTGTTGGATATGCATAGGATCGCAAGGCATATAAATGTTACAATCCACAAACTAGGCAAGTGGTTATCTCACGAGATGTGGTGTTTGATGAACTTGCTAGTGGTTATCTCACGAGATGTGGTGTTTGATGAACTTGCTAGTGGTACAAAGCAAAGGATGAGGGTGTCATTGATTCCGTTGATGCTGATGTGCATGTGAACTTGCCACAAGCAAGTTCTATTTTTATGTCTGGGCGCCAGAGCAGAGTCTGAGAATAGCACTATATGTCCATGGTCAGGACGCTTGAGACATGAGAGTGTGAGCACTGGGAGTAGTGCTGTGGATAAAGGGAAAAAGAAGGTTGAAGGAATTGGCATTACAGGTTGTGAGTCGTCAAGTTCAAAAAGTTTGGATGAGGAACTTTGGCATACCAGTTTTACGCACACCAGGTGCAAGGCAGGATAGAAATGTGCCTCCACATGCTAGAGTGACAAGTGTTCAGAGTGATCCGCATGCATTGCGGAGATCCCAAAGGGTCAGGTATCCAGTTGACAGGTTGACATATCGTGATGACTTTGCTATGCATTACGCATGTATGACCTCTTTGGTGAAGCATGTGGAATCTACATGCTATACAGAAGCTATTGGGAAGCATGTATGGGAGAAGGCAATGGATGTTGAGATGGATGCATTGGTTCATAAGGAAACATGGGATTTAGTTGCCTTACCACAAGGCAAAATGTCATTGGTTGCAAATGGGTTTACAAGGTGAAATGCAAGTCAGATGGTTCCATTGAGCACCATAAAGCGCGATTGGTAGCTAAGGGTTATGCACAAACCCAAGGCTTGGACTATGATGAAACATTTAGTCTAGTTGCAAAGATGGGAACAGTGAGAGCAGTAGTCATTGCTATGATTGCAGCAAATGGTTGGGAAATGCATCAAATAGATGTGAAAAATGCATTTCTAAATGGTGATTTATAAGAGGAAGTTTATATGGCACAGCCAGAAGGATATGTACACCCAAGGTATCCCACTCATGCATACAGATTAAAGAAAGCATTATATGGTTTGAAGCAAGCACCTCGTGCTTGGAGTGATGTACTCCGAACCGAGATAGATTATTAAAAGACTTATACTCCTTTGCCAAGAAAATATCTCAATTCACCCAAGTCTTTCATGTCAAACTGCCCACTCAATGCCTTCTTTACATGCATAACATCTGTAGCATGATCTCCTGTGATAATGAAGTCATCCACATAGATGACAAGCAAGACGATCCCATGATTTGTTTTCTTCACATAGAGTGAAGAATCTGTTGAAGAAACCTGAAATCCAAGGGAGATAAGATATCGGCTTATCTTATCACTCCACTCCAAGCACGAGGTGCTTGCTTCAAACCATATAATGCTTTCTTTAATCTGTATACATGAGTGGGATACCTTGGGTGTACATATCCTTCTGGCTGTGCCATATAAACTTCCTCTTATAAATCACCATTTAGAAATGCATTTTTCACATCTATTTGATGCATTTCCCAACCATTTGCTGCAGCCATAGCAATGACTGCTGCTCTCACTGTTCCCATCTTTGCAACTGGACTAAATGTTTCATCATAGTCCAAGCCTTGGGTTTGTGCATAACCCTTAGCTACCAATCGCGCTTTATGGTGCTCAATGGAACCATCTGACTTGCATTTCACCTTGTAAACCCATTTGCAACCAATGACATTTTGCCTTGTGGTAAGGCAACTAAATCCCATGTTTCCTTATGAACCAATGCATCCATCTCAACATCCATTGCCTTCTCCCATACATGCTTCCCAATAGCTTCTGTATAGCATGTAGATTCCACATGCTTCACCAAAGAGGTCATACATGCGTAATGCATAGCAAAGTCATCACGATATGTCAACCTGTCAACTGGATACCTGACCCTTTGGGATCTCCGCAATGCATGCGGATCACTCTGAACACTTGTCACTCTAGCATGTGGAGGCACATTTCTATCCTGCCTTGCACCTGGTGTGCGTAAAACTGGTATACCAAAGTTCCTCATCCAAACTTTTTGAACTTGACGACTCACAACCTGTAATGCCAATTCCTTCAACCTTCTTTTTCCCTTTATCCACAGCACTACTCCCAGTGCTCACACTCTCATGTCTCAAGCGTCCTGACCATGGACATATAGTGCTATTCTCAGACTCTGCTGGCCCAGACATAAAAATAGAACTTGCTTGTGGCAAGTTCACATGCACATCAGCATCAACGGAATCAATGACACCCTCATCCTTTGCTTTGTACCACTAGCAAGTTCATCAAACACCACATCTCGTGAGATAACCACTAGCAAGTTCATCAAACACCACATCTCGTGAGATAACCACTTGCCTGTTCATCAAACACCACATCTCGTGAGATAACCACTTGCCTAGTTTGTGGATTGTAACATTTATATGCCTTGCGATCCTATGCATATCCAACACAAACACACACTTTTTTACCTTAGAATCCAACTTCCTCCTTCTCTCGTCAGGCACATGTACATAAGCTATGCAACCAAACACTTTGAGGTGTCCAATGTCTGGCCTAAAACCTGTAAGCCGCATGTACATAAGCTATGCAACCAAACACTTTGAGGTGTCCAATGTCTGGCCTAAAACCTGTAAGCCGCATCTCTGGCGTACTTCCATGTATGGCTGCTGTGGGTATCTTATTAAGTATGTACACCACTGTGGCACACGCTTTTGCTCAATAATAGTCTGGCATGCTCTTTTCATTGAGCATTGCCCTGGCCACATCACAAATGACTCTATTCTTCCTCTCAGCAACACCATTTTGCTGAGGTGTGTACCTACAAGTTAACTGTCTTCTTATGCCATCTCAAGAAATTCTCAAAAGCATGTGAGGTGTATTCACCACCTCCATCTATCCTCAAACATTTTATCCAAGAGACATATTGCTTCTCTACAAAAGCTTTGAAGTCTATAAACTTTCCCGACACTTCACTTTTCTCTCTGAGAAAGTAAATCCAAGTCATTCTGTTGAAATCATCAATGAATGTCACATAATACAAGCTGCCTTTAATGGATTGGTTTTGTGGTAGGACCCCATACATCGCTATATGAACTATCTCAAGTGGCCTGCTACTCATGTTGCCTTCTTTAGGAAACGACAACCTCACCTGCTTTCCAAACTGGCAGGCATCACAAACATGCATATTCCCATCATACTTGAATCTAGGTAGCCCACTAACAATGCCTCTTGCCTGCATGTTCTTTAACCTTTGTATGTTCACATGTCCAATCCTTTTATGCCATATGTCAATGTCCTGTACCACATTTTGGCTTTTAGAGAACATGGTTGATTTCAACTCAGGAATCCCAGCATCCAACATAAATAACCTGCCTTCTTTCTTGCCTTTGGCAATGACTCTACATCCATTTTTGAAATCCTCAACGAAGAAACCATGCTCGTTGAAACGAACCTGTAAACCCTATTCCACCATTTGACTAACTAAGGCCAAACTTTTTGTAATAGAAGGCACATACAAGACATCCGCCATAGACTTTGTTTCACTATTGTGCATAACCAATGGTACACTTCCACAACATGTGTGATAGCATGTTGGGTATCATCTCCTGTCTCCACATAGCCTTTCACATCCATAGGCTTCATATGCTCAAACCATTCGCCATGACAAGTCATATGGTTTGATGCTCCAGAGTCCATATACCAAGTGTCATCACTTTCACCATTTGTCATCATAGATCCCACAACATGTTTTATGGTGGCAAACAAGTGATTTGCGCTGCCATTCATTACTGCTTGATGCATAATTTCCACCACTTGCATAATTTTCACCATGTTGTGCATAATGTCCACCATGTTGTGCTTTACCCCCTCTCAAATCATTTTGTTTGCGGAAACAATCACGTGCCATATGACCAAATTTCTCACAGTAATGGCATTCCACATTTTGCATAAATGTTTGTTGGCCTTGCCAACGTCCTACCCCCACGAGGATTACCTATGCCTCTCTGAGGTGTATATCCATGACCACCTCTCGCACCATATGTAGGCTGAAAATTCTGTTGTGGTGACCTGTCCTGCCATCCATGACCATTACCACAGCCACGTGATACAAATCTCCCCCTGCCTCTAAATCCCCTTTGTGAATAGAAAGAGTCACTGAGTTTGATTTCTGCCATTATCATCATGGCTAGTAGATGCATCATGAAAAGAGTCACTGAGTTTGATTTCCTCACAATAAGCAAGAGTGAAACCAACTCATCAAAATCTGGTAAACATGTACTCCGAACCGAGATAGATGTATTAAAAGACTTATACTCCTTTGCCAAAAAATTCAGATTTTGAGAAAGAGAAGAACTTCATGCACACGGTAGAGAACTCATGCATCAATTGACTACCCCACATTGCTTTTCATTACTCAGCTCAAATCTTTATGTTGCTCAAGGTTAAACTTGCAAAGAAGCTTCCCATGCATTCATATCATCCAAAAGACCTCAACTTGTGAATTATTTTTAAAAAAATGCACTCCTAGCCTGCAGAGATTAGTGCCGCCTACTTGTAGGAATTTTTGGAGAGTTTATACACACTAATGATTGCTCATAAGCCTTAGCAAAGACCTAAGGTAGGTTGCCAACCAATCAATGCATTGATTTGATGTAAAAACCTTCACAAATCGCTTCAATTTTGAGCATATACTCACTGTTTTGGAGGAGGTTTCAAAACCAAAATTTTTCTCTTATTTTAATGCATCAATCTTGTTCCAGATTTACTCTAGGATTTGCACATGAGTTGCCAATACATTAATCCTTGTCACATACATTTTCCTTTGCCATATTGCATCCATTTGCAATACATTTTCCTTTGCCATATTGCATCCATTTGCAATACATCATTGCTTTCAAGCTCCAATGGAAAGCTTGCAAAAAACCAAAATTTTCTTTTGCTTTGGGCAACCCTGATTTGCCTTGTTTGTGCTTGAATCACCTGCAATCCGATCAAGGGTGTTTAGTAGTCCTTACCCGGTAGGCCAAGCTCTCAGATTTGATAGAAATTGGTGTGCTCCAAGCTTCACAGCATCAATGGCAAACTTCAAGCTTCACAGCTTCTTCTCCCTCTTCTCTCACTCACTCATAAACCCTAATAGAGAGCACCAGGCTCTAATACCATGATGAAAAACAGGTAGAGGGAGAGGAGACACACACACAGGAGCAAACCCTAATGTATATTGCAAACCCTAACCATAGAGGGAAGCCATCTCCCTTCTCACACAATGCATAAAGCCATAATCCATAATACACATTACACACTGTATGTGTTGTGTCCACACACTGCTAACCCTAGCTAATGTCCACACACTATGACCAGCTAGACGCGGTCATTTATGTCTCACACATGTTCCTACCTAACATGCCAGCACATAGCGCAGCTGGCACAAGCTGACATCGAGCTTGAATCTCAACAATAAACCTACTTTGTACCAATGGCCTTTTTACCATAAAGCAAATATGCTAAACCAAGTGTCATTTTTGAGGATTGAGTCATACTCATCCTATATGGCATGCATCCAATGATCATTTTCTTGTGCTTCCTCAAAGGAAATAGGTTCTTCTTCATTGCATATACTGGCAAAGAGAGCATGATCCATAAAAGAATAAGATGCATGATGAGAAACTGCACGTATCCTGCTAGGTAGAGTCGTAGCTAATTTTTTATCTTGCAATGTCTAGACCAGAGAAAATTTGGCATACTCTTAGATGCCTATATGGTTATCCTTTCCTCATATACCACTGTATCATCCATAATTGCCTCATCAATAGGTTGACTATGGGCTGAAATTCAAGCTAATTTTCAGCTAGTATGGGCTGATTTGCAACACCTTTTTGAGCATTCATTTATTCCACATATGGTTGCCCAACATTGTGCAAAGTTAGGAGTGTATCCAAGATGTTATGTGAGCACACATTTTACTGTTTTTTACATAAAATCATCTGCTAAACTGAGTTCTCAATAATGAGAACATCTCTACTCACTAAAATCCACTTTGCGGCCAGATGGTAGAGTCTATACTCTTTGCTTTTCATCTAGCTTATTGCATTGTTGCTGAGGCATAAGAGAATAAGTAAGATAACAAAAAACACAAAGATAAAAAAAGATGTCATGTGAGCATACATTTTACTATTTTTTACATAAAAGCATCGGCTAAACTAAGTTCTCAAAAAAAGAGAACATCTCTACTCACTAAAATCAGCTTTTTGTGGCTAGATGGTAGAGTCTATACCCTTTGCTTTTCATCTAGCTTATTGCATTGTTGCTTAGGCACAAGAGCATCAGTAAGATAACCAAAAACACATAAACGAGCCACAATGGGCTTCTTGCCATTCCAAGCTTCATAAGGAGTAATTGTCTTAAGGCCTTGGTAGGAAATCTGTTTAGCACATAAATGGCACACATAATTGCCTCCAACTAAAAAACATGAGGCAAATCCAGGCTTTTAACCATGCAACATGCCATCTCCCATGAGAGATATATTCTTCCTCTTATCGACACCACTTTGCTACTAAGGTGTATAAGGAACTGTGCGTTGATGTTTTATACCTCTTTCAACCATATATACATGAAACTCCTTTGACATAAACACCCCCCTCAATCTGTATGAAGGATGCTAACTTTACTTGTAGATACATTTTCAGCCATAGAAAGAAAGTGTTTAAGCATGTAAAGACCTCTGACTTTGCCTTCAATGGATGCACCTAGGTGTGCCTGGAGTGGTCATCACTAAAAGTTACAAAGTAGAGATATCCCCCAATCGATGGTGTCCTCATTGTGGGACCACATACATCACTATATATAAGTTGTAATTTTTGGATAGTTCTAACTAATCCATTTTTGGGAATGATGCGCATTGCATCTTGCCCAAAATGCACCCCTCACATACATGTTTGATAGAAACCTTAAACTTTAGCAACTCTGATACCATCTCTTGCTTTTTAAGGTGTAACAAACTACCCAAATTCAAGTGACCAAAGTGGGCATGCCCTAGCTCCGCGTCACTCATAACACGCGTGAGCCACATGAGCAAAGGGAATTATCCCACATTGATGTACAAGCCCAAAGGTGTACCTCCTCATATAAAAAGGGACCATTTCAAGAAATGAAAAATGAAGCAAGCTCTCAAGTCTCTTTATTTGAGTATAAGTCTCATTCTTGTATCCTAATTGTTCTTGAGTCTAAGCTTAATTAGTTAGCAATTAACCATCATGTTTATACTTAAGCTCACCCACCTTAGATTAGCTTAATCACTAGATTAATGTAAGATTAGTACTAATAACCATAGCCATGCATATGCAATGGTATCCATGTTTTGCAACATGGTATCAGAGCCAACCCTCTACTCATGAGCCTCTCCATGACATTTCTCTCAACCCACTAAACATCATTAGCACTAATAAGGTCACTAATCCCAAGCTTATCCATCCAACCCCCTTTATGGCCCAAATTGAAAGGCTTGGCATTGATCATCCTCTCCACCATTTTGAAAATCCGTCTAGCCACAAGTCAATCTCTCCTAGATGCCCATTGTCACCACACCATCTCCTGGATTTGCATTATACGGTCGAAAATCGTTGCATCTCTCCCGACTGGTTTTCTCTTCTATTCTCCCACCACACACAAAACTGGGTCAATCTCTCTTAGGTGAGCTTGTAGCATGGTACAAGCTACCCACCATAGCTTGAATCTTAAGGCATTCCATTAACTACACGAGGCGGGAGAATTGAAAATCTAGTCACCCATTCCAACATATATTCGCATTTTTTGACCCACTTTGAGCTGAAGATCTTGCTTATGTATTTTTTCCTCGTCATCAACAAGGGTAACATCCCTATACAAAAAGCAATTGAATCCTCTAAATCTTGGCCCTGATAATCACTATAATTAAATTTTAATCAATCAATTAACAACAAATCGATAGTAATTAGCAAAAATTGAGCATGTCACTCACACGTTTGGGTTGTATTAACCTTGTATGAGTATCAAATTTCATCAATTGACATTTGAGTTAGTGCTGAGAAGCATTTAAAGCATTTTCTCTATTACTTTTATGAGATTAGACAATACCATAGAGACTTAATAAAAGCTCATGTGGTAAGACCTTCTCAAATGGCAAATAGATACATGGCATTAAGCATTGAGAAGTTCATTGGAGAAGGGACATACACTCGGGCAAAGCACCCCATTAGCATGAAATTGTACGCACATGTGCATAAGCAAAGAAAAGATGCATAAAACACTTTCTTAAGCATGCCAAGAGTACAAATTCATGGAGTGACCACATTACAAAGCATGGCACTCACATACAAAGCATCAAAGCACCAAGCAGAAGCACCAAGTGGCATCAAGAGAAAGGTTTACATCAAAGGCACAATGAATAAAATAGAAGTTGGACATGACAACAAGCAATGACAAGTGGTCAAAGAGCTAAAAAGTCAAACCAAAAAGTAAAGACCAAGAGACAAGAAGCATCCAACAATGCAAAGAAGAAAAAGAAACAACATTGACATGGAGCATGAAGAAACAACATTGACATGGAGCATGAAGAAAGCAACAAGAGATCTTCATCAAGCAAAAGCAACAAGAGATCTTCATCAAGCAAAAGCAAGGAGATTTCAAACAAGCAGCAACACTGAACAACAAAGGAGATACCAACCACTAACCTAAACTAAATCATATGTTGTAAGCCACCAAATGAGTAGGAAAATCTATGCGTTTGCATGCTTTACCACCACTAAAGAGTAGCCAAAGAGCACCTAGGGGAAGTGATGCAAATGTAAAACACTCGACGACCAGACCATCTCTAAAATAACCTCTGAGCTAGAGAAGAGTAACCAAGGTAAAGAGCCTCTGAGTCACCTAGCTATTAATCCAATTCTAGGATTAACAAGAGCTACCACCATTATCTTACATCAAGGAGTCACGATAGATACACCAAAGGGTCATACATTAAAGATATGAAGCAATAGTGTCCAAAACTACAACTTGGACGGGCGCCTGTAATGGTGTGATGGAGTATTTATGGCGATTCCCGGTAGCAAGATAGGATGAAGTCCTAAGTGATGTACTTCACGGATATATTATGAGAGTAGTCATTGTAATAGCATTAGGCCTCTTATGAGCCTAAAGTGCATGACCAGCCACCACAGTTTAAGTGAGTGTGAACACTTATGGCCATGTATATAAGTGAATTTCTCTCATAATACAACGTACTCTCCCATTGTGCAATTGAGTCTTGCTCTTACTAATCTCTCTCCCTAATTCATGCTAGTGAGTGTGTGAGTGAAGTGAGGTGAGAGGAGGGACGGGTACCCGTAGTGCAACGCGACAGTGTGACAACGCTCGCGGGAGACGCGATGGAATTGCTTCTCAAGGAGTTGTAGAGCTTGGAGACCTCAAGGGTTATGAGCTCAGCCCCATTGGAAAGATCCTCCTCATCACAACAATTGCGGTTCACCAGGTAATCTCTTTTTGGATGTGTTTCAAGGAGGGTTAGGGTGAGCCATAACACTAGCCAAGTTAGAAATGAGGGAGGGTGATGGTATGTTGTAAACCTCATACATCACTATATATAAGTTGTAATTTCTGGACAGTTCTAACTAATCCATTTTTGGGAATGATGCGCATTGCATCTTGCCCAAAATGCACCCCACATACATGTTTGACAGAAACCTTAAACTTTAGCAACTTTGATACCATCTCTTGCTTTTTAAGGTGTAACAAACTACCCAAATTCAAGTGACCAAAGTGGGCATTCCCTAGCTCCGCGTCACTCATAACACGTGTGGTAGTAATTGAATAAGCATTATGTGCCAATCTCTCATACCTATCCAATATGTAAAGCCTATGGCTTAGAGTACGAGATACTATAGTGACATCTCCATCACTCTTGTCAATGAATTGTACACCTATATATCAAACAATTTGACCACTCTTTTTAAGGTGTAACAAACTACCCAAATTCAAGTGACCAAAGTGGGCATTCCCTAGCTCCGCGTCACTCATAACACGTGTGGTAGTAATTGAATAAGCATTATGTGCCAATCTCTCATACCTATCCAATATGTAAAGCCTCATACCTATCCAATATGTAAAGCCTATGGCTTAGAGTACCAGATACTATAGTGACATCTCCATCACTCTTGTCAATGAATTGTACACCTATATATCAAACAATTTGACCACTAGGCCTATCCTAGCAATGGTATAGACTGACAACAAGTTCTTTTTTATGCGTGGCACAAATGAGACTTCTGAGAGAGTAATTGTCCCACCATTTGTTGCAGTGATAACAACCTTTTTGAGTCCTTTTATTGGATATAGAAAGAGTTGTTTGCACATCATGTTGTACGGAATGGTTGGAGTATCAAACCAACTCCGAACTGCAATCTAAAGTTATAGGGATCTGTATCAGATACCTAATGGGTTAATTTGAACCCTCAATTGCGCCAAAATATAGTGATTAGCATTGGTTAATCACTGATTAGCAAATTAATCCTCTATTTTATGTACAAAAAATAGAGTATGCGGGGAGTCCAGATCTAGTGCCTTAGACTTCAAATGAGCTCAAATGCTTTCAAAGACATCAATAGCAATGAGTTTAGTAGAGGATTAAGCCAAAAAACTCAAGATTTGACCAAATATTGAATGCTTAATCTCTCTTCTACCAAACTCACATACAGATTTGATGAAGAGCTTGGATCTCACTGTAGATTTGATTAAATTGATTTCTGACTTCACCAGCTTGTAGAGCATGCTTGAAAACACTTGGGGCTAAGAGGAATTAGACCCATTTGAACTGTGGAAGTGAAGATCTCAAATTTTCTCCCAAAAATAGGCGCCTGCTAAATTCGCAATTTCTCCTAAACCCATCGGCGGTTTGCTGCGCTGATTTGATGAGCTTGAGTAACAATGAGTTGGCTGGTTGTGGCTAGAAGGGTTTGGCCTAATGTGATGTGTGCAAGGAGCTAGAGCTCCTCCACCAGCTGGGGGTACAGAGGTGAGTGGAAAAAAGAGGGAAAATTTATAATTTTCTACTAATCCTAATTAGCAAAATGATTAGCAAGATAATGGGCTCACAAAATGATGGATTCTAAGCATAGCTCTGATACCATGTTGAAATTAGATAAATGTGATGAGCTATGGTGGATCAAATACTAGAATCAACATCATTAACAAAGTGATTAGTAAATAATTAAGATATAATTAGTAATTAGCAAATAGCTTAATATAGTGAGTAATTAGTAATTAGCAAATAGCTTAATGTGATTATTGAATAGCTTAATATAGGCATGGATAATCAAAAACTAGCAAATTCTCATTAGGTCAATGCCTCAATTTATAGAGTTTACATCCAAGCATCAAATCCCACTGATTTCTCCTTGATTCACTCCACCTCTCCTAGAATATCTCCACCTCTTTTGCTTGATTCTCTCCACCTCTTTACTTTTCTCAGAATATCTCCACACTTCCTAAATCTTCTCATGCTACCCTTTATTCTCTCCTAGTAGATTCTTCTCACCTTCTCACAGGTTCTTTCATATTTACACATTCTCTTTTACAGCCTCTAACTAAGGGCTTATTCCCGCACACAACCTATTCACTTGTATATTTCAACACCTCCCCTCAAGTGAATACTCCTAGCACACCTGGACCCTATACCAAGTTTCTCTCTTACTTGATAGCCCATGACCAGTGCCTCAAGTCCCTAAACTCATAGTCCTCGACACTCTCTCTCTCTATGTGTCCAAGGCTACTAAAAGTGCCCGCCGCGAGACGACCGACTAAAGTGCTCACACATACATCTACCACGTGGCCTACATCATCGGTGGCTCAGAGGTGGTTTTACTTTGTTGGGACAGGTTACATTGGGTTGTGGTCTCTCTCTCTCTCTCTCTCTCTCTCTCTCTCTCTCTCTCTTAGAAAAGATGATTTAACTCCACTTCCTTTGGAGCCTCCATGAAGTTTACCGATGTCGTTCCTTTTCCACTGGGTTTGCTGTATAGCAGTCTCGTGCCATGTGTCCTGGCTTTCCACAGTTGTGGCAAGTGAAGGTCCTTCCTCCTACTCTGCCTTTGCCTCGTCCTCGTCCTCGTCCTCGAGAGAATCCTCCTCGGGTGAAGAATGCTTTTTCTTCTCCTATTGTTGATTGAGTCAAGCCATTTCTTCTCTTTGCCTCTGCTCTTTTGCTCTAGTAGAGCTTCAATTCAGGTATATTCTTTAGTGTTGCTACAATATTTTCATATTCACCTTTGTCCACACTCTTTAGAAGCACTGCTAGTGCCTCATCATCTTCTACCTTTTTGCCAATAGCTGCCAGTTGTTGCATAATGCTTTTATATCTGTTCAAGTGTGTGATTAAAGGTTCACTTTCCTTCATGTCCAATTTGTAGAATTGCATTAACAGATTTATGTTTGAATTTTTTGCTTGTGTGCCAAATAATTTATTGAGTTCATCCCATGCATCTTTTGCCCATTGTATCCCTGTGATGTGATGAATGATTTCATCATTTAAACTGAGTGCAAAAAGTCCCAATGCTTTTTCATTCCTGCTCTTCCACTCATTTTTCCCTCTCGCCTCTGGGCATTCATCTCTTCCCTCAACTAGCCCCCACAAATTTTTTCTCATGAGCAAATACATGGTTTTTGTCTGCCATGTGTAAAACTGCTCCCCATTAAATTTGGCTATTTCTTATGCTGTACTCATGATGATGTGAAGGGGGTCTTACCTCTTGATCCAATTTCAAGATTCAAGGGCAGTGTCTACCCTTTTACAACTCAATATGTGTAAGGTCCCTCCCAAGCCATGTATGTATGTGTCTCTTTTAATATAGATTTCAATAAGAAAAGAGAGTGTAATTAGAAAGAGTGAGACAATAAGGCTAGAAACATTAGAAAAGTGTTAGAATAAAAATATTAGCTCTAAAAATCCTAAAAGAAATAAGAACATAAGAATAGTTCTATTAAGAGATAAGTATCCCCAAAATAGAATTTTGAGTTTAAGTGATAAGAGGTCATATTTAGAGTACTTTTACACATTTAGAGTCCATGCATACTAAAAATGTAGAAAAACAATGCGTTTCTAAAGATAGTGCGTTTGTGGCTATATACAGACGTTTTTGCCTATTCTGCTCATGTTGGCTTGTAGACCAGATGTCTTCCCGTTCTTTTGACTGGTTACATGACTATATTCTGAGTTTTCATCAGAGAGTTATGGCCGAAATAGTTTGCTGTTTCTGTCAGGGTCTCTACATAGAGAAAACTGTGAGAAGACAGCAAGTAGCCTCAAGGTAATCCTAGAGTTTGAGATGTATATATCCCTTCATTCTTATCTAATATCTCAGAAAAGAAGCTTAGATTGCTATAGTCTTTCGGAGGAAGAGACCAAAACTCCATAGCTTTTCTTTTAGAGAAAGAATAGTATGCCATAGCCCTGTAAAAGAGGAGGCTATTTTGCCACCATAGATCTTAGAAAGAGAGAAGAGTCATAGTATGAGTAAGAGGAGATAAATCTTGGAGATGATTGGATGATTTCAATCGTAAGACAAGGTATTAGAAGACTCTATTCTCATATGTCAAGTTCTAAAGCTCTTGTTAACGAGCAAAGGCAACGATAAACGACAAATTTCTATAAGGTATATATATATTTTGTTTTTCAATTATATATCATTCTTAGGGGTTGAGGTATGGCCCCGGCTTCTCTATTGATTGTTACAATGATCTATTTTATTGATTTACCATTTAAAGTTTGTATTCTTTTAAACAACAGCATATGCCTTAATAAAGAATGTCTTATCGCAATCTCAAGTTGAAATGCTAAAATCTGTGTGAGAAAAGGATTGTTTTTTTAAGAAAGTAACATGGATTGTAGTCCTATGGTTTAGTGAGTAAATGGATTGTTATCTTGGTTAAATTAAGGTACAGGTACAACTTCTCCCTGCCTTGACGCTGCCCCGTTCTTGTGCTTGTATAGCTGGACGACGGAGACGTTAGTAAGGCCCGGAGTTGGCCCATGGTATCCCTCATACCATTGGGAGAATGAGGTTTGCCGATTGAGGCTAGTGATTATGATGCTGCCTAGTTCTGAGGGCCCAAGCTAGTGCGGTGAATTAGCCCACCCTAGTGTGCAGACATCCCTCTGAGGGGCGGGAGGATCGAGCGATGGAGCCTGAGAGGGCGACAGGCCGGCTTGAGTCCTCGCCAGCAGCCGACGATGAGGTGTATGGTCCCGTAGGGTTATGCCCAGCATGTAGAGGCTGGAAGGCCGAATTCTAGATCATTGGCAGAATAAGAATAAGAGAGCCGGATTGGCTTGTATGGAAATGGATTCATGTATAAACTTTTTATATAAATGCATCTTGTCTTTGGTATGATTGTATTGTGTAAGAAGGCTGTTATAACGAACCTTGTGAAGAAGGGCCCTAATTAAGGAATATGTTTATTTATGTCAAACAGTGTGGTAGTATTAATTAGAAAACAAATTGATGCGTGAGTAGGGTGGAAAGTGGGAGGATGAATGCCCCGACGGCACCATCCTACGGACGGGTGGACCCGATTATGCCCCGACGGCACCATCCTACGGACGGGTGGACCCGATTAGTCGGGTAGCTTTCCAACATATTAAGTGAAAGCCCTACGTTAGATAAATAGGTTCTCGAGCAATTCTATTCTAGAAGACTAGGCCAACGGCTGTGCCTTGCATGGATGAGAAAAAAAGCGTTGTCTCTAGGAATCAAGACTAGTAGTTGCCCAAATTATGATCAATTACCCTATGGGTGATTTGATTTTTAGAAGACCACGCTCCCCTGCGGGATACAGCTAGGTCTTACCTATGAATCGTATCCTTGAAACTCTGTATGGTCAAGGTGTCGATGAGTAGGAAATTTTCTCTAAGATAAGACTTAGTGGACTATCTTAAGCGTTTTCCCCATTTGTGGAAGGGGGGAACCTTACAATATGGTGTTTAAGAGATGATTACAACAAATTTATCAGCATAAAATCACCAAAAATTACATTAAATCAAGGGTAACCAATTTGTATGGAATGATTGGAGTATCAAACCAACTCCGAACTGCAATCTGATGTTATAGGGATCTGTATCAAATACCTAATGGTTAATTTGAACCCTCAATTGTACCAAAGTATAGTGATTAGCATTGATTAATCATCACTGATTAGTAAATTAATCCTCTATTTTGTGTGCAAAAAATAGAGTATGCGGGGAGTCCAGATCTGGTGCCTTAGACTTCAAATGAGCTCAAATGCTTTCAAAGACATCAATAGCAATGAGTTTAGTAGAGGATTAAGCCAAGAAACACAAGATTTGACCAAATATTGAATGCTTAATCTCTGTTTCACCAAAGTCACATGCAGATTTGATGAAGAGCTTAGATCTCACTGTAGACTTGATTAAATTGAATTGTGACTTCACCAACTTGTAGAGCATGCTTGAAAACACTTGGGGATAAGAGGAATTAGACCCATTTGAACTGTGTGATCTCAAATTTTCTCCCAAAAATAGGCGCTTGCTAAATTTGCGATTTCTCCTAAACCCATCGGCGGTTTGCTGCGCTGATTTGATGAGCTTGAGTTGCAATGAGTTGGCTGGTTGTGGCTACAAGGGTTTGGCCTAATGTGATGTGTGCAAGGAGCTAGAGCTCCTCCACCAGCTGGGGGTATAGAGGTGAGTTGAAAAAAGAGAAAAAAATTATAATTTTCTACTAATCCTAATTAGCAAAATTATTAGCAAGATGATTAGCAAAATGATTAGCAAGATAATGGGCTCACAAAATGATGGATTCTAGGCATAGTTCTGATACCATGTTGAAATTAGAGCAATGTGATGAGCTATGGTGGATCAAATACTAGAATTAACATTATTAACAAAGTGATTAGCAAATAATTAAGATGTAATTAGTGATTAACAAATAATTAAGATGTAATTAGTAATTAGTAAATAGCTTAATATAGTGAGTAATTAAATAGCTTAATGTGATTAGTAAATAGTGAGTAATTAGCAAATAGCTTAATGTAGGCATGGATAATAAAAAACCAACAAATTCTCATTAGGTCAATGCCTCAATTTATAGAGTTTACATCCAAGCATCAAATCCCACTGATTTCTCCTTGATTCACTCCACCTCTCCTAGAATATCTCCACCTCTTTTGCTTGATTCTCTCCACCTCTTTACTTTTCCCAGAATATCTCCACACTTCCTAAATCTTCTCATGCTACCCTTTATTCTCTCCTAGCAGATTCTTCTCACCTTCTCACAGGTTCTTTCACATTTACACATTCTCTTTTACAGCCTCTAACCAAGGGCTTGTTCTCGCACACACCCTATTCACTTGTATATTTCAATACCTCCCCTCAAGTGAATACTCCTAGCACACCTGGACCCTATACCAAGTTTCTCTCTTACTTGATAGCCCGCGACTAGTGCCTCAAGTCCCTAAACTCATAGTCCTTGACACACTCTCTCTCTCTATGTGTCCAAGGCTACTAAAAGTGCCCGGGACCTTGACTAAAGTACTCACACATACATCTACCACATGGCCTACATCATCGGCGGTGGCTCAGAGGTGGTTTTACTTTGTTGGGACAGGTTACATTGGGTTGTGGGGTCTCTCTCTCTCTCTCTCTCTCTCTCTCTCTCTCTCTCTCTCTCTCTCTCTCTCTCTCTCTCTCTCTCAGAAAAGATGATCCGACTCCACTTCCTTTGGAGCCTCCATGAAGTTTGTCGATGTCGTTCCTTCTCCACTGGGTTTGCTGTAGCAGTCTCTTGCCATGTGTCCTGGCTTTCCAGAGTTGTGGCAAGTGAAGGTCCTTCCTCCTACTCTGCCTCTTCCTTGTCCTCGTCCTCAAGAGAATCCTCCTCAGGTGAAGAATGCTTTTTCTTCTCCTACTGTTGAGTTGAGCCATTTCTTCTCTTTGCCTCTGCTCTCTTGCTCTTCACCTTTGTCCACACTCTTTAGAAGCAATGCTAGTGCCTCATCATCATCTTCTACCTTTTTTCCAATAGCTGCCAGTTGTTGCTTAATGCTTTTATATCTGTTCAAGTGTGTGATTAAAGATTCACTTTCCTTCATGTCCAATTTGTAGAATTGCATTAATAGATTTATCTTTGAATTTTTTGCTTGTGTGCCAAATAATTTATTGAGTTCATCCCATGCATCTTTTGCCCATTGTATCCCTGTGATGTGATGAATGATTTCATCATTTAAATCGAGTGCAAAAAGTCCCAATGCTTTTTCATTCCTGCTCTTCTACTCATTTTCCCCTCTCGCCTCTGGGCATTCATATCTTCCCTCAACTAGCCCCCACAGATTTTTCCTCACATGAGCAAATACATGGTTTTTGTTTGCCATGTGTAAAACTGCTTCCCATTAAATTTGGCTATTTCTTGTGCTATACTCATGATGATGTGAAGGGGGTCTTATCTTTTGATCCAATTTCAAGATTCAAGGGCAGTGTCTACCCTTTTACAACTCAATATGGTGTTTAAGAGATGATTACAACAAATTTCAGCACAAAAATTATATTAAATCAAGGGTAACCAATTTTTGTACGGAATGGTTGGAGTATCAAACCAACTCCGAACTGCAATCTAAAGTTATAGGGATCTGTATCAGATACCTAATGGTTAATTTGAACCCTCAATTGCACCAAAATATAGTGATTAGCATTGATTAATCACTGATTAGCAAATTAATCCTCTATTTTATGTGCAAAAAATAGAGTATGCGGGGAGTCCAGATCTAGTGCCTTAGACTTCAAATGAGCTCAAATGCTTTCAAAGACATCAATAGCAATGAGTTTAGTAGAGGATTAAGCCAAGAAACACAAGATTTGACCAAATATTGAATGCTTAATCTCTGTTTTACCAAAATCACATGTAGATTTGATGAAGAGCTTGGATCTCACTGTAGACTTGATTAAATTGATTTCTGACTTCACCTGCTTGTAGAGCATGCTTGAAAACACTTGGGGCTAAGAGGAATTAGACCCATTTGAACTGTGGAAGTGAAGATCTCAAATTTTCTCCCAAAAATAGGTGCTTGCTAAATTTGCGATTTCTCCTAAACCCATCGGCGGTTTGCTGCGCTGATTTGATGAGCTTGAGTAGCAATGAGTTGGCTGGTTGTGGCTAGAAGGGTTTGTCCTAATGTGATGTGTGCAAGGAGCTAGAGCTCCTTCACTAGCTGGGGGTACAAAGGTGAGTTGAAAAAAGAGGGAAAAATTATAATTTTCTACTAATCCTAATTAGCAAAATGATTAGCAAGATAATGGGCTCACAAAATGATGGATTCTAGGCTTGGCTCTGATACCATATTGAAATTAGAGCAATGTGATGAGCTATGGTGGATCAAATACTAGAATCAACATCATTAACAAAGTGATTAGCAAATAATTAAGACGTTTAGCAAATAGCTTAATGTAGTGCATAATTAGTAATTAGCAAATAGCTTAATGTGATTAGTAATTAGTGAGTAATTAGCAAATAGCTTAATGTAGGCATGGATAGTCAAAAACCAGCAAATTCTCATTAGGCCAATTCCTCAATTTATAGAGTTTACATCCAAGCATCAAATCCCACTGATTTCTCCTTGATTCACTCCACCTCTCCCAGAATATCTCCACCTCTTTACTTTTCCCAGAATATCTCCCAGAATATTTCCACACTTCCTAAATCTTCTCATGCTACCCTTTATTCTCTCCCAGTAGATTCTTCTCACCTTTTCACAGGTTCTTTCACATTTACACATTCTCTTTTATAGCCTCTAACCAAGGGCTTGTTCCCACACACACCCTATTCACTTGTATATTTCAACATAATTCTGATTACCTGTTTGGCCACCTCCTTGGCCGCCGCGTCCACGGCCTCCTCTACCTCGTCCTCTTCCTCAACTTATGTAGAAGGCCTGTTGCTCTGAAGAACTGTTTTTGTTTTGTGAAGACTGCTGGTCTTCACCCAAGCTCTTCTCTTCTAAATTAAGATAGACACCAAATCTGGGAAATTGGGAATGTTTTCTCGAGTCTGAATAATGTCTTGAATGCCTTGTATTGTGGCTCAAGACCACGTAGATAGACTTCCACCTTATCATCATTATCTACTGAAACACCAATAGATGCGAGGGATTCCACAATACCCTTGACCTTTAATGCATAGTCATTCACAGACATACTCTTTTTCTCCACAGTATGAAGTTCATTCTTCAACTGTATCTTTCGTGCCTTGGTATTTGTTTCATAGAGTTTTACCAAGGTGTCCCATGCCTTCTTGGGGGACTTGGTATCCTGTATGTGCCCAATCATGGTGTCCTGTGTATACTGATAGAGAGCCAATACATAACTTTTCTGGCTCCTTGGTTCCAATCCTTGAACTCTTTCACATCTGTAGCACTGCAGCAGTAGTCGGATTGATCTCTGCTGGTATCTCCGATGCCTCTTCATGCTCACCTTCTATATAGTCCCAATAACCCTTTCCCATCAGGAAATTTGTCAACCTGTAGCACTGCAGCAGTAGTCGGATTGATCTCTGCTGGTATCTCCGATGCCTCTTCATGCTCACCTTCTATATAGTCCCAGTAACCCTTTCCCATCAGGAAATTTATCAACCTGAACCTCCAAGCATGGAAGTTATTCTTATCAAGCTTCTCAGCAACAATCTGGTTTATGCCATCATTTGACATATTGCCACACACACAAATTTACCAGAAATTGCACTCTGGTTTGTCCTGCACAAACTGCTGAATTTTCTGCAGCGGTATTGTGGTACACTCAAATGTCATTAACGAGTGACCTTAATGTGCATACATACACCCAATGGCAACTATTGACCTCCTTGCAGCACACACAATGTCTGCATAACCAATCTGCCTTCCTGTAGTTCTTTAAAATAGAGTTATGCAGAGAATCGATGACTTACTCGTAGTGCTCGATGAAATCGCCTGCTTTCTGAAAAACGGAGGTTGTAACGTACCTGAAACGCGTTTTCGCCCGAAAAATAAGTTTGATAGGATAATAAAGTTGCCCTATAGTTTTACTCCCGTAAAGAAAGCTCCTCAATAAGAGATCGTTTGTCGGTGCCTCCCGTAGAGCTCCCGACAAGGGTGTAGTCACCACCAACACAAATAGGGAAGAGTAGTTGAAGCTCTTATCCTTGTACCGCTTCTTGTGCTTCTCTTGCTTGCAGCTCAGCCCTTAGCATGAACCAGGCTCTGATACCATGAAAAGATGCAGGGGAGAAGAGAGCTTGAGTTCTTGCAAGCACACACACTCACAAAACCCTAAAAGAGAACACACAAGGTGAGAGGCTGAAAATCTTCTTCTTAGCATGAACCAGGCTCTGATACCATGAAAAGATGCAGGGGAGAAGAGAGCTTGAGTTCTTGCAAGCACACACACTCACAAAACCCTAAAAGAGAATACACAAGGTGAGAGGCTGAAAATCTTCTTCTTCTTCACTCAACACTCCATATACAAGATAAAAGTACACTATTATGAAAAGATACTCAACCAAATACATAGTAGGGTTCTCTATAGTGTGAACCCAACTAAATGAGCTGGCGCTATAACTATGCCAGTCTCTAGAATGTGCTTGTGAAAGTAAATTTCCATGTAATTCCTATTGAGTTGGGTGCTTCCTTCTCATCACAGGGAGCCCTTGGTTGAGGGCTATTAGTGCCATTAGAAATTGGAGGAATTTTACTATCACTATTTATGATAACAAGGGTGTAAAGAAAATATTTGATATGTCGAGGAGAAGGACTCTTGATGATGAGGATGAGAGTGAAGAGAAGGAGAGCGATGATGGTAGTGAGGAAGAGGAAGAGGAAGATTTATAGATAGATTTCAAGGAAGACACATAGGTTTCAAGGAAGAGGAAGATTTCAAGAGGAGAGCGATGATGGTAGTGAGGAAGAGGAAGAGGAAGATTTACACATAGATTTCAAGGAAGATTTAGAACCAACCTCTTGTTTTTTACACGAGTTCCCACTATAGTCCAACTACCCATGTCATTGTTTGTCTATGGTAGACTAACAATATTCATATCCATGTACTCAGTTCCAATTTCCTTCACTGAAACAATACCTCCATGAGATGGCTAGTCCCATGACTCTTGTACAAAAGATTTAGTGTTGTTCAATCTCAAAGCTACTCCTTTTGGATACAACTTTGGACAACCACCCTCAAGTTCTAAAATACTCAATTCCCTACAGTGGAATATAAACCTTGATCATTCTTCTTTGATCCTGGTTCCTTGGATGTGTGTGTGTTTTTTTGGAATGTGTTGCATTTTTGCATGTCATTTTGGTGCTTCGGTGACAACACTACTGTATGTGCTGGTCTGTATGCTTGATTAACAGAATGAGTGATTAAGCATTAGATAGTTAAAAGTCCTCATTTTCTTTCGCAGAGGGGAGAAGAGAGCTTGAGCTCTTGCAAGCACACACACACTCACAAAACCCTAAAAGAGAACACACAAGGTGAGAGGCTGAAAATCTTCTTCTTCTTCACTCAACACTCAACAGTCCATATACAAAGATAAGAATACACTCTCATGAAAAGGTACTCAACCAAATATATACTAGGGTTCTCTATAGTGTGAACCCAACTAAATGAGCTGGCGCTATAACTATGCCAGTCTCTCTAGAATGGCTATCACACAGCCTGTCATCATCCCACTGGCCGCATATCACCCATGATCTCACCAACCATGCCAGTGGTGTAAGTGTGGGGCCTATCCCCCAGGCGGGTCATCAGTGTCCACTGCCTCACTAGATGAGCTTGATATCTCAAAACTCCCCCCCTCGAGCTCCACTCCATCTCTTGTACACCAAGCAAAGCCCTGAATCTGCAGAGCTTCTCTATACACCCAATGCATTGGTGAAGATGTTAGCGACTTGATCTTGTGTGGTGCTGACATAAACAAGGTCAATGTCACCTGCCAAAACCTTCTCTGCGCTGCGAGCATAAAAAATTGGATTCTTGGCCAACTGTATACTACTAATGTTGTCACAAAAAATGACAACTTGTCTATCCACACTGATAGACCCAAATCTGCAAGTAGCTTTCTCAACCAAGCTACCTCACATGCTGCCGTAGCAGCATCTTTGTACTCGGCCTCTGTGTACTGGATAGAGCAACCGTAGGCTGCTTCTTGCTACTCCAAGTCACAGCAGCACTCCCCAAAGAAAATATGAAGCCACTAGTAGATCTTCTATATGAGATACTACCCAATCAGCATCTGTGTACCCATGTACACATATCTCTGTCCCAATTTCATAAAATAGTCCACAATGCAAAGTAGACCCTCACATATCTCAGTATGCGTCTCAATGCATCCAAATGCGGCTTTCGCGGAACCTGCATAAACTGACTCACCAACCCAACAACATAGCTCAAATCTGGTCTGGTGATCGTCATGTAGATCAAGCTTCCTACTATGCGCCTATACATAGTAGGATCCTCCAAAATCTCTCCTGAATCTGCACTCAACTTGCCATTCTGATTCAATGGCACTGAGATAGGCTTACAACCTATCATACCATACTTGGACAACATGTCCAAGCCATACTGTCTCTGTAGTAATCCAATACAATGTGGTGACCTAATCACCTCAATGCCCAAGAAATATCTGAGCTCCCGTAGATCCTTCATCTCAAACTTCTATCTAAGCAAGATCTTTACATCATCAAAGATCTCTGCATCATGGTCCCCCGTAATGATAAGGTCATCTACATAGATGACAACAAGCACAACCTCGCTATCACTGTGTCTCACATACAGCGAGAAATCTGCATTGGCTACATGAAAGCCAATAGTGACAAGATATTCAGAAATCTTGTCAGCCCATGCTCTTTTTTATGCTTGTTTTAAGCCATACAAGGCTTTCTTCAACATGCAAACATACTAGGGGTGACTCACATCCTCATAACCAAGTGGCTGCAACATATACACCTCTTCCTGTTAATTCCCATGCAAGAATGCATTCTTTACATCCATCTGATGTAAAGACCATTTCTTTGACGGCGCCACTACTATCACAACTCTCACTGTTGCCATCTTTGCCAACTGGGCTGAAAGTTTCCTCATAATCAATGCCATATGTCTGTGCATATCCTTTGGCTACCAATCTAGCCTTGTACCTGCTTAGGCTTCCATCACTATTATGTTTTACTTTGTACACCCACTTGCATCCAAGGCAATTGCACTAAATCCCAAGTCTCATTTCCATATACTGCATCCATCTCCTCATCCATAGCTTTCTCCCAACACACATTTCCAATAGCCTCATCAATGCACGTGGGCTCTACAACCTGCACAACCTTTGCCATGTATGCATAGTGATGTGCCACATAACCATCATAGGTAAACCTCTGCATAGGATTCTTCACTCTCCCTGATCTTCACAGCTTTGCATTCATGGCTTCCATAGCCTTCTTTACAACAGGTGTTCTCATAGCTGGTATCCCAAGCTCCTCTCATCAAGGCTCATCTCTGAGCCACTAGACTCTCCATCAACATAAGAATGCCCTGCAAAAATGTTAGGCATACTAAGGGGCTCAACCACTTTCTCTTTGCCTTTATGTGATGTACTAATCACATTTGTAGGATTGGTATTATGACGCAGCCTGCCACTCCATGGTTTATCAACTGAACCACTAGATGAGGACTCTCCTGGTCCACTCAAAGACTGTGATTGCTAACTTGCATTCTATGTAACCACATTTCCACTCACATCAGTCCCAACAGCTTCTTTTTTAGTAGCATACCAACCGCTCATCTCATAAAAAACAACCTCCCTGCTTACCCTCAACTCACGTGTAGTAGGGTTACAACACCTGTATCCCTTTTGCTCATCCAGTAAACACACATTTCTCAGCTTTTGGATCGATCTTAGTTCTCAGCTCATCTGGCACATGCACATATGCAATGCATCCACCAAAGACTTTCAGATGAGACAAATCAGGTTTTTTGCCAGTAAACATCTCCTCTGGAGTTACATCATGTATGGTTGCAGTTGGAGTCCTGTTCATGATGTAAACTGTTGTTGTAGAAACAACCTTAGCCCAATAACTATGCGACATATTCTTCTCTTCCATCAATGCTCGCGCAATCTCAGCAATGTGCCTATTTTTTCGCTCAGTTACTCCATTTTGCTGCAGAGTGTATCTGCATCTAAACTGTCTCCGAATACCATTCTTCTTCAAAAATTCAGAGAACTCATTGGAGAAGCGCTCTCGCCCTCCATCTCACCTTAGGCACTTTACATATTTCCCTGTTTGCTTTTCAACCATAACTCTGAAATTCTGAAAATGGGTGAACACCTCACCCTTCTCCTTCATGAAGTATACCCACACTTTTCTTGTGTGGTCATCAATAAATGTCACATAATACCTACAGCCTCCCATAGACATGGTCTTCGTAGGACCCCATACATCTAGTGCATTTCTGCTCACATTTCTGTTACATGGAAATACATGCTTTGTTTGCTTTCCAAATTGGCATGCTCCACATATTCTCTGCATAGCTTTAACTTTCAACTTTGGCAGCCGTGTCACAATTCCTTTAGTCTGCATAGACTTCATTCTTTGTACATTCACATGTCCAATTCTTTTATGCCAAATGTCTGTGTCTGCAACAATTACTAAACCATTTGCAAACATTGCAGCACTCACTTCAGGCATGTTTACATTCAATGTAAACATTCTATCCACTCTGTTGCCTTTTGCAACCAACCTGCACTTGTCTTTAAAGTCTTCAACATAACAACCATGAGGATTAAAACAAACCTGCAAACCTTGCTCAATCATCTGGCCAACTGATACCAGATTCTTTGTTATGTTCGAAACATGAAGTACATCTGCAAGGTACTTCACTTTGCCCTGCATAGACAATGGCACATCTCCAACATGGTCAATTTGATGAGCAGTGTCATCCCTTGTTTCCACAAAACGTGGTCTTTAAAGGTTTTTCATCTCCTTGAACCACTCCCCATGACTTGTCATGTGGTTCGAAACACCTGAATCAACATACCATACATCATCTTTATGTGCTGCTTCAACATTTTCAGACATGGCATTAACGACATGCTGCATAACAAACAATCTTTCATTATCCTCATTGTTTCTGCTCGAGGATGCATAGTTGTTTTGCTACAATTTCCTATTTTGCATGTCAGCCTGCTTCTTATAACAATATGCCTGCACATGTCCACGCTTACCACAGTAAAAGTATCCACGTGTATCATTATACTACTTTTGCCAATTTCCACGACCTCTTTGATTCCCCCTGCCTCTGAATTGGCCTCTTCCACCTGCGTGTTGTTTTTGTGAATTCTGGGACTGTTGTTGTTGCTGCTGCTTGCTGGCCATAATTTTGATTACCTGTTCGGCCACCTCCTTGGCCGCGTCCACGGCCTCCTCTACCTCGTCCTAAGTTCCTGAACTTGTGTAGAAGGCCTGTTGCTCTGAACTGTTTTTGTTTTGTGAAGACTGTTGGTCTTCACCCAAGCTCTTCTCTTCTATAATCAACATAGACACCAAATTTGTGAAATTGGGAATGTTTTCCTGAGTCGTCTGAATAGACATCTTGAACGCCTTATATTGTGGCCCGAGACCACATAGACAAACTTCCACCTTATCATCATCATCTGAAACACCAATAGATGCGAGGGATTCTACAATACCCTCTTCAATGCATAGTCATTTACAAAGATACTCTTTTTCTCCACAGTATGAAGTTCATTCTTCAAAACTGTATCTTTCGTGCCTTGGTATTCGTTTCATAGAATACCCTCTTCAATGCATAGTCATTTACAAAGATACTCTTTTTCTCCACAATATGAAGTTCATTCTTCAACTGTATCTTTCGTGCCTTGGTATTCGTTTCATAGAGTTTTAACAAGGTGTCGCACGCCTCCTTGGGGGACTTGGCATCCTGTATGTGCCCAATCATGGTGTTGTGTATACTGATAGAGAGCCAATACATAACTTTTTTGGCTCCTTGGTTCCAATCCTTGAACTCTTTCACATCTGCAGAGAGCAGTCGGATTGATCTCCAGTATCTCCGGTGCCTCTTCATGCTCACCTTCTATATAGTCCCATTAACCCTTTCCCATCAGGAAATTTGTCAGCCTGAACCTCCAAGCATGGAAGTTATTCTTATCAAGATTCTCAGCAACAATCTAGTTTATGCCATCATTTGACATCTTGCTAGACACACAAATTTACCAGAAACAGCACGCTGGTTTGTCCTCCACAAATTGTTGAATTTTCTGCAGCGGTGTATGGACAAAAACAGAGACCGATGATGTGTACATACTGTGCAGAGTACTAAGAGCTTCAAGAAATATGTAATCAGTTTGGGTTTGTTTTGAGTTTTGGTTGAGATTAAATCTGTTGTACAAGAGGAGCAGAGGCATAACCATCAAGCCTTGCATCTTCATGATGTGGTGATCTTGTTGTTTTTGTTGGCAAGTCTTCGGGTGTGTCATGAGTGCTGTTTGCATTTGAGCATGCCCTTGTAAATAAATAGCATGGATGACTTGTGGCGTGTGACCTAAGGCTAATGAGGAGGCAAAAAGGGTGGTGCTAATGGCATGTGAGCAATGGATGGGAAGGCTTAAGTGGCTTGGGGACTTGGCTGAAAGGGCTGCTCAGTGTGAACAACCATAAATAATAAAAAACTAATATAAGATTAGAAGCTTCAAGCTTCCAAAAAATCAAGATGGCGGTCGCCAAGACATCCTGGCAGGTCTACCCTCACCGCGTGCGCCAAAAGAATTGAAAGGGACCACATAGCCTCAAGGGAGTGAGCTTGCTATATTGGGAGCAGAGAATCCCTGAGAGGAGAGGGGAAGAGTCATCGTGGAAAAAAGGTGGCGTCGACTACAGGCAAAGAAAAAGGAGGAGAGGACGTCGATGGGCTAGCATGCGAGAGAGGAAAAAAGGAAGGTGATGAAGGGGAGCATCGGGGGAGTTGCTGATGTGAGCATGTGTGTCGGGCTCACAGAATCCTGAGAGATGCTATGAGAGGCAGCTTCTGCTAAAAAAGAATAGAAGACAAGAGGGGTGCCTTTGTTCGAGATGTGGTGCTACAATGCCTTGGTTTTGAAGTCCCAAACACTTACCACATAGGCTATTTGCAGCATCGTGATGTTTCTAGAAGTGGATGTGGTGCTGCAAGGTTTCTTTTGAGAAGCCTAGAGACAGTTATATGCAGGTTTTGTGGACTGTTTTGGAGTTGAATTGTATATTGAATGTAATCTCCTGTGTGAGAGCATATTGGATGGGTTTTCTGGGGAGATTTGTGTACAGAGTCAAGACTGGAACTGAACTCTTGAATGCATGCTTGTAATAGTTGCTCTCCTGAAATCACAGTTTTGTAAACTTGAAGTAAAGTTTTAAGGATAGCCCACCTCAAATATGTATCTTGTCCTGGAGTTTGGTCCAGACATCGAAGAACTGTATCTTGAAGATGCTTCTATGTTTGAGGTTGTTTATTCTGACAGTGATGCAGGGTACTGGTCAGTCATAGTTCATATCACTGAAGGGGAGTGGGTTGATTGTGAATGGGTGTTAGATGAAAATGGTTCTGAGGATGTAATGGATGTCCAACTCTGTAAAGACGAAGACTTGTACTGAAATAAAGTTTTGTTTATACTCGTGTCATTAGCGGTACTATAGTACACTCAAATGTCACAACCAGTGACCTCAATGTGCATACATACACCCAATGGCAACTGTTGACCTCCTTTGCAGCACACACAATGTCTGCACAACCAATCTGTCTTCTTGCAGTTCCTAAAACAGAGTTCTGCAGAGAATCGATGACTTACCCCGCAGTGCTCGAAATCGCCTGCTTTCTGAAAAATGGAGGTCGTAACGCGCTCGAAACACATTTTTCACCCGAAAAATAAGTTTGATAAGACAATATAGTTTCCCTATAGCTTGACTCCCGCAAAGAAAGCTCCTCAATCAGAGATCGTTTGTCGGTGCCTCCCGTAGAGCTCCCGACAAGGGTTAGTCGCCAACACAAATAGGGAAGAGTAGTTAAAGCTCTTACCCTCGTACCGCATCTTGTGCTTCTCTTGCGCTTGTAGCTCAGCCCTTAGCATGAACCAGGCTCTGATACTATGAAAAGATGCAGGGGAGAAGAGAGCTTGAGCTCTTGCAAGCACACACACACACACTCACAAAACCCTAAAAGAGAACACACAAGGTGAGAGGCTGAAAATCTTCTTCTTCTTCACTCAACACTCAGCACTCCATATACAAAGATAAGAATACACTCTTATGAAAAGGTACTCAACTAAATACATACTAGGGTTCTCTATAGTGTGAACCCAACTAAATGAGCTGGCGCTATAACTATGCCAGTCTCTAGAATGGCTGTCACATAGCCTGTCATCCCACTATGGCCGCATATCACCCATTATCTCACCAACCATGCATGTGGTGTAAGTGTGGGGCCTATCCCCCAGGCGGGTCATCAGTGTCCACCGCCTCACTAGGTGAGCTCGATATCTCAACACTCCCCCTCGATATCTCAACACTCCCCCTCGAGCTCAACTCCATCTCATGTACACCAAGCGAAGCCCTGAATATGCGGAGCTTCTCTGTACCCAATGCTTTGGTGAAGATGTCAGCGACCTGATCCTGTGTGCTTACATAAACAAGGTCAGCATCACCTGCCAAAACCTTCTCTCTGCGAGCATTAAAAATTGGGTTCCTGGCCAACTGTATATACTGACAAGTTGTCACAGAAAATGACAACTTGTTTCAACACCCCCTCTTAATCGAGGTGTTCCACAACTCACCCATCACCCATCAATGTAGCATTGCAGAACCGTAATCGCTACCTCTCAACACTCCCCCTCAATGATACATTGGAGTGTCCATCAAATGAATATGTGTGCGTGTGTCTACCATCTTAGACACCAAGTACATTTTGAGCCGACTCGCTCATAGCAGCGGAACCACTGAGTCCAATTTGAACGTAGAAGTTTGGGTAGGAACCAACCCATGCGCATGCACCTCACACGTGCATTGCTCATGCACACATCACGCAACAACCATTTCGAGCTTCTAGGTGGGCGACCCTCATACCATGGGTGATTACAATTTTTTTGTTTTGAGCATGTAGGCTTGTGGACGATTGCCCATCATCAATTGTGGGTGAAAAATAAAAAATTATACAAACCATTTTGGTCGCAAACAACCGGGCAGGGGACCCTCGATGTGTGTGTGAACATCTTCTTAAAAACTTTAAAAATTTGTGTGTTCTCATATAATGCCTTTTAAAGGCATGTGAACAAGGCATATACCTTGGTGGTGTGAATAATGAAGTGATTTCTAAAGGTGTTTTAAAGACTTTTAAGAAAATATTATTTATTTATTTATTGTGTTGCAATATGTGTTGCCTCCTCTGAACTACGCTACTGCTGCCAGACTTGCACATTGAAAGCACCTGCTAATGCCATGCTACTTTTGGGACCCGCATCACTCTTCTTCTTCACAGGCTTCTTACGCTACCTGTTGTTGTAGCTCCCATGGCGATGTGTGGACAAAAATAGAGACTGATGATGTGTATATATTGTGCAGGATACTAAGAGCTTTAGGAGCATGTAATCAGTTTGGGTCAATTTTGAGTTTTGGTTGAGCTTAAATCTGCTGAACAGGAGGAGCAGAGGCATAACCATCAGGCCTTACATCCTCATGATGTGGTGATCTTGTTGCTTTTGTTGGTGAGCCTTCGGGTGTGTGTGTGTGTGTGTGTCAGTGCCTGCATGAGTACTGACTGTTTGCATTTGAGCATGCCCTTTGTAAATATATAGCATGGATGTAGGTGGCGTGTGACCTAAGGCTAATGAGGAGGCAAAAAGGGTGGTGCTAATGGCATGTGAGCACAGGATGGGAAGGCTTAAGTGGCATGGAGACATGGCTGAAAGGGCTGCGCATTATGAACAACCATAAATAATAAAAAACTAATATAAGATTAGAAGCTTCAAACTTCCAGAAAATCAAGATGGCGGCCGCCAAAACGACATCCTGGCGTGGCAAGTCCACCCTCACCGCATGCGCCAAAGGAGTTGGAAGGGACCACATGGCAAAAAGAGGTGAGCTTGCTGTATTGGGAGCAGGGAATCCCTGAGAGGAGCTTGGGAAAGAGTCGCTACTATGGAAAAAAGGTGGCATCGACTGTAGCGAAGGTGGCGTCGAGCAGGCCAGGAGGGAGAGAGGAGAGGACGTCGATGGGCTTTGCTAATCTTTTGGAGGTGCTGGGAGAAGCTTGCAGGAGAAGCATAACAGGTATTGCGCAAAGGAGATGACGAAGACATACGCTTGACTGGCCACACAGAGAAGATCGAGCCTTGTGGAGAGCTGAACCGAGCCGTGGCTGTAGGTGTGCTTTTGGATGCCAGAGGAGATACGAAGGCGCCAGCTCGTGATCAGAACATCGTGTCGAAGGGGCATGAAGAAACTAACAACTTGAAGGCGATTAAGGAGCAAAGAAAGCTCAAGGCTGATGGTAGCCAATAACATTGCAGAGACGGGCACTGATAGGGCTGCCGTGCAAAGAAGAAAAAGTCGTTCGTTGTCTGCACATATAAGCAGGTGTCCAAGAAGGTGAAGGAGCTGGTGAGAAGATGGTTTTTACTCTATGTAGAAGAGGCTTTGATCAAGAACGTGAAGGGGCGATGGTTTTAAGTGACCGTGACTCAGCTTCAATCACCGTGAGTAGATCATTGAAGGACCAAGACATGTTGTTAATGGAGATATTCAAATGGATCTAAGCACGGCTATGAAGGTGTAAGTTCACATGTTATATGGGCCTTAATGCATGGTTAAGAAGAGTTTGGTATGGAGCTTTGAAAAAAGTATACTGGATGGGTTTTCTGTGAGGTTTTGAGTAAAGAGTCAAAGCTGGAAGTGAGCTCTTGTATGCATGCTTGTAATAGTTGCTATCCTGAAAATACAGTCTTGCAAACTTGAAGTAAAGCTTTGAGGGTAGCCCACCTCAGATATGTATCTTGTCCTGGAGTTTGATCGTCTGGATATTTTGAAGAACTGTACTTTGAAGATGGTTCTATGTTTGACGTCGTTTATTCTGAGAGTGATGCAGGGTACTGGTTAGTCATAGTCCATATCACTGAAGGAGAGTGGGCTGATTGTGAATGGGTGTTAGATGAAGATGGTTCTGAGGATGTAATGGATGTTCAACTCTGTAAAGACAGACTTGTATTGAAATAAAGTTTTGTTTATACTCTTGGGTCTGGTGTTTTGGGTGTGTTTGTATCAGTGTGTGGAAGTGTGACACTCTATAAAGGCATATATAGCTATACCGCTTCCATGTCATCAGCGATGTGTGTGTGTGTGTGTGTGTGTGTGTTCGGGCGCCATACCCACTTCTCCTTTAGGTTTGGGCCATGGTGGGTGGCCTGAACCACACCCACATTCTCTTGTCGAAACTGTTTTATTGCGAGCTTCAAGTTTCATTGTGCCATGGCTTCCATAATTTGAACCTAGTGTAAATTTTCCTACCCACCAATATGCTGCCATTCTTGTGTCTCATGCAACTTTGGCAGTGTCATGCAACTTTGGTAGTATTGGCTCTTTGCCACCACTTTACGCTCAAGCTTACAAACCTCCTTGAATGAGATGTGGCCAATGGACGCTCCAAAATAAGGTCTACATGCATGCCAGCATCTTGCATGCTAAGAGGATTGTAGCCCTCTCTTATGCCTTAGCTTTCTATTTCCTTGAGAGTTCCAAATCTTTAGTCTGCCTTTGTGAAGCAGATTTCCCACACTCACTTTTATTTGGTTGCATCTTCAAGGTCATTGAAGACCTTAGCTCCTCTCTTGAGCTTACCAAGACTTCCCAAAGCTTTCTTTCTGCTACTACAAGTTTCCAAAGTGTCTACTTCATTGAGGTACTTGCTTCCCTCTCTTGGCCCCCAATCCAAGGCCACCAAGCCATTCAAATGGCTTCCATCATTCTGGTATTCAAGAGGAATGATTCCTCTCCTCATGGCTTGCTTTCCAAGCCACCAATAGTGCACCCTTCCTTGTGCACCTAAAACTCTTCCAAGCTGATCGTCTCTCTTTCAAGACAAAATAATGCTTCTGATACGCACCCCTTTGTGCATTCCTTGAAGCACTCAACCATGCTTTCTTCCAAGTGAAAGTATTCACACAAGCTCAACCTTCTTGAGCATCCAAACCAGCAATTTAATTGTAGCAGTATGTGCTTCCCACCATTGAAGCACTCCCTCTCTCAATGTGCCCCAAAACCATGCTTTCTTCCAAGTGAAAGCATTCACACAAGCTCAACCTTCTTGAGCATCCAAACCAGCAATTTAATTGTAGCAGTATGTGCTTCCCATTGAAGCACTCCCTCTCAATGTGCCCCAAAACCATGGGCATCTTAACATAAATTGCAACCAAAAACCATAGACTTGCAACCATACCAATAGTTTCAGCAACTCCTTTTGTTATTTGTGTTGGTGGCTGAAAATCTTTATTTCAGCTTCTTTGATGATGAGCAGGCTCTCCATGTTGCAAAACTCCCATTTGCAACTCTCTTGGGTAGCTTCTATGCAACCTCCTTATTGCAAATCTCCTCTCAAACTTGAGAATGGTAGCTCCAAATCTCTCTCAAATCCTCACAAATTCAAATCCAAATGATAATGCGAGTGTGCATAATTTTTTTTTCATAATAAACTGAAAATAATGCTTAATCAAAGAACTCATAACCAAGAAAAACTATACATAAATAATCACCACCATGACCAAGAGCCCACCCAAGCTCTGATACCATGTAAAAAAATCCTAAAATGGGATTGATCATGGTGATAGACATAAGATTAAGCATAGATTAAGGTGGATTAAAGCACACTAAGAAAGAGAGAGAGAGAGAGAGAGAGAGAGAGAGAGAGAGAGAGAGAGAGAGATTGCACACTCAACACTCAATTCTATTGCTTCTATTGCATATCTCAAGTGAACCATACAATGATATAGGCTTTCTAGCCTTATCCCACTTTACACATCATCATCCATGTGTGGCAACTCCTTTTCCACTCTTTTGGTCAACATTCACACACCATTCAATATTACATGTGGCATTCTCATCTTACCACAATATCTTGCACCTTTAGGGTGCTTTCCCACATACACACAACACCACGATTACATCTCAACACTCATTGCATGAATGCATAGAGGGGTCT